>NC_138110.1:39855000-41062500 GCF_964146895.1 Miniopterus schreibersii | reverse complement strand
CAATCAGAGTTCGATTCCTGGTAAGGGCACGTGCCCAGGTTGTGGGCTGCAGCCGATCAATGACTCTCTCATCATTGATGTTTCTATCTCTCTCTCCCTCTCCCTTCCTCTGTCTGAAATCAATAAAGATATGTTTTAAAAAAAAATAGTAACAGGCTAAACCAGAGAAAGTGCCACCTCCCTGCTTTTCCATTTTCCCCCATGAAAAGTGCCAGTTGCCAGTCCAGGGTCAGGTGAATCAGCACAAAATGGGTCATTCCACTGCCAAAGCAGACCTAGACAAAAGGTCCCTGCAGTTTTATGGGCCCAAGGGATAGAGGAAAGCAATAGGAAGTTCTAGGAGCAGAAAAGTACTAAGTACTGAGTCAGAATGGAGAAAAGTGTTTTTAAGGTCTTCCCCTCCTCCTACCATAAGGAAACCTCTGCTGAAGGCCCACAATAAAGAGGCCTCCAAATGGAAGCACCAGGCTAGGAACACTGCTATGCATAAGAGCATGACCAGTCAGGAAAGCCAGAGTACTTACCAACCACCCCTTTCATAGGCTGCAATACAAGGGCTGTGACCAAGTCTGGTTTGGGCAGGGCAGCTTTCCCAATTTCACCTGCCATGTAAATACAATTACAAAAATTGTCAATGGTTAGACCTGAAAGATTATACGTAGGTTTTTAACCAGGAGCCAGGATCCTCAGTGGTGGCCCTCGAAAATATCCCATCTTGAAATAATAAAGATCAGAGCAAAAATAAACAAAATAGAGCCTAAAAAATATAATACAAAAGATCAATGAACCAAAGAACTGGTTTTTTGAAGAAGTAAACAAGATTGACAAACTTTTCACCAGACTCATCAAGAAAAAAGAAAGAGGACCCAAGTAAATAAAATCAGAAATGAAAAAGGAGAAGTAGATGAGTGGATAAAATCACTGTGGTACATGGAATACTACTTGGCCTTAAAAAAAAAAAAAAAGAAAGAAAGAAAGAAACCCTTTGCAGCAGCATAGATGAACCTGGAGAACATTATGCTATGTGACATAAGCCAGTCAAACAATGACAAATACCGTATGATTTCACTCATATGTGGATATGTGGGATCTAATGAACAAAATAAACTAACAAACAAAATAGAAACAGACTCATAGAGACAGAGAACAGACTGACAGCTGTCAGAGGGTAGGGGAGTTAGGAGGTTGGCTGAAAAAGGTGATGGAATTAAGCAAAAACAAAAAACTCATAAACACAGATAACAGCATGGTGAATACCAAAGGGGAAGAATGGTAGGGGGATGTAGGAAAAGGTATAGGGAGATAAATGGTGATGAAAAGAGACCTGATTTGGGGTGGTAAACACACAATACAGTATATAGATGATGTATTATAGAATTGTACACCTGAAACCTATATAATTTTAACACTGGAAACAATCTGAATGTCCACCAATACATAAATGAGTGAACAAATTGTGGTATATCCTTACAATGGAATACTGCTCAACAATAAAAAAGTAACCAACTACTACTGGTATTCAGTGTAATGTGGATTGATCTTACAAACGTTGAGTGGGGGGCGAAAAAGCCAACTCAAAATAAAATACACTGTCTTATTCTATAGCAGATAAAACTAATCTGCATTAAGAGAAATCAGATCCAAGGTTACCTGATGCTGGGGTGGGATGGAGCTAACTGCAAAGGAGGAAGAGGAAACTTTCAGAGTGATTAAAATCTATCTCTTGATTATGTTGACAGTTACATATAGGAACAACTAAGGGGGAAAAAATGTTTCAACTCTCATGGGTATAACATTTTGAGAGTTTAAAAGCTTAGGAATATAAAGTATTGTTTATATAACTTTTGAATTTACCCATTACCCAATTTGCTTATTTTGGCAAGACATATTTGTGAAGGTAGGTCATGCTATATTATTATTCCAGATTAAGAAATTAATTTAAGCACTTTCAAACTAAAATATTAATTTAAGCACTGATAAACTGAAAAAGGCAATCTGCTTGTTCTGACCTTTCAAGTATCTTAACCACAAGGTGAAAGTAGTGGAGAAAGGGATGCATTTACCCAACATTATATTACCTAACATCACTTTTGGTGGAATACAGAGTAAGATACAAATTAAAGGCCTAATTGATGTGGAATGAGAAGTTTCCAAACAAAGAAACAGAATGTAGACTTAAAAATAAAGCTGCTGCTCTAACAAGATTTCGGCACAGATTTTTTATATGGTGTCTTCAGTGTTGTGAATGATGCATAGAACATAGCATTCTGAAGCACACACTGCACACAGCAATTGGAGAATACGCTCCTAGCCTAATGTGTGCATCCTTATGACAGCAATCAGCACACTCTTCACTAGACCTCACCCATCGGACCGTGAGTGTTTTGAGGCCAGATGTCTTGTTCATTATTGGATTGCAGTGCCCAGTATGGAGTAGACACTCAATATATTTGCCAAATGAGCATTACATGAATGAAATGAAATCAATGAGTGACAGACCCTTTTAGCTCTAACTCGAAAAGACTTTGGTGTGAGGCCCTATGTAATCTTATCCTAATGAAGGTCTGTTTCCAGGAAGTTAGACAGTTTACCATTCTTCAGTTAGGTCAGTAAGCTGACTGTGCACATGGGAGGCCAGTTAATTGTGCCAAATTCTATGGTCAAAGATGACAACTTCAATTGACCAGTTCAACACAGATGCACACTTCGAATCATTAAATTTCCCTAAGTTATTAAAATAAGATAGACATTTATTGTGAAAATTCACAACTGACTGTGGATTTTGAGTGTTTCTCCTTTAGTTCATGGGTCAGGTCCAGGACAATAGTATGTTAAAAACAAGACAACAGACCCAAAATGGAGTCACTTATGTTGATCACCAAACCAAGACTTAGAGTTTAGGCTCTCCCAGAAATGAAATGTTAAACCTGTCCCTCAGGAATCACCTAATCAACACTTGTTAGGTAATCTGCCTGAATGACCCTTGTCATCCCACAAGGGAAGTGACTTTGCATTAACCAACTGGATTTTTTGCCAGTGTAACTTCCTTGCTTCCACTCTCTTCCATCTGTAAAAGACTTTCATCTTGTACAGCTCCTTGGAGCTCCTTCTTATCTGCTAGATTGGATGCTGCCCAATTCAAATCAATTTTTGCTCAAACTCAAAAAAAATTTTTTTAATTTATCTTTATTGTTGAAAGAATTACAAATGTCCCCTTCCCCCCCCCCACATTGATCCACTCCACCCTGTACCCCTCTCCCCAGGCCTTCACCCCACTATTGTCTGTGTCCATGGGTTATGCATATATGCATATAAATTCTTATGTTAATCTCTCCCTACCCACTCCCCCAGCCCGCCTTCCCTCTGAGATTCGTCAATCTGTTCCATGTTTCTATGTCTCTGGATCTATTTTGTTCTCCAGCCAAACTTTTAAAATTTTTAATAAAGCTCAGTTTGTCTTTTAACAAGTACAAGTGCAGGCCCACCAGATTTTAACAAATTTCTCTAGGTCAGTGACCAAGAAAACATATGATAAAAAAAAAAAATGCACTTGTTTATAAAAGCTGTCTTCAATATCTATTATTTCCTAATTTAACAAGTACTTTTTAAAAATCCCATCTTCTAAAAATGTGAGAGTGCAATAACTTTAGAGTTTAATATGTATATTTTATGTTAAAAGTTATCTCAGTAAAAGAAGTCAGAGAAAGACAAATACTGTATGATCTCACTTATATGTGAAATCTAAAAAAAAAGGAAATAAGATTTGTGGTTATTGGAGTCAGGGAGTGAGTGAGGTGTGGGGGAATTAGATGGAGACAGTCAAAAGATACAAACTTCCAGTTATACGATAAATAAATCCTAGGGATTTAATGTACAACATGATGACTATAGTTAACAATGTCATATGGTATATTTGAAAGTTGCTAAGATAGTAAATATTAAAAGTTTTCATCACAAGAAAAAAATGTTTTGTAACTATATGAGGTAATAGATATTAACTAAACTTATTTTGCTAATATTTTACAATGTATACGTGTGTCAAGTTATTATGCTTATTGTGCTTAAACGTATACATTGTCACATGTCAATTATATCTCAGTAAAGCTGGAAGGAAAATAAATAAATAAACACTTTTAGTTTGGCTCTGATTTGAATCAAATAAACTCAAATTTTTTTAAAAAAATTGTTAACTCATTTTCCAATGTCTTCACACTTTGTAGGATTTTCAAGGAGCAGCTAGCAATTTTCTTCAAGAATACTAATTCTGTGCCTACTCTGTCATTTTTTAAGAGCACATTACAAAATAAAAGTGGAAATATTTAGTATTTAAGACTCTCAGATCCATTGTGAAGAAAAATAACAACTATAACCAGAGTAAAATAGAGAAGTAGATTCCAAATCAGTTCATGTCAAGGACTCTGCAATTATTGAGACAATTATTATATATGGAACATCGGTTCAAAGATGCCCCCTACTAGCTTGACAATTGTTTTTCAGGCCAAGTGCCAATTTATGATGTGTAACAGGACCGCTTCTTTCCTAGATGGTACATTTCCATATTTTACTCCTGTAACCAAAGCTGCATTTAGGATACCTGAGTTCAATAAAAAGAAAAAATAGAACCCAAAGAACCAACTCTTCTAAAACTTTATATTGAAATATAAAATCACATACAGGTAAGCGCACAGGCCATAAGTGTAAAGTGCAATGAGTTTTCACAAACTACTTGGCACCCAGGTCAAGAAGCAGATAATCAGGCAGCACCCCAGGAATGCTGCCCTGTGCTTTCTTCTCAGAATTAGTCCCAACAAGTGTAGTCATTATCCTGACTTCTAACACCTAGTTCATTTTGTCTGTTATGTATTTTATACAAGTGAAAGTCTGCCGTATTATAGTTTGTTGTTGTAAATTGTTCTCCTTGCTGTAGAGTATTCCAGTGTATGAATACAACATGAATTTATCAAGTCTACTGTTGATGGACATCTGGGTAGTTTCCAGTTTGATGCTATAACAAATAATGGTTCTGAATATTCTAGCACATATCTTTTGGTGAACATATGGACACACTTCTGTTAGGTATATAGCTAAATGTGAAAACTCAACCTGATGATATGAGTCATAGAAATGCATATGTTCACTTTAGTAGGTAATTCCAGTTTTCAGGAAAGGTCGTACCATTTATATTCCCACTGAGGCACTTGAGAATCCCTGTTATATCATTTACCTCATATATTTAAATGATCAAGGTGCATGTCCATCTCCTCATGTAGTTGATACAAGGAAGAAGGGAACAATAGGAAGGCACCATCAGACACAGGCAAAGGATAAATATTAGTCTAATTATGTGAAGGAAAATAATCATGTACACACAGAAGACTACACAGGACAGGAGTGCAGTTCAGTTCTAGGCGGGGGATGGGAGGATGGAGGTTTCCATGGCCATGAGTCCCCAGCAAAGACTCCAGTGGTCAATGATACAACTTGGGATTCTTCCAAGAATTTCACCCACCAACCCTATCCCCAAGGGAATGTCATACTTTTCTGGGTCACAACTATTTGGAAGCTCTGGTTAAGTACCTGTCTCTTTACCTTGGGCAAGCAACTGGAAATAACTTGAATCCCAATACATTATTGAGTGTTTATTATTACTATGAGAATGGGAAAAGCCAAGTCAGTTCCTTAGTAAATCATATTCCTAACTAAAAGCCCACCTAAGGTATTTTCTTGTATGTCTCCAATAAACTGTAAACCCCTTCAATATAGCATATGTTATTCATCTTTTATCCCAAATATTAATGCACTGTGTGGAACACAATGCATGCTCAACAAATACTTTTTTTTTTAATTTTATTTTTGTTTAAAATATTACAGATGTCCCTTTTTCTCCCCAATGACCCGTTCCACCCTGTCCCTTCCCCTCCCCAGTCCCTCTCCCCACCATTGTCCATGTCCTTGGGTTGTGCATATATGCGTATAAATTCTTTGGTTACTCTCTCCCCCTCCACCCACCCACCCTCCTCCATCCCTCTGATATTCGTCAGTCTCATCTTTGCTTCCATGTCATTGAATCTATTCTGTTCATCAGTTTATTAAGTTCTTTAGATTCCACGTATAAGCGAGATCATGTGATATTTGTCTTTCACTGCCTGGCTTATTTCACTTAGCATAATATTCTCCAGGTCCATCCATACTGTTTCAAAGGGTACGAGATTATTCTTCTTTATAGCTGTGTAGTATTCCATGGTGTAAATGCCCCACAGCTTTTTTATCCACTCATCTACTGATGGGCACTTGGGGTGTTTCCAGATCTTAGCTATTGTAAACTGTGCTGCTATGAACATCGGGGTGCATATATTCTTCCTGATTAATGTTTTAGGATTCTTAGGATACATTCCTAGGAGTGGAATCACTGGGTCAAACGGCAACTCCATTTTTAATTTTTTGAGGAACCTCCATACTGTTTTCCATAGTGGTTGCACCAGTCTGCATTCCCACCAACAGTGTACTAGGGCTCCCCTTTCTCCACACCCTCGCCAGCACATGTTGTTTGTTGATTTGTTGATGGCAGCCATTCTGACAGGTGTGAAGTGACACCTCATTGTGGTTTTAATTTGCATCTCTCTGATGATTAGTGACGTCAAGCATTTTCTCATGTGTCTCTTGGCCATCCGTATGTCCTCTTTGGAGAAGTGTCTATTTAAGTCCTTTGCCCATTTCTTAATTGGGTTGTTTGTCTTCCTCTTGCTGAGTGCTATGAGTTCTTTGTACACTTTGGAAATTAGCCCCTTATCAGATACATCCTTGACAAATATGTTCTCCCAGACCGTGGGGTTCCTTTGTATTTTGAGGCTGTTTTCTTTTGCTGTGCAGAAGCTTTTTAGTTTGATGTAGTCCCATACATTTATTTTTTCTTTTGTTTCTCTTGCCCTAGGAGATGTATCAGTGAAAAGTCCACTACGTGGGATGTCTGTGACTTTACTGCCTATGTTTTCTTCCAGGATTTTTATGGTTTCATGACTTACATTTAAGTCTTTTATCCATTTTGAGTTTATTTTTGTGTATGGTGAAAGTTGGTGGTCTAGTTTCATTCTTTTGCATGCATCTGTCCAATTTTCCCAGCACCACTTATTGAAGAGACTGTCTTTACTCCATTGGATACTCTTACCTCCTTTGTCAAATATTAACTGACCATAATGGCGTGAGTCTATTTCTGGGGCCTCTGTTCTGTTCCATTGATCTATAAGCCTGTTGTTGTACCAATACCAGGCCGTTTTGATTACAGTGGCTTTGTAATACAGTTTGAAGTCTGGTAAAGTGATCCCTCCCACTCTGTTCTTTTTTCTCAAGATGGCTGCAGCTATTCGGGGTCTTTTTTGGTTCCAGATAAATACTTTTTAAATTGACTAGGGTAAAGCAATTATTGTATTCCCACTTTACAGATGATCATGGTGCCAAGCACATAGTAAGCCCCAATTATGGTAGCTTCAACTAATCCTTACCCCAAAGCAATGCTTCTTACTACACCACACTGTATTTCACTGCAACACCACACTGGAAATCAATTTATTTTGCATAACCCCATGAAACAAAAGTAGGAAAAGAGATTTTACTTCAATATAAAGAAAACACTTCTAATAGTTGGAGATGTCTAAACAATTTGTTTCAGGAACTACTACTAATGAAAGTGCCACTTATTAAATATTTGCTATGCTTACTCCATGGAAGATATTTATTGAACACAGTACAGTTGTTAAATATAGAGGGGAAAAGCAGGAACACTTCTAGTCTGTGTGCTTATTCAAATGACAGCAAATGTATAATGACAAAAGTAAATGTAAAATTGTAACTCTGAAAGAGGTCCATAGTCTCTGATGGACCAGAGAGGTAAGGAGACTTACGCTAAGTACCACTTAAAATGATATTTAAGTTGCAATCTACTGACTGGTTAAGAATTAACTAGGAGAAGTAAAGGTCCCCAACCAAGGGGAAGAGTGATATGCCTGAGCAACTACAAAAAGGCCATCATGACTGGAACAGGAGCCTAAGAGCAGGATAGAGGGATACTAGACTGGGCCAGCTCACAAAGAGTCCTGTAGACCTTATTTGAGATTTGGGTCTTTATCCTAACATAAATAAGTATAGATTTACTCACTGTAACATACTAACTTTCTCTAGCAATTTTTGGTAAGCATCAAGCAAAAACAAAGACACGGAAAGTTGGTAAAGTGAACTGAGGATTTTTAAGAGTCTGGTGAGGATCTTGTAATGGTTAACCACAGCATTAGGGCCAGTGTGAAAACAAACTAAGTGTGAAGGAGCAGATAATGAGGGGCAGACAAAAACATTGGTCTGTTCCAATGAGCAGAAATAATTGTATCAACAGAAGTAAGCAAAGGTGGTTGCAAAGGTAAGGAAACTATTACTATAAAAGAAAATTTCAGACTTTACCCACATTCAGAGTAATTCTTATGAAGAAGCTCGAAGTGGCTATGAAGGTGACTAGAGTTAAGAACATCAAGAAAGTAGTATGAAGCCATAGTTTTAGGAGGGTTGACACCATAGGAATCAGGGCCACTGAAGAAGAGTAAGGAAAGAAAGAAGTGGATAATTTTCAGACAGATGGTGAAGTCACTAAGTAATGATGAGAATATCTTGAGGAACAGGAGATTTGAGGGATAAAGAACAGAAAGGGAAACTTGAGAATTATCAAACAGTATTTAAGATATTGATCACACTTTCTCAAATTAAATGCTAGCCAATCCATTCCCAATGGCAAACAACCCCTCCCAGAAGAATAAGTTTTAAATATCAATTTTAAAAGATTGTGATTGTGCTAGCAGTGGGGAGAGGTCCTTGTCCCCAGTTGTTGCTCTTGCGGTTGGATTTCTTAAGATACCCCAAGAAAAATAAATTTCTGAGATTTGCATGGGAGAATGAGTGATTTTTATTTGCATGGAATTAAATCCCTGAGTTTCTGAGTTCCCATTTCCCTTTGTCCTGTCAATGAAGAAGTCCCATTTTGCCTTTAGCAGGGCTAAAATTAGAGCCAGTGTCCAAAGTTTCCGTTCCATCTTAGGGCATAGTCCAATCCAGGATCAGGCTAGCTTAGTTTGTGTTTCCAGCTGTAATTCATCAGTCCATTGCATGTGGGGCCTGCAGGGCCATGTGGTTATGGAGGAAATGGGCAAATGCAAGAAAGCAGAAGCAAAACCAAAGGAACCAAAGAGTCAAGAAAGAGAGAACTCCTTTGTTTAGGGGATTATATATTCCCAAATTTTGTCAGGCTTGCAGTGGCCCTGCCCACTCTGGCCAACCCATGCAAGCCATGGCTCCCAGGCAAATAAGTATCTTCCCTATATATCCCAATTTCACTGCAGACATGCCCATCCTCCCCTTCATTGGATCTCTTCCCCCAGTGTTTTGCAGGGAATGGGCCCTTGGTTCCCTGGGGAGTATGAAGTTGCAGCTTCCTGGTGAAGTTGTCCAAATGACATGCCTATAATGTCTGGTTTCCTCCTTTGCTCCTTTCCTATTATTAATAACTAGCTAATTATAACAGTATCAACTGTAGTTTGGGGAGCTTTGTTTTCTTCAAATTCTTATTCAAGGTCATAGAAATACAAGAACAACAAGTTATTTGTTTGTTTTTTGTCATGGGTAGGATGAAAATATCTAGCTTTAAAATTTTATGGGTATTAAAATACACAACTTTCAAGTGATCTAGAAAAACTCCAGCAAGTATACTTCATGAAAAACTCTATCTCTTGTGCATTACAGGCTACAGCTACTTTTAGGTCAGAGGAATCTTGATATTTTTTCTAAAATATACTGCAACATTACTAAGAATGAGGGGAGAGATAAAGGTGAAAAAAACATTTGAAATTAGACCATTTTAATATCAGTTTGAGAAGTAAATACTCAAGAAATTATTTTAAAATATGAAATGGTAAAAAGGAGAAACTTTTAGAAAATAATCAGATGCATATATGCTGTCTTGACCATATAGAAAGGGTAGGTCTATGTAAATCCAAAATATAAGCCTTTGGTGGAAAATAGACATTGTACTCAGGCTGTCAAGTGAATGATCATCTGCCCCTGACTTAAACATTGTAAACTGACACATTCTAAAGCACGTCTTGGAAACTGCTCGAAATGCAGGAAGTGTCTGCTTCCAGCCTGGCACATTTGTTCTGTGGCTTCAACTCTAAGCATTCCATATTTCCTCTGAGGCCACGACTTATATATAAATCAGATGAGATCGGTCATCTTGCAACAAAATGGATTTTTAAAATGTGATTTTTGAAGAGATTGGAAAGTGTAATACAACAGGTTTTTCAGTTGGTGTGTTCAGAAATGATTCTTTTATTGACAGCTCTATTGAGAATGTGATATTTCTCCAGAAAGATGGAGACCTGTAACATTTCCAGGAGCCATATCATTAGGTTTTATTCCAGGGACTAAATGGTCAGATACCAATTATGTGCTTTATTCCAAAGGATAAAATAATCATGACTTTAGGGCTCCAGTCATTGCTTTTATTTCTGAGTTAATCATATTTGAGAAATCCACAAAGGAAATCCTTAATGATGAACTCCAGTGGAATTTTAAATACTCCAATATAGGCATATGGTTAATTACAACATAGATGTGTGGTTCACACTTTTAATGTCACAATTGCTAAAGAGAAAAATCCAAACAAATGCATTACAAAATGGTTCTATGTTTGCATTTATAGAAATAATATATTTCTAGCCTTCAACATAGACAAAAGAAGGAACAGTTTTAAAGTCAATACCCTGCTTAATGAATTCATTGCTGGCTCTCCGAATATCCAAGCTCTAGATGGCCTTTCGCCTCCCGCCTCCCACAGCAGAGAATACCCATCCTCCCCAACTCCCCTCACCCCTTGGCTTGCATTTAATCACTAGAATTCATGCACACTGGCTGCTCGTACAGGCTCATAAGGAGGTGGTGAAATCTGGAACCAGGTGGATGATGGCCAGTTAATTGGCTATTTCTTCTCCAAACACCAGGGGACAGCTGGTTTGCATTGTTGTTCTAATGAGCTCCGCTGAAACTAAAGGCGGGTACATTAGTTGGAGCTCTTCTGGTGCAATGTACAGCCTTGGAAATCACGCTTATCACTGCCAGGAGCTTTTACGGTGAAAAGAACAAAGTTTCTATACTTTAAAAATATGCAATCTGATATTAGGGGAAGGCAGCAGTGTTTCTTAGTTGCCCCATTTCAGTCCTCACATTTCTAAATGGTCATCGTTTCCTGCCCCATATTCCCTCGCATGGGCATAGATGTCTGATGTGAGTGCCTGTGTCTGTGCCTGCGTCTGCACACCACATACACAGGCTTCACTGGGTAATCCCCTGGAAGGGGCAGCATGGTTCCGTGGAGGCAGAATGAGCTTACGCCTGTAGGCCTGGTAGCCACAGCCAAAGGCCAAAAGCTATTTCAAAAATAAGAATAAAGCATAACTATAAAGTAGCTTTGTATAGCATACTCTTTAGGGGGCAGTGTTAACACCTTTCTTAAATATTTTGGAACAAAGGAAGGGGAATTGGGAATATTCCCATTTCAGATGTAAGATCTAAGAATGTTAGTAAATTGACAAAAATCTAGAATCGTAGAATTCTCTCACCTCCCAATAATCAAGTCCCTGAGGCCACTCACTGATTACATAAATTCAGGCCTGTGTTGTGAGGCTGTCAAATGTTCCACATTTGGCCAAAACTGCTAAAACCAGTGTAACTGGGGCTCTGTTTCCATTTCAATTTTTCAGAGAGACATGAGATGGCCTTTCCTTTTCAATACAAAGTATTCAAATGAGTCCAAAATGGTGTCAAAATATACAAGATTTAATAAAATAAACTTTGAAGGCTTTTCTTTTTCTGTCAGGACAGCCAGAAGGCACACAAAGAATGGTGGAGGCTTAGCAACCATGAAAACATTGATAAAGCTAAGTTTTCTGGCAATAAATTATACTGGTTCTCTGGCTCTCTTTTTCACAAATTTCCTTTGATTTTTTCTCTTACTGTGAAATTTAAGAGCTTTACATTTTCACCTGGAGCATTTAAGCCTTCCTCTTAGCTCCCTAGAGTAATGAGGTGTTACTCAGCATTGAAATGTGTCATGCTGCAACCACTCCGCATAAGAGACTAATCTAAATGATAATGAGCATGAAAAATTGATTATCTCCTAGGTTGAACTGGTCTTTGACTTTTTCTGGTGAGTCCAATAATGCTGGAACAGGTCTCAAAACATCAACACGCCCGCAGTTCAACTAATAGTATAGTTAGAGGGGAAGCTACAGGATCGTACCTGTTGTAGGCAAAAAGCTTCTCAAATAGTGATTCATATCATAACTTCAACAGAAAAAAAGGCCAAAGTTATTTTTTAAAAATATATCTTTATTGATTTCAGAGAGAGGAAGGGAGAGGGAGAGAGAGAGAGATAGAAACACATGAATGATGAGAGAGTCGTCATTGATCAGCTGCCCCCTGCACCTGCCCCCCCAACATCCCACCCCCTGACTGGGGATCGAGCCCACAGCCTGGGCATGAGCCCTGACCAGGAATCGAACTTCCATCTCCTGGATCCTAGGCTGATGCTCAACCGCTGAGCCACGCCCAGCCGGGCAGCCAGAGTGATTTTTTAACTTCCACTTTAAACTCATATGTGGACTGTTGTTTTTCACATCCTCTAATCTAATGCAGACAGATTACAGAGTTTTCAGGTATACCAACATATGCATTGCAATGACCTACTCCTCTAATAAATAAATAACCTGTCAAAAATATTTTATTAGAAAGGTAGTTCTTATATGAGTTTATAAGTCAGGACTTTCTGGATCTTGGTCTTCAGTCCAATTTTCTGTCTTCAATTTTTTATTTTCTCTAAAAATGTATCCCCTCCAATATTTCACCTTTCTTCTCTCTGTAGCATTTGGCTGGGCAGCCAAAGTGATTTTTTAACTTCCACTTTAATCTCTTTCCGGATCTGTAGATCCAAGTGCCCACAGGAAGTCTCCCCCTGTGTGGAACACTACCAAAAACTTCCAGTTCAACATCTGCAAAACATCTCCTGATTTCCCCATTTCTGTTAATGGTGCCCATTCATTTCATACTACCCTGTGGTTTTCTTTTATCATAACATGTTCTATTTGTGATTTCTACCAACTTTCACAGCCACTGCTAGACTGTGAGACCTTCAAGGTAAGGAGTGTTTATAAATACCTCTGGAACTTACTTTTCTATATTCCCAAATATTGTTATTGAGTAATGTTGAATAAATGAATGAATTAATACATAAATTAAGCTTCCTATAGCACTTTATCATTATTTTTAAAATGAATCACAATTGGTGAAATTCAAATACAGATTGAATATTTTATAATAGTATTATATAGTGTCAGCCTTTCTAAATTTTATTAATGTTTTATGTTAGAATGTTATGTGGCTGTGTGTTAGATTGTCCTTGTTCTTAGGAACTATGGCCTATAAAGCAAAAGTAAAAATATTAAGAAACCTAGAAGTCATGTGGTAGTTGTCTTTATTGTTGATGATGAAAATAATGGCTTTATTTTGAAGAAAAAATTGTTAAATAATGTGGTAAATTCAGATTCTGTAGGAGCCAGTCCCACGCTAAACAAGGACAGCATAGGAAACTAATTGAGGCTTCTTAGTCCTGAAGGAGTTCTGTTATACCTAATCTCATATAATTCTAATATAATAAATACCTGACATCCCAAAACCAAAAGTATTTGGGATTCCAGAGGGTGTTTGAGTGATTAAATGCAATAATAGAATAAAAGCCTGCTTACATTGTCTATTCCATGCATCATACATATTTATTGAATATGTGTCGGATTTGCCGGCCAGGACTATTGTCAAATATATTAAGAAGTGTTAAAACCTGTAAGTTGATAAATTCAACTTCAAAAAAATATGATCTGAACCTGCAAATTCCATTGAAAGTAAAAAATAAATCTACGGGCAAGAACAAATTTACATCTTCAAATGAGTTTCATATATTCCCCCCTCAAATCCCCACCACGTTTTACCTGAGAATTTGGAAGGATATATATCTGTTATAGGTGTAAAAAATAATACAAATGAAGCCACTGCAAAACAGAGTTGGACATGACATCCCAGAGGAACTGCCTTGCATGTCTTACTCCTCACACCTTTAGAATGTTAAGAGTGGGTAAGATAACCTTTGGACTGGGCCTAAAGCATCACTGTATCGCAAACAACTGTTTGCAAAGCTAACAGGAAAGCAGACATATAACTACAGGGCTGAAAATCAAAGACATTCTTTAGAATGAGCATCACTATGTTAGCTTATCTGCACCTATAGAAATTACTTCCTTAGCTTATTAACACCTATAGAAATACCTTCCATCTATTCAGTAATTATATTCCCCTTCTGTTTCTCATAAACACGCCCTGCTTTCACAACACTATTTGGGTTTCTGCCTCAATCAGTGCTTCCTGAATAGCTCTTCTTTTGGATTTCAAATAAACACCTGTTGCCTCTCATTTTGGCCTTTTATTTTTAGGTTAACAAGAGAAAGAGAGAAAGGGAGGGAGAGAAGGAGGGAGGGAGAGAGAGAGAGAGAAGCAGAGAGAGAAATAGAGAGAAAAACAGAATATTTTAACTATTATTTTTTATTGATTTTCATGGCGGTCCCTCCCTCTATCAGTCTCACTTGATGTAGCTGGCAAAACTGAGAACAGAAAGGTTAAGTGACTTGAGTCCTCACAGTTAGCATCAGAGCAGGATTGGAACCCAGGTAGCAGACCCTCAAACTTCCAGTACTAGTTCCACATCAACAGGGATTCCCAATCCTGGCTGCATTCTAAATGACCTAAAGAGTTTATTCAAATAAAGACTTCTGCACCTCAGTCCAGATGATTCCGATTCAGTGGGTCTGGAACAGGACCTGGAAACTTGTATTTTACCTGCTGTCCCAAGTGATTCTGATTCAGCCAGTCTGCCAGCCAGCATTTGGGAACCACTACTGCCTCTATTAATGCATGCATTAAATCTTGTGTCAAATACAATTCTTAATTAATCAATGTTCAGCACAGGGCTCAGCATTCTGCTACCCAGGATCTGGCTATCAGCTGGTTCAAGAGTTTAGAAGGCTTAAAAGTTAATTTAGCAACAAGAGAAGTAATTTATAGCACGTGCGTGCGTGTGCGTGTGTGTGCGTGTGTGTGTCTGTGTGTGTGTGTGTGTGTGCGCGCGCTCCCTAGGGACAGTTCTCGGAGGCTGGGGAAACAGCATGTCTGCCTTGGCCCTGAGGCCTCTTCCAGATGGCTCCTAAATGAGCTGGAGGAATCAGCAGCAGCTTTTCAAAATCCTACATTCTCACCCACGTGGTCTAAGCAAAATGAGTACTTTTAATGAGTCTTAAGAAAAGACCTTATTGGATGCAGGAGACAAATGAAAAATGTACCAACTCTCCCTGCTCTGCTCCCCACTCTCTTGACATGAGGCCTGTAGCAGAAATTCTCAGGCAGAGATGTAGCCGCTCATGCCTGCAAGGTGGACATCATGTATTGGTAATGCTAAATCGTTAATATGGTCCCTGTTGGGAAGAAAACTGTAGGAGGATGCCAGCCACAGCATTGCTGCCTCATGACAGGAGCCTTAGTCCTTTTATCATCTCTTCCACTGGATAAACATTACTATTGGTCACAAACAGCAGGGTCTGCTCTCATTCCTGGGAGGAGACTACCCTTCCCAGCCTCTTTACAGTTAGGCAGGGTCAGGTGACCAATTCTGGCCAATGAACTCTATGTATAGATAGCATGTGTCCCTTCTGGGCAAAGGCAGTAAAAAGCTCTTGCACAGCCTTCCAGCTCTATCTTCCCCTGTCACTGTGGACTGGAAATCATGAGTTGATAAACAAAAACATTGGAAAGAAACAGGTGGGATTCCTAAATCACTGCTTGAGATTGAGCTGCCCTCCACAGCATCAGGGTCTGCAAAAATACTATGCCTGATCAAGAAATAATTCTCAATGCATCAAGTCATGAGATTGCAATATTAATGCATTAGTCCATCCTGACTCAGCTCCTCCCCTATGTTATCTACCTAGACATCATTGAAAAAATTAAGACAAAAAACTCTTTTAACTTAATCTGTAGGTCAAACAAAAATAGAATGTAAAAGAGACAAAGGTCCCTATGAAGTCCCAACATTATGATTCTGGATTCAGGGTCTGAAACAAGAGTGACTGTCAAAAAGAAAAGAATGCATAGTTCAATCACCAGAATAGAGGCTCCAGGTTGCTCCAAATCAGTCCAGGTCTTCAGATGTCTTCAAAATCCTTAATTTTATAGCAGATACAAATACAGGCTTAGTATCAGCTAAGTCTCTCCCTTCTGGTGATTAACAGAATTCCCACTGCTTCCCTGTACAAAGGTGAACTCCCAGATCCATGCAACCTTAGAAGTGGCCTTCACAGGGATCAGAAAATAGGCACTAGATATATTGATCTCCTTATAAAGCTATCCCAACAAGGTGGCCTTCTGGGTAGCCTAGGACACATGCTACAACGAACCCTATTGAACAGAACCTGCAAAGAAGGTGGATGACACCCCTGCAGTAGCTGTATAGTCATCTAAGTGAAGGGACAAGCAAGAAAAACATACCGAGCAAGGCTTCAAGCACCTCGGCAGAACTGTGACTCGATAAAAACAGCAACAGCAGTGGCCCCACAGAGAGGTGGCCCAAGAGGTGAGGAGAAAAGGCCTTGGTCAAGGTAGGCTCGCAAGCAGTGACAAGTCTCAATGGACAGAAATCACATCAGTTTTTTAGCCACTCACAGACAACATCAGTGCCAACCATGACTCTGACATGTTGCTGACTGTTGATGGGAAACAACCCAGGGATTGGTTTGTTCTGCCTTGCAATGTAATCTGCATTAGTAAGATTGATTTCCAAATACTAACCAAAATGCCACTACATGGGAAAGAAAGCAGCAACTCAGAATGCAGAGTGGGAGCCTAGGTATCACCAGGGTGACTCAAGGTCTCAAATCAAACCAAGAGAATGCATTACTTGGTGGGAGAGTACACTGTCATGCGACAAGGTATCCAGCCTACCAAAATCAAGACTTTGGCCCTAGAGCCAGCCACAGTCCCTATTCCCAGGAATATACCTCTAACTTCTCTTCAAGGTAGCTCAAAGCTTAATGCAATAACTGAAATCTCAAAAACCCCTAAGCAAAAATATAAATACAGGGGGAAACTCTGGGGTCCTCTTCTAAAATGTGGAATCTATTGTCCTATGATCAGAGCTCAATGACACTTTATACTACTTTTTATAATTTTTTAAGTATATCTTTATTGATTTCAGAGAGAGGAAGGGAGAGGGAGGGAGAGAATTGAAACATCAATGATGGGAGGGAGAGAATTGAAACATCAATGATGAGAGAGTCGTCATTGATTGGCTGTCTCCTGCACATCCCTGACTGGGGATAGAGCCCGCAACCCTGGCATGTGCCCTCATCAGGAATCGAATCGTGATCTCCTGGATCCTAGGTCGATGCTCAACCACTGAGCCATGCCCTGCCGGGCTACTTTTCATAATTTTAAGAAGCATTTTCTGCACCTAACTCTACCCATAGTTAAATACACACACTAAATCTGCTCTGATTTCTGCTAAGTCATTATGAAATTCAAGTCTCAACCTCAGGATGAGGGATCATATATTACTAGAGTCTTCTGATTTCAAAGCCCCCTTGCCAGGCCAACTCTGAAAACATTGTTTTAGTTAAATAATTATTTAAATGTGTGCTCATAGAAAATGTTATCAAATTATGGTAAATGAACAAATGCAATTAAATAAAACTATGGCTTCTCATGAGCACATAATGATTTGAGATGTTTGGCCCCAGGAAATGTATATAGAGTGGGCATTCATCTCTGTCCACTGACTCAGGTGTGCAAAATAATCAATTTTTTAATAAATAAACTTAATTTCTTGCTTGGTCCCAATCCTGAAGCTTGGTGAGGGATGCCCCTCTCTCCAGGGTCATGGTGAGGTCATCTGTCTTTATAAATTATTGCTGAGGTTTAATGTCCCAGAATACATGGACTCCTGATATCTAGGGACTTCTGTGGTTTCTGTGCTCTGCCAGAAGTAGAGATATGTACAAGGCTGGGAACCCCAAGCCTGAGATTAGGCCCTCTCCTATGCACCATGGAGCCATTCTTTTTGAGATCCTGCTGCCTCAATAGTTACCACCATAAAGATGATCATGAGTCCTCAGTGCTTCTGGACCCACAGGGCCCAGCTGAGAAAATCATGTCTTCAGTTTGGTAGAAGCCCATAGTTCCCTCCTGCTTCTTCTACATCACTCTGATTCTTCCTCTAAGCCTTCTCCTCTCCATTCCATTACCTCTGCAAACCATCTCATCCCTTATGGACTTAGGTTTTTAGCAACAAACATGATGATGCATCACAGGCTATTTCTGTGTTCAGTGATCCGACACAAAGAACAAAATATCTTAACCCTTGGTTTAAAAACATAAAAGCAAATGCTAGTACATAGAGCATCCTCTAAGCTGTTGTATTGTGCTTCAATAAATACTAAACTATTTTTAGAATCTATTTCCAGAGCACAAAGGAAGAAGGGTAAAATATCAGAGGTAAATTAGAAAAAATATGAACTTTGAATAACTGCACTGAGCAGCCTATTTGATTGTCTTCTCTTCACCAATTAGTGTCACTCAATTAAATCAGATGAATTTTCACTTAGTCCACTGGATTCAAGACTCATTAAAATAATTGAACAACTTCCACTGAGTTTTTTTCCTTCTACTCACACACACCCCATCAGATTGGCTCACAGCCCCACTGAGAAGCTGCTGGCAGCTCCAAGTAAACTATATTGAAGTTACTCTCATATTTCTGTTAATTCTGTTTTTTTGGCTTAAAGATAGTATCTCCAAGTGTTCATAAATATGCATTTAAGAGAACTTTCAAAACTTAGATTTTGTTTTTTCTTTTTGCCTTCCAAGAATTTTTGAAGTCACAGATCTCTGGGCTAAGAAAAACTACAAGTAGTTAATCAATATGTCTAATTTACTAGGGCTCAAAGAATTACATGATCAAACAACAATGAAATACCTACCACTTACCAGCAATGACATTGGCAATTTTTTAAGCATTATAGAAGTGTTAGTAAGACTGAGGGAACAAGGAGGGGCATTCTCACTCACTGTTGGTAGAGGAACAACCTTTCTAGAGGACAAGCCAGCTGTGTTAGCTAAGGAAGCCCTAGGTGTCACTACAGATGAACCCCTAATGTCAGTGACTTCACACAGTGAGTAGTTCTTACTTGCAGAGAGTCTGAAATGGTCAATTCTGGTTGGTGGTAAGGGCCTCTCATCCTCTCACTGATAGAGAAAATGACAGAGTCCGATCAACAGAGCCTCCACCATCTTCAGTGTGGCTTCCAGGGTCACCAGGACATCAAGACTCATCTAAAAGGCAGGAAAAGAAGGAGGCCATAGAGAAGGCACACCAGGAAGTGACACCCATTATTTCTGCTCAGAATCCATGGATAAGAATTAGGCACGTGGGCCCACTGAGATGCAAAGCTGCTCCCAAGCAGCAGTTGGATGGACGTGAGAATGTCTCTGTCAAGTTAAATAAGTAAATAATATACAAAGTACATATATATGTGTGTGTGTGTACATATATATATGTATACACACATATATATACACACACCCACACCCACGCACACAGACATATATATGTTATACAAAAATTTTAAGTTATACTCTTTAACCAAATAATTTCTTTTTCAAAATTTATCTAAAGTAAATAATTAGATATATGGGCAAAGATATGCTCATTACAATGTTCACTGAATTTTATTTATGATGGAAAAAAAAAAAAAACTAGAATCAACCAAATAAATATTTTTAGGCAGATTAGTTAATTTATTATATCCATATAATGAAATATTATTCACAAATCAAGAATGAGGGTATCAATATTTATTGATTGATATGGAATTTGTAAACCAGAATATACAGAACTAGCCCATTTTTGTATAAAAATATCCAGTAAATATATAGATTGGTGATTCACCATGTGGAGTCCAGTTTCTCTCCCTTTTATTATACCTCCTATAATTCAATTTTATCCAATAACTTAGAAAAATTCAAGATCTGATGGGCTGACTCCAGATAAAATAGTCTCAAGAGTTCTTTGCTACTGGGAATGCCTGTTTCTTTTCTCTAAGAACATCTTTACCCTATTATTGAGAAACTAGGAAATCAAGATTCTTTGTCAGAAGTTGCTTCATGAGCTCTGTTCTCAAAAAAATGGAATTTGATTCTCTAGAGACTTTTTTCCAGGCTGTTGAATCCTCAACCAATATTTAAAGCATTTCTCACTCTATGACACAGACTGTGTTAGAGCCCGAGGACGCAAAGGTGAACAACACAGAATGTGTCATTTCAGAACTCAGAGAGGAACAAGGAAGACACCAGTGTACACAGCAGCTGTGATCTATGAGCAAAGCTCAGTGAGGGGTGCCCACAAAGTGCTGTGAGAAGCATCCAGCCCTTTTCCAGGCATCAAGAAAGACTCCAAGGATACTATTTAGAAAAGGTTGATCAGCAAACTATTTGAGACCCAAAGGAATGTGAAGATCTATAGAAAGAAAATTCTAGTGGGGGAGAAGGGGAAGAAAGACTCCAAGATAAGTCGGTATTTGAGTTAAATCAAAAAGAATGAGAAAGGCTTCCATGAACAAGCAAAGTGAGGAAGGACCTTCTGGGCAAAAGAGCAAGAGTATGCAAAGAAGAAACTGAGAAATCAAAGACTGTGAACACTGAAGAAATGCAAACAAGTTTCCCAAAGTGAAATGATATAATACATACAAAATACCAACCATGATGCTTAGGGCGCAGTAGGCACTCAAACATCAATTTTCTTTCTCTTTTCCTTCCCAAACTCAGAGTAACTGAAGCAGAATCAGGGGAAGATTTACATTTTGTGAAGTGTCTAATTGGAGGGTTCTTTCCAAGAAAAAGAATACAAAATGAGATTTAGGGTCTTGGGAGGGGCCCGTGCAAATATGAAAACTCAGAAATTACCTTTACAGTTTATTTTTCAAATACTAAAACAATTTTATTGCTTCTAATATAAAGTAACTCATGCTTATTATAAAATAGTTTTGGAAAAGCTAGCCATCCCTAACCTTTCCCCAGTTTTTAAACAGATGATGAAAGAAGACCTTAGGAGATGAAAGTGGCTCATCTTCAGCAGTAGAGCAGGGCCTAGAACCTTATACTCTTCAGTTATCATTGTGTTATATTATGATCATAAATTGTTTTTAACCAAGGAAATTCTTTTATATGGAAAGGTAAGATCTTGGAAAACAGAGAAGGCCTCTATTACTGTTATTTTTATTATGAATGGGACTATTTCTTAACAAAGGGTCTTCAACACCAGGGCATGTGCAGCTCCTGGGTGACATAAGTAAGATAGTACACAGAGCCATCATTTTCTCTTCCGTTCTCAAGGAACCCTTCTCTCACTCACAGGCTAAACCAAGTCTCTCTATTCTAAGTTTTCTAGCACTCATTTACTTTCTTTGTAGCACTTATTACACTTCGTAATGTAGATGGTTATTTATTCAATATCTGTCTTTTCTATCAGATAAGTTTCATAGGGCAAAGGCTTCTGTTTGTTCACTATTTTACCCCTGACCCTTCACTCAGTGCTTAACACATACTAGGTACCCAATAAATATTTTTTTACTGGATGAATGAATGAACGGAAAAAGCAGGAAAAAGCAATGAGACGTTTTTCTCATTATTGCTTTAGTTCAAATACGTAGATTTTTTTCTCTTTATTGCACTTTGACTGTGAAGTATAATTTGGGACTGCTGCTCAAATTTCATCAATCGTACGTGAGAAAAGGTACCTACTCATCAAATTAAATTGTTAAGAATGACCACTTGTTATTTCCCTAACAGTTATAAAATGTCAAGTAAGATTGATAGTCTTGATAGTCCTTCTGGGAAAATTATTAGTAGGTAAAGAAAAATAGAAACTAAGAAATGTTTGGAATACTCCCCAGGAATAAGATATCGGCCCTCAGCATTACGCAGTGGAAAAGTTTTGAATTACTATCAGCTTTACTTCTCCATAACTATTCTAGTCAAGTGTCTCACAAACTTCAATCTTAGACACTTAATGAGGTCCCAAAACACTCTCTAACCTAGAGACCGCCGGAAAGAGAACGAGAAATATTTCCTGTGGTAGGTAGATAGACAAGTATACCAGCCTAATGAAAATCAGAAAGATATATGAATAGTGTTGGGGGAGTAGGAGTGAATATTTTCTGATTCAGTCTCTGATCAGTTCCTCCCTGTCCCTACCTCCTTGAAAGTAAATTTTGTGATGTAATCCCCAACAAAGATGTGTAGGACATTCATTCAGTCCTTGGGATCTTATGCCTGGGGCACTCATCCTATTTAATTTACCCTTCACTGCTGCCCTTTGGTCAGCTCTGCCTCTAGGGAATGAATGTAAGACCAAGATTCTAAGTTCTTTCGTCACCACCAAATTCAATTTATAAAAATCCCAAGTGTTACCTCTTCCAGTGAACATGCTCCAGACAATGTTTTGGAGTCATGTCCAAATTGCATAATAATCTAACTGAATCTCTAAACTGATTTCCCCTTCTCTCCCCCCTTTACCACTTCCTTATATTTCTGAGCTAAAGGAGAAAAAATAGAAACAGGGCCAGGCAGGAATCAATCACTGAGGCTCATATATGCTCTTCACATAACCCAGAATAGCAGTTACTGTCATCTCACAAACTTGAATAAATCCCTCCTCCTTAAGGTAAAGTATCCATTGGTTCTGGACAGAAGGGAAATTTATAAAAAGGTGCTTCAAAAAAGAAACCTCAGAGGCATGCAGACAGGTGTGTGAAAACAAGACCAGCCACCTGTGCTGTTTAATATCACTTCTCCCATCAACCCTTGAGGGCTCAGGATAAGTTCCCATAAGCTCCCAATGCAGAGAATGAGGTTCACAGGGAGCATACTTTTGATATAATTAAGGAAAAGAGAGACTTAGAGTCTCTTTTTTATTAAGTCATCCATGATTGCCTTAACATACTTAGCTACACATGCAAACAGGCACACAGAAACACACACACTTTCAGCTATCATAGCACATTTTTAATATCTCTGTTGTATCACTGGACATAGAATCACATAACTATTTGTTTCAATATTTGTTTACCCCACTACTGGGAGATCTGGTGGGGCCTGAATCCACATTATCTGACTTTAAAGCTCCATCACAGTAAGTGCTCAGTGTTTGTCGAATGAGTAAGTAAATAAAAAAATGCAGGACCCTATCAGGATTAAAGCTTTACCTTTTAATATAACTAAAATAGTTTAGCCAATTTACTCTGCACTTGAGATTGAACTGACTCTTATAAATTCCGTAACATGTGAGGTTTGCCCCAGTGCCCTACACAAAGCAGGCACTCAATTATAAATAAATGTCAAAAAATGCCTAGTAAATAAGTTAACAAACAAATGCTCACAAAGCATTTATTAAGCATATCTTTGCACATGATGCTGTGCTAATTCAGCAAACACCAACTTTTTCATTGAAAGCTTACTGTGGATAGAAGCCAATCTGTCCCTGATAGAGAAATAAACTTCACATATTCTATGTTGGTTTTCATTAGCTGTTAGAGAAGTTATTTAGAAGAAAACCAAATAATAGCTGATTGGGCAACCTGCTCATGCACCGCACTGATGGAGGACATGCAACCCCAGTCAGGGAGGGGGCCAGGGTTTGTGTTCAAATCCTGGGAGAACAGGAGACATTATAAGCATAATACCAACAGAGTCTGCAGAAGGCACTTCATTTTGACATTTATAGTACCTAGCCCAGAAATATATAAAATATATATATGTATTTCTCAATATCTCTCTCTCTCCCTCTCTCTCTCTCACACACATACACACACACACACACACACTCAAAAAAAAATGTTTTTTACATTCCCTTACCCCTATGTTATGGGTTGAATTATACCTCTCCAAAAAAGCTATGTTGGAATCTTAAACCCAGTATCTCAGAATGTGACTTTATTCAGAGATAGGTCTTTACAGAAGTAAACAAGTTAAAATGAGGTCATAAGGGTGGGCCCCTAATCCAATATTCCTGGTATCCTTATAAGAAGGGGGAATTTGTGCACAGACACATACATACACAGGGAGAACGCCATGAGGACATGAAGGCAGAGATTAGGGTGACACAGCGGAAGTCAGCTAACACCAAAGATTGCTAGCAAACTACCAGAAGCTATGAGAGAGGCATACACAGACTCACCACCATGGCCCTCAGAGGGAACCAGCCATGATGATACCTTCATTCTGGACTTCTGGCCTCCAGAACTGGGAGACCATCAATTTCTGTTGTCTAAGCCATCCCGCTGGGGGCACTTGGTTAAGGCAGCAGAGAGTAATACACCCGCCAACCCCCAGCAGCAGCAGCACTCCCCACCCTGCTACCTTGTCATTTCTGCTCACAACTTCTCCTTCCCAGAGGCTACATTTAAAACCCACTTTGAAAGTCCAACCAGTCACCAGAGAGTGCCCAAGCTCACAAGTGTCCATGTCCTCTAATCACCTGCAGCAAATGAAAGGGGCGAAAATGTCACAATCCCTCCCACCTTAAGCTGTTCTGTTTTATTATATATCATTCCTTTTTAGTAGTGGCAAAAAAAATGTCCTTAAAATGGCAATTTCATGAAATTAAGCATGATTTTGGATGTGAGCCCCAAGAGCTCAATAAACAAATATGAGCAGATGTTCCAAACTGTGGAAGAAATGCAACAACAGAAGAAGAGGGAATAATGTTGCCAGACTGACATTTCATACCCAAGGCCCTGTCTGAGCTCCCAGTCAGCAGTACACCTGCTGCAGGAACAGCATTTCCATATGATTTAATAGACTCAGTAATGAGTTCAAAAGTGCATCATGCACATAACTTCATTCTAAGGTCTGTAAATTAGAGTGATCTTCTAATGAGGGGTAATAAGTCACATTTCCCAGCCTGCACTTAGGAAGCCACAAGCAGAACAAACTCTCTGGCTCAGAGAAAAGGGCCTGTCCATCCTCTCCTAGCATGCTAGAGCCTCTGAGGAGGTCAGCTGTCCAGACAATGGCACCCCTACCCCAGCTACAGCCAAGCTCCTGGCTTGCTGCAGAGCCAGACATTGGTAGATCTACAGAGCTGGGGGTGCTCCAGCCAGTGCTGCTCAAGTGCTGCCCTCCCTACGCCTAAAGTCAGCCTCATGGTTTGTTAAAAGCAGGGGCAGATGAAAAAGCTCAACAGAGAAAGCAGAACCACATGCCCTATGGGAGGGGGAAAAAAAAAGTCTGCATCCAACCACATAAAAGCTATTTCAGAGAAAACAAATTTAGTTTAATGACAAGCTTACAGCTTTAGAACAGGATAATTCTTTTGTGCGCTCTAGCAGTGGTCAGTCAACCTGTAAACCATCCTTGAGTGCTTACCATATGCCAACACTGTGTGAGGTGGTGGAGGAGACAGACACTGTTGCTGCCTATGGAGATACAGTAGTGGGCAAGAGGACAGGCATTAAAGTCAGACCCAGCTAGATTCCAAACTTGAGTTCTTTGTTAGTGGGGTGATCCTGAGTTACCCATATGACCTCCCTGAGCCTCAGCTTCCTCATCTATGAAACAGAGATAGTAATATGTCCTATAGAACATTTTGAAAAGTTTCTAGTACATAGTAATCACTTGAAAATGAGAGCTATAATTGTCACATGCTAATTTATAAATGCTGATGAACACATTTTTTGTATATTCATCTTTAAATGTTCCTCACAAGCATATATTCTGCCTTCCCAGCTAGAGGTGAATATTCTTATGGACAGATGCCATGTCTTCTTTTTCTTTTGTAGCTTACAAGTGTTTGTAACATAATGATGGCTGCCTGAGTTCCCACACCAGTATCCTAGACCACTTATAAGAAAAATGCTAGAGAGCCCTGGCTGGGTAGCTCAGTTGGTTACAGTGTTGTCCAGCTATGCTAAGGTTGTGGTTCACTCCTCGGTCAGGGCACATACAAGAATCAACCAATGAATGCATAAATAAATGGAACAACAAACTGATGTTTCTCTCTCTCCCTCTCTCTCAAATCAATAAATAAAATTTTTTAAATGCCAGAAAACTCATAGTTGAGAATTATAGATTATGATTATGCTCAGGAAGAATTAATGAGGTAACATTAGAGGCAAGACTTATAAACTAATGGTTGTCATGATTGGGGTGTCTTACTCCAATCCCAAAACAGAAAGCTTAAAGTTTTGCTCTTCATTCTCTTTAATGAAAATCAGTCTTCACTTGAAATAACATTTTTCTGGCCCCAGAAGCAATAAAAACATTATTAAGTCTATAGAATATCATATCACTATGTAAGTTTATGTGCCATGTGTATGTTCTGATACAGTACTGCAGTTTTGAAATCCACAGAGATTTACCTATTCCTGAATCACAAAAAATATTTTTCCAACAATTCCTCAGCCTGAGATGAGAAAATAAACTGCTTCTTCTGAGAAATCAATAGCATTCCTAAGGAACAAAATGTTCTCTAGGACAATAATCATTAGCCTTCCAAAGAGAGATTATTTTCTCTCTTTTTTAATTTTTATTTATTGATTGGAGAGTGAGAAAGGGAGGGAGAGAGACAGAGAGAGAGAGACAGAGACAGAGAGAGAGAGAGAGAGAGAGAGAGAGAGAGAGAGATTTGTTGTTCCACTTATTTATGCATTCACTGGTTGATCCTTGTATGTGTCCTGACCGGGGATAGAACCCAAAACCCTGGCATGTCCCAGTGATGCTCTAACCAACTGAGTTACCAGCCAGGGCAATTTTCTCCCTTCATCAATGAGATAGAGCTTCCTGCTTTTAACTTATAAGGTACATCTAACCTAAAATGTTTCAAGAATGTTTTTATGCATTGCTTGGATATTTCAAGAGTTTATCATAAGAATGCATTTTTAAAAAGAATCAAATTGTTATATGAAATATGGTTTTCCATGTTTATCCCTTCCAAAGTTACATTGACATCTTCTTCAGGAAGAATAAGAATAAATTGTTATAAAAGTCAATAAATTCTTTCTTTCCTTAAAAATGAGGTGCCGTAGTCCCCCTTTATCTGTGGGCAATACGTTCCAAGACTCCCAAGTGGATTCCCTGAAGACAGGGATAGTACTGAATCCTATATATACTATGTTTTTCCATATACATATATACCTTTCCACTTAATGAAGCACTTATGGCTTCTCTTTGGCATATCTGAATTGCTAGCTTCACTACTCTTGCACTTTGGGGTCACTATTAAGAAAAATAAACATTACTTGAATCCAAGCACTTTGACACTGGCACAGTTGATCTGATAACTAAGATGGTGGGTAATGAACGAGGAACATCTATAACATAGAGACATGGGAAAAGGTATGATTCATGTCCAGGATAGGATGGTCCAGGAGTCAGGAGATTTCATCACACTATGCAGAACTGCACACACACAATTTAAAACTTATGAATTTTTATTTCCTGGATTTTCCATTTAATATTTTCAGACTATCACTGACTGCAGGTAGCTGAAATTGTGGAAAGCTAAACCACGGATAAGAGGGGACTACTGAATTTAATGATAAAGGGGAGTTATATTTCAAGAGGGAAACAAATGTCATTAAATGTTCCAAGAAAATCATTGAGCATATAGGAGATTGTCACACCCATACAGCTTTTTAAGGGCCTCACAGCTTCCCCTAGATGCTACTTAAGGAATTGATGAGGTAGACTGTGGCTTTACAGGTAGTAGGCCCTCCATTCTTAACACTTCATTCTACAGCCTTCTGCTGCTCTGCTCGCTTGTCTCGGCTTGTCCTCATAGTGCTCTCATAAAGGCCCAACCTTTGCAGACTTCAGCCAGTTTGCTCTTCCCATGAGCTGCTAATGGACCCACACTAGCTTGTCTCAGCCTCCCTACACCTGAGCCCTGTCTTCAGGGGCATCCCTGACAAGGTTTGGCCACAACCCAAAAGGGTTGATTCTGACAACCAAAGGCTTGTTTTGAATAATTTAATCTGCTCGAGACTAGCAGCTGCAATGGATGGTATCTTGAGACTTCCAGGTTCCATTCTAATATAGGAATAAATCTTCCCAGTAGAGCTGGATAAAGAAATGTCCTATCTACTTAAAACGCAAACAAAGAAAATGTGACTGGTGGTAAAATAATTTAAACCCAGTCCAGAACCATTACCGGCCGCAGACTGATTTAGACCTTTCCAAACTGCAGGCTTTGCTATGTCACAGATATGTGATAAATCAGGGAAGGGCGAATATAAGGGGGCAGTGAGATGAGCATCTTTATTTTAGCCTGAGAGCAGATTATCCCTCACCTCTGAGATTTAAATAAAAGAGAAAGAAAGCTGAGGAAAGCAATTAAAACAGCTTAATAAGGGTTTAAGGAGGTTTCGCTGCAAGCAATAATACAGCTTGGCTGGTGGAAAGCAGGAAGAATGTTTCAATCCTATTTAGAACATCTGAAGCCAGATCTGCATGTGGAACTGAATGAACACCGGTCATTTGTATTTGGATAATTCACCAGTTGCCACTAAGAAATTACTCTAGGGAATGCTTTCTGGGAAGGATGTGGGGGAAGGGAGCAAAGGACAGGCTGTGTCCTTTCACCTTATTGTTTGGAGCCTGGACTCATTTGCATAGCCCTTCGAGGATAAAGTCTTTTCTGCCATTTGGTAGATTGCCATCAAATTTCAAGTGACATGATGCACGGTAGATTTATGCACCGTGAAGCAGATACTGCAGGGGTTTGGTGTATTTGTGTTTCATTTCCAGTTAAACAATACACAGGGGGCTGTCACACTAACAAGGTTTATAATGATTGACTTGTTCAGCCGTATCGAGACCTTTACTTCAATAGAGCAGAAGCCTCAATAGACAGGAAATTTATATTTGAACAGATGTCTGTCTAGAAGGGTGGTACCATATTTCCGCCTGACTTGGTTCAGAGTGTAATTCCCCACCCCCAACCCCCAAGCACACAGCACAGCTAAATTCTGGATCATTTGCAGGATCTCTGGGTCACTAGCATCTTACTCTTATAAAATAGGATCCCTAAAAATGTGTACTTAAATCCTCTGAAAGACTTACAGGGCATAATTCAACAATTGACTGTGCTCATTTTTTAAAATAATTCATGATTTTGAAAAATGCAAGCATCATACAACAAAAAGAAAGCATTTTCATCTCTGGGATGTGCAACAGATTAATTCCGAGCCTCAATTTTCTCACCTATAAAGTAGGAATAGTAAAACCCCCTTAAGAGGTGGTTGTGAGAATTAAATTAGAAAAAGTCTATGAAAGCCTAGCACATAGTTGTTCTCCAGTAAATGTTTGTTTAAAAAGAAGCACAGATGATATACGTGACCCTCTAAACACACCTGATCTCACCTTTGACAGGTGAATCCATACTATTTGTGACAGAATTAACAGTCAGGGCATTTAGGAACAGAGCAGTGCAGTATAGAGAAAGAAGAAAATGGTTTCCTGGAACTTGATACATCCAGTGAGTCAGGCAGATATGACAAATGTGACCACTGCCAGGGGCTGGGTCCCTGAGGAGATAGGTGAAACTTGTTAAGGAATATTAAGATATGAAAGACCTGAAGGAAAGTTGGAGAGAGCAATTTCTTCTTTTGGATTTAAAAATACTAGGTATTTGTTGAATGAATAAATAGATGAATGAACAGACACATCCTGGCATAATCATCTCCAGTTGAAATGAGCTTTCTTATGAATCATTTATTGATTCAGCATATATTACTGGGCCCATTCCATGTGCCAGGTGCTGATGATACAGGGTGGGGAGACAAAATAGTTCCTTCCTAGAGCTGACAGTCTAGCAGGGAGACAGATAAATAATCACATAAATAAAGATAAAAACTGCAATAAGTGCTATGATAAAAAAGTACAAACTACTACAAGAGAGCATTTAAACCTTAGGAACCTAATTTCTGAGACCTGAGGTATAGGTAGGAATTTTCCAGGTAATGAACAGAATAAACTGATGAACAAAATAGAATCAAAGACATGGATACATGAATACATGGAAGAGACTGACAGCTGTCAGAGGGGAGGAGGCTGGGTAGCACTGGATGAAAGGTGAAGAGATTAGCCAAAGAGCACATATGCATAACCCATAGGCACAGACAACGGTGAGGTGATAGGAAAGAAGGAGCTGGGTGGAGGTGGGCAAAGGGAGTGGGGGGTGGGAGCATCTGTAATAGGGGCAACAATAAAAATAAAGTTTAAAAAGAAAAGAGTAAGGGAAAGAGAGTTCCAGGCAGAGAGAACAGCATTTGGGAAGTGTGTGAGACAGGAGAGGGCTTGAGGCACTCTGAGAACTGAAATAAGGCCTCAATGGCTGGAAAATCATAAGCAAATGGAAGACTGGCAAAAGCTGGCAGGAACCAAACTGGGCAGAGTCTTACTGGCTGTGTTATTTACTTTATAGTGTATCCTAAATGCAATGGGAAACAATGACTTGATGAAATCTTTGCTTTTAAAAAATCATTCTAACTACTGTGCACTGAATGAATCAGAAATATAAAAATGGATTGAGGATACTATTAAAAAGCTATTGCAATAACCCCTATAAGAGATGATGTCCCTTACTCTAGGATGTGGAGATGGATTCAATATGTATTTTTAAAGTACAACTGACAAACTTTCAATTCAATTAGCTGTGGCCTGCACAATAGAATAGATAATAGTACTGCCTACTAAATGGAGCATACCAGAGGAAGAGAAGGTTGGGAGGAAAGAGCAGAGGGGAAAGATCAAGAATTTAATTTTGGATGATTCAAGTGGATGTGTCTAGAATGCAGTCACATATAAAAGCCTAGAGCTCAAAAGAGAAGTCAGAGCTGAAGCTATAAATTGGGAAGTCACGTGCATATACAAATGGTAATTAAATCACAGGAGTGGTTGAGATTGATCAAAGAAAGTGTAAAGGAAGAAGAGAAGAGGGTTCAGCATTTCAAGGTCAGTCAAGGAGACTGGAGGAAGAAGCCATGAGATGGGAGGAAACCAAGAGTGGTTGGTGCCAGAGAGGTCAAGAGAAGAACACATTTCAATAAAGGAATGTTTTATGTTGCTGTGAATAAAGTAAAATGAAAACTAAACTGAGTCCTTTGAATGTAATGCATGCAAGTAACATTAGGAAGTCGTAATATAATGGAATTGTGAAGACGAAAGTCAGGTTGGAGTGGATTGAAAAGACAGACTTGAGGAAATACATGAGGCATGAGCAGACAAGGCTTGAGGCTGTGAAAGTACACTAACGAGAGAGAGGCCAGGGTCAAAGAAGGGTGGTAGTTATTATTATTGCTTGCCATCATCATCTTTATTGTTGCTGTCATTGTGGTTGTTCCTGGTAGGGATACTATAGCATGATTTAATGCTGATCAAATAGATTTAGATAGATGGAAAAGGCTAGAGTGTATAGGATTCAAACCACATATGAAGCAAGGAGCCTTGGATAAGAGGAGGGGCATGTCCTCCATCACAGCTTGTGAAAAGAGGGTGCAGGCATAGACTGTGGTGTGAATCATGTGAACAGAATATGGGAGTTTCCCTTTTAAATGGGGCAAGGTCATCTTCTGAGACTGAAGGAGGGTGTGGAGTTTTAAAGAGAATAGAAAAGATATGAAATGGTCCTTGAAGAAAGTAGAATGGATTTAGCTAGACAAAGTAGTATTAGGCTTGCCATGCAGTGGGAAGAACCAATTGTGTTTGGTTATGGCGAATTCACAGTGTTTCGTCTACCAAGTTGTCCGACATTTTCCAACAATGCCAAGTCTTTCAGGAGTGGGCCCGGAGAAGGCTGACGGCTGGATTTATCCAGAGCTGGAGTCTTGTCAGGTGGGCGAGACAGAAAAAGAAAGAAACAAGAGGGTATTTGCAACAAAGGAATGGTGGTAATGGACAATGAATACTAAGCTGAACCAAAAGAAGGTGACTACAGGAGAGGCTGACGGGGAGAGGGAAGACAAAGGGCCCATGGGCTGGAGGAGCAGAACAGATGGGTGCAAGCAAGCACAGAAAGCATAAGAAGCGGCTCATCTGTCAGAGTATAGGAATGGGAGAGGGCTGCTTCAGGTTTGAAAGTTTGGATGTTGAATAAATTTAACCGTGGATATTTAAGTTGCGTAGGATGAAGGTGGGAGTTGAAATGGACAGAAAGATTGAAAGACATGATTCTTCAGTGAGAAACAGTAAGTAGTAAAAAGATTTACTCACTAAAGATTAAGTAAATTACAACAAAGAGGAAGGGGAGAAAGTGGTGCAGCTCAAAGACCAGGAATTTTTGTAAAAGGAGAGGGTAGTTATAGTCTAAAAGTGTCATGAGGGAGGAAGGAGGACATATACCCCATTGCCCAACACCAAGATAAATCAAATATGAGAAAATAGCCTCTACTCAGGAGCACCTCATAGAATATGCAATAACGAAAACTAAAACTGTTTTGAGTGCCAACCCTGTGCTAAGCAAATTTTATACATTACTTTACCAAAACCATTAGGCGTTATTATTCCCATTTCACAGATGAGGAAACTGAAGCTAAGACAGAGTTAAAGTAACTTGCATTAGGCATATACATTATAAGTGGCAAAGCTAAAGCAATAACCTGAAGGAAAAATTAGAGTTATTGAAATGTTCTTGAGGGCTTGTTATGCTGACAGAATGCAATGTTTCTTTTATATTCAGAGGGATCCTGGAGAAACCATTATTCTGTGAAGTAGTGAAAGTTGTGGCGGACTGCTGCATTCAGGCAAACTTTATTTTATCCCGTGTCCTTGAGGAAAAACCTGGTCTTGGTCCCTCTCCTCCCTTCTCTTCTCCTCTCCTGCTCTCCTGGAATACAAATTTGTGGAAGCCCTATCATATTTATCTTTGTATCCCTTGAGTATGACATAGAGCCTGACATATCGTAGTTGCTCAACAAATACTTATTAAACTGGAACAAGAAAAACATCCAGATTAAACCAGTCCACTGACTTTCCCTTATTCACTGAGATGAGGATTGGGAAAGGGATGCAATGGTTTCTCTTGTCTTTTTCCTGATTCCCCAACCCTCAAGAATAGGTCAGAAATGTGGTCACTTTATCTTACATAACAGTAAAGTGATTAACCATGCACTCACTCTGAACCTTTAGGTCTTGGTCTTGGTTTTAAGAGAAGTCTTAGGCCTGGAGAGACTAAAGCAATTTCATATTGGCATAGAATTCTCCAATTCTTAGAATTGAGTCTTCATATCTTCTCCAGGGCACAAGAACGGAGGACAACTGGTTCTCCTTTACTGTGAACTCCTCTCCCACTCTCCCTAATTTTCAATATTGAAACATCTAAGTATTAAACATAAAGAAATGTAGAAAAGCTAAGGGAAGAGCCCACCACTCATTCAAACCAGGGGAGGTTGGTCCACAAGGATGTCATGAACCTAAAAATGGGAATTTGTAAAGTCTGAGATTTCAGTCTGGTCTAATTCAGAGTGCAAGTGTTGTGTTAGAATGCTTCCACGCATAGTCAGCCACTCCCTGCATAAAAACCCACAGAAGTCTCCACTTCTCAGGAAGGTGACTATGATTCCAATATTTACCGATTTCACTTATTCAATCAGCTATCATTTCATTCCTTTTCAACTAATAAATACTAAAAACTACAAAGGTGTCCCATGATTGTGATTGTGTTACAGTCTGCCAGCCTATCAAGGTCTCCCTGACTGATGCTAATCTTAGAAGGCAGAAGAAGCCCCAGAAGCTTCTGCCTACTCATCAGAGGCAGTTGAAGTCAAGTTGATGAGTCCATGCATACTTAGAACCACACCTGTTTTGGACAGTGTGTAGACACTGGTAAGGCCAAACATTGCTCCAAATTTAATACATTATCATCATGCTGTGTACATGCAAAACATGCCAACTAATCCATAAATCAGGTAGCCCTAGGGCCCCAAGGCCAATCTCCACCCTTTTTGGAGACTGCAGCCCACAGAGTCAAAATGCCTCTTTCTCTTTATTTCAGCATTTCGAGAGGAAGGAGGGAGCTGCTTGTGGCAGTGTTCCAGAGGTTGTCAGCTCTTCCCTGTATGTGACTGCTTCCTTGTGGTAAGCTTATTGTGTTAATGAGGTTCCAGGTGTGTCTTTTCATAAAGGATGAAGGTAGGATGGTAATCTGATGGTGGGCCAAAGATAGACAAAGCAGCCACTACTTTGGATCCTCCTGCATCTTTATCGGTCTGTTCAGACCATCCTAAGGGAGATACAAGAACACTGTGATCCACTTTCCAACTTCTAATTAAATCTTCTTGGCTCAGTACTTTCGCCAGGTAATAATACCAATGCTCACTACATGACAGACAGTGTACTAAATTCTTTAAATCTTAAATGTACCAACTTATCAAGATCTAACACTTTACCAGATATATATATTATTACTATTTCCATTTTCTATGTAAGGATACTGAGGCAGAGAGGTACTGCTAATAAGTGGAGGTGGAATTCAAACCACACCTCCCAGGCCCCACAGCCCTAGTATTTGACCGGTCTGCAATGGTTTTTCCTAGAAGACAAAATCTGCAGTGTTTAGATGAATTTGGGAGTAGTAGTCCTGTCTGACAGTATTCAGAACTGAATCTTATTCCTCTCCATTCATAGCTCTCATCTACAACTCAAACAACAGAGGAAGCAGAAAGATAACAAGTCTGCCAAGAGCATAACAGAAATGTCAGAAATTCGGTTGTAAGCTTCAACAGAAACTTGAGGGTTAATGCCCTTTGGGTTGCTTTATTTCCAGAAAATGCCACAAGAGACTGCTCTAGCCTCTTTGTGAACCTGACCGTGGAACACAGTGGGAGGTTGAGGCCCATGGTGCTGGAATTGAGGACTCCGGCCCACAAAGAGAAAGTATTCCTCCTTCCCACTGTCTTCCCACTTAGTGGCAGGAGAGTGAAAGATGTGGTGAGTCTGTTTTCTGTCACTAATCATGACTACAGGCTCTCATAGAGGCTATGAGAATAGGATCTCAGGCAGTAAAAAGAGGTGGGTGTCATAGCTCCAACAATGTCAGAAAAAGAAAAACATCTGCAGGAGTCTGGGGAACAGACTGTAAGAGAACACGAAATGTTCTTGGTTCCAGTCACATATACAAGTTATGAACCAGTTGGGATTAGTGAGAGATTTTTTGTGGGCCAGTTTTTCAGTGAAATGCTTTGCTCAGTGTGGAGAAGTGTGAAGAAGCTGACTTACAATGGCTCCTTTTGAATGTAAGTCCAGGCTCATCCCAGAAGTTTACACATCTGGGGCCCTCCAAAACCCAGCTGAAACAGCAACTGCAACCACAAGGTTCCCATGGAGAAATCTGTCAATTAAGGAGGCATCACACTCAATTAAGCTGTGTATTGGTTTCCAAAGCAAAATCCTAAATAGTGTGCTTCTCTCTAAATACCTACAGGGTTACTCCAAAAAGCCATTGGAACCATCCTGCAGCTATCTCCCTCCCCTTCCTGAACACCTAGATTTATCCTGCGCACTCAGTGAGGACACCCAGTCCTGGGTGTCAGGAAATCTGCTACCAGCTTTCCCAAGGCCATCTGGTTCCCCTTCCTCAGTAGCACAGCGAGGGTAGTAAGATGAATAAACTGGGCACAGATGAGTGGAAGACTTGCCCACCTGCAAGCTGTAAGTTAGCAGAGCAAGGATCCAGACACTTCACAACAGAGACAAGGGCCTATTCTGCACTAGGCACTGAGTTTCTCCAAGATGACTAAGACATTGCCCCATCCTCTAGAACTGACGATCTGCAAGGGGTGTGCCTCATCTCATGGGTTTCAAATCCAGACATTTATTTGTCCACTTTTTTAAATGCCTTAACTACTCCAAAATATTTATTGTCTGTATTACTTATTTGGGATGTAGCACAGACTATCTGGAATGATATTTTAAGCTATTTGAAAGCAAAGACTATATGTCACAAGCCCTTTTGTGTCCTGTCCATTTCTTCCACTCTCTCCTGCAGTTAATGGGCTGGCTCAGTAGGAATGGTTCGATGGTGGTAATGGTGGTGAGAATGATTGTGATTGGCACTGAGTAAAGAAACAAAAGGGTTGGAAAACACTTGTTACCTCAATACCAACAAAAAGAAGTGTTTGTAGAAACATATAACATGATTAAAACTCATTTAAGAAAAGCACTACAAACTAGTAACCTATAATTCAGAGTACAGGCTCTTGAGCCAGGCTATCTACATTTGAAAGCCATTCCCAACATCTATTTATTAGCTGTGTGACCTTAAGCATGTTACTTAATCTCTCTGTGCCTCAGAGTTTCCCTGTCTGTAAACTGGGAATAATAATAGTAAAACCCATGTTTTTGAAGATTGTGCAAGTTAATACATATAAAGAACTTAGAATAGTGTCTGACACATTCTAATAAGTGTTCAAAAAAGTTAACTTTTGCTATTATCTTCAAATAACTTTGCTTCAGTGCAGTTAGTATGTAGTCATAAGACTAGCAGAGACAAATCACAGGACAGCAAACCCTGTTCATGGATTTATTTTACATAATAACTTCTAAGTGACATCCTGGATTTGGTATGCATTAGTTCAATACTTCTTCACCTATAGAATAATAATTTAATTAACAAATATTTATTAAGCACCCATCGTATGCTAGGATACAGAGATATAGGATGTAACTTCTCTCATAGAACGGACAGTCTAGGGGTGAATTAGGCACGGCAGTGGAGGGACAATACAAGGTACTATAAACACCAAGAAGGGAAGACATTTGTACTGAATTCTGAAGACCAAGAAGTGAACCAGATAAAGAAGGGAGGGAGAAAATGATGAAAGCAATAATTATGTTTATAATTATAATACCATGTGTTTTCATATATCTTTACAAGTTACAAAATGTTGTAATATCAATTACTTCATTTAGTGAAAACTGATCAGTAATTGGTCCAAAATGTGGACACTTGAGCTGCACCAGACCAGTCAGGGTCCTTCCTGATGCTTCTCAAAGAGCATGTTTCCCAGCCCAAGGTCAACTTCCTACTCACTGACACCCCTAGGCCAGCAGCCCCACTCCATCCCCATCCTAAACTCATCTTAAAACAACTATCTGTAATCTGTCAGCAATGGCTACTCGCTGTAATGAGTCTTAACACTGTCCATCTGCACATCTCAGACACGTGCTACCTTCCAGCAAGCGGTCAGAGGGTCTTTAAAATATTGCTGTATTCCCTTGGCACTTCTCTCTCGCCAGGTACAAATTCTCCTTCATAAGCAAAGGCAATTCACTCTGGGCCAAAGCTCCAAATTGCCTGCATGCTCATCTCCACAAGTGTTAACCCTCCTTTTCCAGTGTTCCACTTACTGCCGTTGCTAAAGACACCAGAAACCAAAATGACTTCCACACTACACAAAGCATTAGAAAAAGAACAATATAACCTCACAGTGTTTTAGCCCCTTACCATACTCCAAGTACATATGATTTTTCTCACTGATTTTTTTAACAGTATGGGAATTCTGTAATGTGATTTCATCAGATATTTTTACCCCATTTACCAGATCACAGGGAGCACAATGATTTCTTTAGGATTACCAGACTGTAAGTGACGGAGCCAGGCAAGGACACCACCCATCTTACCTGTTATACTCTGAGAACAGGGCAACCATTATAAGGAAGAGTCCCAAACAAGTAATAAAAATCATTTAATTTTAAAATCTTGATTGCTTTTTACTTTGTATTCTTTCTGGGACATATAATGCTTGCCTTTAACAGATATATATTATGTTTGGAGAAAAAATGATTTAATATTTATCTCCTTTGGATAAAGAGTCCAAAATGTTTCCCAAAATAGCATAATTGATTTTCACTAAGGTCCCCACATGGGGTGAGTGGCAGTACTCATGCAAACCATGTCTCATCTGATACATTGAAATGAAAAGGCACAAGTAACACAGAACTGACAGGTAGGAAATGTCTCTCCAAAATAAGGACTTGGAGCGATATGTCTGAGTGCCTCCCACACTTTACATCACTGTAGCTTCCTGGTGGATAAGTCAGAAAACTCCAGAGAAAAATGTTTTCTTCCCAGTCCCTTCCCCAAGAGAAACTTTAAACGTTGATCACTTTCTCAATAGAGAAGCAGTTTCATTCTGAAGGGAGAGTTTTCTCATTCTTTTCAAAACAACCACTATACAGCCTGAGTCAAGCATTGCAATCGTCCAATGGAACCATGTTGGTGGTGTCCCTGGTGCCCTGACAAGACATAATGGAAAGACAAAATGACAGGACCTCGAGCTGCAGCAGATAACTGGGGACTGTATCACAGAGCCACTGTCCCCTGTGCCTCTGGCAGAAAGACAGCCAAAGAGCACTTTCTTTCTTTAACTGAAAAGTTAAAACAATAACAAAATTATGCCAGTGACACTCCACACTCTAGCCTCCAGGGGTCACTCTTAAATGTCGTAGCTGTTGCTCCAACCAGCAAGTCTCTTAGGACCCAAGCTAAAAAAAGCCTTCACTGGCCAGAACTTTCATAACCTTTGCCAAATACAGACAACACCTACTGAGAGAAAGCTTTAGAACCTTGACAGTCCTTGACATATCTATTGTTTTTTAAAACAACCTTCATTATCATGGCATTTTACAAAATTTTCTTTTAATTCCGAGGAACAAAAGGTTATTATCTTTCTTTTTTCTATATTTTCATTGTTGACACTGTTACAGATGTCCCCATTTCCCCTCCCTTTGTCTGCCTCCTCCAAGCCCCTGTGCCCCCTTTCCCTCTGGCCATCACCATATTGTTGTCTGTGTCTCCAGGTTATGTGTATATGTTCTTTGGTGATTCTTTTAACACCTCACAGCTAAGACATTCACATATCCTGCATGGCTTGTGAGGCACCCATTAATAATATTTATTGTTTCTTCCTATAAAATCATCTATTTTCCATTTCTGTACAGTTTACAAACATAGAAAAGCAAGGATGAATTCAGATGCAGGCAGGAAAAGACCCAAAAAAACAACTCAAATAGAATTATACTCTGTTCATATATGCATATGTGTATATAGGAAATATTCATGTGGGTACGAACAGAATCATGCATTATATATTCATTATACTTATATATGTAATGTAATAGGCTCTTAACATTCCACAAAAAGATATAAATGGGTTTTTTGTTTGTTTGTTTGAAATATTATAGGTGTCCCTTTTTCTCCCCAATGACCCACTCCACCCCATCCCTTCCCCCTCCCCAGGCCCTCTCCTCACCATTGTCCATGTCCTTGGGTTGTGCATGTATGCATATAAATTCTTTGGTTACTCTCTCCCCCTCCACCCACCTGCCCTCCTCCATCCCTCTGACATTCATCAGTTTCATCTATGCTTCCAAGTCATTGAATCTATTCTGTTCATCAGTTTATTAAGTTCTTTAGATTCCACATATAAGCGAGATCACGTGTAAATGTGTTACTTTTAAATTCTCTTAGCAAGTACAGTTGATCCTTGAATAATGCAGAGATTAGGGGCACTGACCTCTGTGCAGCCACACATCACATGTAACTTTTGACTCTCTCAAAACTTAACTACAGTCGATCCTCACACCCACGAATTCAACCAACTGTGGATACAAAACAGTATTTTTGCATCCCCAACCACAGATTCCCAACCATGGATAGAAAATACTGTTTTTGACCCTCAGTTGGTTGAATCTGCACAAGCAAAGCCAGAGGATAAGAATGGCTATGTTGAAAAAAATCTATTTATAAGTGACTTGCAGAGTTCACACCATGATGTTCAAGGGTTAACTGTATACAAAAGTAGCGAAATACTTTATCTCAGTATTATTAATTACCAAGGACAGTCAAGCAACCAAAAACTGAGTAGTCATTTTAAACGTAAGCTTATTTAAATTTGTTTCTGGCCTGTAACAACTTATTTCAAAGTGTACTCCCAGGTTTAAGTAGTTTAGAAATGCTGCAAACCATTTCCCTCTTTTGAAGAAGAACAGAAAAAGAGATATATAATCTAGCATTTAATGTAGCTGTTTCAGCCCTCACTAGTGTGGCTCAATGGTTTGGGGTCCTCCTGTGCACTGAAAGGTTGCTGGTTCAATTCCTGGTAGGGTGCATGCCCAGGTTGCAGGCTTGATCCCAAGGTGGGGGGGTGTAGGAGGCACCTGATTGAGCTGTTTCACCTAGCATATCTTAAACTTATTTGATCACTGAACATATTATGCATTGAATACCTTATAATTTATCACACAATGTATCATAATAAGCAATAAAAAGAACAAATTATAAACATGGTTTGGAAAATGCTGCCCTAAAGTTTTAATTAGCACAAGAAGTTTTAAATTTTTTAAAATATTTTTTTATTATTCAATTATAGTTGACATACAATATGATATTAATTCAGGTGTACAGCATAGTGATTCAGCATTTATATAACTTACTAAGTGATCACCCATATAAATCTAATACCCATCTCACACTACACATAGTTATTACAATCTTATTGACTATATTCGCTATGCTGTACTTTACATCTCCATAACTATTTTGTAACTACCAATTTGTACTTCTGAATCCCTTCTCTTTTTTTACCCATACTCCCAGCCCCAATCCCACCTAGCAACCATCAAAGTTTCTTTGTATCTCTAAGTTTATTTGTTTTGTTTGTTCATTTATTTTGTTTTCTAGATTCCACATATAAATGAAATCACATGGCATTTGTCTTTCTCTGTCTGACTTATTTCGCTCACCACAATACCCTCTAGATCCATCCGTTCTGTTGCAGATGACGAGATTTCATCTTTTTTATGGCTGAGTCATATTCTATTGTATACATGCACCACTTCTTCTCTATCCATTCATCTATTGGTGGCCACTTAGGTTGCCTCTATATCTTGGCTATTGTAAATAATACTGCAGTGAACACATGGATGCTTGTGTCTTTTCAATTTAGTGATTTGGGTTTCTTTGAATAAATACTCAGAAGTAGAATGTTGGGTCTTTCTTTGTCTCTTGTTGCCTTTGTCTTAGTCTGTTTTGTCTGGTATAAGTATTGCTACCCCAGATTTTGTTTGTTTGTTTGTTTACATTTTCATGAAATATCCTTTTCCATCTCTTTATTTTCAGCCTATGTGTGTCTTTCGATCTGAAATGAGTCGGTGGACAGACAGCATATGTAAGGAGCTAAGTTTCTTATCCATTCAGCCACTTATGTCTTTTGATTAGAGCATTTATTCCATTTACATTTAAAGTAATTGTTGATAGATATGTAGTTATTGCTATTTTAGTATTCATATTTTTAATTTTTTTTTTTTCTTCTTCTTCTTCTTCTTCTTCTTCTTCTTCTTCTTCTTCTTCTTCTTCTTCTTCAAGTCCCTTTAATATTTCTTATAACATTGGTTTTGTGGAGATGAACTCCTTTAGCTTGTTTTTGTCTGGGAAGCTCTTTATCTGTCCTTTGATTCTAAGTGATAATTTTGCTGGATAGAGTACTCTTGGTTGTAGGTCCTTACTTTTCATCACTCTGAATATTTCATGCCAATCCCTTTGGCCTGAAAAAGCTTCTGTTGAGAAATCAGTAGATAGTCTTACGGAGCATCCTTGTAGATAGCTGTTTTTCTCTTGCTGCTTTTAATAGTCTCTCTTTGTCTTAAACCTTTGGTATTTTAACTATAGTGTGTCTTGATGTGGGCCTCTGGGTTCATCTTGATTAGGACTCTGAACTTTTGGGCTTTTATGTCTATTTCCTTCACCAGGTTAAAGTTTTCTGTTATTATTTCTTCAAATGGCTTTTCAATTCATTGCTCTCTCTCTTCTCCTTCTGATCCCCTATTATGTGAACGTAGGCACACTTGATGAGAGGCCCTTTAAATTATACTCATGTTTTTGGATTCTTTTCTGTTTTTGCTCTTCTGATTTGGTGTTTTCTAGTACCTTATCTTTCAAATCGCTGATTTGGTCCTCTATTTCATCTACTCCACTGTTGATCCCCTCCAATGTACCCTTCATTTCAGTTATTGTGTGCTCATATCTGAATGGTTCTTTTTTTATGTTTTCTATCTCCATTTTTATGTTTTCTGTCTCTTTGTTGAAATTCTCACTGAGATCATTGAGCCTCCTTATAACCAGTGTTTTGAACTCTTCATCTGGTATGTTGCTCGTTTCCATTTTATTTAGTTCTTTTTCTGAAGTTTTGTTCTGTTCTTTCATTTGGGACGTTTCTTTGTTTCCTCATTTTAGAAGCCTCCCTGTGCTTGTTTTTATTTATTAGGTAGAGCTGCTACATCTCCTGGTTTTCATAAAGTGGCCTTATGTTGTAGATGTCCTTTGGGGCCCAGTGTCATAGTCTCCCTGGTCACCTAAGCTGGACGCTCCAAGTGTGTTCCTTGTGTGGGTTGTGTGTGCCCTCTGTTGTAGTTGAACCTTGATTGCTGTTGGCATGTCAATGGGAGGGATTGACCCTCGGGCTGGTGATTATGAGGACTGCCCATGATTACAGTGGAGGAACTGTTTGTTGAGTAGGAGCTGACCCTACAGAGCAAGATTCACTTTGATGGGGCTCTGGTGCCTGCTGAGTCTTCCCTTTGAGTGCATCCTCTGTGGAGGTGGTTGGTGGTGCTCTGGTGTCATCTGAAGAAAGCTACAGGGTGTGTTGGTTCTGGGGCCTCTTGGGAGGTGCAGGCAACACTGGTTGCCTATGCCTTGCTCAGGATCACTTGGTATGAGCTACAAAGTGATCTGCAGATGATTGCCACTTGTTCTGGGCTTGGAAGTGCCTGGGGGAAGCTAAGCTACAAACTGAAGCCGCTGCTACTAGAGCCTGGCTTGGGGCTGCTAAGCAAGAGGTATGGGGCACGCTAAGGCCAGATGCTGCTTATTTGGGAGTTATGAATCTTTGAGAGATTTTAGGAAAGTCCACAGCATGAGCCAAGACAGGCTGTTGTATGAAAAAGCCACTGGAAGCAGCTTAGGTGGACCTGCAAGTTGGGTGGAGTGATGTCTTAGGAATCACCAGGGTGAGGTGAATAGTGTTAATTAGGTTTATGGCACCTGCCGTTGCATGTAATGGGAGGGCTCAGCAAAGGAACAATGGCTTCTGCCAGCACTTTTGTTGGAAGAAAGCTGCCCCTTCGTACAACGCCCTGACGGCAGACAATTCAGTTCCTCCCTTTATGTCCCTGGCACCTTTTGAACTGCTGCACCAGATCAGAGAGGGTGAGTCCAAAGAAGTTGGTGTGCAGGCCCTTTAAGAGGAATGCCTGTGACTCCTGCAGCACTCCTACTCATTCAACCACAATCCCCACTAGTTTTCTCAGCTAGAAGTTATGAGGACTTCTCTTCCCAGCACTGGAACCCTGGGCTGGGAAGGCTGGTGTGGTGCTGGGACCCCTCCCTCTTCAGGGGGTACCTATGCGGCCGAGATATCCCTCTTGATTTTTAACTGTCACACTTGTGAGACCAACATGTTCTGCATCTCTGTCCCTCCTATCAGTCTTGACATGGGTTTTTGTTGGAGGGTTGTTTATTTTTTGTATACCCTTAGTTATAGGACTTCTGTTCACCTAGACTTCAGGTTGTTCTCAATGATCGTTGTTCTATAGTTTAGTTGATGTGGTCATGGGAGGAGGCAAGTATAGTGTTTACTTACTCCACCACCCTGACCAGAAGTCCTTAAGAATTTTTAAATGCTGTATATAAATATATTTTTGTTCTTGATTTTGAAATTTCCTTTTGAGATACTATGAGAATCTATGTCAACATATATTATAATTTAAGGTTTTAGATTTCATTTTCATTTATCATGTTCTAGTGCCATAAAAATGTACACTCATATACTAAGCTTTATCATTTTCACACAATAGTAATATTTTCTATTTCTCCAAAAAAGCTCAAAGTATACTGCAAGCATTTTGTAACTCATTTTCATAACACTACTGTGACATAGGTGGAGATTAATTGTTCCATTTTACAGATGTAGAAAGATATTTTAGAGAGAGTGAGTCACAAGCAAAGTCGAAAATAAAGCTCACTTATTGAGCTTTCAAAATGTAATCTTTCATACAGATGGCAATGTTCTTTTACAAATTAAAAGTATAGTTCTCTCTGTGTGTGGCCATCTCCTTGGGAAAAAAATAAAATAAAGAACAAGCAAAGAGTACTATCGATGGAATCTTCTCCACAACAGAAATGTTTGATCTAAGAGCTCTCCTGCCAGGATTCTGCATAACAAGCTAAAGGTACAACCTCCCCCAGGACGGAGGAGAAAGCACGTGGTGATATAATCCTAATGGGGAACCAAAGGGCTTAGTAGCACTCATCAATTTACAGTCATTTACTTCCTTTTCAAGGGCTACCACCAGGGCTCTTACGTAGTCATTTGCCCTAGGCCACAAAATAAAATACACATCTAAATCAGTTGAAATAATTTTAAATCTCTTAAAATAAATGAATATGCTTAAAAGAGATAATGATTATTAAATCAGAGTTATTGTTGTTATTCTCACTTTTGAATGGCTTGGAGGCTATCATTTAAGGAAAAGCTTCCTAATAGTTCCCAGTTCCTTACAGCCTCTTACACACACACTCAGTTATCTCCAGTCTCTGCCAGGACATTGCTATTCCTCTCAAAGAAAAAAAGAAAAACAAAAACAAAAAAACAACAAAGACTTTTGGATTTTTCCTTTTGCAACATTTTCATTTTTAACATTTAACCTCACCTCCTGGCGGATTTTGCCCAACAGAAATTCTTATTTTGATAAAGTCATTTCCGTCTTCTTTCCTAACATAATGACAGCCCCGCACATTACCCCTGAAGGTCTCATTTTCACAGCTAACCACTTGGTCTTCATCTCTAAACTTGGGCTCATTCTTGGCCAATTCTTTTACTATTCAAAGGGAATTTAGAGATCCATAGGCTAAGGTTTGAAGCTGGAATAATGTTCAGTTCCCCTATTATTTGTGCTCCCCTGCCTTTTGAGGCTTCCTGAGAACTAAAGTCTAGTCCCAGAATCACAGGTTAAGGATAAGCTCAGCTTTTGGCTCCTCTACCCTCCCAGATGCCACCCACTGTCTTCGTGTATTTACATCACCTGTCATCCACCACTTCTGTCCCTGTGCTCCGTCAGATCACCCAGATAACTTCCCATCACCAGCCGCCTGGCATGTCCCTCAAAGACGCGGGCACCCTGAATGCCACGTCTGTTCTCCAGTACCTTCCTCAGCCACCTGAGCAGTCAAAGTACTAAGTTACAAGCACTTAAGTATAAGCATCTAGAATGTTCAATTGTTCCAAAGACAATGAGAGTTTGGAAGGACCAGACTCTGAAAGTTTCACTAGCCAAACAGTAGACACCCACAGTGCCAAGTATAGAGAAGATGCTCAATACATCCATACTGAAAGAACAAGTGAGTGCCAGTCACTACACTAATACCTTCCACTCCAACCTCTGTCCCCTCCCTGTGAAACTGACCACCAGGTACCAATAAAGAAAAGCTGAATGATCAGCTTCTATGGGCTCACAGCACAGGCTCTGGATTCAGATTTCCTTGGTTCCATCCCACATCCATTACTTACTAGCTATATAATATTTAGAAAGCTACTTGGCCTTCCTATTTTCCATGTTCACATTGGTAAAATGGGGAGATAATTTCTTTCCTCATTAGGTTTCTGTAAGGATTAAATAAGATGATCCATATAATGCACTGAACAAGTACCTAAGCTAGAGCAGACAGGAGATAAAGCCCTTTCCCATCAGTTACATCCAAAAAGGGAAATAAGAAATCAAATAAAACACCAACCAGTGCCTGACAATGTCTGAGTAGACAGACTGTGCCTAACTGTTATATTTTTTCCTAACTTTTACTTTTACTCCTCATTTTCATCATATTTGCTAGTGCCAACCACCCAACACCAGGACAACCAGCAAGTCAACACTGCAGCATTTCTCAGTGATCGAGCGCACCCTGGCTGACTTCACAGGCCGCTCGAGTACTCCTCGATGTCCTGCCAAATGATGAAAGATGTGTTTCTGTACGAGGAACTATTAAAAATACAAGATTACTTTTGTTCTTGAATACACTTGAAGAACTCTTGCCCCAAGCTAGTCAGGATTTTAAGCCTTTATTCATTGACTGGCTGGAGTTTGTGCTGTGCTGGGTATTATCCTGCTGGGGTCCAGCATCTAAGGTGGAGTTCTCAGTTTCAAAGGAAGTTAGATTTATGGCCTTGATCTCTTTCAGAAAGAGAACGCCACCTTCTTCGGGGTCCTCTAACACCAATTTCACCTTGGTTGTTCCTCTAGAGGATTTGAAAAATCCTCTAAAACGTATAAAGCCATGCATTATATTTCTAAGGAATAGCAAAAGTCATCCAGCCAAAAGACTGGTTTTCAAAAATGTAGGCTCTGACCCATTAGTGAGAAGTAAAATTTTGTTGACCTCAAAGGGCTCGTTCTTAGTAAAATAGAACAGAGGAATGGAATGGAATGGAATGGAATGGAATGGAATGGAATGGAATGGAATGGAATGGAATGGAATGGAATGGAATGGAATGGAATGGAATGGCATGGCATGGCATGGAATGGAACGGAATAGACAATATCAGAATATGTCTCACATAATAAAGGTATTGTGTCATGTTTTAATTACATATATATGTATGTGTACTGGATCATATGTAAAAATATAATTTTTACTATGGATCAAGATGAAATATTTTTAATATCGCATGTCTAATAGAATGGCTGGATCAGTATTAACCCATTCTTTTGCACATATCAATAACATTTCAGTCTAGGGGGGCTGAATGTTAAAAAACCAAGACTGCAGTAAAATTTAGCTGCATGTCTAAAAGTTACTCAAACAACTGTAGAGAAAATTAAGTCAAGACTCGGCTTACATCAAACAGCTGGAAACTTAAGTAGTAGTTAGAGAATGTAGGCTTGACATCAGATTTCCAGGGCTCAAATCTTTGTCCCTCGCTGGCTATGTGATCATGAGTTGATTACTTAACCTCTCCAAGCCTAAGGTTCCTCATCTGTGACATGGAGATAAAAGAAGTTACTAGGAAACATAAAGGAATTGTTAAAACAGATTGGATTACACACCACTAAGCACGATGCCTGGCACAAAATAAGCTCTATTAGCTATTATATTTCCATTGAAACTGGTAGTTATTGTTGTTTATGACATGCAAAAATACATTGTTGTCTAAAAATCTTTATCTTAGAAGATAACACTGAGCACACCAAGAAGACCAAATAGCTATTTTCCGCATTAAACTACGCAGACTATTAAAACTCCTGGTGACTCAAAACACTGAATCTGCCTGAACAATCAGGAGTAGCCCAGGGCTCCGTTTTCAGCCAGCACTACCCAAACATCGGGTGTGGGTTTAGGGGTATGGGCTTAATACCATATTTTATTCTGTGCTGTAATGGCCAGTGTGGGTTCAAAAATAAACACAAATACGTTATCTAAGTGGTCACCTATAAGGAAAATTTTCCCTTTTAATCATTTTTTCATAAAATACCAAAAGGAATTTCAAAGAGCTTTCAATTCATTATTTCACACACCCTTAAAAAATCTTTAAAAGTTGACCTACAGCTATTTTTTTTCTTTTAAATAAATAAATGAGTTCTCTTACCTACATGCTTTAGCATTTTCAGGATTTTTTCTGCAGCTCAGCAAAAACACAGAGTGAAGGAGGGTGCGGAGCAGGCGGGGGCAGGGGAAGGTGTCTGGGCAGGTGGCAGAGCTGGGATGCAGAAACCTAAGTGTGCCTTTACATCGATAAGAACAGCATTTTCCTGCTCTGATTTTCTTCAATCTAGTCGCACTCAATGCTGTGTGCCACTTCATAGCAACAAGGACAAGTAATGCAGAACTCTCCTGCAGCTTTAGGGAGGGTGGAACATGGAAATCTCTTGTAAAGAGGGGGTTTCTACAAGCCCCAGATTGCTCAAGTGGTCCATCTGTGAAATTCGGGTGATTTAGATGTGGACCTTTTTACACCCCCATCTTCCTGCTGGACCATCTCCATTCTAGGCTGCAATGCCACTGGTCCTCAGGTTCTCTTAGTGGCAGGGCCACAAAGAGCCAGCTAATCACGTTCTTCAGGCTAGCACTGAGCGGAAGGTTAGCTTAACCATGTGAAAGAACAAATTTCTTACAGCAGTGATTCTATTTCTAGCTAGACGCCAGATTATAGAAATAAGGAGATGTGAAAAAGAAACCATGTGCCGAGCACTATAATAGGTGCTTATATACATTATCTCACCTAATCTTCATCCTAGCAAGTATATATGTTTATTCCCATTTTATAGGTGATGAAACTATAAATGTAAATGAGGCTAAGAGCAGCTAAGTAATTTGTGATTTTCTAACTATCTCCCATGCACAAACACACCCACAGATCAGGGTCTATGGTGACATCAATGGAGACTGGGTTCACATCCCAGCTCTGGGAAAATGTGCCCAAGAATAGTTTAGCACTAAGCAAAGTGAGGACAACAGAGGGTAGAACCAGACTTCTCTTGGGAGTCGTGTGACATAGGAGGAGACAGCCTGGGCATTCTTAGCAGACAGGAAGCCTCACTAGATTTTAGAGAAATAACACTGCAAATGACAGATCACATTTTAAAAATACTGTCAATTTGTCAGTGTCTCAGTAAACAACACTTTTATTTGAAATAACAGGCTGAAGATACCATAATATCTAGTTAATTTTTCTAATGCCAAATAATAGTATTACTATGTTCTAGCTATGTTTGTGCTAGAGAACAGTGCAATAGAATTTTAATGGAAAAAATTCTTTAAAGCCACATGAAACTTCCTCAGTGAAAAATGAATCCACTATATTCCCAAAGGAACACACAGGATGCAGACCATGGTTATTGTTTTAAGAAGAAGATAATCCATATTAATATGTTGTCTTAAGAATCCTTTTTTCAGTTAAATATTTGCCATAACTCAGGAAAATATTTGCATAACAGCATCGTTCAAAATCAAAACGCTTATACAACCCAATCGGAGATCATTTTCAAAGCCCTGCTCCTATCAGATGCTCTGGCAGATGAAGAAATTGCATAAAAAGCCTCTATTCTTTTTTTTTTTTTTAAGCCTCTATTCTTAATGGAAATCCATCTCTCCTTCATTCCTCACCTCTGGCTGATCATGACAAAAAGGAGCTTTCCCTAAAGAAATTGGGTTGAGTGGGAATGTGCAAAGGGAGACATAATGTGTATTCACCCCTCTGCCTGCTGCCAGCTCTTAGGATTTAGCTGGCTTTGGAATATGTATAAACTAGGGTGATTGCTAAATTATTCATTGAAGATTTATCTGACCTTTAAACTCAGTTACCCATGGTGGCCATGGGACACTTTAAAATAACAATAATAAAAACAAAATGTGCAATAACATAGATCTTTTTTTAAAGTGCTCTCTAGAAAAAGAAAAAAGCAGAGAAGAGTTTCTTAAAGTTAGTATCTAGGCCTTTAATTAAAAATTGTAGCAACGTTTCTTATACCCCAACACTTAGTTTTTAAATTAACAACTCAGTCTGCAAGAATCTCTTTCCTACCTGGGGCCAATAAGAAGTAGAATTTACCTATGAAGAATCAACACCTTCATTCAGGAGATAAAACATTGCAATTAGCCTCTGAAAAAGCCATCAAGGCCCCAGAAGTTGAATTATCTTTAAAAAAAAAAAAAAAAGGAAAGGAACAGAAAACACTCTACTATTTCTTTCCAATCCTAGCTTTTGTTTTTTGTTTGTTTAAGTGGAAGGGAACTTGGCAGGAATCTAATGTGACTTTCCAATTGTACAGATCATATAGTTGGGATTAAACAGATCTAATTGTACAGATCTGAGCCCCAGCAATGCTGTGACTTGGCTGACGTTATAGCCAGATAATCATATTAATCATATTCATTATTTTATTCAACAAATATTTATTGAGTCCCTAATATGCACTAAGCATTGTATTAAGGACCAAGTATAGTGACAGAACTGGCCTGGACACTGCCCCTGTGGCTCTCAGTGCCCATGAGGACCACAAGGGTGTGCACCTCCAGTGATGGTTCACTCCTGGCCCAAGGCCAGGCTCTGTCCAGGTTTGTACTTACCGGAAGCAAGAGGTTAAAAAACAAACAAAACAAAACAAAAAAACAGAGTATAGGGTTCCAGCAAGCTGAATGTACTCAACTTTAAAGTGTCCTTTATACGAAGATTATGTTCCTGGTTTTGTTCTGTTAAAATGCCCTTCCTTTTAATGAAATGATGGTGACAAAAGACAGAAGGGGCTCTTTTGTGTCCTCACTTAGAAAATTACTCTTTCTTTTTAAAAATTTACTGGTTTATGAAACCCAAGCCTAGGAGAGTGTGCTTCGTACAATATCCTCTCTCACAAGATTAGCAGATAAAGAAGTCTAGGAATGTCCCAAAAGCAAAAGCAGGAAGCCCTCAACTGGGGGGTCAGTTGGAGCGGGCAGGGTTGGCAGCTGTTTCTTACTACATCTGGAATTCCAGCTTCGAAAAGTGTGTTAATATAGTTAATAAAGTGTGTCCCCCGGCTCTGTGACTAACTGTTATTGAAACTAGAGGCTTGGGCTGCCAAGGCTGAGCCAAGAGAACTATTCTTTTATGAAATAAACTAATTAGTTAATATTTGTGGAGTGGTTGAAAGTGGTAAAGGGTTATGTTCATGCCACATACCATCAAGATTACAGAAATGTGATTAGAAAAGGAGGGGATGTCTGCGTAGAAAACATTTCCAGAAATCTCTAAGGGATTCATCATTAACCTAGACATAAGTGAGCAAGCCTCTTGTCATTTCCTGGGAGCATTTCCTCCTGAGCAAAAGGATCCAGAGCTGACAGAGTAGCTTCTCTTCCCTCTGAATCCAGAAACAGCAGTGGCCTTGTTCCTATTGGCCTTTCCAACTTCTCTTATCCCAATTCTGGGCCCTTCTGCCAAAGCAAGGGGAAGACTAGGAGCAATGAAAGGCCTCGGCTCTGAGCAGTGAAGCACAGCTCTTGTTCGTACTCTACTGAGAAAACCTGTCACAACTCTACAGTGCTCCCAGTGGGAAATTCTTATACCCAAAGTTGTGTTTTATAAAACTCCTAGAATCGTAACAATAGCCACCATTTATTGTTTACCGAGCGTCAGGCCTTAGTGCTTTCACACACCATGCTATTCCACTCCCACAGTTACCTTTACAAATAGGTAGCATTATTGTCAATTTCTAGTCAAAGAAATTGAGACCTAAGGAAAATAGGTAACTCGCCCAAGGTCACTGAGCACAGGATTTGAACCAACTCCAAAGCCGTGCTTTTAACCATGATTTTGTTCTGCCTTCCACAAAAGCCATAAAACTAAAGGAAAGCAGACAGGTTTCCTTTCCAATCAAAACTAAAATCTACTGCAATGGATGCCGTGTGATGCCGCCGAGGTGCCCATTTCCCTGGCTGCTAGGACTGAGGTCTGCTGGGAGCTTAAAGCTTTGTCCCTCACCCACAGTGGGGGATGCAACCAGCACACAGTGACAGGTTGATGATCCAAAAGATCATCAATTCGGGACAACTTTGAAAAGCCATCCCAGCTTCAGAGCACACCATGGGAACAGCTGAGGCCAATGCAGCAACTGCATCCCAGTTCACCTTCCCCTTTGTCCAGTCCTGTTTGTGTAATCCCTTGTGAGTGTTGCTAACCTTTGAAAAGACCATTGGCTGGTGTGTAGAAACTTGAATTTCGGGAAGAGTCCCACCATTCCCAGAACTGATAAGAGAGGCTTACTGTGCCTAAATTGTTTATACAAACAAAATGCTTTATGCTGAACACCTGCTTTCCTTCTGGAGTCTGCAATTTTGGTATGTGACAAGCAGAGGTTGCCTACATGACCCAATAAAAACCCTGGGTGCTGAGTCTCTAATGAGCTTCCCTGGCTGGCATTTTTCACATGTGTTGTCACAACTCATTACTGGGGGAATTAAGACATCCTGTGTGATTCCACTGCAGAGGACCCTGAAAAGCTTGCACCTGGTTTCCCCAGGACTCTGCCCCACCCAACTTTTCTCTTTGCTGATTCGGTTTTGTTTCCTTTCACTATGATAAATGTTAAACAAAAACCCTCATGGCTGAAAACCTATCTGGAAGAAGGTTTATTGAGCCTTATGCTAGTCAGAAAAGGACCAGGTCCTGGGGCATGCAGTCTGAACCACCAGCAGCATGGCTAGGTGGAAAAGACAAGCATGCCCACTGTCCTGGAGTTGATGGGCTCTTTTATACATTATGTTTGGGGGAAGAAATATGGAAGCTGTTTTGAAAGAATTTACACTTCCTACAGATAAGGGAGTTGGTGCAGGAAAAGTTGTAGCAGGGGCAATTCTAGAAAAGGTGCATAATCTGTAAGAAAGAAATATTTCCTGCTTTTGATTGGTTGTGGGGAACAGTCCTGAAAGTTCATGCATAAGCAGGATGTAGTGGTGTCTGGTGGTCACTACAGAAGTTGATTCAAAGCTCCAACATATATTCAGGAATGTGAGCAATCTATTGCTAGTCAGCCCACAGCTATTAAATGGTTAAACACTCTTGTCTATCTCTCTCACTTCCTGGCCAGCTGTAATTTAATTTAGAACATCTTGAAATCTTTTCTTGTCATAAATGATCACCATAAGTACTATGATACTGAGTCCTCTGCACCCTCCTAGTTAATCACTGAACCTGGGGGTCTTGGTGACCTCAACACAGATATTGTATCTCAGAGACAAATCTAATCAACTCCATCTGGGCCCAGATGTTAATAATTTTGCTTACACCAACAGAACTAGGGGAGCAGAGCAAGGCATGTGTGATTTGCCACTCACTGTATAAAGTAACAAAATGTTTCTAGCTTTATCAAGTCTACTGTTTGTTTGCCAATGCCTAGGATAAGACCTGACGTCCAAATTCTTTCTGGCCTCCAATGCATTCTTGTAGTAATTTTTTCAAACTGGCTCTGAGCTTTACAACTTTATCCCCTCCGGGTTCATAATGTACTCCACTTATTTTACCAATTTATGTTCACAACTCTACCCTTATCTCTGAATTACAGGTGGACAACTAAAACTCAGGACTATAGTTAAGATTATCCAGAGCCAGAAAGTAAATTCCAGATGGGCTGGAGTACTCCAAAGGCTCTCTCCTCTAAGTGGTTACACAACTCTTTAGTGTGTAAGTGTATGTGTATACATATTTCGCTTGCTATTTCTTCAGGGATCATTTTCACAGTCAGGGTTGCTATCTCAATAGCATCTTGTTCCAGACCCAATTCTCTAGAGTTCAAGATGTATCCAGCACAATCTGAGCTAATTGCCAGAGGGGAGCATAATGGTGTCATTTGATAAGGCAGCAATTAGTATATGGTAAAATAGGTTTTTAAATTAAAAATAAAACACCTCAAGCTCAGACAATGTAGCAGAATATCTAAATATCAGAGATGCCCTCAAACCTAGAATATGTTTACATATATCTACAGATGTATTTTAAAGACATCCACATGTTTATATATTCAACATCATCAGTAAAACCATTATTGAAGCAAGTCTGTGCTCGTAGTTTCAGCTTAACAAATACCTGGCAGCCTGGCTGGCGTGGCTTGGTGTTCGAGCGTCAGCCTATGAACCAGGAGGTCACAGTTCAGTTCCCGGTCAGGGCACATGCTGGGTTTCGGGCTCGATCCCCTGTAGGGGGCGTGCAGGAGGCAGCCGATCAATGACTCTTATCACTGATGTTTCTGTCTCTCTCCCTTTCCCTTCCTCTCTCTGAAATCAATAAAAAAACATTTTTAAAAATACCTGACAACTGAGAGGTTTATGCAGCTATAGACTTGAAAATACACAAAGCTATCAAAGAGACTAAAAATTCAAGGAGCTGAAAAGACTAATTATTACATATCCAAGTAACACTGTCATCATCTAGGCATAAAGGAAAATGCCATGTATTTGTTAAGAATTTACTAGGAAAACTGACATTTACGGAAAACCTCCTATATGCCTGAAAGTAGATTAAGTGCTGTGCATAAATCATTCCACTTATTCTCAATAAGAACTTTTCAAGGTAAATATTGCTACTGCCACTTGGCAAATGAGGAAACTGAGATTGAGAGGGGTTGAGTAACTTGCCCAAGAACACACAGCTATTAAGTGCCTCTTGAATAAAATACACAAATAAAGAAAGAAGGAAATTAACACAACTCCCACTGGAAGGAGCTCCAAAGGCTTCCCTACTATTTCTTTATAGTAAAATTGCATTTCATTATGCTGGCGGAAGGCATATTTCTAGCCTACTAGACCTGAAGATAAAACAGAATTGACACCCAATTTTACTTTAGCATGTAATCAAGTAAATCAAATTATATATTTAGAGTCCAGTAGGGGCTATTCCTTTCCTCCGAGCCTATCTTTTGGGGATAGTTATAGTTAGGTGGGAAAGTATAAGTTGGGGAGCATAAAGGGATGTAAGAATTACGGAGAATCTACTATTTGATGGAAAAATTGAAATAATAATAGTATAAGTTGTAATCATTATGACAAATGTTATTATTATTATTTAGCACTATTTTAAGCACTTTATATAAGGGGACTTATTTAATTCTCCTAACCATATGAAGATATTATGATCATACCATTTTACAAGTGAAGAAATTGAGACACAAAGAATTAAATAACCTGCCCAAGGTCACACTGAGCAAATGGAAGAACCAACATTTGCGCTCCAGAGTCTGTGCTTGTTTTTTTTCTTTAAATATTACAAATGTCCGTTTTTCTCCCCAATGACCCATTCCACCCTATCCCCTCCTCCTCCCCAGTCCCTCTCCCCACTATTATCCGTGTCCTTGGGTTGTGCATATATGCATATAAATTCTTTGGTTACAGAGTCTGTGCTTTTAACCACTAAGAACTACGAGGGATTCAGGTCCTTCGGGCTTTTCTTCTCACCCCCTCTCCAGCACAGCACAAGGGCTCTTAACGCGCTCCTCTCTTAAGTGATGGCCCAGCAAACATGTATTTAACAAACATTTGCTCTTCTATCTTCATGTGAATTGCCTTCTACCCTTCAAAGTCCCAAATCACAGCACACATACCCTTCTCCTTAGCTCCGCAATAAAATAGGAACCTTACTGTCCGATGTGTCCAGGAGCATCATATCCTTACGGCACCCCCACATGTACATATGTATTAAATTTGGTTTTATTTTCTCCTGTTCACTTGCCTCATGTTAATTTGATAATTGGCCCTGCCAGAAGAACATAGAAAGGTGGAAGGAAAGTTATTTTATGACCCCCACAGAAACCAGACACAAATGAGCTCATTCTGTGATTCTAGTTATTTAAAAAAAATTTAAAAAAAGACAGAATAGTCTATCTTGTTAGGAGTCAGATAGTGCTACCTTTGCAAAAAAGGTAGTGTGAGAAGGCCTCTGGGGCGTCGGTAATTTCTTCACCTTGGAACTGGCTAAATGAGTGTAAATACTTGGTGACAATTCACTGACTTGTACACTTATAATTTGTACACTTTTCCGCACATATGTCATGCCTCATTAAAAAGTTGTTTTAAAAAATGTACAGTGGTTCAAATGCGGTGCTTTCTCAAATTCATAAAGTAATTGCAAACTCTCCCTTTTACTTTGTGCTGCATCCGCCTGGGAAAGAGAGGAAAGGGAGGAAAGAGGGTGAACACTTGTTGAGCATTTACTATGTGCCAGGCACTTTGCAATGCAAGTTATATCTGTTGGTCAGCTCGAGCTGCTATGACAAAGTACCATACACTGGTGGGTTGCATGCAACAGAAATTTATTTCTCACAGTTCTAGAGGCTGGAAGTCCAATATCAGGGTGCCTTTATGGTAGGGGTCAGTGAGCCCTCTTCCAGGTTGCAGACTGCCAACCTCTCATTGTATCCTCACAAGGAAGAAAGAGGGGCAGAGAGCCTTCTAGGGTCATTTTCATAAGGACACTAATCCATTGAAGAGGGTTCCACCCTCACCAGTGGCCTAATTATCTCCCAAAGACACCACCTTCTGATACCGAGGCAGGAAAGTAGAGAACAAAGGTTTCAAGCTCTACCCCTCCCCTTTTCCACCTAGCTGGAAAATCACAGATGCAACCTTCACCGACCACCTATTCCCCCGCTTTCCCCTCTCCAATATCCTACAATTGAGAGGACCAAAAATAAAGAAATAGCTGTCTGGAGAGGAGAGACAAGGACGAGCCTCGTCGGCAGTCACTCCACCAGTGTCAGAAGCCAAAGACCACCCTATCCCCCCACCCCTTGCCCACGGTTAATAAAAACTTTCCATCCAGACCCCATCAAGGCGTTGCATTCTCCTAGTTCAGCTGCTCTCATTTCTCGAGTGCATACTATCGCTTTAATCAATTTACTGTGCTTTACTAAATCTTTCAGTAATGCTCTTGAATCCTTTCTTGGGTCATGACAATAACCTGGAGCACTGTATAAGGTTGAGGCCTCCCTTGGCCTTCCCCCGGTGCCCCACCCCCACCATGGCATCAATACCATCACATTGCTTAGGATTTCAACATATAAATTTAGGGGGACTCAAATACAGTCCATTACATATACCTCATCTCTATTCATATAACAAGGCTGTGAGATAGCAATGAGGAAGCTGAAGCTCAGCGAGTGTAAGAGACTCGCCTAAGTTCATACAGCAAGTAAGAGACGGATCCCAGCACTATAATGCTCCTTCCATTATGTCTCGTGAATCACTGAACTGGAGATTTACATAAAACTTTTAATCCTGAGGTCTTACGTAACAAAAATAGTTTAGAAAAGCTAGGAAATTATTTTCCTAAAGTTCAAAACCTTGGTCAAGGCAAAACATTTGCAGCAGTTCCTGGGAGTTACTCATTGAGAAGGAGCTACATGGAGGCACAAGGCCCATCTTGGCTCATCACATGATGTGCTTGAAGATAAAATCTATCTTTATGAACCATTCCCTCTATAAGACTTCAAATAACTCTCAGCATCTGAATGATCCTCTTCAACCATAAGAGAGTACATTAGCAACTGCTTTATACACACATGTAAGACTCAAACCCTGTCCTTGTTCATTCTAGGAAACCCATATAAATGGCAAAGAAAGACTCAATCAACAAAATAAAAAGGAAACCTACAGAATGGAAGAAAATGTTTGCAAACTACCTATCTGATAAGGGGTTAATATCCAAAACATGTAAGAAACTCATATAACTCAATAGCAAATAAATCAATCTAATTTAAAATGGGCAGAAGACCGCCCGGCCGGTCAGCAGTTGAGCGTCGACCTAGGATCCCGGCGATCAGGGTTCGATTCCCGGTCAGGGCACATGCCCGGGTTGCTGGCTCGATCAGTGACTCTCTCATCATTGATGTTTCTATCTCTCCCTCTCTCCCTCTCCTTTCCTCTCTCTGAAATCAATAAAGATATATTTAAAAAGTAAATAAATAAATAAAATAAATAAATAAAAATAAAATAAAATGGGAAGAAGACCTGAATAGATGTTTTTCCAAAAACTATGTACAAATGGCCAACAGGTATATGAAAAGATGCTCAACGTTAGTAATCATCAGAAAAATGCAAATCAAAACCACAGTGAGATATCATCTCACACCTGTCAGAATGGCTATTATCAAAAAACAAAATATAACAAGTGCTGGCAAGGATGTGGAGAAAGGGAACCCTTATACACTGTTGGTGGGATTGTAAATTGATGCAGCCGCTGTGGAAAACAGTATGGAGCATCCTCAAAAAATTGATAAAAGAATTACTATATATGATCCAGCAGTTCCACTTCTGGGTGTATGTCCAAAGGAAATAAAAATAGGATATCAAAAGATATCTGCACTCCCATGTACATTGTAGCATTAACCAAGATATAGAAACAACTTAGTAGTCCATTGATGAATGAATAGCTAAAAATGTGGTATATATAGATAAAGAAATGTTATTCAGCCTCGAGAAAGAAAGAAATCCTCCCATTTGTGTCAACACAGATGGACCTTGAGGGCATTATTTAAGTGAAATAAGCCAGTCAGGGAAAGACAAGTACTGTAGGATCTCATTTATATGTGGAATCTAAAATAGCTGAACTTAAATAAAGAGAGCAAAATAGTGGTTGCCTAAGGCTGAGGATTGGGAGAAATGGGGAGATGTTGGTCAAAGGGTACAGACTTACAGATATAAGTACTCAGGATCGAATGTGCAGCATGGTGACTACAGTTAAAATACTCAGCCATAAGAAAAGATGAAATACTGTCATTTTCGACAGCATGGATGGACCTTGAGAATATTATGCTAAGCAAAATAAGTCAGTCAGAAAAAGCTAAGAACCATACAATTTCATCCATATGTAGAATATAAAACTGATACTCATACATGCATACAACAGTATGGTGGTTACCAGAGGGAAGAGGAGTGGGGGGATTGTAAAGTGTAAAGGGGGCCAAATATATTGTGACAGAAGATGATTTGACTTTGGGTGATGGGAACACAATGCAATATGCAGATGATGTATCAGAAATGTACACTTGAAACCTATATAATCTTATTAACCAATGTCACCCCAATAACTTTAATTTAAAAAGAAAAGAATTTATTTTAAATAAAGAAGATACTGTATTATACGTTAGAAAGTTGCTAAGAGAATAGATCTTAGATGTTCTCACCACAAAAAAGATGGTAATTGCATGAGGTGATGAAGGTGTTAATTAACCCTATTGCAATCATTTCACAATACATATGTGTATCAAATCGTCAGGTTGTACTCCTTAAACCTTTTTTAATATATCTTTATTGATTTCAGAGAGAGGAAGGGAGCAGAAGAGAGAAACATCAATGATGAGCATCATTGATTGGCTGCCTCCTGCATGCCCCCTTCTAGGGATCGAGCCTGCAACTTGGGCATGTGCCCTGACATCAATCATGGGGATCATAAGTCAATGCTCAACCTCCGAGCCACACCACTGGGCTGTATACCTTAAACTTAAATGATGTTGTATGTCAATTATAATGTAATAAAGCTGGAAAATAAATAAATAAATAAATAAATAAATAAATAAATAATAAATTTATATATTAAACCACTGCAACTTACAGTCAGAAAAAGTTAAACACACACATACACACACTCAGTTGTCTGATCACTTCAGACAGTATATAACATTCTTCTATTTAATTCATATGCTTCCTCTACCAGGAATAAAAGAATTAAATGGACTTAAACCCTTTTAGAAAATTCAGTTTGAGACAAAATGAAATTTTTTCCTGCCCTCTTCCCTCCCTTTTTTCTACCTTCTCTCCCTCTATTCTCTCTCCCTTCTCCATGAAGTCATCCTGGTCCCTCCCAGGAGCCTCCTCTCAGGACCTTCCAAGGCCTGCTCTCTTCTCACCAAGAGGTCCCACATTCCCCTCTTCCTCCCACCAAACTCAGTGTGGCTGACTTCAGTGAGGTAATAGAAAGAAGGCAATAGGACTAGAAACATTCGTTCCAAGATCACTTTTCCAAGGTAGTCATATTTTAAAAGTAGAGCTATTTTCTAATCAAATTCCTACTAGATGAAATATGGATTTCAGCCTGTGTGCCCAAAAAAATTAAAGAATTCTAGTACTGTGAGGAAAGAGGGACACTATTATCACTTCTTGAAGATGGCTACTGCCCACAGTGCAAGGGGCATTGTGGTTTGGCTGCTCACATCTAGAAGATGCTGGAAGGATGACGGCTAAGACATGCTCCTTGATCCCCTGAGTGGTTTGATCATTGATTTTTTCCTTTATTTCTAGATTGACAAGATTTCAATAAATTATAGGCATATATTATGCAGGTAATATTTCAAATGTCACACAAAAACGCTGCCCAGAAACAGGTAAGTAAAGAGTGAAAGAATCCTAACTTAGCTAGAATATTCAGCCGTGTGTCTAAATGAGAGTCTGTTATTCAGTCTCCCAGCTCTTCTTTTTAAGACCACTCCTTGCTTTCCATTTCCATTGCTCCGTAGTTACATCTGCAACCACAAAGTAAAAAGAAAGCAGGAACTAGATTTATGGTCATTAGAACATCAGCAGTCTGGTGCCACTGTTAATAGAGGTCTAAACCTTGATGATCGAATCTCGGGCACAGTGTGGGATTACAATACCCAACCAACTTTCATTAAGCATCTATTAAGTATCAATTATTGAGATTCACCCTCAGAATTACTGCAGTATCCCAATTCTTTTATCACTGGAAGGAGATGCTGGCATTCACCTAAATGCCTCTGATCAGGCCACGATTACACACCCTCCTTTGGGCCTCGGCATCATGCGGCCTGGTCATGGAACAAATGAGGGTCAACCCATGTCCATATGTTTAGAACATAAATCCAAAACATAAGGTAAGTGAAGATGGGCAGGATAAGTGAACCATTAAAGATGGTTCACAGAGAAGAACCATTTTTAAGAGAAATACTTCTAAATTCCGTAATCCACATCTTTTAAGCAAGTGGGAATGGAGTAGTGGTGTTGGAAAAACGACAGCATATTATGAATCAAAAAGTATTTTCTGCACATGCCCGGGTTGCAGGCTCAATCCCCAGTCGGGGGCGTGCAGGAGGCAGCCAGTCAACGACGACTCTCTCATCACTGATGTTTCTATCTCTGTCCCTCTCCTTTCCTCTCTCTGAAATCAATAAATCAATATATTTTAAAATATATATATATTTTTTTTTCCCTAACCAAAGTGTTTCAAAAAACTCCTAGAGTTTTCCCTCTGAACCTGGATCTCCAATTTACTGCCTTTTGTCAATTGTTTACAAAATGCCGCTTCAATTAATTATTAATAGTATTAATAATTATTCTTCATTTAATTATTTATAGTATCTAGAGTGCCTAGTACAGTACCTGGCAAGTTTCTACTGAGTAGGCACTCGATGAATATTTTTACATGAATGAAGAACTGCTGAAATCTGTGACACATTTTAGTTAGCAAAAATACGAATGGTGTTTTTAATTAATTCAGCAACATATGGTACTGATTCTAAGTGTGTTCTATTAAACTATAAGCAAGCACTGAGACAGTGATACTACAAAGGTAATTCTGCTACTAGAATAGAATTATAGTAATGCATTACTAGATTTATTTGTTAAATACAGACTATTAATATGTCTTAATCAGCCCTTCATTAAGTTGCGTGGGAACTTTTAAATGTTTAAATTACCAGATTTCTCTTTCCTCAGCAGCAGTGAGGAAGTCCTTCCCTTAGGCCCAGGCAGGAGGGGTCTTATCCTGGATCCCCTCTATGGCACTTATCCATCTGCAACCTCCACCCGTGCCCATGGGGGACCCTGTAAGGCCAAAGGGACATAAGCACCCGGAGCACGCATCTCCTCTCCTAGACCACACTCTGAGCATAGGGCCTGCATGCATCGAAATCCAATAAGACATGAACAGGAGCTTGCAACAAGAAATTATGGGTTTATTAATTGAGGAAGTGGCTTCACACTTAGTCACCGGTGAGCTAATGCTCAAAGACCTGCCCTCCACCCTCCACCCCGTGGCTTCTAAGGGATGGGTTATAAGGGGATTAAGGAAGTTAGGGCGATGGTCAGAGTTGTGATCTCTACTGACTGGGGTAGCTGTTCCGTGCATCTGGTCCTGATGCAGCTTTGGCATCGATTCATCCGGTTTTGTCACTGTTCTGGGTCTGGAACTAAAAGGCCAACTGAGGCCTAAGTGTTATCTTCAGTTTGATTGAAAGTCTGTCTCTGTGATCAATAGACCCAAGGCTTTGTTCCTAAGATTATTTGTTGCAGACCAGAACCTCATTGACCTAAGGGCTTAATGACCAAGGGAATGGATGTACAAGGGAGAGGGTGGTGGGTGAGTCAGAGCGGGGGTAAGGCCAGTTTGAATTAAAAGGAAAGAAAAGAGAAAAGGTCGTATTAAAAAAATGAGGTTTCTGTGTGGTTACACCAGAGTTCCCAGGCCAAACAACCTCAAGCCTACTTCCAGAACCTGTGAAACACAGCCTCCCAGGGTCCCTCCAACAGAGGCTGGACCACACCTAGAGTGCTCACCCCTCAGCCTTGGGGTGGGGGGGTACACAGCAGGAAGGGAGGCCCACACAAGTGCTTGCAGGATAGAGCCAGGGATGGGGAGAGAGGGGCTGGCCTCAGGCAAGGACCAGGGCTTTTTTTTCCTGTGCCATCATATTCCAGCACAGACCACCAAGGAAGCCAAGAATTCTAAATTCAAAGCTGTCTTCCAAAATTACTGGAAAAACATACATCAGTATGTTGATTAAATTTGGAGGGTAGAATTGTGGGTGATTTTTTTCTATGTGTTTTATTATTATTTTTGCTTCAGTTTTCATGTCTATAAAATGGAGATAATGATGAGACCTGCCTCATCAAATTGTTATAAAGACTAAATGAGAGAATACATGTAAAGCTTTAATCTCACTACCTGACATAGAATAAATGCTCATTAAAATAATTGTGACTACAATTATTATTATGCACATGTATTAACTTTGTAACTAGGAACATGGGCAATAAATGTTATTTTTAAATCCTGTGGTATTTTGTGTGTTTAAAAAAAACAAACTGCCTTCCAAGTTGCCAGGAAGGTGTGTCAAGATGGAAAGTAACAACAGTTAGTGTTTAGTAGCTTGAAGTACAACTTTTCAGAATTTAAATGTGGTCTGTGAACCTCTATTTATTCTCATGCCCCTGGCTTTGCAAATGTTAAGAGTGCTTTCTTCAAATTCTTTTCTTGAACTTCAAGTATCCAAATACAATGAATACACTTAATGAAATATCACAAGTGAAAACCTGCCCATTTAAACCTTTGAGATTCTGTATGTTCTCAAACTTACCAACAGAGGTGCTTGGTCCAGATGAATAGGTCCTCTCGAGATGAACAACAAAGTTCATCTCTGGTGGTAATAATATTCACAAATAATAATAAAGTTTATTGAGCACTTAGCATATCCCAGTATAGCAGCAAGGAATTCACATAAAATATCCCAGTCAATGCTCAAAATTCTAAAGTAGGTACTAATATTATTTTATCTTACTGATGAGGAAACTAAGATGGAGAGAAGTTCTCTAACTTGTCCAAGTTTGCACAGCCAGAAAGGACAACATCCTGGGCCAGCTGGACTCAGCAGCCTGCAGAGTGCCCTCTCTCTGCCACTTACCCCACTGCCCCCAGAGTCATAATCCTCTCTCAGTTCATGTCTCCTCTCTTCCTTACATCCTCAACTTTGCCCCGCCAGGCCTCAGCCTCCAACCTCAGGCTTCTATTTATAATTACTTATTGGGTTGAACATAAAGATTATTTTGAGGGGCTGATGCCTTTCAACACACACACAGAAAACAAAAGATACTGTGGAGTTAGGGTACCCTGGAATCAGGAAGGCTATAGCTGCCCCATGAAGCAGTGAGGAACTAGAGCTGAGACATGCGGATTCCCAAGGGAGCGGTGGGAAATCAGAGCATGGGGCATGCACGGTGCACCCTGGTGCCAAGAGTGTGCTGTGAGTGAGCACCTGCTGCACCTTGAAAAGAAAGGGACAGAAAAGAACAGAAGTGGGAAAGCATAAGACATGAGCGTCAGGGCTGAAGCAGAGGAAAAGGGCATCCAAACTGAAGGAGAGTCTTGGGGTAGGGAGCACAGTGTGGGTCAGACAGAAAAATTAGTAAAATTCACTCTTCCTCACTAAACTCCAAACCAAATTCACTCTTGTTTCTTTGTTTGTTTAATTAAATGAAATCGATGTTGAAAACACTAGAACCTAACCTATGTATTTTTGAAATATAGAGGTGGGGAGGGAGTTATAAATTTCCTCAAAACTGATATGTGTTCGGGTTACAGTTTGTGAACCCAATAAAGAGGCAAAATATTCCCAGAAGCATGTCTTGAACATTAGCAAAGTCAGGGGCATGTCCCTGAACCTGAATTGATGCCCCCTGGGGACAGCCTGACCCCATGAAGGACCAACAGGTGCAGATGATAAAACCCAACTTTTCTGCACCCTGATAGGAGACAACATAAATGAGTTTTCCCCTTCGTAGGACTTTTTTTCAAACTACAGATGAAATTATTTGGAAAGGAGCAAGGGGACAAGAGGAGAACCTCTTTTCTCTCTACCTCCCTTTATATCTTTTCTTTCATATTCAAATGCTGCCTAAATATGCTTACTTTTGGGGAATAGATTGAGGCACAATTGTAAGATGTCCCCTCTACAGAGAGAGGTGAAAATGACATTTCCTGGTAAGTCCACATTTCAGTTCAATCTCACCCTTCTTCCTGTACAAAAGCATCTTGGGTACTCAAAAACTCTTACTTGCTCTTGTTTCTGTTACCACGACAACAGGCATCTGCTCTGAGTGGACTGGAAGGATAGAGAAACAAATATGTTTCAATCTACTTGAGAAATACTTTCCTGTTGATAGCACTATGCTTCCAGTGTTACTGGCTCCTAAGCATATTAAGTGGTTAATGAAAGTGCCTTCAGGAACCTGATTCTTTCCAGGATCTAAGCAAAAGGACTACACATTCAATACAATCCTTCTACCTGATAGAAGGCAGCAAGTAGGGCTCACAGGGAGCCCTCTGTCAACTCTCAACGGCAGCCAGGGCACACAAGGCCTGTGGTTCTGCATGGGCTCAGATATGTACACGGCCACAGTCAGGGCTTGTCAGAGACAAAGCCAAGAACCCTTAATAGAGCCTGAATCCCTGGTTATAACTCAAAAAGAAAATAACAAAGCTCCTTTCCCAGCCACCCTCACAGCTGTTGTATTTTGCACCAGATCCCATTTAATGCTTTTGAGTCCTGTTATATGCTAGTTCCTCTTAATTATTGGATCTAGTCATCTCAACATCTTTTGGAAGTAGGTGTAATTATCCCCACTTTTCACCAGAGGAAAAAAAAAACAATACTCAAAGAGGTTAAATGATGTGTCCAGGTTCACATAGCCATTAAGAAAAATCTAACATTCAATTCACTTAGGGAAAAAGAGGAGTCCACCATGGTTCAGGAAGTGGGGGATGCTGAGCAGGCCACTCATTGAGTCACAACCCACTAATCATCGTTGAACCAACAGCTTGGTCCTTGCTCCAGTGTAGCTTACACTGAGGCATTCAGACATGGACAAGTAAAAATACATATAATTACTAGTCATGATAAGTGTTAAGAAAATGGTGCCCTAAGAAAGAATTGTATTTTCATAAAAAAATTCTGCCCTCTGGAGCTCTCTTCTTTGCAAAGCAAAGTCAGAGCCTTGATCCACAGGCCTGAGATGACTTGCTGAGCTTTGCACAGTGACCAAGAACATGAACTTGCTCTCAGCCCAGCTCTGCTACGACCTAATTGTGTGACCTGGGACAAGCAACTTAAAATTCTGTGGGCCACATCAAATGCAGAAATACCTGTAAAGCATATAGCTGAACCTGGCGCATAATATAAATCTGAGTTTTCTCAACTATGCTAGTATTGTCATTTTTCTCCCACCTACACCCGAAAGTCTTCCCGGATGTTGCCTGCAATGGCAAGGAGAAGTGGTGGCCTCTAGAGATTATGGAACTAAAGCCATGGAGTGTCAGCTCAACTGGATGAAAATGTCTTCCTCCTCTGCCTACATGGACCCAGCTCCTTTCCCGAGCCTATTTTCTAGGGGGTGCTGTCAACGATGCACTCACCTCGAATCCCCTCACCATTTTCATGCTCACTGGCTCCCACTGCATATTCACTCCCAACTGCAAGTACCTGTGTCTCTCTTCTGGCTTCTGAATGAATGTTGAACAATGTATTATTCAGATCATCGGCTCCTCCCTTTTGTGCTCCAGCTGCCTAAACCTGAATTGATGCCCCCTGGGGACAGCCCAAACCCATGCATGAGCAACAGATGCCGAGGATAAAACCCTGCTTCTCTGCAACCTGATGGGAGACAACTCAAAGGCGTGCTCCCCTTCATAGGACTTTGCTTCCTACTATGCCCTCGCTTGGCCTCTTCCCTGTGCAAGTCATACTTCCAAACCCCCTACCAGGGGATGCTTCCTAATAAATAAATCTATTTCCAAGAATCCTCTTCTCAGAGCCTGCTCCTGGGGAACCAACCTAAGAGCCTAGAGTTAACTGGCCCAAGTACTTGCTTTAAATCCATGGTTAGAAATCAAACACTTGGATGAGAAACGTTTCCATCTTAGCAAGGCTTGGAACACAAGCTTTAGTATTCTCTGAGAATTTGAGAGAGTAGGATGGGCATTTTTCCATCATTATAAAAGATGGAAGCCTATTAGAGCTGAGAAGTGAAATCACAGTGACATATTTTGGAACAAGATGTACCTCCTAGGCAGCAATCACTCTTGAGTTAGAGTCATCAGACTTTCCATTGTTGCTTGTTCTCAAATAAAATATTTCCTAAACAAAATTCAGAATTGGCTTAACTTGGAATCACCTGGAGAGCTTTAAAAATGCTGATGTCTGGGTTCTCCCCAACCCTGATATTTTGATTAATTGGTCTAAATCACAGTCTGGGAATTATGACTTATAAAATTCAGTCAAGATCTCGAACCATTGCCCTACACCATGGTGCATGAGGCATGTGAAAAGGTGTGCAGGCCTCCCAGCTCTCAGACTTCTGAGTCCCTCCTCCCTGTTCCCCATGGTAATGCTTTTAACTACACTTTAGTTATGTCTCTCTCCCTGTATCACAATTACTTGTTTATATTTCTATCTTCCTCCCTTTATAATGGAGCTCCTTGGAGATAACTTATCTCCCTTACCGCCCTAGTACCTAACTGTTACTAAATGAAAGGTTTTTGAATGAATGTTGAAGAACGTTTTATTCAGATTATTGACTCCTCCCTTTTGGGCAAAAGAATTTCTTACTCTTCCCAGTTGACCTTCCATTTCCACCTCCATTTCCACCTAATTGCTGGAATTTAAAGGTAAAAAGCAACTTAGTAAAATTTCATACCATAAATTTCAAAACAACCAAACTAAGCCCAGACTATTTGAATTGCTTCCCAAAGTAGAGCCTAAAACAGAGAGCTGTAGTAAATGAACTAATTAAATAAGGAAAATTAGAATTTTGCCATTGCATTACAAGTTACTGGTTTTACCTAAATGAATTATTTTTTAAAAAACACACAAAAACAAAAACTGTGGAAGAGCAAAATAGCTTCATGGTAAAACTCTGAGACCTAGAAGATCCTAGCATCCCTTCTATTCTAAACTTAGCTCAGCCACTGGCCCACCATGTGAATGAGTCACTGCTCTTCCTTGAGTTAAATCATCCCTCTTATAAAACTTGTTAAAGAAAGACGTCACTGCAAATTAGATGTTGTAGCTAAGTTTAGCTATCCTTAGGACATAGATATTGTAACTTATGTGAGTTCAATCATTTTTGTTTCATGACTTATATTGGGGCAGGTGCTTGAATATGTGTTTTTATACATACTGTAGCTAAAGATATACCATCAGCATACACATAGATTATATATATTAATATATATGCAAATATCCACAGAAAGCACCTTGCACAGAAACATCCTGGAGCTATTTTAAGAGGCAGCATTATTTTACTGACAAATGCTCAGAATTTAGCTCTTCTGCTTGCCCCCAGCTTAATCTCTATGAATTAACTGTTCCCCTCAGAGAGACTGCATATGAGTATGTAGGTGTGTATATTGGAGGAAAGAGGAGGAAACCTGTCCTCCCCCACCCCTGGCTTCTCCTCAGATAGTGCAATTCATACTAAGCCACATGGCAGATGCTACATGGTATCATCTGGGGACTACTGGGGTCTCTCTTCCAGAAGAACTCCCCCACAGGCTTCTCAGGGAAGCCTGTGGTTCCAGTCATCACCAGCATTACCTTCATTTTTAAGAGCCTTCTTAAAGACATCATGCATTTTACCCGGATCAGGAGCCTGTGTTTCTGGCAAATGTTGCCCTTTTAAAATCTGAGTGATAAGAGATTATCTGATCAACCCACCACCACCCACTTATTGTCACTTCTTTGGGATTAGGTTACTGAAAGAATGAGGGAAAGGAAGGCTACATACAGAGAGACTTGAGAAGCCCTGAATCTTGCTTGGGAGGAGGAAATTAGAAACCTGGACAGTCCAGCAGCCCCATGAGGGTCTAAGCACAAGGGAACAAGTAGCAGAGAAGAGCACCAGGGACACCAGAAGCCAGGGAATTATGAGCAAAAGGCTAACTCTGGCCAGTGACCAAGACTGACCTCTGCTAGGGAATTTACAGTTTAAAGAGAACTCTCTCAGCTCATTTGAATCTCATACAATCGCAGTGAATTAGGTATTGTTATCTTCATCTTCATTTTTTAGAGGAAAAATATGAGATTCAGGAAAACTGAGTGGCTCACCCAAGGTCACTCAGCTAGTAAATGCAGACCTGGGCTACAAACCATTGTCATCAAAAAGCAGCAAGTCTTCTTGTTACACCTTTTTGCCTAAGTGTGTCAGGCCGTACAGTGGCTATGCCAAATGATTCTGTCCCTTCCAAAACACACAGATGTGGTTATGCTCCACTACTGGGCTTCCACTTACTGTGGCCAGAACTGACCCACGCTCCCAACAGTAGTCAACAGGCTGCTCATATCAGTACACACACCCTAAAACATGGGGCAAATAACTAAAAGAGAAACTTAAGAGGGAGGTAAATAATAAGATAGGTAAGGGAGCCTGGCCAGCGTGGCTCAGGGGTTGAGCATCTACCTATGATCCAGGAGATCAAGATTCATTCCCTGGTCAGGGCACATGCCAGTGGGGGGGGTGCAGGAGGCAGCTGATCAATGACTCTCATCATTGATGTTTCTATCTCTCTCCTTCTCCCTTCCTCTCTCTGAAATCAATAAAGACATATTTAAAAAAAAAAAAAAAAAAAAAAAGATAGGTAAAGGAGATATCCCAACCCCTGTAATCCAGGAGAGTATGATGTTAACACCATCTTGTGGGTGAAAGGAAGATCTGAGATCACAGAATGTAGGGTTCAGAAGAGGCCTCGAGGGTGTAGACCCACACCTCTACTATCAAACCCATTTGGTCATCTAGCCTGTCCATAAATGGTGAAGAAGAAACATTCTCCAATTTCCTTCAGAGACCCATTCCCACATCCAGTCATCCTTCTTATGGAAAAGGTACTCTTTTTTATCTAATTTAAATGTTTTCTATTCATTAGCTTCCTTAGGTCTGTTGAAGAAGAGATAATCAGTGTCATTTAAATAATATGTTTAATATTTTAAAGCCTACTAAACATCCTTTCAGTATTTCTTGCCTAGTAAAACAGCCTCATCTCCTTTGAGATCTCATAAGTCCTATTTTTCATGCCTTTAATCAATTCCATTGCTCATCTGTGGTCCCTTTCCAATTTTACCACATGCACCTTAAGATGTGAAGACCAAAACACAGTACCCTGGAGGCAATACTCTAAGGAGCAGACCAATAAAAGGCTAGTTTCCTAGGTTCTGAAAAAAGATCACACAATAAAACCCAGGGTCACGTTCATGCCCAAATATTACTAATAAATCACAGCACCACCTTGCTGATTCACTGAACATGCGCTCCGTTTGCTGTCACTCCCCTGGTGCCCTGCCCGCCCTCCTCAGCTGTATCCCTGTGGTCCATGTTGAATGATCCTGCAATAACCCTATCCTGACCCTTCCTGAGCAGCATCTCTAGAGAGGAAAGAGCCACAGCAGCTCACACATTTAAAATATAAGAGGAGCCACTTATTATCACAGATAACGGGAGAGCCACAAAATTTTAGAACAAAAGGAATGTTTAATCTAGCACCACAATGAGGAAAAAAGAATTCACAATATGCATAAGTGCTCAATGAAGTCTCTATAGGTACAAATACCCTGTATTTATACACTCAGGTCTGTGTTTATCACGGGAAGCATTATCATTCACCAGCTCACAGGTTTGATTAGCAAAGCAAGAGGAACTGAGAAAACCAGAAGTACCTGGAGCTTGTTAGAAAACGTACCGTGGCAGGGCCAGCAATCACTTCGCCGTTTTCTCTCATTTTCCCTTTCCACCTGCATATTAAACCAAGCTATTTGCTCCTCACAAAGGGAAACTGCTGCAACCTGAACTTCCCCATTTTTCTCCCTGAAGCAAAACAAGATTGTGTAAGTAAAAGCACCAGAAATGTTCTAATGGAGAATGCAAACTAAACCCCCAACAACTAAGACTTAGGCAAACAGAGAATACATTCCAGAATCAGCGGAGCCTGCCGATGTCGCCAGCAGCATTGCTAGCACATGAAACTCAACCCTTAGCTCTTAACAGAGACATCCTCACAGCTCACTGCCCCAGGGCTCTCTACCTGGAGGGGCAGAGGCCTTGCTGGCAAATATTTACTCAGCCTCAGAGCATCCTTTCCAGAGTGGTATTTTTCTTTACTCTACTAATGGAATGCAGCCCTTCAGAAGCCAATAAAGTAGTACCATGTGCCACTGACCCTCCCATAGCATCCAGCCTGGAGCCTAGGGCACCTCACATTCTTCTAGAATTAGTTTAGTTCTCCTAAATGTTAGCTTGTTGCCGGCATTGCCAGCTGGGTAACCTAAGGTGGTTATTTCAATAGAGAAGCGCCTGCAAAACCAGTAAAATTATTCTATTGTATTCATTTTACAGTTGAATCGTGTCTATTTCCAAAAGAATCTACAGTTATTTATTAGCAATACTTGACTGATTAAAACACAATTAATATAAAAGATATTTGTACTCCCATGTTCAGTGCAGCATTTTTCAAAATAGCCAAGAGGAGGAAGCTACCTAAATGTACACTGACAGATAAACACGTAAAGAAAATATGGTATAGCCCTAGCCGGTGTGGCTCGGTGATGAGAGCATCAGCCTGTGTACCAAAGGGTTGCAGGTTCAATTCCTGATCAAGGGCACGTGCCTGGGTTGCAGGTTTGATCCCCAGCCCCAGTCGGGGTCCATGCAGGAGGCAACCAATCGATGTATCTCCTCAGATCCATGTTTCTCTCTTTTTCTCTCTCCTTCTCCCTCTTTCCCTCCCTTCCACTCTCTCTGAAAAATCAATGGGGAAAAAATTCTCAAGTAGGGATTAACAAACAAAAAAAAAAGAAAAGAAAATGTGGACTATACATACAATGGAATATTATTCGGCCACAAAAAAAGGAAATCCTGTCACATGCTACAACAGAGATGAACCTTGAGGACATTATACTAAGTTAATAACACAGTCACAAAAGGTCAAATACTGTATGATTCCACTCACATGAGGTATCTAAAGCGGTCAAACTCACGGAAGCAGAGAGTAGAATGGGGGTTGCCAGGGGCTGGCAGAAGGGGCAAATGAAGAGTCTCTGTTCAGTGAGTATAAAGTTTCAGTCATGCAAGATGAAAAAGTTCTGAAGACCTGCTGTGCGGCCTTGTGCTTATAGTAAGCTGTACTGTACCGTACACTTAGAACGTGAGATCTACCCTAAAATTTTTGTCTTTTTTAACACGATAAGTCTATTCTCTCTCTGGCCAGTGTGGCTCAGTTGGTTGGACGATTCCAACACACTGAAGGGTTGCAGGTTTGATTCCCAGTCAGGGTGTGTACAGGAAGGCGACTGATTGGTCAATGATGTTTCTCTCTCTCTCTCTTCCCCCTTCCCCTCTCTCTAAAGTCAATAAGCGTGTCCTCGGGTAAGGATTAAAAAAAAAATCTATTCTCCTGTACTTGACTGTAAATGGCAAGCTGAATAAACAATAAAATTAATGTTCCTGTCAAAACACACATACACTAAAGATAGAGCATTTAAGGACAAATAAAGACAGTGTAAGGGGTAGGCTCTGGTCAACCCTGCTACACTCAGCATTCTTAGATCTAGAACCAGGGCCAGCTTCGTGGCCATACAAGCTGTATAGTCGCATTGAGCCTGAAGCTCAGAACAGGCCTGAACTTGATTTAATACTTTATTGTTGTTGTCTAGAAATTCTTAATAATTTTTAAGGGTCTTGCATTTTCATTTTGTGCTGGGTGCCACAAATTATGTAGCTAATTCTGTTTGTGCCTGTTCACAGACTAGTCATCCTTACATAGCTCATTCTATGTAACTACACATTGGTGGTGTCTGATCACTATTATATAATCTATGCAAAATGAGGCAAAGGTTGTAAAATAAGAAAATAAGCCAGCATATTAAACATAGGCAGCTTACTAAAAGCAGTTATTTTAACCATATAAAGTAGCTAAGCTAGGGGTTGGGGCATTTTAGTTTGAGATAAAAGAGATTTGGAAATCTCTTACTTTGGGCTTCCCTCTACCTGATTGGACCTACCCTTGGGCAGGCAAATTACCATTGCCACCCTCCCAAGCATATCTCCCCCCAGGAACTGGGGAGACCTGGGATGCCATGCTTATCAAACCTCCTTAAGCCTGATATCCTCCCATATCCTTTGCTAAAAATAAAAATAAAAAAAAATCCACTGTGCTTATGATAATAATGGGAACTTCTAGAATATGTAAGTTTCCAATTGCTCATTTTCACCAACCCTCAAGCTCGGTTCTGTGAAGAATTTCTTCAGGGTCATCTAAAGGAACCGAAAAAAAAAAGGTATTTTCAGAGACTTGAGTATCCTTGCAGCAATCAGGTGATTAAGTTGCCTATAGTTTTTAAATAACATGAATGAAAAACAAAACTAATTCTAAAGTCTAAATGACTTTAGTCTACACAGAGATAATTTATTAAAAATGACTAAAAATTAGTTATTTCAAGGTTTGATCAGACAAACCCTTACTCCATGAATTTGTTGACTTTTTCCCCTCCTCTTGTAGGATACTTTTCATAGTAATGTCAGGGGTATAAGCTACTCATCAAGATAGACTAATTGTTAACTTTAAACTGTTAAAAAAACAAACAAACAGTTCTCCCTTACTATGTCTCAAACAAATATCCCAGTAAGAGCAGACAGGATCCCCTCTCCACTGCTGATGATAATAGAAGGAAGCATGTACTGATTAGATTTATGGGAAACCTAGAGGACTTGCTTTGGCAGTTTCAATATCCTTTTTTACCAGCCTTTCCACCAGGATGTCTAGCAATCAGCAAATTGAACTGGTTCACATTTTTATTTCTTTTTCCTTCCCACTCTCTAATTGAAGCACAATAAATAATCAGAAGACGGAATCTGCAAGTGGGGTCATCAGCTCCTTACATAATTATAAAAGTTATATGAGCAAGATGTGCCCCCTGCAAAATCACAATCCCAAGAAAGCTTCCATCTAATTAATACTAAGAGCATCAATTATTTCCCCAGTTCACTGATGGACTGAGCATCTGGTTTCCACAGGCAAAAGAGTACATGACAGTAAAGAAGTCAGACTGCCTTTCTCTGATGATCCCTGTTTTCACTCATAGTGGAATAGCCAGAAGGAATCTTAAGAGGGGCTCATCCAAGAACATCTGCATCTACAAGTGAGATGGAAAATTCCCAACCACTCAAGAAAGTCTCATGTCAGTTGTTCAAATACCCTCTTTTTTCCCCACTTCTCATCAAAGTTTACATTTTAAAAGCACACAAGTCTATGCACAAAGTCAAATATTCTTGGGGCATTTGAGCAACACCAAGGAATTTGGGCTCTAAATTGGTGGCCTAGTCCTAGCTGATTTGGCTCAGTGATTAGAGCATCGGACTGCTGACTGAAGGGTCCTGGGTTGATTCTGGCCAAGGACACATACCTCCGTTACAGGCTTGATCCCCTGCCTGGTCCCTGGCCCTGGTCAGGGTGCGTACAGGAGGCAGCCAATCAATGTGTCTCTCTCACATCAATGTTTCTCTCTCTCTCTGCCCTTTCCACTCTCTGAAAAGCAATGGAAAAAATATCCTTGGGTAAGGATTAAAAAAATAAATAAATAATAAAAATAAATAAATTGGCAGCCTATCTTTTCTTAGAAAACAAATTCATTTGGTCAGTCTACAACTTTTAATGAATGCCCACTATATGCAAGTTCTATGTTACTGTTCCCATCTGTCACCTGAAAGCATAAGATTTATCACCTGCTTAGATCAGAAGAGAGTAAGAAAACAGAGAGAAGGAATCCTGCAGCACTCACTCAACCTCAGCACACAAACACTTTAGGTATTTTAAGAAGTAAGCTTTGACTCAGTCACTCAAAAGGTATTTGCTGCTGCCCAAATCCTTCCTACTATCTAACCAAAATCCTTCATGTTAAACTTTAAATTATTTTTTTTCTAGTATCTATGTGGAGAGTGATTGTTCACCAACTTCCATGGAATTAATCTCAATTCAACAAACAGTGATTGAATGCCCAATATATGCCAGAAACTACAGGCCTTAAGGATTGGAAGTTGAATAATTATGGCCCCTAGGTTCTAAACCTATTAACAAAAGCATATATACAACTAAATACTGAACTAGCAGTGTGAAGAAATTCAGCAGGAAAACAAAGAAAGAAGCTGATCCTTCCCTGAAAGATTAATGGCATTTCACCAGGCGGGGGTGGGGAGAGTGGGTTATAGGAGAGCATTCTAGAAAAAGGGAGCCACAAATAGAAGGTGATAGATGAGAAGAGAAAGGTATATTGGAGGGAAATTAGTAAAGACATGCTAAAGACTTTAGACTCCATCCAATGGGCCACAGGAATTCATAAAAATTCTTCAAGCCAGCCTGGGGAGGTAACATGACCAGAGAAGCAGAGGAGAATGACTAGGAGGGAATAACTAGAGCCAAAGTGTTAGGAAGCTACTGTAAAATCAGCAAACAACTATATAAATGTAGAGTGTTGCAGAAAATAGGATTAGAAAAACCGTAAGACTTAGTGGCCAATAAAATCAATAAAGAGGAAGAAAGGGAAGAATACTCCAAAGTATTTAAATTGGGTAGCATGGTGGATAGCAATGCCAAAAACAGAAAGAAAAAATGTGAATAATGATTTTATTTGGGAACACGCTGAGCTGAGGTGCTTGAGGGTCATGGACATCCAAGTGAATATGTTGACTGGACATTTGAACTCTGTCACAAGGACTGTAGATTGGGAGTCATCAGATCTTCATAGATGAAATCACACAAGGTAAAAGTATAGCCTTAGTAGAAAAAAGGGAAGTACAGAACTTGAGGCCTTCCACATTTAAAAGTGGAAAAGGAGCAATGTAAGTGATTGGAAAAGAAGCAGAAAAATAGGGGGGAAGAGGAAAATAGCAGAGTTGAGTACCTGGAACCAAGTGAAAAGAAAGTTTTAGGAATGAAGGAGATGCTATAAAGAGATACCATAGGATGGAGACTTGGAAGCTATTGGTTTTGGGAAATATGGCACAATTGCATAAAGTTTTAGAGGAAATACAGACAGCAAAGAATTTATGGGAATTTGAAGTGAAAAAACATGTGAAGGTAGAAGGAAAGAAACTGGGGAGGTTTTGTTTTGGTTTTGTTTTCAAAGTGGAAGGCAAAGTGAACAATGAAGTACAAGGGCAGGGTGGGCTGAGGGTCTTGAAGAGTGAAGGGAACAAGTTTAGGAAACAGAAAGAGCACTGATTACAAGTGCATTATTAGAAGTGAATGCATCTTAGAGCAACAGACATAGGTAATCACAAATTTTTACTAGAGCTGGATCCAAGATTTCCCCAGCAGCCCTCAGCAACCAGGAGAAAACACACGATCGGCTTGATCCAAATTTGATAAGCGTTAAGGTGAATGTGGCAAAAAGTGGTCATGAAATGAAAGCATTCAGGGGCCTAGGGGCATCACTAAACTGATCCAGAGCAAACAGTAAAGGTGGAAAGACGGGGTAGCCTGGAAAAATGGAAGACAGAACATCAGAATGAAACCCACCCCCCATTCTTCTAATAGTGTTCCCATTAAAGTGTTTTGTTTTGTTTTTATCAAAGATGAATTGTTAACTAATATGTAACCCATAGATAAACAGCATGTTTGTGTAAGAGTTTCAGGAACTAACTTCAAAGGAAGCTGGCTCCAGCAACTGGACGTTCTGGCTCCAGGAGACTTGCTGACTTTCAACCATAAAAACCAGACCTTCACTTAACCAGTCTTGAGATAATCATCAGAATAGACTGTGCTGACTTACACACAGAGACCTTTCAGCCCCCGCTCCCCATGATTCAGCTTTTCCTCTGCCTCCTAGCAAAAACCCCTGCCTGCCCTGAGATGTTAAGATGGTCTTTAGGACGGGAGTCAGCCGTTGTTTCAGGCTGCCAGCGCTTGAATAAACTGCCTTTCCTTACATCAGCACCTGTCTTTCAAGTATTGGCTTTTGAAGCAGCAGGCAGCCAAAGCAGACATCGGTATCAAGAGGACTGGAGTGAGTCTCTATTGAGTTTTGTCTCTTTTTTTTTTTAAAGATTTTTCAGAGCAATTTTAGGGTGTGTTTTTTTGTTTTGGTTTTTTTATTGATTTTTTTTTATTGAGAGGGAGGAAGGGAGAGAGAGATCGATTTTGTCATTCCACTTATTTATGCATTTGTTTGTTGATTCTTATATGTGCCCTGATTGTGGATCGAACCACAATCTTGGTATGTGGGGACAATGCTCTAACCAACTGAGCTATCTGGACAGGGCACAGCAGTTTTAGGTTTATAACTATTTAGAGGAATTTACAGAGATTTCCCATATACCTCCTACTACCACACATGCATAACCTCCCCCATTATCAACATCACTCACCAGAATGGTACTTTTTTTTTTTTTTACCAAGGATGAACCTACATTGATGCATCATAATCTCCCAAAGTTCATAGTTAACCTTAGGGTTCACGCTTGGTATTGTACAAGTTGGCCCTTGAAAAACAGGTTTGGCGGGCTGTGAGTGGTGTCGACCTGACATAGATGAAAATCCCATATAACTTTTGACTCTACAATCAACCCTTTGCATCCAGAGATTCAACCAACCACAGATCAAAAACCGTGTTTTAGTCCTCGGTTGGCAATTTAGGGTTGTGAAATTGCAGTTGGGAATGCAAAACAACTGTTTTCAGTCAGAGGTTAGTTGACTCTGTGAATGCAATTCCAGCCTATACAAAAGGCTGACTGGATTTATTGAAAAAAATCTACATATATGTGAACCCATGCAGTTCAAACCTGTGTTATTCAAGAGTCAAGTATATATGGGTTTGGACAAAAAGTATAATAATATATCCATTATTGTAATATAGAGTATTTTCATTGCCCTAAAAATCCCCTCCACTCTGCCTATTCAACCATTCCTTTTTCCCCTCCCCACTCCTGACAACCACTGATCTTTTCACTGTCCCCATAGTTTTGTCTTTTCCAGAATATCATACAATGGGAATCATACAGCGTATGGCTTTTTTGGATTGGCTTCTTCCACTTAGTGATATGCATTAAGTGTCCTCCATGGTTTTTCATGGCTTGATAGCTCATTTCTTTTTAATGCTGCCTAATATTCCATTGTCTGGATATATCACAGTTTATTTATCCATTCATATATTGAAGGACATGTTGGTTGCTCCCAAATTTTGGAAATTATAAATAAAACATCCGTGTGCAGGTTTTTGTGTCAATATAGGTTTTCAACTCCTTTGGATAAATTCCAAGGAGCCTGATTGCTTGATCTTATGGTAAGAGTATGCTTAGTTTTGCAACAACAACCAAACTGTCTTCCAGAGTGGCTCTTCGTTGAGTTTCATCACAAATTTCATTGGTGTAGGGAATAGCAAAAATTTTTTTTAAAAATTCAGAGCAGAGTAGTTAGTTCTAAGCCACTAGTGGTTCAAAGAAGTAGCATAGTTGATGGCAAAGATAGTCAAGGCTCCTCAAAGGATATTTCTTACCATAGTTAAAAGTAGTTACTAGGGCTCCCTTCTAGATGTTTTGTAATATTTAAATATTGAAATATTAAAATAAAATTTTAGTAGAGGATGTGAAGTCTTTGGAACGCTGGGGCACTGGAACTTGTAGCACTTCCTGTTCACTGGAACCTCTGCAAACCAGTCTTAACACTCCCTTCTGTGTTCTGAAGATACTAAACCAGCTTAAGTTGGGTTTTCCATTATTTGCAACACAGGTCCTAACTGATATAACAAACAACAAACACAAAAACTGGCTTAAGCAATAAAGGGGATGTATTAGCTTATTTAATAGGGAAGTCCAGCTGTAGTTCAGACTTCAGGGTTGGTTTGATTCAAGGGCCCAGTGATGTTGTCAAGAACATATTTCTTTCTGTTCATCCTGTCATCTCTTATGGTGTCAGTTCCACTGTGGGGCTGGCTTCTTATATGATGTATTACATTATACATTCAGAAGGAAAGAAAGAACTTCTTTCCCAGAAGCTTCCAGAAAAAAAAAAAAAACACCAAAAAAGTCTCTAATCCCACTATCTTAAAATGGGTCACATGTCAAGTCCTGAACTGTGGCCAGGGAGTGCAATTATCCTGATTAGTTATACCTAGAAGTGGAGTTAGTGTCTCATGAAAGCCATGTCCTGGCTGAGAGACATGTGCCCAAGAGAGCAAAAAATCAGGTTAACAAGAGAAGGGGAAATGTGCACAGGTACGCATCATACTGCCTATTTTCTTTTAGGTTTATAGGTAATATTCCTCCCTGAACTAGGGTTCTGTAATATATTTCAAAGATATAGCTAAGAAGAAAATAAACTTAGACCAGATGATATCACCTACATATAATGTTCCATTGTTGTTAAAAAACATTTTTCATTATATCCATTTTCCTGTCTATGAACTCACATTTCAACTTACATTTCTGTTGATGAGAGAAGTTTCGTCAGCAGCTGCAGATAACTGCTCTGTAAATTATCGCTTTAAGGGCAGTCCAGTTCCCAGTCTGCACCTCAAGAAAACCCTTTTCCTTTATTCTAGGAAAAGGTATTACTGTCTTGAAGCATGAGGTGAATTCTTTTCAGTTTGAAAATACAATCCTTCTTTATCAGAATGAAAAAATAAAGGCCTAGTGGCTGTTGCAGCCTTTTGCCTGTATGTGAATTTAAAGTTCATTTTATCTATGGCAGAAACACGCCTAATTAATTTGGCATTGTTTTCTATGTACCTTTTCTTGGAAGGAGATCTAGTTTCATACATGAACACCTAATTAGTAAGTTAATTTCACTCCCTATGTATGCTTTGTAGTTGTCCTATTAGAATTAGGGGGAAATGTCATAGTGAATTCTGCAATTCCTCTGGTTATTTCAATCACTCAAAAGAGATATTTATTATGTTCTCAGAAATGTGTTGCACATTAAGTGCAATGTATCATCTATGCCCTTCAGGAGGTTGTCTGGCTGGAGAGATGAGCCATACACTTTCAAAATAGTTAAGGACAGAGCAGAGCAGTGTAGAATTAAAGATCACAAGTAGTGTCCTGGCCAGAGTTGCTCAGTAGTTAGAGCATCCTCCTGTATACCAAAGAGTCTCGGGTTCAATTCCCAGTCGAGGGCATGTATCTGGGTTGCAGGTCCGATCCCCTCCCCTGGTCAGGGTTGGTGTGGGAGGCAACCAACCCATGTGCCTCTGTCACATCGATGTTTCTCTCTCCCCTTCCCCGATCCTTACCCCTCCCCCCTCCCTATCCTTTCCCCTCCTTTCCACTCTCTGTAGAATCAATGGGGTTGGGGGGGAGATCACAAGTAGCACTACAGAGAGTAAAGGTCACAGGAAAACAGTGTAAGGATGGTGGCGGGGAATGAAGATAAGGTCACTCTAGAAGGCTGAGGAGGATCCCTAGAAAAGGAGGGCTTGAGTTGGACCTTACAGAATGGTTAGGTTGGGTAGATAGGGAAAGGACATTCTGGGCATGTAAGAATTGTTGATGGACCAAAGATGAAAAGAAGCATTTGAGTTTCAAAGACTGAGAAGAACCTCTCCTCCTAAAGGAGGCGGATACATGTTGGAGAATAGTAGGCGGTAAGGCTGGCTACAAACTAGGTCAGATGCATGAAGAACTTTGAGCCCTGTGCCAGTGGAAGCTCCCCTTCAACATCTGATGAGAGGGTGATGATAAGAAAAAGCTCAAACTGCCTGGTTGAAGGGAGAATAGCCAAGGGCAGGCTGACCAGTTACAAACCAGGGTAGGAAGCCAGTGGTGAGACCATGGGCAGCAGCAAGAGGAACGAGCATCTTCCTTCTTCAAAGGGTTGCACTGGAAGAGGAGAACTCAGACTGGATCTTGGTTCCCAATCTTGTAACAGTGTGAGCAGTGGGGCTGAATTTAAGGTCACAGTGGGGCACCAAGTGAAATCATCTTGCAAACAGTTATGGGGGTGAGACACACTCAAGTCAAATTTGGATATAATGCATTTGGAAGTGGACTTCTGGATCTGAAGAATTACTGCCAGCTAGCTGCACAATTTCTCTCCATTATTTCAGTAGTTTCTCAGTCACCTGATTGAATTTTCTGGATGCTACTTATAGGATCACTCTCCTTCCAGGAGCTTCTTTAACAGACAGAGCCAACCAGAACATTTAAGCAAATAATGCTAACTATGGCCTTAGTGACCTAAAGGAAATATTGCAACTTTCAAAGAACCTGATATCCATCCAAGGAGAGTACGGCTCTTTGATGTATTTATTACTGTGTAAGTGTAGCATGACCTGTTACTTATTTAATATGGAAAAAACACCCAGTCCAAGCACACATATGTGCCTACATGTCACCAAATTCTAGATCTATGTGGTCTCAAACTTCAGTGCCTATTAATCTAGGAGTTTTATTTAAAATGCAGATCACTGTTTCTGCTAGAGCCCTGAAATATGCATCACTAACAAGTCCCCCAGGAAATATTTTGCAAAAAAAATATTCTTTGGAAAAGTACTACCTTAACTCCCAGGTGTTAAGCTCTCTCAGCCAGTGTGCCTCGCCCATCTTAGGTGTCCAATAAACTGTATTGAATCAATGTATTCTCAGTCCTTACAGCCTTAAGTCACATATTATAATTTCTTGGATACCTAAACATATCAAGCCTTCCAAGGAGAAGCCATCATTTGAGTTATCCCACATAAGAGACTAGCCAATTGCTATATACATGAACTTGACTTGAAGTCAGCCAAGTCTGGGGCTTAGCTCTACTTTCTGGACAAGTCATTAGCCTCAACCAAAACAATTATCTTTCTTCATTTTTCCCATTTACCACACTAGCACACTATATACAGTATGTCTCCATTAGGGGTGAGGAGGGGTGTTAAAAGATGACAAAAAACTCAGTATCTCATAAAACCCAATGTAAATATGAATTATAATGTATACATTTCTTCTAATTTACTACAAATGGGATCTCTAGATCATAAGTTCCTCCCTATATGATACCGGGCCTTAAATACTGAGCTAAGCTCTGAAGACAGTTTTTGAATCCTTGCTGGTATTTTTATTTTTGCTGGTCCTTTAGTACTATTGTGACATATTTATTGACTTATTAATTTACTGCATTAATTTAAAATAAAAATCTGGCAATTTAAATTAAATAATACGACATTATGTGACTTTCAATACAAATTTTTTTAACCCAGAAATCATCAAAGGCTTCAAAAGTATATTTTACCAGTGAGAAATTTATAAAAATTTCATATGAAGGCTTTGCTTTAAAGTCTGCTAAGATGAATTAATAAAACAAATAATTCACAAAGGACTTTTCATATTTCTCCTAGGCTTCAAAGTACATTTTCTTTTAAAGGTATTTAATTAACTCTTTGCTTATTCATGTTTTTTGTTCCTTCTTTCCAAAGCATTTTAATCAGAGATAGTTGTCTGTAGGTCTCTAAACATATTTTAAAACCTCCAAAACTGATTATGTAAATCATTTTTATACAGAATTTTATAGAGTCCAATTTAGTCTGCAGAGTGACTTGCAAGAAAACAATGTTGGATTGATATTTTATAAGCATAACTGATACCCATGATTTTACTCTCCCACCACTGGATATAACTTTCTTAAATACTGAACAATGTAATATAAACACTAGGGGATAGAAATTCATCTAAATTGTGCATCCTATAAATGTCCCAACATTTGTGCCCATTTATAAGCTTAATATCTTCTCAGGCATCTTCTCTGAGTAGCTACTTCATATTTTTAGTTGAATCCATAACCCATCAAGCAGATATTCAAGTACATTTATGAAAATACATAGATGCTTAGATAGATAGATATCCCAGACATGAAAATTCTTGTGGTGGGTAAAGAAAATATAATACTTTAAGAGATTTTAAAAGTAGTTATTTCCTGATGTCTTTTTTCTCCAAACATTAGACGAAGTTGCATTGTTTACAAAAATTTATTCATACAAATTTTACACACTTCATATAACAGTTATCAAAGTCCTAGTTATAGATATCATGTGTGTAATAATACTTGGTTATGATGTTTTTATAATCATTTGCACACAAAATAAGAGCTTTAAGACTAACATCTACCTAAATTATCACTATATCATAAGTCTGCTTAGTAAGGCTCTTGGCATTTCTAAAAAGTATACAAAAGATTAAACTGGATGATCACTGTAAATGCTTGCAACTAGCCACGGAAACACTAAATTAGACTTCATAAATGAAAGGTTAACTAGAGCCCTATTTCACCACTAACAGCTGACACAAATACAGAAAATTCTGCCCATTGTCCAAGAAACAAATAATTAAGACTAAAATGCAAGCCGATGTGTTGCAGCATTGTAGGGCCACTAAATAGCCATCTGTGATTCGTGGCGATTTAAAAGGCGAAGAAAGGCACTACAGCTGCAAACTGCGTCCCGGGTCACATTGCCTGAGGAGACAGCAGAATTAAAGAAAGATTGATCCCGTACACAGGACTCAGGCATAGATCGAATGCCTCTGTGCTTTCACTGTTTGCAATGTGATCTCCTGGCAGCATCCATCCCGCCTGGGAATGCAAATTCAATTCTGTTTTCTTTGATTTATGACTTCGTACTGATCAAATCCGTAAAGGAAAAGGAAAGGTCCTTTAAACTTTACAAGCTAATGTTTAATCTTTTCTTGTTCTTCTTTTTATTTTTTATTTTTTCAAAAGAATTTGTGCCTGAAATCTGGGAGTTTGTCTGGTTTGCGTGTTGTTGCTTGATCTGGTTGTTGGGTGAAGGTTCTTTTGTTTATAGAGATTATTCAGTATGTTCCAAAAATTGATAGGAAACAGACAGACATGCTTTCTGTAGCCAAGAAAGGATACAAAGGGAAGTTCTCAGGGTCTGTTGGAGCTTGCTTACCTTACTCTTGACCACAAATATAAGATAGTACTCATACATAAGATGAGGTTTAAATGATTTATCAGTTAGTAAAACTGAGCAACATGTGAACACTACACATTCTAATATGACAAAGGTTGGTTTTATGAAATAAATTTTACTAAGCAATAAGCCATAATGTAGAAAAATACATTTTTACCTACAAACTCAATAAACAAGAAACAAAAGGTTCATATTTAGTGCATCATTACTTAGTGATAACTACATAGGGTTTCCTAAACTTTACAATAAGTGCTTGCATCAAACAACAAAAAAGTAAGACACGTTCACAAGTTTAAGAGAAGTGAATGAAAATGGTAAACAGTACTTAAACAGTGCTAGAGGGTAGGGAGGCGGAGTCTTCAGAAAAACCACAAAAGAGAAGGGTGGCTCCTACAGAGCAGGGTTCAAAGGGGAGGATCCTGGCCATTTCACAAGATGAGAAGCGTGGACAGCACTGGAGAAAAACACATTGTACTTTGCATCCATTTCAAACACCCAGCACCCAGTCAGTCAGTCAGGCTGGGGACCTAAGGTGGGGACTCAGCTTACCCCCAGCATCCCAGAGCTGGGGCAGCCCCAAAACAGTCCCTCTCCAGGGTCCTCCTCCTACTGCCTTATGCTCTGCCTCTTCCAGTTTACCTGCATTTCTTTTACTTTGTTCCAATTGTCCTAACCTTGGGATATTGGGTTTCCTGGAAGTACAGAAAAGGGAGCTTCCTACCGAAGTCTCCCGTCTCTGTACAATCTCCCAACTCTTGCCCCAGGGAGTAGTGTGAATTCTGGGGAGAAGCACAATTTAGATAGAGCTGTTGTTTAGTCGGGAGAATTTCCTTCTGGGCTGAGAGTCTAAAGAGAGACAAATACACGTAAAAGTAGAATCAAAGAAAGCAGAAGTATTAGAATTGTCCCCCAGGGAGGGGGACAGTGCTTAGTTGAGTTGGGCTGGGATTGAAGCAGCCTGCCCCAGAGACTCACCGGGGGAGAATGTCATACAGCACTTCTCTCAAATTATTTCCTCAGAATCTCCCTGAAGCGGGGCGTCATTGTTTATGTACGGTAACAAATGATCAGTATTAAAATCTTCAGGCCTGTCGTGGATAAAAATACTATCCTTTTAATTCCAGTTTACAAAAATAGGAGTAATATTCAAAACAATGATTGTCTATTTTTCTATTTTATATAAATACATAAACAGCTCAGGTGAATTTCAATCCTTGTGCACATTTTTATGAACTGCTCTCTATTATACTTATATATATTCTTAAATATATATATTTATAATATATATCAATAATTGGTCCACAAAGTATATCTGTGCATTCTCTAGTGCTTTGTAAAAAGAAAAACAATATTATTATCAAAATATTCATTTAATGGCTTTACTTCATACATAAATACATGTTTGGATAGAACACACGAGCGATGACTTCCAGTTTGTTGGAAAAATGACTTTTCATTGCGTCAGGGTTGTATACACAAGGTAGCCGGTAACTCATCGCTACAAATACGCTATTCGGCGTCCTTTGTTTTTAACCCTTTGTTTATACCTTTTCCCTAGGACCGCAGCCAAGTATTTCCTGACAGCCATTTGTTTCCTGTAGCGGCTGTAGCTGTCGGTGAAGATCCCGTCCGAGTGGCGCTTGGAGAGCGGGTCTGAGTCATCCTTCGCGCCGCCGCCGCGAAAGCCACTGCAAGGACAAGGGTGGGAGGGGGGCGGGGCGGAGGCGCGGGCTCAGCGGCTGCGGGCGCAGGCGGGCCCACCCCACGCGGGAGCCCGGAGGGAAGGCCGGAGCTCGCACCGCCCCGCTCGGCCCCCTCTAGCTGGGAGGGCTGGAGGCAGAGCTGCGAGGGGAGCCTCTCGCTCCTGCCTCCCCACCGAGCCTTTCCTGGCGCCGCGTCCTGACGAAAGGGGCCCTGGCAGAGGCCGGGGCCAAGGGCACGCGATTTCAGCCTAACCTCTGTCCATCAGATAGGACCGTCCAGTCCGTGAGTTCGCGCTGAACCGTCCTAATAGAAAATAACGAAAGAGCCCTAACGGCCAGGCCGGCTGCTGCCGTGGGCTTCGCATCGATCGTGCCCCTGCTACCTAGTCAGACGCAAGCACTCTCCTTCGGCATGCTAAGTTGAAAAACGTGATAATAATACAAGTCGACAGACTGTAGGCAATATTTTTCATCACATGAATTATTCATTACGAAAAATGCAATCTGTTTCCCCACGGGCTTTATTAAAATACTGCCTGCTGCTGAGAGATGCTCCACGCAAGCCCGGTGCTCTGGGAAGGTCTAGCGCGAGCAAAAACTGTTTGTCCCCCTAAGTGTCCAAATTTGAAGGTTTGTTGGTTTCCATCTGAACTTACAAAAAAATAATTTTTTTAAGTCGAACTTAGAGGAAGTTCTGGCAAATCGTCCCGCGAAGCTTGAAGGTTTCTGAATAACGGAGGGGGCTATTTGGTTTCTCTTTTTTTCATTCAAAACGGATCAAAGTCCGCGGTTTTCCTGCCCTCTCCTTTTTCCTCTCGGATCCCCGAGCTCCCTCTCCAAATTTCAGGTACCAGAGTGGAATCTCCGCCCCGCGGACCCTGGGACCCCGCGGCGCAGGCTCGCCCGCAGCCCCACGTGCGCGCAGGACGCAGGAGCCGCCCCGCGCGCTCCAGGCCGACGCCCACCCCGGCGCGCGCGCGCCACCACGCGCCCGTCAGCTCGCCGACTCTTACCCCAGGCCGCTGGCCACGAGCTTCTGCAGAAATTTCTTGCGGGACAGCCGGTCCAGCACTTTGCGGTAGGCCTTGTCAAGGATCAGGTTCAAGACGTCTCTAAGGGGGAGGCGAAGTGCGCGCCCAGGGTCACCGTCTCCGTCCCCGCGGCTGCCCAGGCCCCCCGCAGGCGAGCCCGCAGCTCGGGGCTCCAGGGGTTAACGGGAAACCCCCAGAGGCCCAGACCCCGCGAATAACTCTCTTGGGAGTTTCCCTAGAGTGACCGCCAGGGACGGAAGTTCCTCCTGCCCTCCTGGGGAGCAGGTGTCTGGGCTCCCCACCGGCCGGCGCATCCCCTGGCCCCCTCCCCCCCACGACCACAGACCTTGCGGTCACCGCTCGGCCCTCCAGTCCCCACAGGCCGGCCCGCGACCAACTTTCTGTCGCCGTCGTGGGGACCAGGGAGAAGGCTGTCTGGAGGACTTTTATGAGAAAGAACCCACGGGGTGCGCAACACCCGGCCCCTCCCACAACCTCAGTCCCGGGCGCCGCGTCCGCACCTCATCTCCCTGGGGTGGCGGAGCGCGTCGGCCTCGCGGTACGCGGGGGCGGGGCTGTCCGTGCCCGGCGGCTCCGTGTAGTACTTTTGCAGCAGGTTTCCGTCTTCGTCGTACGCCTCCTCCTCCGACCTGCCAGGGTAGCGGGGGCAGAAGGCGTGGTCAGGACAGGTGCCTCCCCGGCTGTGCCGGGACCACCCCCCCCCCCCCAAAAAATGGGCTCCCTCTGATTTTTCTGCCTCCTAACGGTCTCCCACGGAGACCTGCCTCTTCTTCCCGGACAGGGGTCGGGGTAGACCTGGGGCGGAGGAAACTACATCCGAATGAAATTCCCACCCGCGAGGCGACTCTCCCAACCCTCGAGTCGCGGGTGAAGGGTCGGCGCCTCCGCGGGCACTGGGGAGCCCACGCGTCTCCGCGAAGGGTCGCCCCGCTGCCCGCCGGCTCCCGAGCCTCCCCGGACCGCAGCAGCGGGCGAGTGCGAGCGAGGTCCGAGGAGCCGGGCGCTGGCCCACGCGAAGGCCCGATGGACCGGCCGGGCGCAAAACACCGAGGGCGGGTGGATGCGGGTGCGCGGCGGCCAACTCCGGCAGCCGCCCCCACCCAGCCTCTGAGCCCAGGGGAGCCCTTTCCCGCACGGATGTAGGTCACGGAGAACCTCCGGCTTCTATTTTGGGCCGGAGAGGATCTGGCAGGAACACGAATAATAGATGTCTCTAAACTTAGTCGATTTGGCGGCGGCTGGTTCTGTGGCATCTCCGTGCCTTCCGTGCCTCTCGCCCGGGGAAATGGCTGGGGGTGAAAGTGGGGCTTTATTAAGTCCCCTAAAAAATTGTTCTCGCTAATCTGTTAGCGATGGCAAGGCGACGGGACCGCATCTCAACCTTGGGGATCAGGAAAATGGGCAGCAGTGGCCCGAGAGCCACAGAGAGCGCAGCGGCCGCGCAGTCGCCCTCGCCTCCCGCCTCTAACCTAGATACCGGACGGGGCGAGGTGGGTTAAAGCACAAAAACTCCTCGCTTTCGGCCGCTGGAGAGACTCGGAAATCGGCCGGGCACTTCGCTCTCTCTAGGAGGGGTTAAAGTCACACTTCGTTATTCCGCACTCCTTCCCTTCATCCCTGGAGAGCTAAGGGCAAAGCAAGCCCATCCTTGCGCCTGCCTCGTGCCCAGGCTTCCCCGGGCCACCCGCCTCTGCCCTGACCCGCTGGCCGAAGCCCCCGGGTCTCCCTGGCCACCTCCCCCCTCCCTGTGCCCAGATGTTGGAGGGTTAACACTACAGTCAGAACCCGTCTCTCGGGCCAAATCAATGGTCAGTGGCCCCTAAGGCACGGTTTTGGGGACCGGCTCGGAGAAACAGCTTTGCAGGCGCAAGTCGCGCTCCTCGCCGCCAGGAGACCGGTGCACGCGGGGCGCGGGCGCGGAGCTGCAACGCCGGGTTTCACTCACCCGCTGACCCGTGGGGCGCTCTGGGGCCGAGCCCCGGAACCCGACTGGTTAGAAGCCAGGCTTAAGAGAAAAGCCAGGCTTACTCCGCCCCAGGCGGGCAGGGCCGGCCACATACCGCCCGCCCGCCGGCTTTCCCCCGGCTGTGCCCGCCGCCGCTGCACCTGTTTCTCCCTCCCCCTCCCCCCAGGCTCCTTCTCGTCCTTCCTTCTCTCAAATCGCTTCTCCTCACCCTTTCCCGGCCAACACCCCCCTTCCTCATGGCAGCCTGGGGCTCAAAATGCAGTTGGAAAACGTATCACTTGAAAGAAAGCTCTTCCAGGAGAAAGAATTGGAATTGAGGTGAGCGAGACCCCTCCGCGACCGTGCGGAACAAGCGGTAACAAAGCAAAATCGCCGGGAGCTTCGCGCTCAGCCCCCACCCGGCTCCGGGCGCCCAGGTCCTCCTAACTCCGGCTGAGACCAGGGCGAAGAAGTCCAGCTCCGGGCCAGGCCCTGCCCCGCTCCCGCGGGCGGGGCTGGAGGTGGGTCGGCTGCTCCAGCCCCCGGGAGCGCGCTCCTTCCCCCGGCCCCTCGGCGGCCGCGGGCTGGGGGAGGGGCGCCAGCCGGAGCGGCGTCCGCCGGGCCCTGGAGCTCGGCCCGGGCCGGGGCGCGCGGCCCGCCCGACCCAGGCTGCCGGCGGCTGCGCCCCGGGGCGCGTGGGGCGACGGTCGTGGCGGGGACGGAGGCACTGCGGGAGGACGCCCGCGAGGAGGTTTCGAGGGGAGAGAAGCCCAGCCTCGGTTCGCCCGGGCAGCCAGCACCTACCTGAACCCAGGAAACGGGAGCCCGGTGGCGTCAGGTGAGCAGTACACGCTGCTGTGCATTATTATCCCGTAGACCAGCAGGGCCAGCCTGGCTCCGCTACACATGGTCGTTCTGTGCAGGACGGGAGAGAGGGCGCGCGGCCGTCAGAATGCCCCCGGCCTTCCGCCCTGCAACCCCCAGAACTCGGGGCGCTGGGGGAGGGGCGGAGCGACAGCCCGAGCTTGTCCCGCCGCTTCCTCTCCCTATACGGACTTAGAGATATAAATATATATATACATGTATACATACATACATACGTATATATATAGCGCCAGACCTGATGCGAAGGAAATCTAAGTGGGACCCTCATGCCGGCGAAAGCTCCGGCGGGGAAGTGAGCCGCCCGCGTCGGCGAGACGCCCTCCCCACCCCCTACCATTCAGTGCTTACCGCCGCCGGGAGAGGGTTTGCTGCCAAGTAGGACGGCGAGCTAAGGGTTCCTCCAAGTTTCCGCGCGGGAGTCACAGCCCCGCAGGCACCGCCGTCTGGCGTCGGGGTCCGAGGAGAAGCCGCAGGGACGCCCGGGGGCCGCGGGGGCAGCGGGGGGACTTGTTCGCCGCGGCCGGTGTTCTGTTCAAAAGTTTGGAGACGCGCAGAACTGGGAGGGCGCGTGACGCCGAGGGAAGGGGCGAGGAGAGGGGTGTAGGAGAAAGGCAGGAGAGGGGACGGGCCGCAGGGGGGTGGACAGAGTGGCCGAAGTCCACCGGGGAGAGAAGTGAGCGGTTAAGGGGGAAAGGGCAAGTCGAGGAAGGAGAGGAAGGCAAAGAAGGAGGCCGAGGCGAGGCCGGCGTCCGGGGAGCCGCCGGTCGGGCCGCCGCGCCAGCCGGCAGAGCCTTCCCCGCGCCGAGGTCCCTCCGGCGGTGTCTGAAGCTGCGGCTGCTTCTGCTAACCGCCGGTGGTTACGGAGGTGACCGGCCCTCTGCTCCTATTTATACATGCAGTGGGCAGAAATCTATCGGAATATGTTTTTAGAAGAGGCTTCTTTGTCAACATCTGCCTGCCTATGGCCTTTAAGTACAGAATATTTTGTTGCACTGTTGCGCTCATGAAATGACTTCCTCTTTTTTTTTTTCAGTCACGCAATGATCGGTATCAGAAAAAGACGTCAGCATCCTAGTCCCTCAAGGAACATATTAACTATTCTGTGCTGTCCTCTTGGATGATAAGATCCGAGTCATCCACTTCTCATAAACACCTTTCACGCACACTGTAATCCAATTTTTAAGAAGTCCGATTATTTTTTGGTTTTTCAATTTTAGCCATTTCTCGAAGATGGGCAGAGAATTCATAGAATTTAGAGCATGGTAAAAGTCATGTTTTTAATGATGTCCCTACTATTTCTCTTTACTATTTCTCTTTCATCAAGCCCCAGCAATCAAAGCTCTGGTCCCTGGAATTAAGCACCATCAAGCTCTCCTATTAATAAATTTAATTTAGATCTCCTAATTTCTTGCGTATGTTCTTTCACATAGACAATTAAATGTGGAAGTCGTTTTGTTTGTAAAGGGAAGTCTTGCAGGATTTTCAGTAAATTGCTAATGAGTCTGGCTGTCGTTGACAGTCTGGCCATGAGTAGATTGATTAGAGTAAAGCTGCATCCAGGGTATGGCTCTGAGTGCTGAACCTGTTTGGTCTCAGATGCTATAAACAGTGAAAATTGCCCCTGATTCAGTTTTTCACCACAGCCTCTAAATCTGAAGATTTGGCCGTGGTGCCATTAATTCATTGCCCAAGTATCCCACTGTTCAGAACAACCTCCCCCCCTTCCCTTGCAGTGTCCATAAATGTCCTTAAAGCTGAGAGCTGAGAATGGTGCAATCCTTCTAGATTTGGGTAAAGAGCAGGCTATGTCTCCCTTTAGTCCTGGCTTTTGGAGCTCTAAGTGACCTATTTGAACACTTTCACACTTTCTGTGGCTCTTACTGATTTGGAGAATTGAAACTCTGAGATTGTGCTTTCCTCAAAAATTCAAATTTTAAGAAATTTGGAGCGAGAAATGTTTCCCCCCTTTATTTACAACTTGAGTTGTAAACTGGGAAAGCATGAGGATTTCCAGCCCAAGTTCACTTGCTGAGGGTTTCTAACAGGAATCCCTCTGTTGGGAATGGTAAAAAATTTAAAAATAAATAAATAAATAAATAAATAAATAAATAAATAAATAAATAAATAAATAAATAAATAAATAAATAAATAAATAAATAATAAATAAATATAAATAATAAATAAATTTAACCAAAAATGAAATGAAGAGGAAAGCAATAAGGAAAGGCCACAACAGGGGAGACCTCAAAGTCCCTGGGTGATTTAAGATTTGTAAATTTCTACCCCAGTGAAAGAACTCGGGCCTATTTCTTTCAAAAAGGAAGTAGAGCCATCGATAACCATTAGCGTGTGCATGTTAATTATTTGGATCTTAAAAATTCTAGGAAATGGCAATCTAGTGGGAGTGTTTCCTGTTACTGCGGTTTGGCCCTAACCTTTAAGTGAGCTAGAGCAGCTCCGCATGCTTCGTCTAAGACAAAGCTTTATCGCTTGGGTTGGATGCCTGCCCCGCTCTCTTATTTGAGGTTTAATTCTTCCTCCGAGAAGACAAAGTTTTGCCCACTCCTTCCCGTTATCGGCCGGAAGCTGCCCACTGCCTCCTAGTCCATTCCTGGGGATGCCCCGCGCCGCCCGACGGCAGCCGAGCCTCCAACCCCGTCTCCGCGGGGATGGGTCGCTCTGCCTCCGCTGGTTTGTTGGCGGGTGTACACGCGCGTGTTCCGCGTGGGGCTCTGCCCCGGGAGCGAGCTCACACACGACGGGCGGGAGGTGAGCGCCGCGCGTGGCTGAGCCGAGACGTCTGTCTTTCCCACGCGCCCAAGGCTGTCAGGGCCTCTGGCTGTCCTGTCCTCGCCTTGCTTCGCGTCAGAGATGAACTGCATTAAAATTCTCTCTCTCCTCCCACGCGAGTTCGGAAATGAGTTCAATCTGTAGACATACTTGAAAATTTCCAAGACTCCTTGTACGAATTCACTACCCAACCTGAGTAAAGGGAGCCACCATGCGGGGAGTTTGCTGACTTCATGGTCCGTGGAAGCGGGAAACCCACAGACACCATTCGCTGGGTGGGGGAGACGCGCACCTGCGGGCGCCCCGGGCTGCGGCGCCCCGGCCGCGCCTCGGGCTCGCAGAGGCTGCGCCACCTCCGCTCTTCTCACCCGAGCTCCCTCAGTGCGGGGCCTCGGGGCGCACCCCGCCCGGGCCCCCAACCCGCTCGGTGAAGTGAAAAACTAAGCAGAGAATTTAATGAGATTTTTTTTGGTCATTGAACTCCAAAAACATGTAGCTTCGGAGACCCATTCATTTCTCAGCACAATCTGAAGACCCGCCCCCCCCGCCGCCCCCCAGCAGCCTGTTGGTGGGACTCAACCCCCCGACAGGACCGCGCCGACCGTTCGCGTCCCTGATGCCTCTGATTAGACGAGTTTGGGGCCAGTGGGCAAGGAAGCTCTCCTGCTCTGGAAAGTCCTGGCCGGGTTCCCAGGGCGGGGGAGGTGGGGGGCTGAGGGAGGGAACTAGACGCGGAGGGCCAGTGGGAGGCCGCGGGGTCTGGGGCCGCGCCCCGGCCTCGCCAAATCTCCAGGGCTGAGCGCGGGCCCTTTGACTTTCTATTCAGAGGAGGCGCTTACCGGGCCATCGAAGCCTCAGTGACTAAAGCTACCCCAAGTACGCCCTTTCTCCCCCCCTCCGGCCCCCCAAGGTGGGAGAGCTCTAACTGCCCCGAGGCAGGGCCCGGAAGCACCAGACCCTGCGCCAGCGCAGTGCCAGCCTTTTCATTACCAACGCAGGCGCCAGGCTGGCTCACCGGGAGGGTGGGGCTGGGGCTGGGGCTGGGACCTCCACTAGGGTGCCCTGAGCGCGGGAGAAGGGAGAGGGGAGAGTGAGACCAGATAAGTGGGAGGGGTGGGGGAAGGGGGGAGAGCCTCCCAGTTTTACCCTCTCCTTACCGGGGTTCCCTTCCAAAGGGATTTCTACATCCTACTAAGGTGACTACGGTTAGGAGGGAGAGGGAAACCTTTAGATCTATATGCGATTGAAAATGGCAAGGGGGAGAGAGGGAGAAGGCGAGGAAGGGACCAAGGAGTCAGAACTTCCTATTTATGGGTCAGGCAAAGGGCCTCGCCCACAGCCGCACCCCCTCCCCAGCCTTCCACGGAGGAAGGGCAATCCCCCGGCAGGAACGCTTCCTTCCAGGCCGTGGAGGCAGAGAATGGCACCTAAGTGGGATCCTGCGTCCAGTTAGAAGAGTGAGCGGGCCCACGGAACTCCCCAGCCTGGGAGGGTCCACCCATGTCCTCTGTAAGGCCAAGGGGCCTGTTGGAGGTGGCAGTCTCCCGCTAAGGAGTGACCCACCCAAACACTGCTTGGAAATACTTGTTGGAAATGATAAAGACCCTGAATTCCAAGCCCCTAATGTATCGACCCCTTTTTAGCCGGTTTGTCCTGAAGATGTGAAAACAACATTTGGTCGGAAGTGGTGAACGCTGGCTAAACGTCTAGCATTGTTTTGTTTTCTCTTGTCAAGCCTTTCGGATCAACATTTGATTTAAAAAACTCTTTAGCCCTTGAAAAAGTGGGTTTTTGTATTCAAACAGAAGAATGTGTCTAACATATTCACTGGGTGTTTGAACTTGCAGATGGCTCACAACCTTAGCGAATACCTGGCACAGACAGGAATCAGTTCCCTAGGATAAGGAGATTTCTACTACTTCCCTTCTGGCCTAGCTACCCATCCATCCTACACAGTTTCCATGCAGGCACTTTTTTTCTTTCTTTCTTTGGCTATGCAGCAGCTCTCCCCAATGCCTATACCTACACCTCCGCCACCACCATGTCCTACTCCAATACATAGAAAAGGTCATCCTATATGAGTATGCACACGGCATATTCATACATTCCCAGCATAAATAATACTGAACCAGGCTGGGAAAGTCTTATACTCTCCTATTAACTTCTCACTAGTGCGTAGCATGGCGTAGCATAAGAATCAGCTATGCTTTTTCAAGTTTGATGCCAAACAGCATCCTCTCATATGAGTGACAAAAGGAAACTGCAGCACTGTTTTCAATTTCACTCTAAACTTTTTCCCTTCTGATTCTTCCAGAAAATGTGATGACTAATGACTCACTTCATACTGATCACACCTGTAGGGAAACCCAAATGTTCTGCCTCAGAACATCATGACCGTCACTTACTACACTGCCTGCATCACGCCCTTCTGAACTCACTATGAAGTAAGGAGCTGATGAGCTTACCCACAATGTGTCATGACTTACTTCCCTGACCTTCAGAACTTAGTGTTTCATACACTCTAAAAACAACCAGCAACCGAAGCCTCCCCAAACCACACAAGCAAAAGCATCTCTCTCTAATTCAAGCACCGAATTGCATGTTCACAGGGTCAAGAGATTTTTGCCAGTTGTTTTATGACAAAGCAGACGCTCAAGAATCAAAAACTAGGATCTAACCTTTGCTGCAGGTTTGGGTGATTTCAACTACCTTACAAATATGGCTCTTCGAAGGCTGTGTTCCCTGAAATATTTTGGGAGCCAAAAGTATATACCCCAGTCTTCACTCTGCAGAATCTGTCAAATTCTCCCGAGATTTCCAGAACACTTAAAAGCCAAGTGGAAGAAAGTCTTTTCTCTAATTCACTCTAAATCCTCTGCTCATACGAGGCTTAAATGCAGGAAGAAAAGATTGGAGAGGATCCAGAAAACTCAATATCCTAAATGAGTTTTTGTGGCTTCTGAAAATGTTGGAAGAAAGATCTGTGTGTACAATAAAATAAGGTTTTAATATGTAAATCAAAAAAAGAAGGATATTGCTCTGTATAGCATTCCAGACCTCTGTCCTCTGGGTTCAGACTCAGTCTTATCATCTGTGAATACAAGTCTTTTTGTAACTATTTTGGTGCCTTTGTATTTTATTATCCTTATCACAAGCACATTGTGGTAATAATAATAACTGCAAATAGGCATGATTTTGAAAAAAGCTATCATCTGCTTGGAATACAATTATATTTGCCATAAGTTTACTATTTGAAAACTTCAATTATTATTTATTTACATTCTCTTAAATTCTTCCTTCCAGTGGGGCTGCATGATTTTGCTACTTCCCAGTTAATAACAGCAATCACAGCAGCAATAATAACTATTTACTAAACCTCTACTAGCTATATGCTTGACTAGGGTTATTTCCTTTACCCTCGAACTATCCTCTGCCTAGACACTATTAATATTCCATTTCACAGAGGAGAAATCGAGGCTCAAAGTCCTTAGGCATCTTACCCAAAGTCACATAGCTGCTACATTGTAATGCAGAGATTTGAATTCAAGTCCCAGTGATCCCAGGCAGTCTTAATAACCATAGTATATTATACTGGTGTATATATTTATTTTCTTTAGAGTTGTTATAAACACAAATTGCTAATTTAATATGAGCTCTAATCTGTGACTTGGCTCAACTCAGAAGAAAATAGGTTTATTTTCTTCTAATTTTCAAATTAAAAATTACGTGTAATGTAATAAGAATTAAATGCTATTAATACAGTAGAAACTGGTTAAGTTAGACTACAAACATATCACATACTTATGGGCTTTGTTTGATAAATAGATATGCTTCTAAAAATATGTGCATTCATAGTGCACACATTCTTATTTACATATATCAAATTGTTGAAAGGGTAAAAAAAAATTGCCATCCTAAGGCATTATTTAAAATGACTTCATACCTAAAACTGTAGCAAAAGTTTCAGTGATGTGCTTAAGTTAAAACGAAAAAACAAAAAAACAAACCTCATTATTTTCTAAGATCACCATTTAATAGTCATTATATCATCCTATTTTATTAAATCATCACGTAATTCAATACCAAAGAAACCATATGATTGCCAATGAGTCAAGACTTCTGTGAGTCAAAGAGATGATGTATATAAAACCATCGTATAAGCAATAGATTCTAGACCGGTATAAGGGAGGGGAGATTAGCGTTTCCTGAGCTCCTTCTTTGACATCAGTGGCAGGCCCTGTGTTAGCAAACAATGCCCATTAATACTCTTATTGCTCTGGGAGATAGATATGGTACTATTATTCCTATTTCTACTGATGGATAAGCTGAGACTCTTAAAGGTGAATTAACTTGCCTAAGACACACAACTAACAAATGACAGAGTCAGGTTTCAAACCCAGGACTGGCTATTTCCAAAGTTACTGTGCTTTTTCCTACCATTTGACCTCCTTGTTATTGCTGTATAATTACCCTTCTTATTAAAGGGAAAAGGAACACCAGCTTTCATAAAAGCACATGATTATTTAACAAAACATGAGGTTTTTTTCCCCAGTTTTATTGAAATATAATTGATATACAGTATAAATTTAAGGTGTACAGCGTAATGATTTGACTTACATGAATTATCAAACGATTACCACAAATTTAGTTAACACTCATCATCTCATTAAACACAGAAAAAAAAGGAGAAAAGTATTTTTTCCTTGTGATGAGAACTCTTAGGATCCACTCTCTTAACAATTTTCATATATACCATACAGCTGTGTTAACTATAGTCATGTTGTGTATTACATCCCTGGTGCTTATTTATTTTTTAACTGGAAGTTTGTGTTTTGACCAGCCTTACCCAATTTCCCCTCTTCCCAGCCCACCACTGGTGACCACAAATTAGATCTCTTTTTATGAGTTTGAAAACATGAGTTAAAGGCAATAATATGAACAATTCTTCTTGCTTTTTCTTGACATTTTTAAATAAGTGAAGGGGTTATATGTTAGCATAATTTTAAAGAACATTTTAAAAGCACTAAGTAATGAGTAAGACTGCACTCACAGGTATTTAAAATGTTATAAAGTTGCAGCAATTAAAACAGTGTGGTGCTGATGAAATAATAAATCAAAGGAATAAATATCAAGTATATAAATGTAAAGAAATAAACACTATTATGTAATTTCCAATGGACAGTGTAGAATAGTGGGATAACTGACTATCTATTTGGGGAAAAAACAAAAAATTAGATCAGTATTTTATACCCTACAACAACATCAAACATATTTGAGTGAATTAAAATTTTTAATGTAAAAGAAAATCACAAAAATACTAAAAGAATATATAAAGGATTTTAAGGTTGGAAAGGAAAATTTAAGACTAATGATTTAAAAGAAACCAAAAAAAAAAAAAAAAAAGACTAATAAATTGACTAAAGTATTTTTTAATTTCTCTGTATTAAAAGAAAATCCACAAATAACGTTAAATGACACATGAAAACTTGCGGGAAATGTTGCCCTCGTTAATGAAAAATAAAAATTCACATTTTCAAAATATAAAGAACACTTACAAATTCATAAAGAATAGACATCATACCTAAATGCAAAGTTGGTAAAGGACAATAGGCAATTCATAAAATTAGAAATAGGAGTGGCCAATAAATTTGCACAAAGATTTTTTTGTCCAAATGGATAATAAGTTGTCCTACTATGCTGTTTTTTCCATTGGAAATTGCATAATAGTGTTTATTTCCTCATATTTATGTATTTTGTATTTATTTTTTTGTTCTATACTATGTAGCATAAATGGTCATACAAATGCAAATTAAAATGTTGTGTTGTTTTAATTTACCAAGTTGGAATAATTGTTTTATATTCTACTATGTTGTATTGTCAAACATGCCAAGAAATGTGTGCTCTCAAGCACTGCTGGCAGGAGTGCAAATTGATCCAAGTTTTCCAGAGAGCAGTTTGTCAATTATGCATTAATTTGACCCACTGATTTTACTCCTATGAATTTATGCTGAAGAGATAAGCATGGATCTATCTAAAGATTAACTACAACCCCTATTCATTGATTATTATGAGGAACATCTGAAAACAACTATTAAATGACCCATAGTAGGGGACTGGTTAAATTTCTTTTAATATATCCCTACAGTGGAATATCATTTCTATTGTGGAATGATGAAATGAAATGATGCTGTAAAAGAAAAAAATCTTTCATGACATGAAAAGATGCTTCCAATATGTTGTTTAAAAGAGAGAAAACAGATTATAACCCCTCGCATACAACACAGTAACATTTTTGTAAAACCAAAACATTTATACATGTGCATCTGGACAGTATATATCAAAACATTAACACTGCCCATTGCCAGTGTTGAAACTATAAAGGAGATATGGATTCTTTTTTTAAAAAATATAATACATGACTTTTCTTATCACATTTCCAATAAATATGTACTTCTTCTTTGTTAACATTTATTTTGTCTTAAACCAAGCTAAGCATCTATATGACTCTCATCATGCTGACCTATGACCTTCACTTGGAAGGAAAGCTAAAGGCAAACCAGGACAGAAGAAAGAATAGAACTAAGGCCACCCACTCATGAAGCAAGTTTAGCAAAGGCAGGTGTCAGAAGAAACACAACAGGGGAGAGCCAAGCAACGCAGCCATCAAGAGTGGCCGGCTATTTCCGCCCTGGTCAGTGTGGCTCAGTTGGTTGTGTTTTGTCCCTTGCACCAAAAGGTTGCCAGTTCGATCCCCAGTCAGGGCACATGCCCAGGTTGCAGACTCAATCCCTGGTATGGGGCATGCAGGAGGCAGCCAATCATATGCATGTTTCTCTCTCTTTCTCCCTCTCCCAAAAAAAAATCATTTTTAAAAAATCTTTTTTTTTTTTTTAAAGAGTGGCTATTTCCAATGTATATATTGAGTCCTCTTATAAGTTGATACTGATAAGATTAACTGGATATGTTAAATCAAATATGTGCTGAATGAGATTGCACTATACCTTGGAAATATACTTTATCCTACATTATTCAGAGGTAGACATCTAACTTGTACTCCTTCTGGATCCTTTTTTGGGCTCCTTTTTGATCCAAGTCTGTTGTCACATTTTGTGGGACCAAGAAGGTCCAGACATGATTAGTGTCTCCTAACCCCCACCTCTCCTCCATGAAGTATATCCTTCCCATGCCAGGCCTTGAGGATCGTTGTTATCAGGGCTGGACAATATCTAGCAAGCAGGCTTGGTCAGGTGCCATGTTTGAGGCCATTAGAAAGAACTTCCAAGAGGTGGTATTATGGGTTGAATTGTGTCCTCCAAAAAACAGGTGTTGAGGTCCTAACCCCCAGTACCTTAGAATGTGACCTTATTTGTAAATAAGGTCTTTGCAAATATAGCCAAGTTAAGATGAGGTCATTGGGGTGGAACCTAATCTAACATAGCTGGTGTCCTTATAATAGGAGGAAATTGGGGCACAGATACAGATATGCACAAAGGGAATTTTATGTGAAGAAACAGGGGCGAGCACTATGTGAAGATTGGAGTGATACTGTCACAAGCCAAGAAATGTCTGGGGCTACCAGACACTGGGAGAGATAAGGAGGGCTCCTTCCCCTACAGGTTTCTGCAGAAGATGGCCCTACCAACACCGTGACTCAAGCTCCTAGCTCTAGAATTGTGAGACAATAAATTTCTGTTGTTGTTATGAGCCACTCAATTTATCAGCAGCCCTAGGAAACCAAAGGAGGTGGTATAATCGCCCTCTCCAAAAAAACAGGGCAGGTAATTCCCAAGGGATGCTGAGAAATACTGAAGAGCCCTGCTGCAAAGCTAATTATAAAGAATTGAGGATCGGCTTCTACCTGCATGTGCAGGCAAAACCTCTGCCTGTTTTATACATATACCCTTACCCACACCTTTTTATTTTGCTATCATTTTTCATCTTTAAATTGAGATCAAAGTCTGGTCTCCCTCACAGGATTACTGCAGAGCATTAATATCTTAAAGCATATTGGGAAGCACTTGGAAAGGGAAGGGAGTACATAAATATAGCGCAGAGCCAGGTAAAGTGACAGCCGTAATAAACACGCTGAACAGAAGTGGCTATGTGGCTAATAGAGTAAGGCAATTGTTAACTCCATCTAATGCTTTTTAAATGGCTTGCAATCTTATGATGCTTCACTAGTGTGTTAAAATAACACACTGCACCAGCTGATTGTGTGGTGTGCAGACAGAGTGATCTTGTAGAGCTGTCTGCATGGTTTACACACCCTGGGGCAACCGTGTGTGACGGCCATTCCCTAGAGGTCCACACAACAGACAACTCGTAAATAAGTCCGTCCTAGGAAGGCAAATGTTTCACTAAATAAATAAAATCTCTTTAGGAAAACTGCATGACTCAGAGTAATGGGCAGAGAACAAAAAAAGGAGGCCACAGGACCTTTTAGATGGAGCACCATGGTGCCTTGAGACATGGGGTCTGGATTCAGTGAAAGACAGCACTCTCTGACGTCAGCTCATTCTTTTATTCCAGATGTCTCTGCTATAAGGAAAAACACATGTTTTAGAGTGGGGAAAATTTCTTACCTGTTCTATTATACTATAGGAAAGTGGAGCAAACTTTTACATTTAGGAGCAAGTTCCCCACCTCGATATGTAAAGCAAACATCCCAACTCTTGAGCTAAAGGAACCCAGAATTATATAAAAAAGCTAAACATAGTAATACTACATACCACTGCACATAAAGATTTGAGGTCCACAGTGTAGCACTATATGACTGATACAGATTTTGGTACCAAGAGTGGTTCTAGAGGTTCTGATTAGAGACAGAGATGGAGCAAGAGAGATGTCAAGGGATGAGTTTACAAAACTGGGGAGGCTGGCAGTCCTTAAGTAAGCTGGTAGGCTGGGAACTCTCAGGCAAGAACTGTTGCTACTGTCTAGAGTCAGAATTTTTTCTTTCACGGGGAAACCAGCTTTATTCTTAAGGCCCATCAACTTACTGACTAAGGCCCACCCACATTACCAGCATAGTCTCCTTTACTTAAAGTCAACTAATTGTAGACATTAACCATATTTACAAAATATCTTCACAGAAAGACACTGTTTGAATAACTGGATACCATAGCCTAGCCAAGATGACACATAAAACTAACCATCACAATCTCCAATAGTGATTTCTGTTTCCATTATAATTAACAAATAACACAATCCCTTTGGTGATCCCACCATAACAAGACATCACAAGTTCTGTCTAAATTGTATTCTTTGTTCTCAGTCCTTCCAAAATCATGAAGAAACTATCATTTAAATTTAATTTACATTAATAGTATTTTTCATGGTTAAACACTACTTAAAGAGTCAACAGTTCCACACATAACAGCTCTACCGCTAGGGAAAAATCCTTAGTGGTTTGCAGATAATGTTTTGAAAACACTTATTTATAGCCAGGAATTGCCAGAAATAACGGTCAAATTAATAATTAAATAGAAAGCTTTTATTGTAAAATGAATAAAGCTAAAATAAATAGAAACTATCTGAAATTTTTCAGTATACAAATTTATAGAGCTTTTATTTAACTGAACGGTTATTACAATAATAACTAACAACCTGACATCTCCCAAGTCCCCTGGAGCTCCTGGCCTCTAAATCCGAGAAAGCTGATGGGGATAGCCTAGCAAGTCAGCCTGTGTGGGAGGAAATAAGAGAGAAAGCAATGAAAAACAATGAAAAACCATGGGGGCAGGTGGGAAATACTCTGATTTGTTCTGTATTATTACATAGAGGGGAATCGATTTTTATAGTCATAAACTCAAATATGCAAAACTATATTTTATTTTTCTATAATTTAATTTAATTTCTGCCCTGAGCTTCCATTACTGCCTAATAGCAGAAAGTTTAATCTAATAATTTCCAGGTAAACTCAGTCAAATCAATGATTACTCAATCACTCCGTGTTTTTAGTCAATTCAGGAATTTTTTCTACCAGTAAAATCCAGGGACCTCCTGTTCCATGTTTATCCAGGGACATAAGTGTCAGAGAACTTGTGGAAGTGCCTGTGCTTGAGTGGATGAGGTGTCTAGCTCTTGATGGTTCTGTCTTCCGTGGGTATCCGCAGTGATATAACTCATCTTGCTGGATCTTTAATGGTGGCATCTTTTCCAGCTGTGGGTTTCTCATTCAAATGGTTCCTGCAGCATCTGCTGACTCCTTCCTTCATTGTGATTTCCTTTTGTTCACAACTGGAGGCCACTTCTAACCCATCAGCCTTCTATCAGCCTATCCTACCCCTCTCGTGAGAGCATGGGAACTTTCTAATGCTCTGGGTCCACAGGTGACTCGTGGGGCAGCCTCAGGCACTCTCTGACCAGACTTGCCACTGCCAAATCATATTTTGGGAGGGGGCTTCTCTGCAAAGCTTGGATTTCTACCCAGGCCTACCTTGGGAAGGGAAGCACTCACACACCCTTAGCCTACCTGGAGAATAGTCATTCTGCATTAATTCTCAGACACACACACGTAGCCCAGGAGGGCAGGCAGAACATTAGGGCTGCTTTCACCAGAGATTAACTCTATTCTCAGCTATCACTGAAAACTTCTTTTTCCCACTAGTTCACCCTCTTGGTTGGGGCATTAGTATATGCACAGACCCTTGCCTCAGTATTCAGAGACTTTTCTTGCCAACCCATTTCACTGTAAGGGAAACCCTAAGAATATTTTTTATGAAGAGTCTTTTTATTTTGGCTGTATCACCCTTTGCCAAAAGTAACAAAGTTACACCGATATAAATAAGTTGAGAATTTTGGCAAAAAAGAAAAGAAAATGGAGGGAAACTTGATTTAGCCTTTCATGCCACTGTAATTGCAATATTCTAACAGAAAAACCACTGTTGTTCTACCTGGACCATGGTACATTAGTACTAAAGATTCCTTGTTTAGGAGTGTGTGATGGGTTTATATTTGAGCCCCAGGTCCATTAAATTCTCTCTTATTGGTCTTGGAGAAGTTATTTAACCTTTCTGAAACTCATTTCCTCATTCTCCATACCCATCTCTTGGAGTTATTGTGAGAGTGAAATGGGATAACAAGGGATCATGTTGATGCCCTAATCCAATTTAGGGAAAATATGAAAGTCCCAGTTGGTACAATCTAAACATAAACTATTGTATAAAAGCTAAATTTATTTGTAGATTAGATAGTGGTAAGATTTTCATGATAGGTGATTAACTATCCAGGATGATTTTGAAGATATTTTAATATCTAAGTATTTTTCCCCATTAACCCTTCCACCCTCCACCCACTCCCCACCCCAGGCCTTCACCACACTATTGTCTGTGTCCATGGGTCATGCATATGTGCACATAAATTCTTTGGTTAACCTCTCCCCCACTAACCCACCCACCCCCACCTCCCCTCAGTATGTTCCATGCTTCTATGTCACTGAATCTATTTTGTTCATCAGTTTATTATGTTCTTTAGATTCCACATGTGAGATTATGTGATATTTGTCTTTCTCTGCCTGGCTTATTTCACTTAGCATAATACTCTCCAGGTCCATCCATACTGCCCCAAAGGATAAGAGATCCTTCTTCTTTACAGCTGAATAGTATTCCATGGTGTAAATGTCCCACAGATTTTTTATCCACTCATCTTTTTATTTTTATTTTTTAATAAATGAGGGATTTTACTGGAAGAGGAGTGCAAAGCCTATGCATTGTATTGTATTGTATTGTATTGTATTGTATTGTATTGTATTGTATTGTATTGTTCTTTCTTCTCACAGAAGAGCGAATCACATTGAATATATTCTGGATTATCAAAAAGTTGGGTTCTAGAAGAGAATGTTAGAGCCAGAAGATGCTTTAGAAATCAGTCATCTTGCCCGGCTGGGCGTGGCTCAGTGGTTGAGCCTCGACCTAGGATCCAGGCGATCAGGGTTCGATTCACGCTCAGGGCACATGCCTTGGTTGCAGGCTAGGCAGTCGATCAATGACTCTCTCATCATTGATGTTTCTGTCTCTCTCTCTCCCTCTCCTTTCCTTTCTCTGAAATCAATAAAGATATATTTTTAAAAAAAAAAGAAAGAAAGAAATCCGTCATCTAGTCTGACCTCCTTATGTCATCCTTGAAGATACTAACCCAGGAAGATTAAATGATGGGACCAAGTTCATACAGCTACCCCATGGCAAAGGTGAGACTAGAACCAGCCTAGGCTTTCCCACTGTGTCTCATTGTCTCTTGAGTCATACACTGACTTGCCTGTCACTTCTAGGACTTTGAGTAAGACCACCTTCCTCTAGGTGGATGAAGAAGTCACACACTTATATGTATATTTTTCTCCAGATCTTCTTTCACATGGCTATGCCTAAGTCCTAAAAATTAAAGTTTTATAAATTCTATCCAACAAGGCAGCTTTCCACCTCTTCTTTCAGAGCTCTTTCAAGACCCTACAGCCAAACTGAAACCCCTTTCTGATAATCACCCCATACTCCAGCCTCCAACCTTTATCCCCCCACTCTATTTCTACCCTTTCAACTAGCTGACTTTAGCTAATAACATTCTCAGTTAGTCCTCACAAACTTTCAGTATTTATAGTCTAAATGTCCTCTCACCATAATTGCTTCTCCACATGTTTCATTAACCCTTAGAGATTTGCCTTGTTTTATCCCCTCAGCAGTTGAGCTAATGAGTGCTTATCCATGACAATTGAAGAGATGATGACATCCTGACACAGCTTACTTCACTCTTTTATCAAAACAACTTCATTTTTGCATATACAAGTGAATTTGAAATCATATCAAACCAATACTCAACAGAAGCTCTGGTCTACCTAGATTGTATGATAACATTGGGGAACTGAAAAGAGGTAGAATGGAGCTATGAAGGAAGACCGAATCCTGAAATGACACTGGAGATGAATTTCATTTCATGTATTCATCTAGAGCTGGCTTGGCAATCTCTAGAGATTCTGTTCGCTCCATGGTTTCTGTGGTTCCTTGGTGCTTTGTACTTATCCATTACCTAAACATACTAAACAAATATCCCATGTTTGAACTTTTGTGGTGATTTGTAGCACAACATTGGGGTTCAAGTGTTGGAAAATATCCCTGGTAATACTTTTACTCCTACTTGTTATGAAGAGAAAATATTACCTACAGACAAATTTAATACAATTGCTCTTCAGTTGTTTCTTTTGGGTCTAAAATAATTGGATATTTGTTTTTCTGTTTGAATGCCCAAATATGCAAATCATAAGATTTCTTTAAACTTTTTTGTAAGAGGATATATGTTTAAAGGGCAAATTTTCCATTGTAAGAACTGCTTACAGATGTCAAGGAAATGTTATGTAAATAATAGAAAATCTCTGACAACCTTGTCATATTTAAGATCAGGAACCATATCTCTACTCTACCACATAGTATTTTTTAATGTGTTTCACCAACCTTTCTGGTTCTTTCAGAATTACTACAGAGACCTTTTTCTACTGTAGAGACCTTCAGGTGTTCATTTGACATAACTGCATAAATTTATTGCCAATTTTTATACTGAATCTTTATAAAAAATATTTAATTAATGACAACAAAATAGTAAATCCTTAACTGTGCTAGCCAAAAATAAAACACCTCAGAACCCAACAGTTGGGTAAAATTTCACAATAGTCTATTTAGTCCATATTTATTACATCTAACCAATACAACACTTTGAACAAGACAGATGGTCATCTATTCAGTAAATAACCAGTCCAATGTCTAACTACCTAACCAAAAGAAGTTCTTCTTATGTCTACCTGCACTCTTCTGCAATGCAATTTAGATGTTAACTATCCAACTACCCAAAGTTAGCACAGACTTCACAGGTTGAGAGGGCAGTCCTCTACGAGACTCCCCTCACTTCAGACACCAGCCAGAAGCTTTAGAATTCCCAGGCCACCCCCAGTTCCGTTCAGCTTGTTAAAACTCTGGAGGTCCTCACTACTCCCTCCAGGTCTGATAATAGACTTGTAGGACTCAGGAAAGTGTTATATTTATGATTATGGTTTTATTATAAAGGGTGCAAATCAAAACCAGTCAAAAGGAGAAACCTGTAAGGTTAGATCTAGGAAGTTCACAAACATGGAACTTCCATTTCCTCTCCCTGTGGAATCAGGACATGTCCCCAACTGGGAAGTTCAACTTGGTGTTCAGAGCTTTTATTGGGGTTTCATTAAGTAGGCATGACTGATGGAGTTATTGGCCATGTGATTGAATTCAGTCTCCAGCCCCTCTCCCCTCCCTAAAGGTTGGGCTGATAATACCTGGCTCAAAGTTGCAGCCATCTAATCACGTAGTTAGTCTTTCCAGCATGGCCAGCCCATATCCTGAAACTAGGGGCTGGTCCAGTGAGTCACCTTCTTAGCATAGGTGTGGTCTGAGGGGCCTCCATAAATAATAGTCACTTCTATCACTGGGAAATACTAAGGAATGAAAATCTCCATTCCAGGAATCTAAGGGGAAAACCAAATAAATTCTTTTTTTTTTTTTTTTTGGTAAAACAAAAGCATTTTATGGTCATTTTCAAACAAGCACCAAAGCAGACAAAACAATATAATGTATGCACATGTACCCATCACCCAGATTCTTTATTATACTTACTGCAACTTAAGATAGATAAGTAGATAGAGACTCTTGAAATGTGTTTTATGAAACCCTTGGAGGTCACCTTGCCTTATTCCCTCTCGGTATGATTTTACCAGTGGAATTATTTCTAATTCATGGTCCCAAGGCAGGTGTTAGTCAGCAGTAAGTTATCAAATTACTTCTTATTAAAATTTTAAGAAAAGTGTCATTATTCCATCCTATGACTTTTATTTCTCGTTTGAACTATTCAGAAAACTTTGCAATAACTTGAAGGTAAAACCTCCCTTTTGACAATCATGTTTCTCCACCTCCACTCAGAACCAAAAAGAACTAGATTTTCTGATGTGATCCACACTCTTAGAAACAAATAAAAAGAGTTCATAACTTGACTAGTTGTAGAGAAAAATCATTAGTCTTAATAATAAATACTAGACAATTGTCCTGGCATTTATGATAAAGTCCTACCTGTATCATTCTAAATCGATCTGATTTTACAATACATTATAGGTGAGGACCCCACCAGTAGAGTTGATTAAAGAAAAAGTAGTCCTCTCAATTAGCATGTGTAGCTATCAAAGATGCACAATTGGACCAAGTGTGTCATGACCAATTTAAGGAGAACATATAGTGTTCATTTCTTTTACTATGATTTCTAAGGCAGAGATATCTCACTCAAGGTTCATGAACCAGCATCTATAGATGTGCTCTAGGGTTTCTGTTAAGCTCCTAAAGTGATATATATATATAGTGTTGTACATTTTATGGAGAGAGAATACACATTTTCATCAGATTCCCAAAATTTATGGCCATGACTCTTAAAAGCCCAAAAGAATGTGTTTTGTAAGGGAGCCCTTCTGTAGGAGCAGACTAGCCCTGAAACTACTCTCCTAAAGCCTCCAGAATTTATCACTCCTACCTTCACAGCCCAAGGGCCTGCCATTGGGTCTTTCCAACTCCTCCAGCCTTCTGGAAGCATTTCTTTTTCAAATCAGTTGGCTTGAGCCTCCATCCCACATGACGTTTGTTCACAGCCCTCCTCAGTATTTCTGAGAATTCTTAGTAGAAAGAACTTATATTTCTCCTGGTCGCCTCTTACTCTTATTTCCTACTCTATTCACTTTCTGTAGCAACATCTATAACATGGAAAGTTATAGATGCCATTTCCTTTATTTCACAAGTTACTATTAACATAGAACAGTTGCATATAACAGAATTTTACCGAAGGTTTAGAAAAATGGAGGACCATGTAGTAACTATGTTTATAGCTCCTTAAACTCAGCGCTTTAATATCTGCCCTACATGCATATGCTGGACATGCCTTTCCCTGGACAACCGGTTATCATGCTTGAGTTGCCTTGGCTTGACCTCCTGCCCCCGCCATCGCCCTGCCCTCTCGAGAGGAGCCCTCCTCTTGGACACATACTTTTCTAATGCAAACCGGCCAATAGAGTCCACACCCCCAGCCACCTTTTTCTAGGGCTCTATACTCTGCCATTATCCACCTGCCCTAATCCCCCCGGATAACTAGAGACAGCCCCTTTGTCCACGAGCCTGCTAAACTTATTCAAACTAGCAATCGAAGCTTGTTTACCCACCTTGACTGTTACGTCCTAGAAAAAAAAAACACACACAGTAGACTTTTGCCCACATCTCCTCCCCTTTCCTCTACTTCATGACCAACCCTGATGCTTCCTCATGTGGCTCCAGGTGACAGAACATATCCACTTTCCTTGGGAACTTGAGTAACAAACTATCTTTTCAATGGCAACCATTTGCTGTTGGCCTCACTATATCTCGAATGTTCTGTCAATACACTCTATTCCGGAACAGATGATAACAGGACACACAGAGCAAGAATCAACTTACCAGGTATGACTGAGCATCACTCTTCCCTAGCCACCCCCTTACAAGGAATTTCTTAGCAGCTATAGTTTCGTGGATTAATCTCCCACTGAGGCCATTGCTCCCCATGGCTTCTTTCCTTATCATCCCTGGGGCTCCCCACACCCTTCCTCTTTAGATGGCAGAGGAATTTAGGAATATTCCTCTTATTTTACCAGGCAAAACAGCTTTTTTTCCCTTTTTTCAATTTTCACCCGTTTAGGACTTCCACGAGCAAAGTATCCACTCAGACTTTTCCTAAAGGAAAGAGCTGCCTTCCTTTATGATAAATGTTGTCATTCCCTATAATATGGATATGGAGCAACAAGTTCATCTTTTAAAGCAAAATTTCTTCCTGTTAAATATTTATATAATAAATACAAAAGCAATCCAGGCAGAGAGGATCCCAAGCATACTGTCAATTTAAAATATTCACTAAAAGTTTAAAGTTTCTCATAAAAACATTATTCAAGTTTGCACCTGGTAACAGAAATTAATATACAAGAATTAACAGCTTTCCTTTGTACCAACAATAAGCAGTAGAAAATAAAATGGAAAATATTCCACTAAAAATAACCATAAAAATCATAAAAAACCTAAGAATAATCTTAACAAAAACAGGGAGGACCTATACTGATAAGCTCAAAACTCTACTGAGGCGTAGTTATTTCAACCTAAATAACAGAGAAGCAAGCCATAATACTTGGATGGAAAATCTAAATATTGCAACAATGCCCGGTCGGGCGTGGCTCCGCAGTTGAGCTTCGCCCTAGGATCCAGGCGATCAGGGTTTGATTCCCGGTCAGGGCACATGCCCGGGTTGCGGGCTCGATCCCCAGCAGGGGGCGTGCAGGAGGCAGCCAATCAATGACTCTCATCATTGATGTTTCTCTCTCTCTCTCCCCCTCTCCCTTCCTCTCTCTGAAATCAATAAAGATATATTTTAAAAAAACAAAACAACAAAACAAAAAAAATATTGCAACAAGCCCTGGCCAGGCCACTGTTCAAACTAGGACAGAAAAATCACTAGAGAAAGCCATGTGAAAGCAAGACCATGAGCTTTCAGAGAAATTAGTCAAAGGGCGGCATCTGTCCTCATTCCACCAACTGGTCCAGCCTCTCCCCCCAGTTGGCTCTCCAAGAGGTTGGTACTTGGTTAGCTAAGCCTCTGCAGGGACCACGTTCATGGAAAATTGCTCGCCTCTGCTTTTACATCACGATGTAATGCAAAAGATTTGTCATGTCCTTAACAGCCCTCATCAGTGTAGTTTTACATCTTTTTGTGTGATTGTTTAATTGATGTCTATCTCTAAAGCTAAACCATAAACAACTTACGGTCGCAGTCCACCGGCGCTTACACACCTTTGTATCCCCAGCACAGTGCCTGACACAGCCTCTCAACAGATGTTTTTTTAATGAGTGAGTGGATGAGTTGAGTGGGTGAGAGTGAAAAGCCAGCACACTCAGATTTGGACCGGTATCCCTTACTTTTCTAGCCTTAAAGGCTAAAATTAAATAAGGTGTGTTCCATGGTTGTTGCAGTAAATTCTCTCAGACTTTCTCCTCGGAGTTCTTGCTGGAGCTCCACACCTATGATCCGTGTAACTAAACTCAGTCTAATCTTTCATATGTAAAATAAGTGATTAGATGCCCTTTAACATTCTCCAATTCAATCTACACACCCTGAAAATTGTCCCCGGAAGAAGGGGCCACAATACATTCTGGTGGTGGGCATTGGAGGTGGCACTTAGACAGAGCCCAGGTTGTGGAGGGAGTACAGACACTAATAAAGAACAAGATCAAACGTCAATCAAACATCAAGCGTTCTGTTTGGGCAACGGGGGGGGGGCTGTTAGTTGTCAGACCCTATGTATCTCACACAAAGGATCATGCCTAAAATCAGATTACTCATCAACAAGAGGAGGGTTTTATAAATGGAATGTTTCAATTGCATCAAAACTGGCCTTGTGAAAAAACCTTTCTCTTCCCCGGGGGGCAGTCGGCTATGAGTGTAGCTGTGTCATCCCATGCCCTGTGGCATTTGTTCAGTGAACCATTGTCCTTCTCAAAAGATTGTTTTTCACCCAAACAAAAATAACTCTGAATCACTGGTTCTCTGAGTATTTTCCCTTTGTTCTGTTCACAGTATGAATGACAGATTTCCATGTGTTTATTTCTTTCATAAGCAAAAGTTGCCATTAACCTAAAATGCTCTGTATTGCAAATGCAAACTGTTGCTTCTCAATTTCAAATGTTGGGTAACTGTGCAGTTCTAATTAGGGGTTCATCATTCTCCTAAAGGAAGGATATGAGTAACAGGGAAAAATAAAAGAAATTTCACAGAGAATAGGAAAACTACTGATATTTAAAGGTTTTTTCATATGCAACTAAAAAAAATTCCCTTAGTTATTATTTCTATAGCTTTCTATAAGCATCTAGGATCAAGGCATTGAAAGAATTTTATGAATGTTTCCAGGTTTCATAAAGAAAAAATATTTAACACAGACACACAATGCTTTTTCCTGTTTCCTCTGTTAAAGGGTTATTTTTTCTATAAACATCCCTGTATAATCAAACCTAACATCTAGTTTTTTCTTGTGAGTTTGCTACAGATAGTAATTTTCATCTCTACTACTATATTCTCTCAGAAAATCTCTCCGTTCAGATCACTTAATATACATTCTTGTAATTGCTTGTCCAATTAATTGACCAGAAAAATGTAATCTCCTTGAAGGCAGAGTCCATTAGTTATTCCTTTAATAAATGAATAAATTATTTAAAAGAAAATTGATAAGTTAATTCAAAGGGAATATATATTACATATGCAAATCATATCATGTCCCTAAGAGAAAATTTTATATTTCTTTAATGTCAGATTTATGATTCAAAAATTCTAATGTAATTTTCATTTTTTCAGCTTCATTGAGATATTAATGATGTGTAAGTTTAAGGTGTACAAGGTGATGATCTGATGCATGTATATAGTTTCAAATGATTACTTCAGTAAGGTTAGTTAACACCTCCATCCATCCCCTCATATAATTACCTTTTTCGTATGTGTGGTGATAACCTTTAAGATCTCTCTTAACTTCCAAGTGTATAAGACAATATTATTAACCATTCTGGTAACCATCATTCTACTATCTATTCCTTTGAGTTTGGCTTTTTTATATTCCACATATGGGTGAGAACCTACAGTATTTGTCTTTCTCTGTTCTTCTAATGTAATTTTAAATGTAGCGAACAGAATGCCAGTGGTTTCCAAACATTTCAAAAGCAAAGATAAAGCACTAAGATAATATCCTAATGGACAATTCCATTATCTCTTTAACAAAATGTCAAAGTTTTCATTCTTTATCTCGGAATTCCAGAAGTGGACAAGACATGATCTTCTCTGACATTAAGCAAGAGCAGCATTTCAGATGCCCTCGCAGTAGTAAACTGGGACCAAATGGCTTTGTAACTGCTTAACATCAGATAATCACAGACTGTTAGAATTAGAAGGGACCTCAGTAGTCTCCAGTCTAAATCTTTCACATTGCAGTTGAGAACAGGCCCAGTAAATAGGTGACCTTCCAGCTCCTCTTCAGAACCTATGGCTCCTGCCACCTGATGCCACTCAAAACTCCTCAGTCACAGGAAAATTTTAATCACCCAATAGGAAACAATGTAAAAAATAAAATCTTACTTATAAATCTCAACAAATTCTGAATTTTGCCTTTAAGTTTCTTTCCAATTAAAAATATATATAAAAGCTATGATGGCCTTCAGACAAACAATGGTTTGTTGACTTAATGAATCCCGGCCTCAACAAAAGCTTAACAGAAAATTCGGTTACCAATGTATAACATATAAAGACCACCTCTGTGTGGGCCACCTTAATTGCTCCTGGATACAAACATCAGTGATCAAGTTCTCTGCACAGAAAGATTCCCAGCTGGCAATGTCCTGGCATTTGCGGTGCAGTACCGCCACCTAGTGGCCCTTGTGAAGACTTTCTCCCTACCAAAACCACAACCTTTGGCCTTTCCCAGTCGGCAATCCTGAAACTCCTTCTGTCTTACTACAGGACATCCTTTGATTCACAGATTGCAATCCATCTACCAAATAGGAATCATCTATCATGAAGCCAACTGAGACCAGAAAAAATTTATATTGGTGAGCAAGAACCTCAATCTTCATATCTTTCATTTTAAATAAATTTCTCAATTATTTAAGTTGGACTTTTTTTTCCAGCTGCTGCCTAAGTAAAGGAGGCAAAAAACTGAAATTGACAGCAACAATTTGAAGTGCACCACTTCACAAAAACCTTCAATGGGACAGAAAAGAGAACACAAAAATGAAATAGGAATATATAGCGTTTACGTATTTACCAAAGTTAGTACCTTGAACCACAAGGAAGCACTAGATTATCTCTAAAGACACAGTAATTTAAAAAATGAGAGCCTGGCCGGGCATGGCTCAGCGGTTGAGCATCGACCTACGATCCAGGAGATCTCAGTTCAATTCCTGGTCAGGGCACATGCCCGGGTTGAGGGCTCGATCCCCAGTCCCAGGCATGCAGGAGGCAGCCAATCGATGACTCTCTCATCACTGATGTTTCTATCTCTCTCCCTCTCCCTTCCCCTCTCTGAAGTCAATAAAGATATTAAATAAATAAATAAAATAAAAATTTAAAAAGAGAAAAAAATCAGAATTTTTCCAGGTTTACTTGGCTGTTAAGGGCATACTGATATTAAAATTGAGATCCCTTGCTCTTGGGCTGTCTATTTTCTTGGGTTCATATTTTTTGACGCAAAGCAAAATAACATTTTAACAAAGTGAATCCCCTTACCCTTAAGGACTGATTGTTCAGAGATCAAGCCTGAAGGAGCCTTCATTGGATGGTAGATCCCAAATCGACAGCCAAGCTTCTTTACTTTACACACTTTATCTTCTGGGTAGTGCCTGCATTCTATTCCAAATAAAAGAAGTTCACCATGCTCTAAGGGGTAATTTCCACGTGAGATAAAAACATGAAGGTAACTTGTAACAATCTTTTACTTGGTTAATGTAAGAGTGAATTTGGTCATTTCAGACAGAAAAATAATAGAACTGTTTGAGTTAGTACCTAGGGGAGTTCATTAATAAGAAAGAAATCCAGCGAGTGTTGTCTAGGTTTAAAAACCAAAACCCACGGGTGCAGACAAAGCTGCTGCAGTCAGGGCATCTCCTGCTTTCCCTGTGTAGATGTCTCCTTCTGACGATTGTTCATGATTATTTGAGCATGTCTACGTGACTCCTGTTAAAAGTCACCTGGGGTTTTCAGAAACTGGGAGATTATGAAACCATATCTGAATTGTACAAGAGAAGTTCTGAGAAGGTTTCTTACACACCCTGGGCTAATTCTTTATTTCTACATTTCGTGAAGGGACAGCGTGCTCCCTGAGAGCTGGGGCAGCCAATTCCCCAAGCTGCTGGTCCTTCCCCCACCTGGAGAGTGGAAGGTCAGAAACACAAAGCATTGCCTGAACTGCACCTTTCATTTCATGGTCACCAGCCAAGAAAAGGTGAAAACAATCTTAAGTAACTTGTTAGTGCCAAGGTTTCTAACGGAAGTGTGAACGACCAATTCTAGGGAAAATTTCTGCAGTTAAACAGAAGCTAAAGAGAACCAAACCAGAGGAGGAAAACAGCTGCCCAAAATAAAGGACCAGAGGAAGGGGTGTGATTTTTATCATGAGCTCCCTTTCACACTTTTCTTATTCACAAAATCAGTGGATAGTCCCAGCCTGTGGGGAACTGACTGGCCTCAGAGCTGCCTGCGGGCACAAAGGCCGCGTTTCTTTCATGTTCTCAGACTGAGACATTTGCTGCAGTTTCCACGGGAAGAAAAGGGGAAGGGAATTTTTTTTTATCTCAACAGACTTTCAAAAATAATAGCCTCTTTCTGGAAAGTTCCCCAACCTAGTTTACGAAAAAAGAACCGCCATAGAAGCAGGGAACGCCCTTTGATTGAAGAAATCACCAATTTCAGAATGAAAATTGGGAAACAGCCTCCATGTTATTTCTTCTCGAGTACACCCAAATATCACCGTCCTCAGGGCTCATCATTCTTTCCTCATTTTCATTCTTTTTTTCAATAATGACAGTTTGTGAGAATATACATTTTTCTTTCAAGTAGAACTCGATATGACTATTTTATTTTGAATTTCTCTATGTAGTGGGAGCATTTTTATTTTCCCTGGCACCATAGTGAAATGCCAGCCTTCCTTTTGTGGAGCAGCCTTGCTAGGAGACTCTGTTGAAGGACAAGAAGGGTGTAGAGAAGGGGAGGCCACCATGCACAGGGCCCAGAGCACATCCCACTTTTTATTATTCAAACGCGGTGGCCTGCGTGCTCTGGCTGTCGGGCCATTGCCATCTGTGCGCGGATCACCACTGGGAACGAAAAGCAAATCCAGCTTCGAGCAGTTGAATCTTTAGATGTTAAAAGACCTGTCTGGGGTCTCTTTTATATAACAAGCCAACGATCTTGGTTGCTAAGGATACCTTTTCACAACAAATGCGTAGAGTAGAGAGACCTTGACAAAAGATTAAGGATGCTGAATAGAATTTTACAATGAGGCTGCCTGTTATTGTCTCTCTCACACCTGAGTGTTATTGCTTTTAAATGGTATAAGGCGCTTTTTTTTTTTAATGTTTTTCTTGATTTTTTTAGAGAAAGAGAGAGGAAGGGAGAGGGAGAGATAGAAACATTGACGATGGGCTGCCTCCTGCACGCCCCCTGCTGCAGATCGAGCCTGCAAGCCCGGCATGTGCCCTGACCGGGAATCGAACCGGTGACCTCTTGGTTCATGGGTGGATGCTCGGCCCCTGAGCCACACCGCCCGGGTGATGGTATAAGGCTTTTAGACAGCATAACAAGCCCAGATTGTTGGAAAATAATTCCGGGATTCTAGGAATCTATTTCCCCTTCCCCCACCCCCTGCCTCTGGGAACCACAAATCTGTGGTTCTGAATGGAAGCTGGAGTTAGAAGATAAAAGGCTCCCCAAAGGAGCCAGGCAGGTGGGGAGCACAGCAGCCCTGAAATTCTATTTCACATCAGTATCAATGCCCCACGCAGATCTCTCCCCAGTGGGCTACACACAGGTTTCCTTTAGGTCCAATGGTACTTTTTATTAAAGCTGAGCAAACATTTCAAAAATGGGAAGATCTCAGACAAAATAGACCCCACATTTCCTACTTCTATTAAAAATGAGAAGATCCGAGAAGACATCCAAATGGCCAACAGCTACATGAAAAGATGCTCAGCATCACTGATCATCGGGAAATGCAGATCAAAACCACGATGAGATATCACATCACACCTGTTAGAACTGGTATTGCCAAAGACGGGGGAAAGGTGCTCAAAGGGTGTGGAGGAAGGGAACCCTGGGCACTGCTGGTGGTACAGTTACTATGGGAAACAGTATGGGGGTTCCTCAAAGAATTAAAATAGAGCTACCCTATGACGCAGCAATCCCTCTTCTGGGTATATATGCGAAAGAAACAAAATCATTATCTTGAAAAGACATACACACTCCCAAGTTTACTGCAGTATTATTTACAATAGCAAGCCATGAAGGCAACCTAAGTGGCCTTCCACAGGTGCATGGATAAGAAGTTGTGTATATACACAATGCAAAAATATTCAGCCATAAAAAGGAAGGAAATTCTGTCATCTGCAACAACATAGATGGACCTCGATAGCATTATACTAAATTAAATAAGTCAGACGGAGAGAGACAAATATAATATGATCACGCTTGTATGAGGAATCTTTAAAAAACAAAACAAAACAGAAAACAGATTGGTGGTTGCCAGAGGCAGTGGGAAAGGTGGGGGGAGAAATGGGTCAAGGTGGTTAAAAGATACAAACTTCCAAGCATAAGATAAATAAGTCCTGGGGTGTAAAATATAGCTTGGCAACTTTAATTAGCAATACTGTACTGAATATTTGAAAGCTGCTTAGACAGTAGATCTTAAAATTTCTCATCACAAGAAAAAAATGTGTTACTGTGTAAGGTGATTGATGTTAACTGAACTTATTGTGGCAATCAATTTACAACACATACGTATATCAAATCATTTTTAAAATGAGAAGATCTGGTAGCAATGAGCAGCAACCTGACCACTGTGGCTACCAAGAACTAGAACAAACTTAGCTTTCAAAGTTTTTCAACAAAGTCATTCCACCTGGGAGTATCCACATATGATTGTCATGTTGAGGTAAACGTTGTTTAAATTATGCTTAATTTCCCCAGAAATGGATCCTCTATGATTTGTCTTAAAGATGGAATGGTATTTTAAAACATTTTTTTTATTATTTATCTTTATTGTTGAAAGTATTACAGATGTCCTCTTACCCGTTTTTATTAAATTTATTGGGGTAACATTGGTTAATAGGATCATATAGGTTTCAAGTGTATATTACCATGATACATGATCTGTATATTGCATTGTGTGTCCACCACCCAAAGTCAAATCACCTTCTGCCACCAAATATTTGGCCCCTTTACCCCCGACCACCCCCGACCACCTTCTCCCTGATAACCACTGTACTGCAACTTCATTTTTAACACAAGCATTGAGTAACATTATTATATCACAGGATCCAATGTTGAACATGTTTTCTTTCTTCTAAAGTTTATTATGAACTTTATTTTTCATAAATTCCAGCAATTCATGGGTTCATGGTGGCCTAGGTACTTTTTTTTACTTATAGATACTTAGAATAAAAGATAGAACATAGGTTTATTATTTCATGTATACCATATAGATCATCCAAACTGGCTTCTAAGTTCTTAATTACACTAGTGCATGTTGTTTCATATTGAGAAATAATTTTTATAACCATTTTTTCATTTCCATAGTTAGGTCATTTATAAATTCTTAGCAGCATGGAACCAATTCAGTTCCTAAAAGTTTCCTGAGGTTTTATTCTAAATTGCTCCTTTCAGCCAAAACGTCTTTTAACAAATCATCCTGATAAGCTCTCTGGGCAAATATGGCAAGCATAGCATTTATTTCAGTCTCTCTTTTATAAAAAGGATAATTCTCTGTTATGAAAATAAAAGTGTTCCCACTTAACCCAGGATGGATAGGCCAGCCTCATCCTTACTACCACTACTTTACTCACAATATTAAACCTCCTTTTGAAAAATTGTGTTCATTACATTAATAAGTGAGAAAATGAATCACCAAAAAGTGTTAATCTAATTTATGGTATTACAAATACATTGAACATTCCCTGTGCCTCATGTGCATGAATCTTAAACACCAATATCAGCAAATTTTTCTTCTCTTAACTCAGTTCATATTTGAAGTAATAATCATGAGAACTCTATGGGTAACATGCTCAAAGTGCTTTCCCAAAAGAATACTGAAATTACTTTTCCCTTTTAAAATTCTCCAGTAATTTCTCTTCCTTCTTCCAGTCATCATTAAAAATAACTAATATAAATTTTTGTAAGATAACTCAGAAATCTAATTTTCCAAAGATCCTAAAGAGAATAAAAGCATATTCAACTTTGAATGAGGAAACCTAATAAAAAGTTATTCATCTGTGTAATTAATAGGCAGCCAAATGTCTGACACAAGCTGTGTCATCTGTTCAGCTGTCAGTCCCACCCAGAAAACAAGGCCCAGAGTTCCTCGGCTTTATCCAGACCATCCTGACTTCCCTGGGAGGTCCTTCCCAAATATTCTTTCTCCATTCTGTCCAATTCTGCACTTTCCCAAAGGGCCCAGACGATAACAGTTAAGAAAGTCTGATGAATTCCTCAATTTTAAATACAAATGTGCTTATGGAGTAGACAGAAAATTTGTTGTGGGTTAACCAGTGAGAAGAAATTTTTTATAAGGAGAATTCTACAATAGCCCCCAAGATTCTTGCTATACAGGCTCTGTACAATCTCCTCCACTTGAGTGTGGGTGTGACGTGTGACTACGATGGGATTATTCCTGTGGCTGTATCTCATCAAGTAGCAGAAGGCATTTTGAAGATGTGATTAAGGTCCCTCATCAGTTGGCTTTGAGTTCATCAAAAGGGAAACCATTTTAGGTGGCCCTGACCTAATCCTATGAGAACTCAAAAGTCTCTGGATCCTTCCTGAAAAAAATACAGAGGATGAGAGAGACTCTCCTACTGGCCTCACCGGGGCACACGGCCATTCTAGGGATAGGGCCATGTGGCAGGGCAGGCAGATGGCATCTAGAATATGAGAAGCGCCCCCAGTTGGCCAACAGCAAGAAAGTGAGAACCTCCATCCTAGAACTGTAAGGAGCTGAATTCTGCCAACAGTCAATGAGCTTAGGAGAGGTCCCCAGTCTCCAGAGGACATTGAAACCCTTGAAAAAACCTTGATTTCAGTCTTGTGAGACCTTAAGCAACTGATCCAGCAAAAACATGCCTGGACTCCTGTGTGATCATAGAAAATATATATGTTGGTCTCTGTCCTTGTTTTCTGGCACAGAGCTCCTAAAACCTTTGTGATTTTTTAAGTGATAAGAGCACTGGGAGTATATTTTGTTCTAGTATTTGGTTTTCCACCTCAGTTTCTGACACAGAGTTCCTTAAGCCTGTGTTTTATTTCTTTTAAATAACCTGTTTTTATCTGCATGGGCTTTGCAGTATTTCTTCCCTGTCCATGTTGAAAGTGTAAAATCACTGTGAACCAATGGCCATGACGGGGTGCTGTGTGTCTGTCAGGTGGTGTACACAGGTCCTCAGACCAGAGTGGAAGCAGTTCCTGTTCCTTCAGTTTTAGGCTCTCCTCGACCACAGGTCCTGGCGCCCTGAGAAGGTACACTTCCACAAAGGGACAAAGCAAGAGTTCCACTGAACCTAAACCTGTGACTGCCATTTGGGGCTTCCATGCTAGTGGATCAGAAAGCAGAGTTGAGCTACTATACTTGTGGGGGCAAGTGACCCAGATGTCATGGGGAAATAAAATTGCTGCTACCAAATAGAGACAGGGAAGAATATGTCTGGAACTTAAGGATTCATCAGGTCACCACTTGTCATTTTGTTCACTACTGAATCCCCAGTGCATTTATCAGTGCCGAGCACATAGTAGATGCTAATAATCTTTGTTGAACAAATAAATAAGTGAGCCCCAAATGAACCAAGCTCTGTCCTGTTTCTATCTGTGTCTGTTCTTTCCTCTGATTAGAATACCTTCTGCTCTCCCTTCAGGGAGTACTCACAAAGGTCCTATCTCAAATATTCAAGAATGGTACAGGTGAAAGTGCAGACATGAATTTAGGGAAAGATGCACAGCCACCCCAAGTGCCTCCTTTCCTCTCCAGGTCTGATTTTTCCTATGTGCCTTTTTTAACTTTCATTTAAAATTTTTCAAACATACAGGAAATAGAAATAGCACAATAAATAATCATATATCCACCACTTAAATACAACTGTTAACTTTTTACCATATCACATCACCAATAGGTATTTTTATTTAATTATATATCATTTTTAGTAGTGTAAGCCAACTCATTGCGTCTCACAATTAGTGAGCCGGCTGGGTGTTTCTCCTGCTGGCCTCGCTGAGCTCACTGTGTGGCTGCAGTCACCTACAAGGTCAACTGTGCGCCAGGTTCAAGATGGGCTCGCTCCCAGGCGCCACGGTTCGTGCTGGCTGATGCCCGGTGCCTCAGTTCCCCTCCACGCAGCCTCGGGGCAGATTTCTGTTGGGAGAAGGTGAAAGCTGGAAGGTCTTGAGGCCTAGGCTCACACAACACCACTTCTGCTACATTCTTTTTGAAATCAGTTTTATTGGGGTATAATTTACATACTACAAAATTTACTAATTTTAAGTGTACAACTCAATGATTTTTAGTAAATTTACAGAGTTGTGCAACTATCACCATAATCCAGTGTTAGAACATTTTTTTGCCCCAAAAAGATTCCTCATGACATTTGTAGTAAATCTCCATTTCTACCCCCAGCCCCTGACAACCATTAATCTGCTTACCATCTCTGCAGATTTGCTATTTCTGAACACTTCATGTCAATGGAATCATACAATAAGCAGTCTTCTGCATCTGCTTTTTTCACTTAGCATAATACTTTTATGTTCATCCATGTTGTAACATGTATCAGTAGTTTCTCCCTTTTTACTGCTGAGCGACATTCCGTTGTTCAGATAGATCACATTTTGTGTATCCGTTCACCAGCTGATGGACATTTGGATTGTTTCCTGTTTGGGGCCATCATGAATAATGCTGCTATAAACATTCACCTAGGAGTCCTTGGGTAGATACCTAGGAGTGGAATTGCTGGATCACACAGTAAATTTACATTTCACTTGTTAACTGTTTTCCGAAGTGGCTGCACTATGGTACATGCCCACCGTTAATGACTGCTGATCTAGTTTCTGTGCATCCTCCCCATTGACTCTACCTCCCCCATTATTTTCATGAAATTTAGTTTTATAAGAGGCCTGGCCAGCTGTATTTCACAATCTCCCACATCCTAAATCTGAGTTTGTTTCTTCATGATATTGTTTAACTTGTTTCTCTATCCACTATATTTCTAGGAACTGGAAGTAAGAGCTAACGATTTGATTACATTCAGGTTAATATTTTGGCAAGTGGTAATACGTACATCATATTGCATAGATCAGAAAGTATATAGTGTCTGATTGTCCTACTATTAGTAATTTTAAAAACTGATCAATGTGTTGGGGTGGTTGGTGAAAGTCAAAGCTATTCACTTTTTAAAGGTTTTTTGTTTGTTTTGTTTGTTTGCCCTTGGCAGTTAGCAAGTAATCATGGGGTAATTCTATGCCTATTTCCAAAAAAATTAAGTGGGAGGGGATGTTTTAGTTAACTTAAAAAATATTAAAACACAAGGTGACAATTAAAAAATTAAACGTAATATTTTAAAGAACAACATGTGTACTTAACATCTAAAATGAATTAAGCAGTCAAATTGAACACTCATTTGGCCATGAGCTTTCCTGTAGCCAAAACAATAAAGCAAAGAGGTTTAGTAAGAGTTCTCACTTCCAAATAGAAAAGGGCACATAAATTCTTTTGCAAAGGTAAACTGGCTCCAGCAGGAATTTCTCACAGGGGTGCGTATATAAATACACTGAACAATGTAGGATGAAAGCCCAGACATTGCTATACCTTGACTGAAGAAGCAGCCTTTTATATCTAAATAGAAAGACAAAGTCTTCCATCAAAATCCAATTATTTGAGACAGACACTTAATAGTGAGAAGGAAAAAGGGACATCTGTCATTTCTGCAAGCTTAATTAATTAGTAAAATGCTCTAGAAATTAGTAAAATGACAGGTTAGTCCAACAGTATTGTTTTGTTACTCTTATAAAGGTATTTCTAAGGGAACTATGAACACACACACACACACAGAGTCAAGAACATTATTTACTGATCACTTAATATGATAGAGTCAAATAACTTAGAAACATTAGAACAGATCAATATAATTCCCACAAATCTTTTACATTTTTCCTTTCTCTCTCTCTCCCTTATCAGATTTTGCAAGCAAACTTCTGGCAAATGCTGAATTGCAATCAAATCACACTGACAAATGACTAAAATGCCAGGCTTCTGTGTTGTTGAGGGGAGGAAAATACATATGTTTTAGATCTCAGACATGCAGATGGTACATTTGAAAGTGTTGGGAAATTTTAAGAATTTCATTTTTATTCTTGCCAAAGACAGAGCATATCCTACTTCCTCAGGGAAGCTACTAGAGCCATATTATTATTTCTCAAAAAACAGCTTTAGATCTACTCATAAACTAAAAAAGAAAAAAAAAAGTGCTTTGTGGATAAAACATGGAAGAAAATGCTTTGTCTTTTGAAATGTTTAAAGTGTCCTCTTTGCAATGGTGCAGTGAAGGCCTTGGCAAGGAGGGAGGAAATGGGGGAAAAGGGGGGACATCTGTAACATGTTCAACAATAAAGTTAAATTTTTAAAAATAAAATAAAGTGTCATCTTTAGAGTCCAGAAAACTATTTTAATTCCAACTCTAGTACCTACTAATTAAATAGCCCTGGTCAAGTTACTGTGTCAGAGTTTCTGCTTCCACATCATGACTGATACTCTCAGAGTTGTTTTGAATAAACAAAATAATGTAAATAAAGGGCTCAGCATAGTGTAAGCACTTCATAGGTGGCAGCTACTGCTGCTACGGAATGAGCTCAAGGTTCAGCCCCCACCCCCTAACTTGCACCCCCCCACCCCACCCCTGCTCTAGCCGCCCCACTTCAGCCCCTCTTCTCTGCAGCCCCTCCAGCTCCTTTGGGCCTGCTGACTGACAGAACACGCGCAGTGGGAAGAAACACAGAAGGAAAGGCCGTGGCTCTTCTTTGTTAATAAGCTGAACAAGCCCTTAACATAAATTCTGTTAAAAGTGGGGCTGGAAAGCCCTGGCCAGTAGGCGTCCTTTCCATACACCAAGTTGCGGGTTTAATCTCTGGTCAGGGCACATTCAAGAAGCAACCAATGAAAAATAAATAACTGAAACAACAAATCAATGCCTTCTCTCTCTCTGTCTCTGTCTCTCTGTCTCTCCCTCTCTCTCAAATTAAATAATTAAATAGATAAATAATAAATGGTGCTGAAGAAAACCTTAGTCCTGAAGGTAGAGTGGAGCTTCTGCCCGTTTCATCTCTAATTCCAATTCCAAGGGTAGATGGAACTATTGTTTCCCAAGAAAAAATGAAGCCAAACTGCATCCGGTAGTGCCAACAAAAAAGGGGCCATAGTCCCAACAAAAAAGGGGCCATAGTGCCAACAACCAAGGAGCGTGCAAGGGCCCGTCACCTCCTGCAGGCGGAGGCCCGCTCCTAGGAGACTCCTGCTTTGGCCTGTGGCTGGGGCAAGAACTTCTACAGTAGAAGTGAAATGAAAGGGGGGAATTTAGACACCATAACCTTGTCCATAGTAAAACCTGCCTCCGTGAATATTAGAAACTCACAACCAGACTAGTCACACGTCTTCTCAGGAGAGGGGGGAGAGGCTGCACTAGCGTGAAATTCCAGGTATCGGGGGGAAGGGCACCATCCTGGCAGTACCTTTGACCATTAAAGAATTTCTGATCGCCCCAAAGCTCCTGGGCTTTCAGTATATGTGTCCTAGTGGGTTTATCAGAATGATTTAGTGACCGAATGTGTTCAGTCTTTGGGGTGGGAATAATTAGTACTGTTCTTTTCAAGGTTGAAGCTTGTTTCACAAATACAAAAATTGTGGCAAGTTCCCTGTTCCTCAGGAAGGGTGCCAATGGCCATTTGCGGAGGGATGGTATTTGGTTGTGCTGGGATCCCATGCTTGCCAGGACATTTAGCATCTCTGGTCTCAAGATGCTAAATGCCAGTAATACCCCCATTTTCAATAGTGCAGCTTTTAAGTACATATCATTGACCGTCCATAGTCCAGCAGTTACAACACCACGTGCTGACAGTTCCTAAAGAAAACTAGTTTTAAGAAGGCATAACCCAGATGTTCCCTCATTTGACCAACTTTGTCTAAGTTTGGATGTGCAAAGGGCTTAGATGTATCCAGAGTAAGCCACATGCAACACGCTACTTGATCAACTTTCTAAAATAAGTTTTCAGGACAATGACCGTTGGATACGGGAGGAAAACGTGGAGGAATGAAGTCCTAATGACTATACATGCATATTTTTTTGATAGTAGGGGAAACCTTTTACAGATGTTACAAAGAAAAGGCACATAATCTTGTACAAGAAATTTAACAGATTCTGTGCACTGTCTTCACTTTGCTGTCCTCATTTGGACAAACTCTTCATAGTTTGCTTGGCCGTGACCATCAATATCTGCTTCCCTGATCACTTCATCAACCTCTTCACGTGTTAACCTCTCTCCAAGGTGTTGCCCTACGTGGCCATTGGGGTCCCTATCAGACACATGGAATGCTTCTCTCATTTCTTCTTCACTGTCTGTGTCTTTCATTTTTCTTGCCAGCATTGTCAGAAATTCCGAGAAATCAATTGTGCCATGACTGTCAGCAACCACTTCACTTATCAGATCCTGTAACTCTGCTTCTGTGGGATTCCACCCAAGACACCTCATGACAGTTCCCAATTCCTTTGTTGTTATAATTTTATCACCACCCTTGTCAAACAGTGAAAAAGCTTCTTTGAATTCTGCAGTCAGCTCTTCAGTCAGTCCGTCAGCCCCGCTGCAAGCGCTACTGGTCTCCATGCAACCTCTCTGCTCGTTCACTCCACTCAGACTCCAATCACTACCTCTCAGTCCCTTCACCTTTTTCACCCAGTCCCCCAAGCCCCCTCCCCTCTGTCAACTGTCAGTTTGTTCTCTGTCTCTATGAGTCTATTTCTATTTTGTTTATTTATTTTGTTCTTCAGATTCCACATATACGTGAAATCACATGGTGTTTGTCTTTCTCTGTCTGACTTATTTCATTTAGCATAATACCCTCTAGGTCCATCCCTGCTGTCGCAAAATGTATGATTTCATTCCTTTTTATGGCCCAGTAGTATTCCATTGTGTAAATGCACCAAAACTTTTTTATCCACTCATCTTGGGCTCTTGGGCTGTTTCCATATCTTAGCTATTGTAAATAATGCTGCAAGGAACATAGAGCTGCATATATTCTTTCAAATTAGTGTCTTGCATTTCTTTGGATATATTCCCAGAAGTAGAATCTCTGGGTAATAAGGCAATTCCACTTTTAATTCTTTGAGGAACCCAGAACACTTTTCAATGTTAAGGACTCATGGGTTATTTTCTAGGATAAGCCTGTTCTGCAGGGACACAACTCCCTTCCATTTATTGAATGAATATTTTATGAGAGTCTAATAAGTACCATTCACTGTATAGGCTCTGAACAATATAGACAAAGTCATGTCCATTCCCAGGTTGGGTGATATCTTGGGACAATTTTTTTTAAAGACAGCCCTTCTGGTGGGTAAGTAAAGGGTGACTAGATTTTAGAGCATCCATCCACCTCAGCTAGGCACCCATGTATTAATGTTCATGATGGCCCTGGACAAGCGAATTGACCTCCAGGGGCTTAGGATTCCTTAAAGAAAACCTAATGCAAGAAGGACTTTTATAGATAGGATGATCAGGAAAGTTTTCTGAGGAGATGGCAATTAAACCGAGACATGAAGTTCAAGAAGGAGCCAGCCGTGAAACAAGCCGTGGTAAGAGCACTGCGGTGAAACAGAGCGGCATGTGCAATGGCCTCGAAGCAGAAACGAGTTTGACATATTTGAAGAACAGAAAGTAGGTTGGTGTGGCTGGGGTGCTGTGAGCAAGCAGAAGAGCAGGGGGCACTGAGGCTGGGAGTGGCAGTGTCCCCCCCATAGGACTTGTGGCTTTGATAAGACTTTGACTATAGTCAACAACATTGTACACTTGAATTGGTTTTTAATCATCCATCCATTTATTCAGTCATCTATCCAATAAATATTTATTGAGCATCTACTATGTGCCAGGCACTGCAGTAGGTACTAGAAATACATACATATATATATATACATATATATATGTGTATATATATATATATATGGGGGGAAGACATTTCTCTTTTCCCCCCAATTTTATTGTATAATTGATGTATAAAATCAAAATTTTGTTGAGGGTAAGTCTCATGTTAAGTGTTCTTTCCACAATTTAAAAAAAAAAATACTTTGAACAAGTTGAGATTGAGGGTCCTGTGGGAAATGGATTTAGATGTGCCCATGGGGCAGTCATTTGTGTGGAGTGACAATGCACAAAGTGACTTCACATGTGTGAGCATGGAAATAGTCACCGAATCCCAGGTGGAAATGATGCCCCCTAGGGAAAGTAAGAGAGCTGTGGGCAGAGCCTTGGGCGTGTTCCACTCTGAGGCACATGATGAAGCAGCAGCACTGTAACAGCAGCGGTAAGAGCTTGACCTCTGAAGACAGGTGCCCCTGGGAGTGAATCTGTTACTCAGAGACTTATTAGACTCTCTCGGTTTTGGGTTCCTCACATAAAATGAGGATGTAAAACACCTACATCATAAGGTTGTTCTAAGGATTAAATGAGATAATGTGTGCAAACCATTACAGTGGCACTTAGTAAGGACTCAGTAAATGTCAAGTGCTCACACACACATCCCTAAGAAGGGAACTGAGAAGGAATTTCTCAAGTGGAAAGGGAAGAGTCTGGGAGAGGGGTGTCAGTTGAGGAGACAGTTAAAAGATGAAGGTAGTCAGTGGTGTTAAATGCCACAGAGAGGTTTTTGTGGAGTTGTTCCTTTTTAAGCTAAATTCTACATTTTGATATCTAGCACGGTAATTAACATTTGACCTTCTGACCTCCATTAATGTGATGTCATTAGAGATATCAGATCACCCCTTTGAGACATGCAATCAGTAGAGAGAATGATTACAGTGGTGCTCAGACAAGGAAATCACAACATGAGGGTCTGGTTGTTCCAGCATCATTACACTCAATAGGAAAGAGGGGCCCGAAAAGCACCCATTGAACCTGGAAGCGGTAACTTTGGAGGAGGAGTTTCAGTAGCATGATTGAGGTGGAAGCCTTATTACTATCATTTGAGGAATTATGAGATGTGGGAATGGAGATACAGAACATATCTACCCTGTTAGAGGGTTGGCTCAGACCAAAAGAGGGCACTCAAAACAGAAACCAAAGTGGAAAATAGGATTAAGTTTCCTTCTTTGTTTAAAAATGTAAAACACACATTCATTATATGCTCGAGAGGAAAAGTTGGAAATCTAAAAGAGACTGATAGTTGGTGTATAAGGTAAGAGGTTATAGGATGGAGGGTGCACACCTTTTGCTGTAAAATGAGAAGGAAATATGAATGAGCATAAATGTCATAAACTTTTAAGAATGGGAGTGGTGGAAAGCTTAAATTTCTCATGGTGTACTGTACTACATTTGCTCTGAGCAGTTAGATCTGAGATTGAGGGGCAAGAAGTTCAAGGGAAGGAGTATAAGGTTGACCTATAGAAATAGAAAAGTGGGTGGTTGGTTTGATTTCAGCCTATAATAAATTTTGGATACTATAGCCAAAATTAAATCCACAAATTTCTCTGTAGAGTCCCATAGACTGAGATGTCACCAGTTGAATTGCAGGCTCAACCCCAAGTAGGGGGTGTGCAGGAGACAGCCACTAGGTGTTTCTCTCTCATAGATGTTTCTCTCTCTCTCCCTCTCCCTTCCTCTCTCTGAAATCAATAAAGACATATTTTTAAAAAACTGGAGTCATGGCTCTCATTCCTTAAGGGTTCAAGGATTAGCACAACAATAGAAAAGCTTCCTCTGACTTCTGCTCTATTGTCATTTTATTGTATTTGCTTCCTGGCAGCCTTTTTGCAGACACCCTCTCTGCCCATGGATAGAAAATTCATAATCCAAGGCCATTCCCAGAAACTTCTGTTCCAATAACCTTCTGAATTGTACCTGGATCTCCAATATTACTAATCAGTCATATGAAAAAGTACTTTAGGAACAAAGAAGCTGTTGTGGCTCATTGTAGAATGACCCTGACTTTCTTTCAGCTCAAAAGTGCAGTGACATAAACAGCAGACACACAGAGCAATTTTACCGCTACACTGGGAAACTCGTGTGATAAGCCTGAATATGAAGATGGAGTCAGTCTCAAGGTCACTCTTTCAATAATAATAATAAAAAAATCTAAATGAACTAAGCAGATTCCAAGTCAGTTTTGGCTGATGTTATTGGCCTCTCTCCAGCAGGCTGAGTATGTTATAAATTATTCACATGTGTTGATGAGTTACTCTGGTTGCCATGATGAGATGCTGGCTACTGCTCCATGTTCAGCTCATCCTTAATTTATTCTAACAAAAGAGCACTCTCACACTGAATAGGGCCCCCTGTCCCTGGAGAGATTTTTCTGTATGTAAATAAAAGCCCGCCGAGGAAGCGGCCTGGGTCCCCGGGTCTTCAGTTTCGCGGAGCCTATTGACAGCACTATCCGTTTCCACCACCAGGTGGCGCGCGCAAACCCCCAAAGCCGCGGCGCTGCAGGGTCCCGGCGCTCACAGGCTGGGAGGCAGGGGGTTGGACCAGAAAAGACCTAGTGCCGCCCACTTGTTCCACAAATGAGAAAACTGAGACCCAAAGGAAACGGGCCACCCAGCTCGAACCCCAAGGCTGCTTTGGGTGGAGCAGGGTCAAAGCCCGTGTCTCCACCTTGTCGATCCCAAATTCATTCCACCAAGGGCAGTGCTTTTCAATCCAAAACAGACAAACAGGCAGACAACAGAAACACCTTTTATTTCCCAATGAAATTTTACAAATAACACATACTTCTTCCACAACGTCCACACCCCTCTCCCCCCAACCCTTCCTTGTGTAAACAAATGGAAATGGAGTCTCTCGGTTTGAAAGAATCGTCCCTTTTGCATCTTTGAAGAACCACCAGGCTCCTCAGAGGAGTTTGAAAGTGATTGATGGGGTGGAAGGAACTTTGAAGCGGATGCCCTGAAACGTGATCGTCCTACTGAATTTCTCTCTCAAACCATGCCTCTCTCTCCTGCTGCATTTCCCCTTCCTCAGGGCACTAGGCCTCCTGCACCTTCACCTTGCTGACGCCCTACCTTTGCCTCTTCCTGCTGCTGAATTCGGCCAAGGACCCCAGAACCCATCAGCAACCCCTTTCGCTCCAGTTGGCATCTGTTTCCATTGCCCTCAGAGGGGGCCCCATCCTGGCCTCCGTGACCGTTAGCAAACCTGAGTCCTTACTGCGTGCCAGGTGCTGGCTTAAGAACATTACCGCACTAACTCCCTTTAACTGTCACAACAGTCCTACGGAGCAGAAAATAGTATTTAAAGATCCCCATTGACAGATGAGAAATCTGAAGCATAAAGAGCACAGAGCCGGGAAACGGCAGAGCTGGAATTTGAGCCTCGGGGGTCTGGCCCCAAAGCTTGTGTTCTTAATCCCCAAAGCTGTGGCCTCTCCTGAGTGTGCCGGCAGCTTTGCTTAGAAAATTGCAGCTAGCGGGCAGGCCAGTCTCTCCGTTTGCATCCCTTCCATCTAATAATTTCTCTGCATCTCCACTCATCCTCAAATCCTTTCCCTTTCCACCCATAATTTCGATCCCGATTCTCCAGTGTCCCAAAGGACTTGCTCCACCAATTACTCTTCTTTATCCCTCTGCTGAAACTGCTCCATCAAAGCTGCTGATGAAAACTTGGTTGACAGACCCAGAGGCTGCCCCGGAGTCCTCTACCTCCCAGGCCTCTCCCGAGGCACTTTCTCCCTGCTGGCCTCTCCCCTGGCCTTCAGCCGGTGTTACCTCACAGGACACCATCCTCCTCTGGTCTTCTCCTTCCACAGCAGGTACTCACACTTGGGTTTTTCAATGCAGAAGTTTGACCCCTGCCTCAGACCACGTAACTCAGCATCTCACTCCGGGGCCCCGACATCTGTACTTTTTCAAAGCCCCCCGGGTGCTTTGGCTGCACAGCCAGGGTAAGAACCACTGCTCTTAATAAGCCAGGCACGGGAGGTGAGTCTGCATGATTCCACCCACGTGAGGCACCCAGATGGTGAAACCCATGGACATGGGAAGTAGAACAGGGGTTACCAGGGCCCATGCCGGCTCCATGCCATCGCTGTCTCCTTCACCTGACGTGTCTTTTCCCGCCTCCCTGCCTGCTTCATCGCCGCTCCTTCCTCAGGCCCCGCTCAGGGCTGGTGCTGGGCTAAGTAGGCATTGCATGCTCCCTCTCCCTCACCAGTCTCATTTGTTCTACAGCTGCAGCCCTTCCAGACATCGTTTTCAGTCTTAATCAACCGCCAGCCTTGGCAGTGTCCGTGACTTGTGAGTCAGATTATTTCCCACCAGCTATTCTCCATGAGACACCCTCTTTCCTCTGGCAGCTCAAACCCAACATGTCCAAAACTTGAGCTACCATTTTCTTTCTTTCTAGCCTGCCTTTTCTCCTGTGTTTTCTCTTTCAAAAACTAGCATCATCATGTATTGTGCATATCAAATACTTAGAAGGGTGCCTATAGCTATCGTTGTTATATGAAGGTTAATAATATTATTAGTGTCAGAATTATAATCACAGAAATATGGTAAAGACTTTTAGAAACATGGTAAAACTGGTGATGAAGTGCCTGCCACGGCACAGCATCTCCATATGTAAAATAACTTTAAAAAAATTTTTTTTTAATTGATTTCAGAGAGAGGAAGGGAGAGACAGAGAGAGATAGAAACATCAATGATGAGAGAAAGTCATTGATCGGCTGCCTCCTGCACGCCCCTGCTGGGGATGGAGCCTGAAACCTGGGCATGTGCCCCGATTGGGAATCGAAACATGATCTCCTGGATCATAGGTCAATGCTCAACTACTGAGCCATGCCAGCAGGACTTAAAATAACTTTTAAAAAATCATTCTCTTAGAATATCAACGTAGAAAAGGAAGATCTTAGTGATGTAACTGGAAGCCAAATACTGTAATTTATTATTCCCAGAGCACCACTAGGTACAGTGAAGAAAACTTTCCTTGAAAAGTGGAGCTTTGCCAGAAAGTGCAATGAGAAGTAGAAATAGTAAGATACTGTATATCAGATATAGACACTAAGAAGACACAGATGACCGGGGCTTCAACAACACGATGTCTCTCTAATCAAGATGTGCTATGGACTATAGAAGACTTTCAAAATATGTATTAAGATTAACTGACTAAACAAAGTAAGTGTAATATTGTCCCAAAGGTGAGCCAATATGAATAAATAAACAAAATGTGGTATGTACATACAATGGAATATTATTCAACCCCAAAAAGGAATGAAATTCGGGCACATGTTACAACATGGGTGAGCCTTGAAATCATTATGCTAAATGAAATTAGCCAGTCACAAAGGGACAAATGCTGTATGATTTCACCTCTATGAGGTACTTAAAGTAGTCACATTCATAGAGACAGAAAGTAGAATGGTGGTTCTCAGGGTCTAGGGGGAAGAATGAGAGTTAGATTTAACGGATAGAGTTTCAGTTCAGGAAGATAAAAAAATTTCACAGTAGGATAATGGCAATGATTGCAAAATGGTGTGAATGTGTTTAATGCCACGGAACTGCACGCTTACAAATGGTTAAGGTGGTAAATTTTATGTTATGTATGTTTTACCACAATAAAAAAAAAATTAAAATAAGATCCATTAAGCTCAATAGTTAATAGATAACTATAAAGTTTCCTTAAGTATATACAGGGTGGGGCAAAAGTAGCTTTACAATAGCAAAACACAGTTTATTTTTGTATTATTTATTGCCCCACCCTGTATTTCCCTACTAATAGATATAATTTATAAACTTTCATATATATGTGTAATATACTTCTCAAGGATGGAATATCAGTAAGGAGAACAGTTTAGGAAACAACTTTCAAGTATATCCCAATTAAAGTTGGAAAGAAATAATTAAAAATAAAACTATAATTTGCATCTAAGGAATAGAGGCAGGGAAAGGAGGACAGTTCTCTTACAAAACAGGGAAATAAGAGACACTTTACTTTAATACAAAAATCAATCAGCAGAAATTCTAATATACATATCTGTCCCTATACTTCTGCCATATACAAATGGGATATTTAATCTTCAGTGTCACATGGAAAAATGAAGAATTATGAATGTTAAAATTGCTATTATATTCTCTTTTTTATTGAATACTCTCCTAGTGGAAACCATTAAATCAAAAATATTACCCAAAATAATAAAGTTAGAATGTCCAATGTGTTCTTCCCTGGCTGCTCTTACAGAAGCTCTAGCAGAGGCAGTTAGTGCTCCCAGAACATCCATGTGCTTCTCCACATGCCCCAGGTTCCCTTGGCGGGGGGCACGTGACTAGTTCTGGCCAGTAGGAAGTAGCAGGGTGAAATGTGTCACCTCCTGGCTGAAGCAGTTAAAAGCCAGTGAGCCTCATCCGTCTTCCTATTTCCCTGTCCTGGTGGCTTTGGAGGTGAGAAGGTGATAGAGATCACAAGATACAGGAAGTCTAGATCCCCAAGACGTTGCTTGTACACAGGCCCAGCCAGCCTGCCCTGGACTTCCTGAGAAATGAAATTGCATTCCTTAAGCCACTGAGATTTGGGAGTGTATTTGTTACCATAACATAGCGACACATTTATACTGGCATACAGGGGGTAGCCTACAGATGACAAAGTGGGAATCATTATTAGCTTCCCCACTCATTGGAAGAGCGGTTTTTAACTCGAGTATTCTTCACTAAATACTAAGAACGCTAGAGGGCACGATTGTGCTGTGGGAAACCTTGGCCTATGTTGTAAATTCTTTGTAAATCTGTTAGCTGTATTTCAACATATGAGATCATTAAAATAAAAAGGAATTTACAATAATTTTAACACAAAGCCAGTAAATTCCAAAGACACATAAAGCATGTGTGTAAATTTACAAATATGAATACTTACATCATAAAACTAGCAGGAGTGTTCTCGGTGTAAGAGAGGAGTTTGTTTCCATCTGTATCTTTTTTCTTTCTTCAGATAGCCCTGTCTACTGGCAATGCAATCCTTACATATTCTAACCTGATCACTTGAGAAAGCTGAAGTTTCTAAGGTCGCATTATAAAAGGTGACCAGATGTTCCAAACATCAAGCTGTGACAGGAAGCTCCCCACCCATTGCAAATGTCCTGCTGAGTCCTGAGCAGACTTCCTTTTCCCGTTTCCTTTTTCCCCTCTCTCCAGTTTTTTTCTTCAAAGTCTATTCAAAAGCTGCTGCCAAAACTGTCTTCCTCTATTGTTGTTCTGATGACATCATTCCCTTCCCTAGCTGGCCCTTGTCTTATGGTCGAAGTCGGCCTGCCCTTCCTTGCACTGCCTCTGTGCCTGCCTCTGTGTCGTTCCCCCCTTATACCTGCTTGTCTCACCAATTGCTACACAGGATTGTCATTTTTGATGTCTCAGAATTGAGGTATCTATTCATCTGTACTTTGAACAAAGAGAGTATTCCCGTTTCTCTGTCCCAGATTTTCCCAGGTCTCTTCCTAACCAACTTCATTGCTCTAGAACATACTGAGCTCCTTCTACAAGCATGGTGTTGTTCTGGGTACTGTAAAGGGGGTTATGAAAGAAGTGAAAGGCGTCCTTAAACTCAAAATTACCAGGAAGCCATTCAAGTTGGGGCTTTGGGAAATCAACTGGAATTTACTCTTCTTCAGAGACTGAAGAAATAGGAGAAAATTATTCAATGATATTAAATAACTACACCGTCAGAGTGGCAGACTTGGCATAATTCTAATTATTTCATCATCTTATCAAAATGATAACTTCAATAAAAAAATATTTGAGGCTTAAATTGGTGTTAAGGATATAAATCCTACACCAACTTATGAAAATTATTATTTCCACTGCATACCACACTCCTTTAAAAATATTTTTTGAGTGAGTTTAAGACAATACAGTAAACAGTATCATATCAACAGGGAACATTTTTTATAGTACCACAGAAAAAGGCAGATGAGTTAAACCCAAGACTCTAACTTTAATATGAGAAAAGCTATCATCTAAGTATATGATATTACTTAGTGAACCAAACTTAAGAGCATAAAATTTGTTACTGTGGTTATAACCTCCCAGTATTGATGTGATATATATACAAAGTCCATTTTGCATTCTTATTAATGTAAAATTTTGAGATTTTAACATGGGATAAATACTGTTTAAGAATCATACGTATTGAAAAAAAATCACTACTTGACTGAAGACCTTGCTGATATTTTTTACTTAGGAGTTTGGAATTTAATCTAATTAGGTTTAACTTAGAAAGTGTACGAGTTAAAAGTTTCTAACTTAGTCATTAATTTGATGCTTGGCGCTTGGTGTACTAGTTTGAATCTCTCATTCCTCAGTTTCCTCCCCTGTAAAATGGGGATAGTGATATCTACTTACCCACTCTTCAAGACTGTTGTCAGAATCAGATGTGACAGTATACTCAAACAATTTGAAAAGTATAAAGTATTATCCAAAGTAATGCATTATTATCATTATATTTATGCCACTCAGATTTAAAGATGTTGTGAAGCAAATAAATTATACACTTTATTGATTGGATCAACTAAAAGTTCATGTCATCTTTAATTGTTTATGGAAACTGTTTGAGACTCACAGGCTTACATGACAACATAATTAACAAATATTAAGTAATGAAATGATCTGCCTCTGCTATTATAACTTCTCCAAATGTTTCATTTCAAATCAAGTTGATATTTGGGCATAAGAAAAAACTATTTATTCTCAAAATTTGTACAGTTTTAGGGTTACAGAATTCAAATACCCTAAGTTACATTTTTTTCCTGACACAATAGTAAGTATTCTTAAATTTTTTATCATGTGCTTACTATGAATCAGGCATTAAACTAGGAATGAAAAGTAGAAATATAAATAAAATGAAAGGCACCTGCCATGGATGAGTATTATTATTCTACTTGAGTGTTTAAAATTAAAAACATAATTTGATATTTTAAATGAATATTTATGTGATAGAGTCAAAGAAATAGTAGTGGCATGCCACATTTATTAAATTTTTATTAATATTCCTTATTAGATATGATAACCTGAACATAACCCAAAGTGAGAAGCAACAGGCATTTCTTGAGATTTAAAAAAAAAAAAAGAATAGCTATTCAAGAAGCACTGATGCACCAGAATCTCAAGTGTTCTGATTAGGAGTCAAAAGCAAGGGGTATTTATAAGAAAGGGAAGGGGAACAATTATATCATTAGAAGGAAGGCATTTTTATTGGTGCAGGTAAGTTAACATAGTGGCAATTCTAAACAATGTTTTTAATTTTCAGCCCCATAGTCATTAGTTCTGTAGTCATAATATCTGCTTTCCTGTTATCCTTTCAAAAACAGTTCTTTGGGACACAGTGTTGCTTTGGGCCCAGACCAAAGTTTATTTTGCCCCATTTTAACATTCCAAAGGTTAGAGACATAAGGTGTTCAAGTCAGTTCTTCTGGGATGGCAGCTTTGACTTCGTTGTAAAGTGGCTCCATTATATTATTTTTTTACAAATAGTAGCCAATTTTGATTCCCAATTTACAGATAAAGAAACTAACACTAAGAGAAAAAAATTGTCAGGCTCATACACCTGGTAGCTGGAAGTTGAACCGGAGCAGAGGTGTTCTTCACCACGGTGCTGCACTACCTCAACAAAAGGAACTTGTGTAAGTACCTGTTTAGAACTGGTGTATAGACCCCGAGTCTGTGAGGACGTTTCTGGATGAGATTAACACTTAAGTGAGTAGACTGAGTAAAGAAGCTTACCTTCCCTAATGGGGTGGGCCCCATTCAATCAGGTGAAGGCCTGAACAGAACGCAAAAGTTGACCCTCCCCCCAGGTAAAGAATTCCTCCTGCCTGACTTCCTTCCAACTGGGACACTGACTTTCTTCTGTCTTTGAACTAGAACTGAAACATTATTTCTTCCTGGTTTTCAGGTCTTCCAACTCAGACTGGAGCTACACCATTGGCCCTTCCAAGCTTCCAGTTCACTCACTCACCTGCAGATCTTGGGACTTGTCAGCCTCCATAATTGCATGAGCCAATTTCTTGTCATCAATCTCTCTCTCTCAGTCTCTCTCTTCCTCTCTCTCTCCACACACACACACACACACACACACACACACACACCCTGTTGATTCTGTCTCTCTGGAGAACGCTGACTAATGCAGACGCCTGAAGGCCCACCTAAGGAGGGTGGGAAATAATGGCTCTGTAATATTTTATAGTTCATGCCTGGTAGGGGAAAAACAGTGGTTTGTTCCAGTCATAACTCTAACATTTCCTAGTTGTTTGATCTTGAGTAATTCACTTAATGAGAGAATGAGACTCATTCATTCATTCAACAGATACTGATTCGGGCATTTGGGAGGTCTGGGGACCAGGAGATCTGCAACCCACTGTGAGTTCTTAGCTTGGCGCAGGAAATAATTCAAATACCAGCCAGCACAGAGTTTAAAGTGAAAGGGAGTTTATTAGTTGAAGCAGTGAGACAGAGAGTGGCTACTCCACAGACAGAGCAGCCCCTCCCTAGTGGGATTTACTTCTTTATTGAGGCTGATTTAATTGAGGGCTAGGTCATTCAATAAGGGGGAGGGATATTCAGGATTTTCTGGGAGAGGGGTAGAGACTTCTCCAAAGAGCTCAGCCTACCACGTTGTGTTCTTACATGGGCTTTCCTTTTCAGATCTTGGCAGAGGTGGAGTGTGTTGTTTCCTATGCAAATGTATTACAATGAGAGTATAATGAAGCTAGGGGTTGGATCAAGCTGGCCTTCGAGTTCTAAAGCATAAATCTTATTGGTTGCCGCCGATTGGCCACATACCCTACCTCAGCACAGTGTGAGGCACTAAAAATATCAGAGTAGATAAGATAAAGGCCTCACCCTTAAAAGCTCAGTAGTAGAATGAGAGCTGGAAGTATTAGAAAAATTCCTGTTCTCAAGAGTTGTAAATGTTGAATCATCAGGCACCTTTATCTCCTACTCTTTCCCGGCACAAACCCTCTACTTCTGGCATTGTTTAGCAGGCCTTCTTCAAGGATATTCTGGGCTCTGGAACTCCAAGTCATCACTTTCCCTTTGAGGAATGGCTTTATGAAATCGTCTTTCCCAGTTGTGTTCCACTAAGTCCCAGTTTTTAAATCCTCACCTGCAATCATGCTTTTATTGATTTTAGAGAGAGAGGGAGGAGAGAGAGGGAGAGAGAAACATCCATCGGTTGCCTCCAGAATGCACCCGGACCAGGGATCAAACCCACAACCTGGGTATGTGCCCCGACTAGGAGTCAAACACACGCCTTTCGGTGTGTGGGACTATGCTCCAACTGAGTCACAATGGCTAGGGCTACCCCACTTACTTTTCCAAGCTCTTTTCAACCACATCAGCCTACTAAGACCTCCCTTTAGTCTTAATTCCCAAAGATTTTACTTTCTATGCTCTTTATTAGCATGTACCAAAGATGAGCCCTTGTTCATCTTTACATCTAATATTCCAGCTGTTAAGCTTCTAAAAGTAGGATATATTCTTTTTTTCTGAGAATATTTTTTTCCATTGCTTTTCAGAGACAGTGTAAGGAAGAGAGAGGAAGACAGAAACATCGATGTGAGAGAGACACACCCATTGGTTGCTTCTTGCACACACACCCCGAGCCAGGGCCCGGATGGAGCCTGCAACCAAGGTAGGTACCCTTGACTGGAATTGAACCTGGGACCCTTCAGTCCACAGGCTGACACTCAAACCACTGAGCCAAACTGGCTAGGGCTGTAGGGTATATTCTTAAATATCTTTGTTTCACTCAGTACAGTAAACATTGCTTGAGTAACAGTATGATTTACTATTGTTGACTCAGTAAGAGAAACTGGAAAATCACTTCATTTTGTGGACCATGAGTAAATCAATCAGGAGGCTTCCCTAGAATTAAATGACAGTTTTATTCAAGGGTCTTAAGACTTGCAAGTCTGTCAATACTACCAAGTAACACTCAGAGTGTCCCAAAGAAAAAAGTTGAGAGTTCTTACAGTAAAAAGTATATTCTTGAGAAGAGTCAATCCTGCATTCTTAGCTTTTGGAATTGTAGTAGGCAGTTAGACAGACGAGCAGAGCAAGGACGATGGGACAGGTATGAAGGTCATTAGGACAGAAAGCCCTGGGTGCCTAGCAAAGGGCAATTGTAGGGTGGGACTTGCCCCCACAGTGACCTTTCCTTCCCTAGCATATCGCTGGTCATGGGGTTTGGACCCCCTGACCTTTCCTCCCTAGAGATAACATCTAGGCCTCAGTTGTATTTCAGCTCCAGGCCCAGAAAAGTGACAAAACCAGACAAGCCAGGCCAAGGCTGACCTCAGAACCAGCTGCATTGAATAATGACCCTGCCCTGGAGCCAACCCATTAATCAGTAGAGACCTAGACCCCGAAAGAACACACCTAGAAAGCTGATGAATATTCTACTAAGATTTTCCCCTGGGTCCTCCCTAAATTCTCCACCCATAAAACCCTTAGGACAGGACCCAGTGGGCATTCTCTCTCCCAGGAGCACCACCATGTCTCTCTCTTTCCCTTCCCCTTCCCCTTCCCCCCTACCCCCGGGCACATTACCATTAGCTTCCTCACTCCCAAGCTCCAAGGGCCCTTCTTTTACCTCTAAAATTTGTTTCCTAATCCCATTTTCCTAAGTCCATTTCTTCTACAAATTACTTCTTCTGCCTCTGATTTTATAAATAAATGTTCTCTTATAGTTTGAGTCTTGGCTTTGAATTCTTTCCTAGCCAGAACTCAAGTACCAAGGTTTCTGAACGCAGGTCTAGTCTGACCCCACCGTTTAACACCCATGCCTGCCGTGCCCACTGCCTACAGTGGAATGGCCTGAGATGCTGATCTTCCAGATGCCAGGGGCTCTGCATATGCGGACATCCTCTCTGAAGTTCTTCAGTGGGTTATCCGTAATATTTATAAATATCTCCAGGCATTAGTGCACAACTGGAAAGTTCAAAAGTTTAACTCCTCAGGCTAGTTAAGGTAAAATAAAATCTATTCTTATGTTTCAGCTCATTCTGATTTAAGTAATTTTGTTAGCTCAGCTATGGCACCTCCATTTTGTTTCTTCATTCTTTTTTCAGTTTAATTGTTCTGATTTTTCATAAACTACACAACAAAGAAAATATTTCATAATGGATATTTTGTATAAAATATTTTCAGTTTCCAAGTAGTAGACAAAGACCAAATAAGTTACAAATACAATAATTTGTTTATAATGTTATTATAAGAGAGATTGAGTATGCTACAGAGTTACAGTAACTATATTACAGAGTTACAGTAATCAAAACAGTGTGGTATTGGCATAAAAACAGACACATAAACCAATGGCTAGAATAGAGAGCTCAGAAACAAACTCACGCAGCCCTAGATAATTTTGCTCACTGGTTAGATCATCAGCCCACTGATTGGAGGGTCCTGGGTTCAGTTCTAGCCAAGGGCATGTACCTTGGTTGCAGGCTCAATCCCGGGCCTGGTCAGGACACGTGCGGGAGGCAATCAATCGATGTGTCTCTCTGATATCGATGTTTTTCTCTCTCTCTCTCTCTCTCCCTCTCTTCCATTCTCTCTGAAAAGCAATGGAAAAAATATCCTCAGGTGAGGATTAAAAAAGAAAAAAGGAAAAAAAAAGAAAGAAACTCATGCAAATACAATCTCCTAATATTTGAGCCAAGAATACTCAGTGGGGAAAAGATAGTTTTTTCAATAAATGGTGTTCGGAAAACTAGATATTTACATGCAGAAGAATGAAATTGGACTCCTATCTTACACCACTCAAAAGTTAACTTGCAGTGCAATTTATAATAGCTAAGATCTGGAAACAGCTAAAGTGCCCATCAGCAGATGAGTGGGTAAAAAATTGGGACATTTACACCATGGAGTCCTATGCAGCTGTAAAGAAGGATCTTATACCCTTTGGGACAGCATGGATGGCGTTAGGGGGATTTGCCAAGGGACAGACATATGAGGTTTGTTGAGAGTTAAAGACAGATTTATTGAAAACCACTTGGGTGCAGGTGGAGTGAGGCTCAATGGGCAGTCACCACCCCGAGGGGGCAGAGACTGTTTTTTATAGGGCTTAGTTGGACAGGAGGGGGCGTGGGGAGTGGGGATTGGGGAGCTGGGTAAGGAATCAATCTTGTTTTCTTCTTTCCGTGTTCTTTCTGTCGTTCCTGGAGTCAGGTACAGGTGTTCTCACTGGTCATTTGTGGTTTGGCAGGGGCTTGTGGTCACTTTGTGGTTGCTAAGTTCCCGCATCCACGTCGGTTGCCACGTTCCTGCGCTCCTGTGTCTATGTAGGTTTTCACGCTCCTGCTTCTGTGACTGCTTGTACCAAGGTTGGAGTTTTGGACTCGGGTTGCCAGGGACCTTATAGATGGACCCGGAGAGTATTATGCTAAGTGAAATAAACCAGGCAGAGAAAGACAAATATCACATGATCTCGCTTATATGTGGAATGTAAAGAACAAAATAAACTGGTGAACACAATAGATCCAGTGACATAGAAGCATGGAACGACTGAGGAATCTCAGGGGGAAGGGGGGTGGGGGGAGAGATTAATTAAAGGACTTATATGAATAAATGCATAACCCATGGACACAGACAATAGTGTGGTGAAGGCCTGGGCGGGGGTGGGCGCAGGGTGGAAAGGGTCAATGGGGGAAAAGGGGCACATCTGTAATTCTTTCAACAATAAAGATAAATTTTTTTAAAAAGTTAACTTGAAATGAATTAAAGACTTAAATGTAAGACCTGAAACCATAAAAGTCCTAGAGAAAAACATAGGGAAAAAGCCCTTTGACACTGGTCTTGGTGATGATTTCTGACTATGACACCAAGGCAAAGGCAACAAAAAGCAAAAAAAAAAAAAAAAAAGATGAAATCAAACTAAACATCTTCTGTACAACAAAACAGTCAAAAAAATGAAGCGGCGCCCCGCTGGGTGTGGCTCAGCGGTTGAGCATCGGCCTAGGATCCAGGCGATCGGGGTTCGATTCCCGGTCAAGGCACAGGCCCCGGCTGCGGGCTGCAGCAGATCAATGACTCTCTCATCATTGATGTTTCTATCTCTCTCTCTCCCTCTCTCTGAAATCAATAAAGATATATAAAAAAAAAAAAAAATGAAGCGGCAACCTATGGAACAGGAGACCATATGTCATGTAAGGGGTTAATATCCAAACTATAAAAAGAACTCATACAACTCAATAGCCAAATAGTAACAACTAGAATTATAATAATAATTTAATTTTAAAATAGGCAGAGGAAATGAAAAGATATATTTCCAAAGAAGATATACAGATGACAACAGGTACCTATAAAGATGCTCAACACCAGTAATAATCAGAGAAATGAAAACCAGAGCCCCAGCGAGACAGGGCCTCCCACCTATTGGAGTAACTGTCATCAAGAGGAGATAACGACGCTGGCAGTGCTGTGGAGAAAAGGAAACTCCTGCGCACTGTTAGGGGGAACGTAAGTTGGGGTAGCCATTGTGGACAACAGTACAGAGGCGCCTCAAAAAATTAAAAACAGAGCTATCATATGATCCAGCAATTTCACTGGGTCCATATCTGAAGGAAATGAAATTACTCCCTTGAAGGAGTATCTGTGCCTTCACAGTCATTGCATCATTACTCACAATGGTCAAAACACTGAAACTACCCAAGCGTCCACTCACAGATGAACGGATAAAGGAAATGTGATGCGCAAGTATAGACATAAAGTTTTCAACCATAACCAGAAGGAAATCCTGTCATTTGCAACAATATGGATGGACCTCGAGGGCATTATGCTAAGTGAAAAAAGTCAAGCAGAGAAAGCAATTACTGTATGATCTCCCTTATTATGGGAGATCTAAAAAAAAAAAAAAAAAAAGCCAAACTCAGAAATAGAGGATAGGATGGTGATAGCCGGAGGCTGGAGGGTGGGAAAAATGAGGAGATGTTAGTCACAGGGTACAAAGCTCCAGTCACAAGATGAATATGTTCTCGGGATCTACTATCCAGTGTAGTTAACGATAGTGTATTATATACTTGAAAGTAGCCAAGAGAGTGGATCTTAAATGTTCTCACTACATACACAAAAAAATTGCAATTATGTGAGGTGATGGGTTTGCTAACCTTATTGTGTTAATCATATCACAACATAAACATATATCAAATCACCTTTTGCCCGGCCGGGCATGGCTCAGCAGTTGAGCGTTGACCTAGGATCCAGGGGATTGGGGTTCGATTCCCGGTCAGGGCACATGCCCGGGTTGTGGGCTCAGTCCCCAGTCGGGGGCATGCAGGAGGCAGCCGATCAATGACGATTCTGTCATCACTGATGTTTCTATCTCTCCCTCTTTCTTCCTCTCTCTGAAATCAATAAAGATATATTTTTTAAAAATCACCTTTAACTTAGACAATGTTATATGTCAATTATCTCTCAATGAAGCTAGAAAGAAAAAGACTGCAGAGCTACATAAAGGCATAAAATGGTGTGACCAGAATTTTCGTTTAATCGAGTTATAATCTACATAACAAAAAATTCACCCTTTAACATGTACAATTGAGTGTCTTTTAGTATACTCACAAAGTCATGCAACTATGCCACTAATGAAAGAATCATTTCATCATCCTAAAAAGAAACCCAATACCTACTAGCAGTAGGATCAGAACGAATATTTATTCCCAAGCCAAAGGTCTTTCCACTTCAGAGTTTTATATGAATTTTCAATCTGATTATCTTAAGGTAAGTTTACTAAGTGTTTATATGTCCAAATGATCAAATACTTGCTAGGACTTTGCATAATTCCGTGCTGTTAACCATCCCAAGATTTTATACAAATTTCTGTATCCTTTGTTTTTTGATATCTACCAGATTCTTGAAGGTACACGGCAAACACTTAGGGACAGAGCTTATGTCCTCTAAACAGACTCAGGAAATATTCTGTTCTCTGATGTATAGCTCACATCTCAAAGGAAGTGACACTGGTAATTTTTACAGAGAATATGTGGGACTTTAGAGAAACGTTTAAAGAGGTTATTTATTCTGGAGCCTTTTACAAAAGGAAACTTTTTTTTCTATTTCAGGGTTTTCAAATAAAATTCACAACTAGACAATAGGTCCTTAAGAGACCTAAGGAGAGATCTAAGGAGAACCTAAACCTAACGAGAGAGTTCAAATACATTTTAAAAATTTGTCACCAGAGCATAAACCGAATTTCCCAGTCTGTAGTTTTCAAAACATCCATCTCCTGGTTTCTAGCTTTGTTTTGATTTGAACTTGTTGGAATTAATTTTATATCAAATGAACATGAGTGCCAAGTTTTTATTTTATGCCAAAGTTACCAGGTCTCCAAAAGAAAAATCTCTAAGGTTAGTCACATTTGGAGTATTGAAATAACATCCCCTAAAGTGTGAATCGTGTGTACACTCTGACACTTCAGTGAGTGGTTGTTGGTTCTTTAGGAAACATGGTTGCAAGTATTCATAAGGATGCAGGTCAATGCAAATTAATGACCAGAACTCAGGGTTCAAATCACTTCAAATGGTTGTAGACTAGTCAACCAATGAAAGAAATGAAAATGATGGTAATGACAATAAAGCTGAAAGATAATTTTTTAAGTGGCTAGTTCTGTTAAGCAAAACAAAACAGGAATAAACTGTAAACATTGATTATATTAGTCTCTAATTAAAATGTCCAAAAGAAAACCATATATGGGGTGGGGCAAAAGTAGGTTTTTAGTTGTTCATATGGAAAATAACACAATAACAAATAATAATACAAGAATAAACTCTGTTTCACATACTCACAACCGTAAACCTACTTTTGCCCAACGCTGTATTTTAACATTAATTTGGTAGGATATTAATTCCTTTTCCTCTGAAAAAAAAATTCCAATAAAATCTCTGAAAATCTATTAATATTGACATTCCTGGATTTTAATACCAAAAGAAAGTGTCCCTGCCATTAATTTCCAGTTCTTTAGTTAATAAAGTCATGAAATCCCTTTTAATACAACATAAAGTAAAATATACAGAATTTATAAGAAGATCATCTATAAATGTTTTATGAATGAATAAATAAGCTGATTCTAAAAATATTTAAAAACCATCAGATGAACCCAGTACAGATGACAGTCACACAGCAGCTCAGTGTCTGGCCCAGGATTACCCAGTTTGAAGTTCATTCTTCTCGAGGAGCTCACAGTCTTTTAAGTGTCCACCAGTATCAACAAAAGAGTTAAAGGATTGAATCCTGGAAGCTGAGTCTCTGAGGAATATTGTTTAGAATGGATTTAGACCTCAGAACCTCATTTCTGTCTGAACCATGCAGGGTGACTATGGATCAGGAAATACGGACTTTAAACCTAGCCAAAGACCTGCTCTACAAAAGGCGGGGATGGGGGGTGGGGAGCAGAACACTCAGCTCGGCTTATTTCAAAACAGCAATAACTCATGTGCAAGGCAGGGACTGCAAAGACGCTGTAAGTCATTCCACTCATGGCTGCAGCCAGAAAAACACAGCAAGGATGAAATTATTTTTCAAGTGGTCCTGAGCAGTTTGTGATCAACAGGCACTGCAGTGACAGGTCCATGTTGAAGGAGAAATGGGAGTCAAGTGGCAGAAACGTGGAGACATTCACGGAAGACTGAGCAGTGGCTGCTTGGAGCCCCTTGGCTCGGCCCACCTCGGCAGGCAGGGACGGGAGGGCCTCTTCTCTGAGAGCACGCCCTTAAGAGAAGTCGTCGTTCCTCTAACAAAACAGTTGTCAATAGGACCCCAACAGAGGCAAACGTGGGGCACCCTCCTGTACTCCCCAAGATGATCCTCTGCAAACGGGACAAGGGGGTGAAGATAAAGAAAATGGTGGCAACATTTCTCTGAAATTTACTGAAGTGAATGATGGAATTACTAGTCAAGGCAGTCAGACCCCTTCCCTCCTCATTACCCAGGGAGCGGCCTGAGGAGGGAGGTGCTTCTTTAGAGACTCGACTCAGATCCAGAAGAGCAAATCTAGGCCCCTCCAGGCCCCAGGAAGGGTCACTGAAAAGGACCCTCTTAGCAAGGTCTCCTTAGGAAGGTGGGGCCGGCATTTCTCCCCAGGCTGGACCACGTCACCCCGAGCCTGTTCCTACCCACCAGAGCAATGCGGGAAACTCCACATGTGGGGGACACCAAGAAAGAGTCCACGGAGCCCAAAAGTCATACCAATGTGAGAAGCGCCCCAAGATCCTTAGATGTTTTTTTTTCTTTTTTCTTTTCATTTATTGATATGAGAGAGAGAGAGAGAGAGAGAGAGGGAGGGAGAGAGAGAGGGAGGGAGAGAGAGGGAGAGAAAGAGACTTCTTGTTCCAATTATTTATGTTTTCATTGGTTGATTCTTGAATGTGCCCTGACCGGGGATTGAACCCTCAACCTTGGCATATCAGGATGATGCTCTAACTAACTGAGCTACCTAGCCAGAGTTTTAGGTATTTCTTTCAGCTAAAAGTCCATCAGGAAAAACAAACAAACACAATAATGAGAGGACATTTATTTGTGGCAAAGACTTCTTTCAGGCCTTAGACTTGCACATTCATCAGGAGATTCATGCGGGAGAGAAACCTTTCAGGTGCAGCCCATGTGTCAAGTCCTTCACCACAGAACCAACCTTCTAGCTCATGAGAGAATCATGAGAGAGAAGTCCTATGTGTTCCGTGTGCCAGAGACACTACCACCAGTCATCCACCTACCACCACCATCTGAGGGTGCACCAGAGGACTGCCTTCAGACGTGCTTCCTCCACACCAGAGGCTTCCTCGATGTAATGCATATAAATATGTCTGTATGTATAGCTCCATAGTATTTATTTAGAACATACTTTATAACTTCTGGATTATATTTTCCATTCATTGTCTCTCCCACTGAAATGTAAATTTAAGGAGGTTGGCAGGTCAGGGAATTTCTGTTTTATTCTCCAAAGTAACTCAGATGCCTGGAAAGTGGCTGACACATTTTAAATGACCAATAAAATTGTATCAAGCATCTTCTTAGAACTTTACACCATGGAATAATATGCAGCTGTAAAAAAGGATCCTTTAGCATGGTGGGACCTAGAGAGTATTATGCTAAGCGAAATAAGCCAGTCAGAGAAAGACAAGTATCACATTATCTCACTCATATGTGGAGTCTAATGAACAAAATAAACAGATGAACAAAATAGACCCAGAGACATAGAAACATGGAACAGACTGAGGGATCTCAGAAGGAAGGCAGGGGTGGTAGGTGGGGAGTGACCAGCCTAGGAACTTATATGCGTGTATGCATGACCCATGAACACAGACGGTAAGTGTGGTGAAGGCCTGAGGGGAGGGGTGCAGGGAGGAGGGGATCAATGGGGCAAAAAAAGGGGACATTTGATTTGTAATACTTAAAACAATAAAGATAAATTTAAAAAATAAAATAAAATGACCAATAAATATTTGCTGAATATTAATTAATTAATTAATTAATTAAACCACCTTACCCAGTGTTGGGTTATTAACTGTTTACTGAATCTAACCACTGATTTATAGTTACCATGGAAGGCTGAATTATGATTACCTGACTTAATCTTGATATTTTTTATTTGGCAATAACCTTGATATTTTTTATTTATGTTGTACATATGTATAGTCATTTCTCAGATATTTGGTTGTCTAAAGACCATGCTTTAGGGAAGGTGTCATTGAAAGACTGACTTGATAGATGACAAATTCTAATCCTCAGAGTGTTATATTTAATACTTGCTGTTTTTTCTGAATTGAATTCATTCTTTTTAGTCTAGTCTAGTTTCTGTAGAGTCAGTCGGAGCGCTGGGGAGTCTCCCCCATTGGCCAAGGTGGCACAGGGGGAGGTTCTTACACTGAGTGTGTCAAAAGCTAGAAAGGTGCATGGATAGGATTGGAGTGTGCCCAAAGTTAGAAAGATGAATGGACAGGGCCTAAGTGCTCCAAAAGCTAGAAAGATAAATGGACAGGATCCCAAAGGGCAAAAAGGTAACAAGACAATGGACTGAAAAAAAGCCCTCCTCTCCCTATCCCTATGAAAACCTCAGGCTTGGGCAGGAAGGGGGGATGGGATGGATGGTCTTTGAGACAGGAGTCCACCATTCTCCCAGGCTGCGCACCTCTTTCCTTTTGCACTAGCATCTGTCTCACAAGTTCGGCTTTTGTTGGGACAAGCAGCCAAACCTGCATTTTCGGTTACGGTCTCATACATCTTTTTAAGTTTGCTGCAACTCTTTTTCAGGAATATAGATTTTAAAATAAATAATTTTCTATAAATGTTTAGAATTTCACATTTCTGAATTATAGAGTCCTGATTATTAAGGTAATTTATTAATTTTAATTATTCCATAATTTGTACAAATAAATGCTGTTTTATATGACCATTGAAATAACATTTAAAAATAATTTCTTTTCTGTAATCACAATGACTTTTAGTACTTAACCTCTCCAAGCCTTGAGGAATTCAGTCTATAAACAGGGAGATAGTCCTACCAACCCCGGGATTATTATAAGGATTTACTAAATGATGTAGGTAAAGACCTGGGATGTGGTAAGGGCTCAAGAAAAGATAGTCATTGTTACTGTTATCAATTCTAGTTCTGTATTGCCAATCTCATTAATTCATTCAGATGACCTAAAACATTTCGTCAAAACATGGATCTTACGCTAAATATCTGTTGCTATGTTATTCCCTTAGAATGAAGTTAGGTAGCTATTTTAAGTAATCAAAAGACCTGTTCTCATACAAGTCAAAGAAACATAAATACACAGTGTTAAAGAATGAAATGTATTATGGTTTACACCACCTAATAAAATCTGGCCAGATTTTAATTTGCTTAGACACAAATGTGATCTATACCACTGAGTATTAAAAATAAAATAATGATCTATATAAAAATAATGATCTATACCACTGAAAATACAAAAAGGTCTAGCTTGAAAGAATAAAATGGGTTTTCAAAAGTATAGTTTTATCCTAAACACATATCTTTCAACCCCAGCCACAATGTTAGCTTGTAAAATATAATAAAAAGTCCTTTAATACCAACCGTTTATATTTCATGATCTGGCATCAGTTATCTTAAAAGATAAGAGCAGGACTGATTTATAGTTTCTTTTCTAAACCTTTGATGTAGGTAAACATTCTAACTTTAACTTCTTGCCTTCAAGCAAAGTTATGTTCTACTTTTCATAACCCAGTTGTAAAGATTTCCAGGAAGTAGCAATCTGGTAGCAATTTTAATGGTGTTTAAACTCAATGTCAGAGACACTGACGTATTATGACCATATATCAGTTTAATATATCAGAAAAGTGAAGGCCAAACGCTTGGCAATGGCTACAGGAATTGCAAATACGTGTCTTGGACAGAAATACAAAGCTATAGGGCAGAGATATCAAATGGGTTTCAACATATAAGACCAATTTTAGGTGTTTGCTGCCTGAATTGTTGTATTGAGAATTTTGAAGATTAAGTTAGTGCTCTGGGAGAAAGGGTGTGTGCTATGCTGTGATCTAAAAGCAATGACTACCCTGGGGAGGCAGGAGGTGTTAGGTAAGACAAGGGTCTCCAGGTATAGACAGTTCTTACTAAATGCTATTTTTGCTAAATGTTAAAATGTAGCACAGTGTTTTGCAGACGAGTCTGTAAACAGAATAAGCTTGACAGAAACTCAACAGGTTGAGTGTAGCCAACTGCAAAGAAAAAAATCAAAGTGTAATTAGCCAAATAGTATATGTAAGCAATGGCTAAACCTCCATTCTGACAGACATAGCTTTGGCTGTGAATCCCGTCTCCTTTACTCACTGCAAGTAAATAAAACATGTCTCGTTCTTGAATAGAACACCCCAAGCAGCAAACCCTTTGAATTCAGTAACAGGGGGACTGGCTTGCCAGCTCTTTTCTAGTTGTGGGGTCTTACATGTGGCTCAAGGCAACTGGAGTCTCAGCACAAGGGTCCTACCATCTCATATCCTTGCCTCTTGCTGTGCATGTTTCATTCTCTCTATGAAAACTGGTCCCCCATCCCGTATTTACCCCTACTCTGTGCACAAGGCAGGAGATGCTGCCCTCCCATCACCTGAGTTTACTGTCAGCAATACAAGTAAGAAGCAGGAACTATGGAGTAGTTCTCATCTGTAAAGAGATAGCCTCTACTAAATTCAAACTGAAAAAGAGAGAGTTCAGAGAACTGACAGGAAGGTTGGTGGAGCAGGCTCAGGCAGGAACCAAGGAAGGCGAAGCAGAGTCCAGGTTATGCCACAGGGATCAGCTGCTGAGACCCAGGACCACCAACACAGAACACTTGTGGCCTGCTGCTACTGACTCCCCTAGCCTGAACACTCACCTTCTGCCACTGGCCTCTCAACTCTACCCTACCACCATGAATAATCTGTGTCACTCCCTCAAATTTGAAGTTCCTGAAAGTAGCAGTACTCAGATCACAGGGCGACAATCCAGCTATTGCAGAGGATCAATTCTCAGAGAGGAACTTGGGTTATACAGACACCCTCAAAAGGTGTCCATTGCATGCTGTAGTCTGCTAGGCAGAGGGCATGTGAGAAGATGCCAAGCACCATCCAGCTTAGAAACTGCTGTCCCAGAACAGAGTAAGGAACCAAGTGGAGAGTTTGAAAGTTTGAATTGATGGCTAAGATACCTAGGAATAGGCAAATAGGTACCAAGAGGAGCTAGAACTGAAATCAAGGATTTGGCTAGATATAACAGGCCTGGGACCAAATTGAAGAACCAGAAGGAACTGAAGAGATGGCCCCAAAGTAGATTCCAATAGCAAAAACTAGACTTCCAAAAAATAGTCCTGGAGCTAGGGAGGCACACCAAGCACAGGTGGAATTCTAAGATTATAGACCAGATGGTCATGAAGTTAGAAACTAGAGTGCAACAAAGCAGAGAAAAAGATGGGCTGGAGTTGCTAAAGCTCATGTAAGATTGCCCTTTGTTACACGTACTCATTATAGGGTGTGTCCTCATACATCCAATGAATTGCCAGTTGAGGGGGAAGTAAAAACTTCAGTACACAAGCACCCGCCCTTGAGGCAATGGAGGCATCAGGAAATTCTGAAATTGATGGGTTACTGCTCCTCTCCACTAAGCCTGGCACAATGAGCCTAACATCTAAGGATGGATACTTCCTTTTGCCCGATCCTCCAAATCTTTGCTTAGCGGGGTCCTCACAATCTTCCTAACTGGGTTTACCAGCAGTTTTGGCGAGATGGAGAAGGCAAGGTTACAATGATGTAAATAACTTGAGACACTGAGTGGAGTGAGGCGATCCGGGCTTTGAGTGGTTAGCACAACTTGGGTGGAAGCATGTTGGGGGTGGCATGTGGTAGTGGGATGGTTATTAGGGAGCAAAGGCCAGAGCATCCCCCTGTGTAGGACTGCATGCAGGCTTTCTACCAGCAGAGAAAATCATCATCACAGCCTCAGTGATGAAAGCAGATTACTGACAACAGATAGGTTTATCCTAAACACAAACGTTTCCTGGCAAAATCATATGCTTCAGGATTAGAGCAAGCATACCCCAGCTAAACTCCAATTTTTAAAAACTTTCCAAGAATTTTAAGCATTAAAATGATGCTTTTCACTTTTGTACGAACAAAATATTTCATTCATTTTGTTTGAAGCTGTTCCCTGGCTTTTTCATCCAGCTGATTCTGTCAGGGATTCCAAGACTTAGGTCCCTTATCACTCTTTAACATGTACCCCCCAGACCTCTATGTTGTGTGGGACACATACAAATGTGCTGCTTTTGTCCATTTCATGAATGAGCAGATTTTCACTTAAAAGCAATTTCTATTCTCCCAAACTCAGAAAGACTTTAAAAGATTTTTCTCTAGTTTTGTTTTCTTTTGTGGTTTTGTGTGTGTGTGTGTGTGTTTTAAATATCCCTGGAAGTGAGCTATTGAGTCTAAGATTAAAAAGACTCCAGGTTATTTACAGACTGAAGATGGGGATTGCACAATGAATATTCCCAAAAAGAAACAAACAAAAAAAAGAAAGTAGGGAATGAGGTAATAAAAAGACTCAAAATGAGGGCGGAGAGAAGTTCATGATGAATTAATATAACCAATAAAATGTAGGAGAGATTTTGACACCCTCTCTCATCTTTAAAACTACATGCAGAACATCTACAAAGCCACTTCACCCCTTCAACTGGGGTAGACTAGGGTTAACTAGTATTTTAGAGTTGATTTTTTGAGGCTGAGGTCAAGAACAACAAAAATATTATCTCTATTTTATTTATTGGTTTAGAAAAAAACAGCCCAAGGAATTTATTTTCTAGGTTAAAAAAAAACACACAAACCCGAATATAAACCTACATAAAAATTTTAATGCCGCAACAGTCAATGGCAAATGAGGTTTTAGGAGCTAAATCAAATAAAGCACTGTTTCATGTTACGTGTACCTTTTTATTAATGTGAAAGCCTATGCCTACCTTTGGTTCGTTTAGTGGGCTGAAGAAAAAGAATTTCAAACCCTTCTATGCATTTCCTGAGTTTCTAGAATACCAGAATACGGACACATGATTGCACTATTTCTTATCTGTTGAAGATGATTGAATTTCGCTAAGAAAACCACAAAGGAAGCCAACGATCCCGCAGTACTAGTTCTGATAACCCCACGAAAGAGGAAATAGAAAGAGGAAGTTAATCTGAGAGTGACAGAGCAGAAGTGATTTCATCAGAAAAGCCTCAATATTCAGCCTATTCCGACCTTGACTAACCCTCATCTTTATCCCATTTCCTTCTGGATCCTCTCCCTTCTCCAGAGACTGGATACAGGCAAAAAGAAAAAAAAAGAAAAAAAAAAAGTCCTTGGATTCAGATGAGCAGGATTCTAGTTCTCCGGCCGCACTCCCAGGGCCCCAGCCTCAGTTTCCACAGCTGTCAAACAGGATAACACGTGCCCCGGTCCCCCCGGCCCCCCATTGGGATGTTGCCAAGACCGTGTGAAAATAAACTGCCCCAGGCTAAGCCAGAGCTACCATCACTGGGAGAGTCGCCAACAAAACTCGGCTCCGGCTCCCTCTGGAGACAACGCCGGTCCGACCTACAGTCAACAGGAAGCTCCTGGGTCGGGACAGGCTCGGAAGGCGGCCAGACGCGAGTGGCTTTGGACGGCGACCAGGCTGAGGATGAGGGTGTCAGCAACGCCCCCACAGCCCAGGGTTCACTATCAGCCGCCCAAGGTGCGGAAGCGCAGTGCTGAGAAGCAAACTGCCGACCCCAAAGCCTCAACCCTGTCCTCCCCCGCAAAAACAAACAAAGCCCTCCGCACTACAGAAAGCCGGGGGGAAGGAGAAAGGCGGGGGGGGATCTGCGCCCCCAGCTCCAGCGCCCGCGGCAGCCGAGTCTGCGGCCGCAGGGTCCCCGGGGGAGCGGCTCTGCGGCTCGGCTCTCCGGGTGCAGAAGAGGCTCCTCTGCTCGACCCCGCGCCGCCTTCGGAACCCGCCCGGGACCCCGCCGCCATGTTGGGTCGGGAATAAGCGACCCGGACTCGCCACCTAGGAGGACGGCGGCGGGGAGGCCGGCAGCCCGGGGCGGCGCGCGCCAGCGCCGGAAGGCTCCGGCCGGCGGAGCCCGGGCGCCGCGGCGCGAGTTCCGGTGAGCAGGCCGGTAGCGCGCGCAGGTAGCGGCAGCCCCGCCCCCGCGCGGAGGGGCGGGGCCAGGAGCGAGGGCGGGCGCGAGGCGGCCAGGAGGTGGAGAGTGAGGGCTAGGGGTGGGGAGCCCGGGAATTCCCTCCTACTGAAGTAACAAGTCTGGGGTCGACCGTGCCGTCGTCGCGGCCGCCGGGCGCCCGGGACGAGGGGGTGGAAGGAAGGAGAGGGCCCCGCGGGCCTCGCCTCCGCCCGCCGCGCCCGAGCCCCAGCAGCAGCAATCCATGTGAGCGCGACTGGAGAGCAGGTAAGGACCCGACGAGGCCCCGCGGGCGGAGGCGGTCGACCCCGGCCCGGCGCTGCTAGGCCCCGGCGCCCGCCCGCGCCCGGAGGCGCCGCCGCTCCCCGCCCCCGCCGCCTCGGAGTCGGGAAGTTGAGGAGAAACTTCTCCCCTCCCCCGAGCCGGCTCGTCGGGCGGGCGTGTCTCCTTCCCGGAGCTACCTGCTAGCCCCCTGACTCGGTCTCCGCCCAGTCCTGCCCTCCCCGGTCCCACCCAAGTCCCGCTTAAGGTCGGGGGAGCGTGGGGAACCCCCACCCCCAGCGCCCTTCAGGTCGGGTGGGCCACCGGGCGAGGCGGGGGCGAGGTTTACTTTGGCCGGCACCTCGGAGGAAGCGGCGAGGGTAGCGGCCCTTCTCTGCCCCGGGGATCGGGGGTCTGAGCGCTGACTTTCGCCGGCTGGCAGCTGTGCCGTTCGCGCGGACGAGGGTGTGTGTGTGTCGGGAGAGTGGGTGAGCCTCTCGCTTCACTTGGTTTGATTGAAAACCACAACATGTTAAAGTTTTCCTTTGTTATGTGTTGGGGGTTGGGAAATATGCCATTCAGCATCCACTTTTACAGGATTATGCCACTCCGTCTCCACTGTTCACGTGCTACAGAAAATTTTGTTTTAAAGTGTGTTTTTCTGCTTGATAATTGCTTCCAGCTTTTGCTTTATTGGGCATGGAGCAGCGTTGTTTTAAGAAGCTCTTCGAAAATCAAGTCCGATGTGGGGACTGCTTTAATTTTGTTTGTAGTGAGTGCGACACAGCATAGTTCGGATTTGGCTGAATTATTTTATGCGTAATTAATCGAAACAGGCTTGGAATAATACACTAACAATCTATAAATTATTAAAGAAGTGAAAAGTAGTGGAATCACAACTTTATGTTCATGCCGTTTATTGTGTATATATGTTCCACTGGCGTGTTTTCACATACAGTAGATGCTTTCACATGTGCGTATGTATATTTATAATATGTTTGTGCATTTTAACTGTAGGATTTCAGTGCTGAAGTTATCTTGATAATTCTAAATGTATTTAAACCATCTTGTTAAATTTCTAATGTTAAATTACACACTAAAGAAAATATTACTAAATGTATACACTTGATTATACATTTAAGGCAAGTATGTGGTAAATCTATTATCCTTTTTTTGATCCTTACCCGAGGACATATTTTCCATTGACTTTTTAGAGAGAGTGGAAGGGAGGAGGAAGGGAGAGGGAGAGAGAAAGAGAGAGACATCTACCTGAGAGAGACGTAGACACATCCATGGGTTGCCTCCTGCTAGAGGCCCACCAGGGCTGGGGATTGAACCTGCAACCCAGATACATGCCCTTGACCTGGAATCGACCCGCGACCCCTTGGTTCCAAGGTCGAGGCTCTGACCACTGAGCCAGACAGGCCAGGGCTAAATCAAATATCTTAACTAGCTGCAGTGCTTAGCACACAGTGGACAGGAAACATTTTGAATGGACAGGTAATGAAGGAGTGCCTTGTATTAGAAGCCAAGGATCTTGTATATATCATATATGATTTTCATATATTGTTCTGTAAGAAAGTTGTTTTTCATTAAACCATACATTTGTTTTGTTTTACTAATATACGAGACCCCTGCCATAGTTGACATTTAAGAAAAAGAAGTTTAATTATATTTTAACTTTTGGATATTAGCTAAACCTCAGTGGAGATTTTGAATGCTGGTTGGCAATTCATAGGGTCCTAAATTTGAAAACAAATAAAACAATTGCCTTTGAGCTGAATCTGAATACAAGACAGTTCATATCCATGTTTCCAGAATAAAAGGTAAAATGGCTCTTAAAATATGTACTCTGCTATAACCACCATAATGTTACATTAGCTTTAATTTTGCAGTATGTTTTTGCTGACTTCATAAACCACAAAATTGAATCCTTTCTGTTCAACCGAAAGTGAAATTACAGCTTTGACCTATCATCCTGGGATAGGTGGAATTTGTCTTATGGCTGACGTTTACAATTAATACATGGTTTAAGTTTTAGTTGTTTTTTTTAATTCAGGAAATTCTTAAGCTGCAAAATCAATGTCCATGCATCCTTGGTTCGTTCCCAGGTTTCATCACCAAAACCAACCAAACCAAACAAAAAAATCAGTGTCCATGCAAATAGATCTTCTTTGTGATATGTAATGTTAGAAAAAGAAATATTCTAAAAGAGTAGCAATGACCCAGGATAGGAGAAATATTACCAGCCCATGGTGTAAGACTTGTTTAAACAAAGTCTAATGTTGCATCTTTTTAGGCAGTAAGTAATTTATTAATGTGAGTAATTTTTCTTTATAAATGTATTTAACTCTCAACGTCGTGTTCAGTGTAGTCATCATTAATTAAGTTCCTGTTAGCATTATACTAAAAAGAAGCCTAATGTAAAAAAATTTAAAAGAGCAGTACTAAACTCTGTCTAGGAATACAAACTTGGGTGATAACTCTATATTTTTTAAAAACCTGCAAGGAAGTGATTTCTACAACAGTAAAGATATGAGGAGAGGGAGGAAGTTGTGATTGGGACTCAGCTTCTTAAGTGGTGGCAAAGTTCTTTTAACCTGGTGTGGTTGCAAGGTGTGTTGGTCTTAGCATAAATCATTAAGCCATACGTTTGTTCTCTGTGCTTTTCTCTATCTGTGTTGTAGTTTACATAAAACTTTTTTTTCTTTTTTAAAGAAGCCTGTGTGTAATGTACTACATATAAGGTACTTAAATAAATAATGTAATATTTGGTGACTGACTTTAGAATACTGCTTTCATTGTCCTTTGCAAAGAGGGTTAGACTTACTAAATAATTATCATATTCAGCTAGTGCATGCAACTACTTGGACATGTAAATAATATGTTAATATTTTGAAGGAAGACACCAGGTTTTTACTAACTTTAAATTCTCTTCAACTTTTATATTGTGACAATTAGGTAATCAAAATATGTTTATTAAAATAATGGGTACTGTTCGGTCATTAAATATAAAATACACTTTAGTTTACAAAAAGTTTATGTGACATGACAGTTAAAACTCAGAACTAACTATGGCATCAAGGTAAAGTCTTCACTTTTACCCATTTTCTGTTTTCTGGAACAGTAATTGTCTAGATCAGTTTTGATATTTTTAGTTTTGATATTCTTAAGGATGTCATGAAATTGTGAGCATAAAATATATTTTTGTTTACTTAAGTTAAATGAAGATGTGTCGTATAACACCTAAAGGAAGGGTATGTTTCGTTTCAAAAGAAAGCAAATTACAGTACGGCATTGGAGTTTTGAAAATGCTGAGAAACATTATATTATGCTACTTTTCTTGCTTTATATGAGGCTTATTTTAGTTGTTGGTAGCTTTTTAGTTGGCATTTTGTAATGAGTGGAAGAAGAGATCACATCTGTGCCAAATTCTTATATCGCAGGAACTTTCAGTCATGTTATAAAGGTGATGTTTGTGGTGCTAGCTTTGTTACATGAATATTTACAGGAAGTTTTAGTTAAGATCTTCCATTGTTCAGAACCCTACGTGGCTTAGGTCACCTTCAGTTAACATTTAAATAGGTCTATAATACAAATATAAGTTCCTCTAGCAAGGTACAAATGCCTTTCTTTAAAGGAAATAATCCATTCCTGTTAAAGTATCTTGGTATCTTATTGGTAGTGGGTATGGCAGTTTGTGTGTGTCTATGGCAGGGTATGTATTATCTCTTTTCTTCCTCTCAGCTGCTTCAGCGCCACAATTAGCCTGAGTATTGCTCAGCTGCAGCTGCTGGGTGATTATGAACCATCCAGCTCCTGTCTAAACTCAGAGGCAGATTTAGCAAAAGGAGCTATAGTAACAGCAGAGGGTGAGCGAGAAGAGCCGGTGCTGCTGCCAGTATAATTTTAACATGTCTGTGTGCCAAGGGATCATTGGCTGCAGCAGCACTACTACCGTTATCTTGGAACTAGCTGACTTGATGGCAACACATCCTGGTCTGGATTGGGTTTACCTGGTGTTACTTTTTAAGATCTTGAAGCTCACTCCAGGAAAGAGTAATTTCAGAGTACAGGATGGTGTACCGGTGAGGTACACCAGAACTGAGTTATAAGCCTCTGTGCCTGGGATAGCATTGCCCTTCAGTTTCCCTTGTTTGAGTGTATATATGAAGCATATATCGTATTTTTACTCCATTGCTGCTTTTAAGCTGTGTCTCTTAGAAGTGCTACTGCTACTACTGTTGTTTGGGGGTGGTAGGAGAGCTTATAAAGCAGGTTCTTTGGATTCCCCACTGAAATGGAAGACCTTCAAGAGATCTAGAACTAGCTACACATGACATATCCCCTGTAGCTGTCTGAATTTTGCAAGTAGGAACCCTAGATTCTTTTTCCTGTTCTTCCTTTATTCCTGGGGTATGAGAAGATGGGCATCAATAAACACAGATACAATAGCATCTAAATATGGCAAGCCCCCGACTGGAAGATGCAATTTTTGCTGCTTCTGAAATGTTGCTAAGTTTATAAACATGCCAAGAAAGAGCCATAGCATCCTGTCTTTTTTACCACTACTGCCGGAAAATCTATGAAGACAACTCATATTAATCCTGGCTTAGAAACTTGGTGGCTCCGGTTTTGGCTAATTTTGGATGGGGAATAGAGAATATTGGGAGAAGCAGCACTCATTCTTGTTTGTATAACCACAAGGAAGGAAAAGGCACAGAATACTACACTCATGAACATTAACAGGTGTACATTGTTATATTAGCACATACTTAGCAATACATTGGTATATTGACCCCCTTCTTTATGCTCCCACAAAACACCAATGTAAAAGCACATTTCTTTCCATGACTGATATACTTGATCTAGTGCTCACTTCATTGAGCACTATGGCAAGGAATTCTTTTATATGAATCTTTGAGAAGAGTCCCTAGTAGAATAAATACTTAATGAATTTTTAATTGTTTACAGGGATGTGGTTGGGCTATATGACTTTATATATACAGGCTTCCACACACAACACCTCTACTAAAATTTTCCAAAACTAGCTTGGTGCTTTTTTGTAAGCTAATGTTAAATTCTTTTTTTTCCCTTTTTTTTAACCCTCAAAGTTTTGTTCTAGAAAATGATTTTACAGAATTGTTTAAACACTTGCAAATTGAATTTAAAGGTTATTTTAATAAAGTTTATTTTGGAATGTTTTTACTATTTTAGTGACTATAGAAAGCCCAAGCTATGCAAAGAATATATATATCATAGATTTTTCTAAAATACATTTGATATCCTGTCATGTTACTAGTGGCAATCAATGTTATGACTTATGTTCATATCTTTCAAGAACCAAAAAAAAAGTTCTTTTTGATTTTCTTGACATAATGTGTGTAAAAGAATGCATAGTTTATAGAATATGTCTGCTGGTTATTGGTAGTAGGGGACAGAGACAGGAAAGGCCTGACTACTCAAACTTAAAGATTGTCTGATTTCAGCCTCCTAGCAGTATGTAAACTCTAGGTTTTCTTAACCTAATTATGGAGACTAGTCACTTAATTTTTTAATATAACTTTCAGATTTTTAGCGTAAGTAGAAATTGGGGTGGGTTGGAGAAAGTTGGCATTTAAAAATTTTATTTTATTTTATTGATTTTAGAGAGAGAGGGAGGGAGAGAAAGGGGGACATTGATTTGTTGTTCCACTTATTTATGCATTGGTTGATTCTTATATGTGCCCTGGCCAGGGATTGAACCTTCAACCTTAGTGTATCAGGACAATGCTAACCAACTGAGCTACCCAGCCAGGGCTAGTTGGCGCCTTTTGCTGCATAAACTAATACTATAATTGTTCCATGGGAAGTTTATGGATTTCTAAATTTTCTTTTGATGTAATTAGTATTTTACAGATAAGGATACTTTAAAAATAATAAGCATTGGAAAAGGAGCATAGAAGACAACTGTAGTGTAATAAGGAAAAGACTAAAAGGTATAAGATCTGTAATTTAGTTTCATTTCTGACAATGAAGAGTTATGTGGCCTTCATCAATTCAGTAAACTCGATAGGCCTCAGTTTCACCATTTGAAACAGGATGTAGTTGGGCCAGATGGTTTCTAGTATCTTTTCAGCCTTATATAAATGTGTGGTTGAAGTTTTTGTATTGATAAAAAAAATTTAAGAAAATTTTTAGAATCTAGAATTTGAAATAAAATTAGATAACAGGTAAGTAAAAGTTATAATGAAAACCTGACACAGACTTGGCTGTGGACTTTCTCAGGCAAATGTAGTGTTATTCCAGTGCAGTGTTATTCCATTTATTAAGTGGATATTTATTAAACATGTGGTGTGACAAACACTATGCTAGTTTTGATATTATGAAAATAATTGCAGCATGACGGCTGCATTTTAGGAATTCATAGTTGGACGGAACTATGATTATTAGGCTGTTATAAATTTTGTAGATTGGTAGATCTTTTTAGTGTGACAGTCCCTTGCAATACTTCTCTGGTTTTGTTTTGTTTTTTAATGTTTTGATTTTCTTTTAGAGAGAGAGGAAGGAAGAGGGATAGAGAGATGGAAACATCGATGAGAGATCGGCTGCCTCTTGCACATCCCCACACTGGAGATTGAGGCCGCAACCCAGGAATGTGTCCTGACCGGGATTCGAACTGGTGACCTCTTGGTTCCTGGGTTGACACTCAGCCACTGAGCTTCTGGCCAGCCACTTCTCTGGTTTTTTATATTAGTTGGTGATACCTCTGAAACTTTAATAAATCCCTTTGCACTAGATAGGTGTAACCTCAAGTAAATGGATTTAATTCTCTAGGCAGGAAGACTTGATCTTTTTTTAATTGATTTTTTAGAGAGAGAGAGAAAGGAAAAGAGCGAAACATTGATTTGTTGCTCCACCCATTTATACATTCATTGGTTGGTTTTTCTGTGCCCTGACCAGGGATCAAACCTTCAACCTTGGTGTATCTGGATGATGGTCCAACCAACTGAGCTACCCAGCCAGGGCAGGAAGGCTTGATTTGATGTTTTTCTAGATACAGTGGTACCTGGATTTGACGAACATTTCGGTTTTCGCATGCCGTAAACCTGGAAGTAAATGCTTTGGTTTTCCAACACGCCTCGGAAGTCGAACATGCCACACGGCTTCCTCTGAGGGGCAAGATCCTGAGGCCTAGCTGTCGGCTGTTGACCCCTCGGTTTCCGAACGTTTCAGAACTCGAACGGTCTTCCCGAATGGATTACATTTGAAAACCGAGGTACCAGTGTATTAGTTCATTACAGGTATTTGTGGCTCACATAACCAGGCTCCACAACACCTATATAGAAGTTTTACTATAAAAAGACACATTTGAAAGCAAGGCTTTTAAAAAATAATTTCATTAAAGCAGGTAGCTGAGATGTGATTTAACAGTAATTGTGACTATTTGGATGACAGCTTTGCCACATTGTATCAGGAAAATAGCTACATTAAAACTTTTATTTTTTTTAATTGACAAAAGGGCAGAGTAATTGTGGATATTTTTCTGTAACATATGTGGTTAATATTTAGAACAAAATAAGCATGAGCACTTGAAAATGATTAGCTTCTTTAAGATTTGCAAAATAATTTTGTAAACACAAACTAACTAAAATTATAAGTCGATTGTGTTCCCAAACTTTGTCAGTCATTTATTTGAAAATCAAAATCTTTTCCCAGAAAAAGTGTTTTCTGTAAGGTTAACCCTTTGGGTTAGATTTCCAGGCAGCTCATTAGCGTTTACTTATAAAAACCTAACAGGTATAACAGTGTTTCAGTGGTAAATGTGCTCTAATTGATTTTCAGGTTTTATTTTGTTTGTTTTTTAAAACCTGCTGAGCTCTTGAACAGATGAAATATTTGGCCTACTAAATAGATCCTGTGGTTATACAGTGGGTGATAGCCTTTCCAATCTCCATACCACCCCACCTTCCTAGCTCCTCACCCTAAAAACCACTCTGTTATGAGTTCCATATTGGGATACTAGAGCTCTCCCAGTGATGCCTTACTGTTAAGCTGAATTTAAGTACAGAAGCTTCCCTAGATTATCCCACCTGCTTGGTAGGCACTATGAAGCCTGCCTCTTACTCTAGAAAGCTTCAAAAGATTAGGAATGAGAAACAAAAATGAGGAAAGGAGAGGAGGGCTTGGGGGAAAAGAGGAAAGGACATAATGTGGAGTTTGTAATTTTTCCTTTTGTGTTCTTTTTTCTGTTTCTCACCCAATTCACTCCTTTTCTTAGGCATTGGTTAAGGAAGAAAGCCTGTTCTGTGACAGGTGCTGTGGTACACATTCATATGCATTATCAAGTTAACGTAAATCTTTGAAATGCCTTTTCAAAATACACAAAAATCGTGGATGAGGTAGGTATTTATTATATATGAAGAGACTGAGGATCAGAAAGTATATGTAATTTGCCAACATCATATGACTAAATGATTTGGTAGAACTGAATTTGATCTACGGTTAACTGACAGCAAACCTATGCCCTATAAGACAATTCCTTAGGAATCGGGAGCAGTGATGGAAGAGGGCATTTCTTATCTTTTTCCTTCTCCCTTATACTGTACATTTGTATTGGGGCTGAGAATTTTCTGCCACTTACACTTTCCTTTTTAGTGGAAGTAGCTTTCTGGTGCATATTTAATAGGTGCCAAAGTCAGATATTATATGAACTGAAAAAGATGGGTTATTACACTAACTGAACTGTAGCTGATGCTTTCCTTTTGTAGGTTTGGGTTTGTAATGGAAAATTGATATACTAATTCCAAAGCATTCTTTATCTTTTTATAAAGTAAGATGTTAATCCTAGATTAACAGAGACAGTGTTCAGATGTATTTCCCATCAGGTTTCTTTTTTGGTCCAAATTTAATTCGTCAAAAGAATAAAGGAGCATGCAAAATATGGATTATTACACTAAACTGTAGCAAATGCTGTCCTTTTGTAAGTTTGGGTTTGTAAAGTGTATATATAGTCTCTTTGTATATAGTCAACTCCCCAAACCCCTTCTCAGATCTGAGTCTTGTGACTCAAAGGCTGACTCAAACTTCTACTGTACAATATTGTTTTAATTTCTACTAATTACATCATTTATTCCTAGATGAGTTAGTAGAAATAGATGGAAGGTTTGCATTGGCTAAATGGTCCTCAGTCACATTTTAGATACATGCTGCAAGAAGAGAGCACATTTTCTAATTTGCCCTGTCAGTGGGATGGAATTTCCTACACCTTGGTACAGACTCACCAGCCTTCACTTCCTTCTGGAGGAAACAGTAGGATTCTTCCGTACTGGCGTGTTCCTATAAATCTTATTGTTACATGAAATTCTCACTCTCTGGATGAAGAGCCTCACCTAAGGCTCCAAATGGAAATTTTGTTTGCTACTCTTGTCACTCTGTGACATTCTATTACAGTGATTTCCTTCACCACCTTAGAAGCTTTTTCTTCTTGGCTTCCTTTTATTTTTTTTTCAGTTGTATCTAAGAATGTACCCATTGTCCTCTCTAATAAGCTGGAACATTGTTTTCTAGCGGGGATATTAGCTTGATTTTGTAGCGTTGTTATCCCACATGGAATGTCTACAGTATAATTCCTTTACACATCACTCCAGCAGTTCTTCATTGCTCATGTTTATTGAGTCTTTAAAAGGGTTGGCAGATACTTTTAAAACTGTGGTGCAAAGTCTAAATGATGGGAGTGGCGACTGCTTGAATGTAGATTCCATGAGAGCAGAGATCTTTGTTTTGGTTGTGGAAGTTACTCCAAGCACCTAGGATCGTAACACATAGTAGGCACTTGTTAAATATAGCAAAATGCAACAGTCTGTTGGTAGTGTTTGCCTACCACGGGCATGAAAGAAAGGAATGTCAACATATAGCTAGCTCCTCACTAAAAATTCATGCAGTAACCACAGGTGCTTTTTTTTATTCAAGACTCCTTGGAGTGGAAGGCCTAGTGCTAAACTAGTGACATTAACACTCAGAATGAATTTACGTAAACTTTCTACTTTAATGTGATAGAGATTCTGAGGTTTGATTGTCAGTGACTTGTAAATGTTAGAGAGCAGTAAGAAAAGTATGTACTTTCAGTAAGAGGAGTCCTTTTTTTATGTATTATTCTCTAAATATATTTCTAGCAACCATGCTTCTTAAAAACTCTGGCACACATCAGTTCTCCTTACATTGCTTTGCGGTAACAAGTCATATGAATATATGTTTGTAAGTAGAGCTGGGAAATAGTACTTGACCGGGCAGCTGCCTTCCAGTGACAACCATAGAAGGGGACGAAGACTTTGTTGGAAAAGTAGCTGTGTCTGCCAAAAAAGGGGAGAGGAAGTAACCTAATAGTTAAACAATTCAGACATCTATATGGAAATATACTATTTGGTTGTATAAATGTGGTTAGACTATTTATTTGAACGGTGTGGACATAGATGGTATCTTTTGAATTTATGGCAACAATATGTGTATATAAGCAAACCAGATATGATGGAAAATGTCAGATATCCCAACATCTTCTGAAAGTTATTTTTTTATAAGCATATATCTGGAAAAATTTAATTTCATGTTTTAAGCAGTAAAGGAAGCTATAGAGATATTTGCTATTTTACATAAGTAGACATTTCTCCAAAGAAGACATACAAATGGCCAACAAACACATGAAAAGATGTTCAACATCATTAATCATCAGGGAAATGTAAATCAAAACCACAATGAGATACCACCTTACACTTGTTAGAATGGCTGTTATCAAAAAGACAAGAAATAAACTTAAGTGCTGGTGAGGATGTGGAGTAAAGGGGACTGTCATACATTGTTGGTAAGATTATAAATTGGTGCAGCTACTATGGAAAACAGTATGGAGGTTCCTCAAAAAAATTTAAAATAGAACTATACAGCCCAGCAATTGCACTTCTGGGTATTTATCCATGGAAATAATAAATGCTAATTCAAAAAGATATATGCCCCCCCCAATGTTCATCGCAGCATTATTTACAATAGCCAAGATATGAAAGCAACCTAGGTGTCCATTGACAGATGAATGGGTTAAGAAGATGTGGTATATGCATATACAATGGAATATTATTCAGCCATAAGAAAGAATGAAACTTTGTCGTTTGTGACAATGTGGATATATTTAGAGGGTATTATGCTAAGTGAAATAACTCAGACAGAAAAGGACAAATGCTGTGTGTGGTTTTACTTATATGTGGAATCTGAAGGACAAAGCAAACAAGCAAAACAAAACAAACAGATTAATAGAAACAGAACAAACTGATGGTTGCCAGAGAGGAGGGGTTTGGGGGGATTGGGCAAAAAAGGTGAAGGGGATTAAGAGGTTCAAATTTCCAGTTATAAAATAAGTCACAGGGATGTAATATACAGTATAGGGAATACAGTCAATAATGTAGTAATAACTTTGTACGGTGACAGAATGTTATTAGACTTGTGATCACTTTGTAAAGTGTATAGATGTTGAAGTACTCTCTTGTATACCTGAAACTAATCTAATATTGTATGTCAACTATAATTTTAAAGAGAACACCACCAACAACAAAATATTTGCTATTTTGAACTTAATTAGGATGAATAGAAAAGGGGAGATAGTGATATGTAAATTCTAGAAAGAACATTTACAGATAAGGACCTTGTTTTCTTGGGTTTATATTAAAACGTAGCAAGAAAGGGAATTCTGGATTTTAAGGAGTTGTATGTCCTAGACTTTAGGAAACATATTAGAAAACTGGTAAGAATCTAATGGCTTAAAACTGGTAAGATTCTAATTGACAGTATGCCACCTAAAGAAATAAAAAGCCTAAAAATGCCTTAGAACTTTTTGTTACGAAAAGCTTGGGAAGCCCTCTTTAGGGGAGGAGGCTAGGGTAGAATGGGGATTGTAGTATCGGTATTTACATAGCACTTTTAGTGATTGAGAAGACAGTAATTGGCCATATGAAAGAATTTGGTGGGGGTAGTGGCAGGTGGAAATTATGATGGCACTAAAGCTCCCCCTTCCATCTCATCTCACACCTCCCTTTCCAACCACACTTCCACATGCCCTTAGCTATTCCTACTGGGGCTTAGTTTTTGGTTTTTACTTTTTGTTTGTTTGTTTTTTGTTAATGAATAGAACTTAAGTCAGAAGGAGAAATACGTAGTAAGGGTCAAGTAGAAAAGAGCGTCAAAAACCTCTTTGGATATTGTCAGAGGATGAGTAGGATCTTTAGAATGATTGATGCTTAGAAGTAGGAAAACTAATGATAACGTAGATGATTCTGAGAGATAAATTCACATCTAGAAGAAAGAAGCCACAGATCCACAGCTTAGGAAAGTTGAAATAATAATTAATGGGGAACACGTAGCATGTCTTCTTTTTATCTCCTAACTTCTATACAAGAGGATGTTCTTTAAGTTAAAAGACCCCTAAAAAGGAATAAGAAAGTAGATAATAGGTAGTAAGAGGGTATCTAGCTTTCACTGATTTTAAACTTCTGGGCCTAGAAGAATTCTATCTAAAGGTTCTGGAAGACATAGCTGCTATTCCTGGGCCCCACCAATAATAGAGAAATCATGGAGACAGGTAGACATCTCAAAAAAAGAAAATTGATTAAATGATGCCTTAGAACAGTGATTTTCAATGGGTGTGTCACTAGAATTTTTAAAACATGCACTACCTGACTGTTTAGTCAGGGGCACTGACCTCTTTTCCCTTAGATTGTCAAATAAAAATGACAACAGCCAACACAATAGCTGTACAGTGTGAATGAATCAAAATTACACCTATTTTTTGTCAGATTGGCAAAAAATATCTTTTATTTTTGGTGTGCTGCAGAATTTTAGTATGTGTGTGCCATGAGATGAAAAAGGTTGAAAATCACTGCCTATGAAGATGAATTTTAATAAATGCAGACACTGAAAGTTGCCTTTGATCTCCCATCTATATGTCATGTGAAAATTAATACCCTGTTAATTTTAAAATGCTTTTAACCAAGATTTGTTTACAATTAAATTAACAAGTTATTTTTGTTATTAATTTACTGTTATTTTTAACAGATTTTAACCAATAAGCCATATGTTGGAAAAACACTGTAGTAATTTTGCTGATGTAAATAAATATTACATATCTACAACTATATCTACATATTTAAATCCAAGAGTTACTGCTCCTAAACAATGTTCTGGTAATGATTAGCACGTGATCCCTCAGCATCTTGAGGTAATTGGTTCTTTTGTCCAGTGACAAGACTTTCTGCAGCAGTTTTAAGGCGCTTCGGGGGAAGTGCCCACAGGCGCTCAGCCGTGCCCTAGCTGTGTGCTTTTGTTTACTTGCAGTGACTGGTAAATGCAGGCATTTACTAGATCTATTCAGTATAAATCTAAAATCATAGTAATACATATAGAAAACTTTTCTGTGAAATTAGACTTTTCATACATAATTTTAATTACACAAACGAGTCTACCTACTTTATTGTATAACGGCCTTTTGGCTTTAACAGACACCCCCCTCACCTGAATTAGTCCGTTATATCAAGGTTTTACTGTATAGCATATATTCTGTTGTCAATACTCAGTAAAAGATAAACAACATGAGAAAATTCTCTGAAGTCAGAAGTAATTTATGCATGTATATAGGTAACTTGCTTCATGGAATTTTAAATATCTATTTTCCAGATAGATGCTATTATAAATTGTGGGCCTTAATGTGACAAAGATTGATATAATTGACTTCAACAAACTTTTTTTCTACATTTGGTTTTGAGTAAGCAAACTGCTAATAGTGCTGTAACATTCTGTCTGGTAAGAGCACAAAATAGTGTCAGGATTACAAAATTCTTAACCTGTTGAATTTTAATACAATTTTCCACAATATTTGTGGCTCCACTCCTTTACATGATAAACCTTAATAAAGTTTGTTCTTTTAATTTTTAATAAGACTTAAAAAATTTTTACTTATGTATACATAGTTATTATATATGTGTTTTAAAAAATTATTTTAGGATTGAAATAATATAGGACAGAAATAAGGAACAGTTCAGAAGTATTATACCAAGATTCTGGCTTTAATTCTTAGGACATGCTAAGGAACTAGAGACTAAGTCTATGTAAGTCTCCTCGTAATATGAAGGTAGAAAGAAAGAAAGAAAACATCACCTTTGATTAAAAACATTATCTTCTGTTAATATAGCTTCATTGGACTAGAATAAAATCATTCACACAATTTCCACATTAATTTTTTTACTCCAAAAAACCAAAACAGGCAAATTCATATTTTTCAGAGATTCATATTATAAATGGAATGAAATCCTTCAGAACATATATCTTGTAGAACCTACTTGATTTTATGATATAGATACGGTCCTTGCAACTCAACCATATAAAAATTTGATATGTACCAAATCTGATAAATTTTTATTTATTTGAGTGTTTATAAGGTTCCTACCTTTTTCTAAGTGGAACTATAGCAGTTAATAAGTAGTGGTAATGCATAAAACTGATAGTACCAATTTTTGTTGCCACCCTAAGTTGATAAGATGGCGTCAGAATGGTCAATATGCATTTTGCCATTATTATATAGCTGCTGTTTTCTTGTCACTTACCTTATATGGACATTTTAAGACTAGAGCAATTGTTGAAATCATAAGCATTATCAAGTCTTCACAGTTTAAAGGAGATGTAGATAACTAGTAAATTAATCTGATGTGTTAATTTACTATGGATTAAATTTATTTTTATTTTTATTTTTTAAATATATCTTTATTGATTTCAGAGAGAGGAAGGGAGAGGGAGAGAGAGAGATAGAAACATCAGTGATGAGAGAGTTGTCATTGATCGGCTGCCTCCTGCATGCCCCCAACTGGGGATCGAGCCCGCAACCCAGGCATGTGCCCTGACCGGGAATCGAACTGCTATCTCCTGGATCCTAGGTCCATGTTCAATGGCTGAGCCACGCCCAGCCGGGCTTACTTTGTCTTTTAAAAAATTTTTTAATTGATTTTAGAGATGGGGAGAGAGAGAAACATCAGTGTGAGAGAGAAACATCGATTGGTTGCTTCCTGCATGCACCCTGCCTGGGATTGAACCCAAAACCTGGGTATGTGCCCTGACCAAGACGGAACAACGCTTCAACCAACTGAGCCACACCAGCCAGGGCTACTTAGACTTTTTTTAAATGAAGATATTATTGAGATTATTTTCCTGATTTTGAAAGAACTACATGTTCATTTTAGGAAACTTGGAATAGATAGTAAAGCTATATAGAAGAAAATAAAATCACCTACAGTACTACCAATTCTGATAACCATTGTCAGTATTAACTTGTATAGAGTAGTCATTGTATTTTTTCTGATTTTTTTCTTCCTTCCACATGTTGAGGCATCAGTCACCCCAGATGGTGCATCAGTTGGAAGGGTTATAATAACATGCTTCTTGGCCTTCCACACTTGTGTGTATTTTTTCTTTTTTTTACTGAATTTATTGGGGTGACATGGATTAATAAAATTGTATAGGTTTCAAGGGTACAGTTCTGTAATATATCATCTGGATATTGTATTGTGTGTTCACCACTCCAAGCTACCACCATTTATTCCCCCCCCCTTACCCTCTCCTTATTTTTACTTAGTTTTTTATTTCCACTCAGTTCAGTTCAAGAAACCAGATTTATACATTACTTTGTTGACTAATATTTATCTTTTGGGTCAGCTCCTAAACATTGATGGGTAAGAGGATTCATAATTCAATTCTTTAATTCAACCTTTTAAAAAAAATTAAATCTACTCTAAGCTTTTTAGGAGATAAAAAGGAAACTGTCCTCTCCTGCTTATCAGTTAAATATAATACTTTAGATAACCTGAGATAAATATTATATTGGAAATTTAAAATTCAATGACAGATCAAGAGAAGAGAGAAATGCACCTTTGGGAAAGGCTTGGTGAGGGTGGTATTTGATTACAATTTGAAGAACAAATAAAATGGGCATTCCAGAGTAGCTGATAATATGAACAAAGACATGGAGAAGGCAAGATGCTTTCTGGTTGTAGCCAGTAGGTGTGTGTGGAGCATAGGAGTAAGGGGTGAGTCATATACTTAAAAGTGGTGGCTCTCAAACTTCACTGTGGCTGCTCATCACCTGAGATGTCTGTTAACATATAGGTCCTTAAGTTCTACCTCCAGAAATTCTAATTCCATAAACTTGGACTGAGAACCCAGGTACCTTCATTTTAAATAAATACCTCAGGCTATTAGAGAGACGTATTTCTATAACTTGAAGCTTTAAAGTTGTTCAGTTTGACACAGTGGTAAACCAATGGAGCTCTGAAGTCTTAACTGCCTCACTCGTATGACCTTAGACGAGTTAACCCTCTGTATCAATCAGGTCTTGCTTCTGTAAGTGAGGAAAGTAACAGTAGTTGCTTTTCAGAGTATTTTGAAAATTAAATGAGATTGTCCATTTAAGTGCTAAACAAAGTGGCTATCCCATTCTAACTCTTCAGTAAGTGTTACCTGTTGGTTTTGTAGTTATCATTGTCATATAATGAAAAGAAGTGTAATTTTACTAGTTTATAATTCAGCTCATTAGTTATTTTATCCTACATGCTTAATTAGACTACTACTTGGTGTATTACCGTGTGTTTAGTTACTTTTTTTGTTTGTTAATCCTCACCCTAGGGTATTTTTTCCTTTTTTTTTTTTTTTTAAGAGAAAGTGGAAGGGAGGGAAGGGGGGGCGGAGAGAGAGACAGAGAGACATCAATGTGAGACAGATGCATCAATTGGTTGCCTCCCCTCACAGGCCCCAACCAGGGCTGGAGATCAAACCTGCAACCCAGGTGTGTACCCTTGACCAGGAATCAAACCCGTGACCCTTTGGTGTGCAGGTTGATGCTGTAACCACCGAGCCACACTGGCAAGGGTTTTAGGTACTTCTTTTACTCATTTATTCATCAGAAGTTTTGAGATGTAGTGAATGTGCATAATATTAGATATATAAAATAAGAGTGTCATAACTACTAGTTCTCATTTGCTCACATTATTGATTTTTGTTTTAGTAATCAGTAACTAAATATATGGTTAGCAAATTCAGTACTTTTCTATTTGGGGCAAAAAAATATATAACAATTTATTTGAATGAATTTTAATTCACTTAAAAATGCAAAAGTGGTATAGAAATTGTCAGGGGCTTTATTAATTTTTTTTTTAAATCCTCACTCAAGAATATTTTTTCCATTGCTCTTCAGAGAGAGTGGAAGGGAGAGAGAAAGAGAGAGAAACATCAATGTGAGAGAGATGAGGGCTGGGGATCGAGCCTGCAACCGAGGTATGTGCCCTTGGCCGGAAGTGAACCCGGGACCCTTCAGTACACAGGCTGATGCTCTGCCACTGAGCCAAACTGGCTAGGGCTTAATTTATTAAAGATATAATTTTAAAATAGAACAAAAAGCTATACTTTTCCCCGGCCGGGCGTGGCTCAACCATTGAGCATCGACCTAGGATCCAGGAGATCAAGGTTCAATTCCTGGTCAGGGCACACGCCCAGGTTGCAGGCTCGATCCCCCAGTAGGGGGCATGCAGAAGGCAGCCGATCAAATGACTCTCTCATCATTGATGATTCTATCTCTCTCTCTCCCTCTCCCTTCCTCTCTCTCAAATCAATAAAGATATATATATATTTAAAAGCTATACTTTTGAAAACATTTAAAATACATTTTAGACATTTTTTTCTTTAAAAATTTATTATTAGTGGGGAATTTGACAGTATGTAAATCATAATTTTCAGAAAGCAAACTTTGACTTCACTTAAAGAAATCTTTTATATCAAAATATTCATATATAGTCAGTTCTCATTGTTTGTGGTAGTTATGTTAGCAAGTCACTATGAACACAGAATTAGTGAATACCGAACGATCACTCCTTGAGAAAATACAAGGTCAGGTTCCTGTGAGCCTCTGTATGTAACAGTTTCATCAGTTGACCAATACATAATGTTGTTTATTTGTGCTTCTGTTTAAAGACACCTTATTTAATACATTGTTGATTAAGTAACACTGAACTCACAAATAGCACTATAACTCATGTCTGAATTAAGCTTATCTAACATATTTTCTCTAAGACACACCACGGCATTCTTGGTGTAGGAACACTAGACAGTATTTCAGCACTAACACCTGGGGACCATTTGAAACAGTAATATCACCAACAAAAAGCACAAAAATGCAAAAGAAAAAAAAATGATATTAGATAGATTGTGGGAAGGACACTGGTTTAGAGTATGAGAGCCTTGTTTGACTTGAGCTGGGAATGTGGATCTAGCAACTCAGATTTTTCACAGCTTTGTACAAATGACCATAAAAGTGCCATGAGCCTTGATTTGTGGGCGGGGGGAGGGGGGGTGGTTTACAAATAAATCTTAGTAAGCATGCTGATTTGCAAATACGGAATCATGATGATGATGATTTATTAATGATCTGATATAGTGAATGTTGCAGAATATCCTCTGGGCTAACTATAAAAAGAACATGGTGCATATGAAGATCTCAGATTCAGTATGCAAGGAGCATAGCATGCAAGAAGATGAATGGAAAGAGACGAGCCAAGAGAGGAAAATTAAGTAAATCATGCAGGGCCTTCTATTTCATATTAAAGAGTTTAGTTTTCATATTGGGAGCAAGAGGGAGCTGGGACATTGAAAGCTCCTAATCAGATCTTTTAAAAAACACAAACACTCTTCACACTACAGCCAGAAAAGACTGGAGAAACTGTAACACTGGAGGCATAGAGATCAGTTACGAAAGCCTTTTCAATAATCCAGACAATAAATGATTAGTAGTCAAGAGAAGTAGTAATTAGTTGAGTGAAGTGGAAGAATTTTGGAATTACAGGGTAGTATGATCAGGTCTTGGTGACTGACTGGATATATGGGGCATGGGAGAGGGATGAGTTCAGAATGACTCTCAGGTTCCTGACTAAGGCAGCAAGGTGGATAGGAACACTGTATTTACCGTCCACTGAGACCTGGATGACAGAGAAGGCAGAGTGGATTTTGGTAGGAGAGATGGCATGTCCCTTTTTGGACATGGTAAATTTGAGGTTCCTAGAAGGTGTTCCAGTGGATGACCAGTAGATAGCTGTACCAGCTAAAAGAGCTCCCTGTAGTGACAAAATAGAACACTCATCATCAACCTTTTATGTTTCTGGAAGAGAATGCCTGTGGTTATCTAATAAGATGAGATTTTAAAAGGTCTGAGAGACTTTTCCCATCAATTGGAAAAGTAAAATCAAGCTCTTTTCCAACAAATTGCTATAAAGTATTGCTTGTCTTTGCCATTTTATTGTGTAATTGCCATTCTGTAGGCTTTTATTTTTAGAAGACAAACAGGCCTGTTTAAAGGCAAAATTGGTATCTCATATATCCTTTTTTTTTTTTTAAAGGAGAACCAAGATTTATTATTATTATTTCTTTTAATATATCTTTATTGATTTCAGAGAGAGGAAAGGAGAGGGAGAGAGAGAGATAGAAACATCAATGATGAGAGAATCATTGATCGGCTGCAACCCGCAACCCGGGCATGTGCCCTGACCAGGAATCAAACCCCGATCGCCTGGATCCCAGGTCGACGCTCAACCACTGAGCCATGCCTGGCCGGGCTCATATATCTTTTTACATAGTAGATATCCAGGGAGTTATATTAACACTGATTTTAAATGAATCGAAAACTAAGAAAATTGGATAATAAACATTTAAGTACCTAGGTATGTCAAAACCATAGCTTTTTTTTTATTATAACAGGATAAAATTTTTTTTTAAACATTTTTTTTTTAATTTAATTTAATTTAATTTTATATCTTTATTGCTTTCAGAGAGAGGAAAGGAGAGGGAGAGAGAGAGATAGAAACATCAATGATGAGAGAGTCATTGATCAAGCCCAGAACCCGGGCATGTGCCCTGGCCAGGAATCGAACCCTGATCGCCTGGATCCCAGGTCGACGCTCAACCGCTGAGCCACGCCTGGCCGGGCCAAAATTTTCTTAATCAAAGTTAAAAATTAAAATAAAGACAGCCCGGCCGGGCGTGGCTCAGCGGTTCATTGTCGACCTAGGCTCCAGGCGATCAGGGTTCAGTTCCCAGTCAGGGCACATGCCTGGGTTGTGGGCTCGATCCCCAGTTGGGGGCATGCAGGAGGCAGCCAATAGATGTCTCTCTCATCATTGATGTTTCTATCTCTCTCCCTCTCCTTTCCTCTCTCTGAAATCAATAAAGATATATTTAAAATAAAATAAAGACACCTTTTAACATACTTGAAATAAAAAATTTGAAGCATGCATTTTAAAACTTTGTATTAAACTCTAACAAAATTGAAATAAACTATTTATTTCATGTAGTAATATAACATCTTACTTGAGAAAGGATATTAGCAAAATAAGCTCAAAAGGAGAGTGCTTTAAAAGAGTTCATAACTTTTGTACATCTAAAATTTTTTCAAAACTACGTTTTTTATAACGGAAAAGGTTTTAAACACATATGTATAAGTTACAATTAAATTCTTGGCTACCAATAAAAACTTACTTAAAAATTTTTTTTCTTATTCCTATTATTAGAAATATTAGCTTAAGTACAAGAGATCAGGATACAACTTCTGCTAATTCCTGAGAAAAGGCTAGTGGTTTAACAGAATACATTACCTGCACCAAGGGGTATCAAAAGTCAGAAAGGTTCCTAGTCTCCGAGCACTGTAACAGATTAAACTGATTTACTCCTTGCCTTCCTTCCCTAAACTCGTCTCCAGCCGTGCTCTCGATCCTGTGACTTATTAGGTTTTTGAAACACACTTGATTATTCCTTGTTTGTTGCTCCTATTGCCAAAAGCTCCCTCTCTCTAGATATTCTGCATTAATTTCATGTTTAGAGTTGTGCATTTGATTTATATAACAATTAAACTTTTAAATCTATTGACTAAAACTTACATTGAAACTCAAGATATTGAGCAAAAGTATGATGGAAATAAAGTAAATACCACAGGAATTTGGGAAAAATCAAAGCTTTGGGTCAGTTTTATAAATTGATATTTCTAAAAATGTGTGTATCTTATTTCTTCCACTCTTTAGTCTTAAAGACATTAAAAAAAAAAACACAGAAGGGATATATGCATTATTATAGAAATAGTTGCATGGTATGTTTTTAAGGTTTAAAACTCCAACTAAAGAAGAATCCATACAGTGTCAGAGGAGCATTTAATTGACATAAGGACTTGAAAGTATATCTGATTGTTTACTGTCATTTGCAAGTCAAAACCCTTGATAAAGGAAAGTAGGTAAGGTGTGAAAAATGTAAGAGGATAAAAAATCTTAAGTAGGTATAAAATCAGTTTATTTTTTCAAGAGTTGACTGTAGAGGAAATGATGCTTAATACAAGTGCCTTTCTACAAACAGTTTTTAATAATTGCCTGTAGTGGCTAAAGATAATTAACTTTTACCTGAGATCTTCATAATTGACCTGTTCTACGTTGAATTTAATAATTTCCTTAAAATCTTGGGCTTTATGTAATTTGTGATTTTTTTTTTTACTATAATTTTTTAAAAAAATATATTTTTTTATTGAATTCAGAGAGAGAAAAGAAGAGGTAGAGAGAGAGAGAGATAGAAACATCAATGATGAGAGAGCCATTGATTGGCTGCCTTCTGCACACCCCCTGCTGGGGATCAAGCCCGAAACCATGTGCCCTGGCAGGGAGTCGAACTTCGGTCTCCCAGATCCTAGGTCCGATGCTCAACCGCTGAGCCACGCCCAGCCAGGCAATTTTTTTTTTTTTTACTATAATTCTAACAATAAGTTTTAAGTGTTCTTTACAATTTTTCACATATTTACATTAGGTCCTTCGTATGGCTGATCCTATGCCAGATTCCATTGAAGAAATTATGAGGAACCAGCAGGAATTTAGAATGAGTTGGCTTGCTTTTCTTTTAGGGTCAATTGTTTGTATATCTAATATGCCAAAAAAAAAAAAAAACCCCACCAGGGAAAAAGATGGTAGAAAATTACTATCAGTGAGCTCTACAAGCTCAGTTTTCCATTGCTCACATTTTCTGTTCTCCTTTGACTCTTGGAAAATTAAGTTCTTTGTTTGCTTTTATAAGACAAAGTGCACGCCCTTTAGTAGTCTGCTGTTTCCTCCTCTCTGCTCTGTTTTCTATTCCTTCATGGCTCTGCCTGTCCTTTGTGCTTTATGCTAAAAGGGGATTTAAAACTGAAAGTTAGAGAAAAAATCATTGGCTGCATTTATGGCCTGTAGAGCACTTGACCTGTGGAGAGTGATCATTTTGTATCTTAGGAAATTAAATCTGTAAATTTATTTCTCTAGAATTTTTTAAAGATTTAAAACTTAGTTGTAAATTGGAGCCATTTGGGCAAAATGCCAAACTCTAGAGCCTTTTCTCTCCTGCTGGATACAGCATATAAAGTCATAATTAGTTAGCTTGCTAGAATTAGTTCATAGAAATAATGTACATTTAAATGTTTTTTAAGAGTTCAGAGTATATTTAATCATCTGAGAATTTTTTTTATCTCTGTTACTACTGTTAAGGCAACATGGTCAGGGTGGAGAGTTGCAGGGTGTTGTTTTCAGTTAGATTTCTGTTGTAGGTGGAGCAGTGAAGTCCACTGCCAGTAATGTTATCATGTTGTAACATTTTCTGAAGGCTAATATTTAGTAACTTATCAAAGAACAGAAAATGTTATTATATGCAAGGCTTCCCTAAAGGCTGTATGGGAATAGTGTGGCATAGAACTCAGAAAACCAAGCTCCTTAGTTGTGCTCACTTTTTACTGTCATCTCTTTGAGCAAGTGACTGAACCTCTCCAGGCTTTAGGTTCTTTATTAAATATAATATGTAGAGATGACCTCTGTTCTTTTCCTTCTGATAAATTAAGATTATTATGGAGTCAAATATTAAAGCACTTTGGAAATAAAGCACTATCAAAATGTAAAATATTTTTGAAGCAAATTACCTTTAACACGCTTTACGTTGTAAAATGCTATCAGCTAATGATTGAGCCAGATGCATTTAAAAAATTATTTCAAATTTGTCCCAGATTTACTAGTTATACTGTTACAAAGTATCCTATACTGATAACATCATGGGAAATTCTAATATGACTACGTGATAGAAAGTTGAAAAACTTTTGATTTACGGTATTGATAACTTAAGAAATGGTTAGAATATCTGCAAGTAGTTCTTGAACTCTTGCTATGCTTGGCCCTTTGGGGAAAAACAAATGTTAGGCAGGTTGTTGGAAAGAATTAGAATGAAGTTACAATTCAGTGATTTAGTCTTTCAACAAAAATTATATAAATGCCCGTGTATCTAAAACAGTTAGTGTTAAGTAGAAGGGATTATAAGATCCTTGTGACATAGGCTCTGTTCCCTGTTGCTATCTATGTATTCTGGCCTCATCTTTTCCCCCTCTTATTTTTTCATGTTGTATTTGAATACTGAACTACTTAGGGTTTAAAAGCCCACTCTGTTTTCTCTTGTCTGGGCTTTTGAACATCCTCTTATTTCTGCTTAAAAGACAATCTTGGTAGGTAAATGAGGTACTTCCCACAGCCACATCGAAATTACAACTAAATTACAGAACAGCTATCATTCAGAATTGTCTGAAATCTGGCTGAACGAAAGTCCTACAACTAGGGAATTAAATAAGAAGCCACATCGAGATGGGTAGGAGGGGTAGGGAGACAACAGGCTGGTCCCAAACCCACATTTGGCAGATAAAAATTGGGAGGAATATCTTGGCTGCAGAGGTCCCCCATGAAGAGTGAAGGGTCTCAGCCCCATACCAAGCCCCCCAGCCCAGGGTTCCACTGCCAGGAAGAGAAGTCCCCATAACTTCTGGCTGTAGAAACTGGCGGGGGTTGAGGCTAAGTGAGACAGAGTGCTGCTGGAGTCCCAGACAGTTCCTCTTAAAGGGCCCATGCACAGACTTACTCAGACTCACTCTCTCTGAACTCCAGTGCTCGGGCAGCAGCTTGAAGGGTGCCAGAGACATACGGGAAGAAACGGAATTATCCATCATCAGAGTGAGAACTTGGAGGAGCAGCTTTCTTCCAGACAGAGATGTTGGCCGAGGCCATTTCTCCTTTTCTGAGCCCTTCCCCCACAGAGCTTTGAGGCAGGCTCCATATCTTAGCCTCCATCAACCTGGCTTACAATGTTTGCCCCACCCTGGTGATTCCCTGAGGCCCTGTCTACCCAACTTTTGGGCCCACCCACGCTGTTTCCAGTGGCTTTTCCACATGAATAGTCTGTCTTGGCTCATGCCTCAGATTTTCCTAAAATCTCTCAAACAAGCAGCATCTGTCCCCAGACCTGGCACTGGCAGGAGCTGGCCTTGGTTCCCAGTTTGGCCTCACCTGGGCACCTTGAAGCCCAGTACAAGTAGCAGCCATCTGCAGATCACTTTGTAGCTCATACCAGGTGTTCCTGGCAGAACACAGGTGGTGGCTGACCTTGGCCTGTACCTCCCAGGAGGCCCCAGAGTCAGCACACCCAGTGGACAGCTTCAGACCATGTTGAAGCACCACCCAACCACCTCCACAAGTGACATACTTAGGGACCAGATTCAGCAGGCAGCAGAATCCCACTAAAGTAGGTCTTGCACTGTGGGGTGGGCCCCTGCACTGCTGACCCACCGTGGTGGTCAGTGGTCGTAGCCAGTCCTTGAAGCTAATTGGCCTTAGGGGTAAGTCCCTCCCATTGATGTGCCAACAGCAATTAAGGCTCAATTACCAGAGGAAGGTGTACACAGCTCACATATGTGGTTCACTTCAAGTGCCCAGGTTGTATGATTGGTGAGGCTGTGCCACTGGACCCTACAGAACAACTACATTAGGCCACTCTACCAAGCCTGGGAGATGTAGCAGCTCTACCTAATACCTAGAAACAAACACAGGGAGGCCGTCAAAGTGAGGAGACAAAGAAATGTGTCCCAAATAGAAGAACAGGACAAAACTCCAGAAAAAGAACTAAACAAAAGGGAGACAAGCCATCTACTAGATGCAGAGTTCAAAACACTGGTTATAAGGATGTTCAGTGAACTTAGTGAGAACCTCAACAGTATAAAAAAGGACAGTCAGAAGTAAGGATACAATAAGGGAAATGAATATTTTGTAGGGAATCAGCAGAATAGATGAAGCTGAGAATCAAATCAGCAATTTGGAGTATATAAGGAAGCAAAAAAACACCCAGTCAGAACAGGAAAAAAGAATCCAAAAATATGAAGATAATGTAAGGAGCCTCTGGGACAACTTCAGGCATACCAACATTTGTATCATGGGGGTCCTGAAAGAAGAGCAAGAAATTGAAAACCTATTTGAAAAAAATGACAGAAAACGTCCCTAACATGGTGAAGGAAATAGACATAGAAGTTGAGGGAGAACAAAGTCCCAAAAAAGATGAACCCAAAGAGGCCCACACTAAGGCATATCATAATTAAAATGAAAAGGTTAAAGACAGAGAGAATCTTAAAAGCAGCAAGAAAAAAGCAGTTAGTTACCTATCAGGGGAGCTACCCTGAGACTGTGAGCTGATTTCTCAACAGAAACTTTGCAGGCCAGAAGTAACAGGCAAGAAATATTCAAAGTGAAGAAAAGCAAGAACCTACAACTAAGATTACTCTACCCAGCAAAGCTATCGTTTAGAATCAAAGGACATATAAAGAGCTTCCCAGACAAGAAAAATCTAGAGGAATTCTTCACCGCCAAGTCAGTGTTAATGTGAAATGTTAATCTTTAACAGCAAGGGGGAAAAAGATTAAAAATATGAACAATAAAATGGCAACAAATACATATCTATCAACAGTTGAATCTAAAATAAATAAATAAATGAACAAGCAGAACAGAAATAAACTTACAGATACGGAGAACATTTTGACAGTTGCCAGATGGGAGGTTGGGGATGTGGGTGAAAAAGGTGAAGGGATTAATAAGCACAAAATGATTGTTACAGAATAGTCATGGGGATGTAAAGTACAGCATAGAGAATATAGTCAATAATATTCTAATAGCTATGTATGGTGTCAGATGGGTGCAAGACTTATCAATATGAACAGTGGCTTCTGCCAACACCTCTGTGTGGGAGAAAGCTGCTCCCCCAAGTTATGTCTAATCACTGGGTATACACCTGAAACTAATATAATAATGTATGTCAAATGTAATTGAAAAATAAAAAATCATTCAAAACAAAACAAAAAATCTCTGATACAGATCTTGTAACATAGAAACCCACACCTGAAACCTATATGTTCATATTAACCATTGTCATCCCAGTAGACTTAATAAAGTGTTATAAAAAAATTCTCTGCCCTCTGATTTGTATAGTTAATGTCTAATTCGCATTTTTGTCTTCCTCAACCCCAAATCTGTCTTTGGAAGATTAGCAGGTAATAGGGAAAGTAAGTTGGTGAGCAAGGAGTTGGGATTTTTTTCTGTAGGTAGCTGGAAGCTGTTGAAAGATTTATCTTGGAGAGTGTTATAGACAGAGTTCTACTTTATAAAGATTGTTAGGCAGTCGACATGTTAGAATCTCCTTGGATTGGATTAGAGGTTGAGAATCACTATATTGGCAGATTATGAGGCAGAGTTGTAGAAATGGAGATGATTAGGGTCTGAAGAAAAACACATCAAACATTCATTTTAAAAATATTTCTTGGTGCTTATTATGTTCCAAGCTCTGTTCTAGGTTCTGTGAATACAGGAGTGAAGGGGATAAAAATCCTACTACTCTGATATTTATAAAGTATGGGGAGAGTGCCTTATAGAATCATTAGGAAAAACACACACAACTTTCTGAAAAGTGAATGTGTCTTCAACATTTTACAAAAGAGAATGGCCAATAACATATGTAAAAGTGCTTACTTCATTAATAATTATGAACATAAAATTAAAATCACAATGAGGAAACAGCCACACATTGACCAGAACCAATAAATTTAAAAGATTGAAAATGCCAAGTATTGGTGAAGATGGGAAACAGTGGTAACTCTCATATTCTGCTGATGGAAATATAAACTGCACAGTCTCCCTAGAAAACTCTTTAGCTATGTATACTGTATGAGCCAGCGATCAATAGCAAGGTACGTTTCCAGTGGAATGATTGCTGGCAGTAGTATGTGTCTTGATCTGGGTGGTGAGTACAGTGGTATTCATTGAGCTGTACATTTGTTTTGTTTACTTTTCTGCCTATATGTTACACTTTAATAAAATTGAAAAATAAAATTTGCCCATTCTTACATTCTGCAAAAGAGAGCCATCATTATCATCAAAGTCATCACCATCATTGCAAACATTAGTGATTAGTATATGTCAGGCACCGTTTTAGAGGCATTACATATATTAACACATTTAACCTTCATAACTCTTGAGTTTTACTTTTATTACCATTACACAGTTGAGGAAACGGGACAAAAAAGTTAAGTAAGCCAAGAAAAGCTCACACAACTAAGTGGTAGACTCAGACTGAATGCAGACATTGTCTCTAAAATCTGTGTTCTTAACCTCTATTCTGTACATCTAATAAATGAATAACAAAAATAGTCTGTGCTCTCAACCCATATGTTTTATATAGTGATAAATGTATCAAGAAAAATAAAGCAGATTAAACGGGAATAGGCAGTGCTCTAGGAATGTGATATGCTGCTTTATATAGGGTGGTGAGAGAAAATCTCATTGAGAAGGTGATAGCGCAAAAACCTAAAGAAGCTGTGGGAATGAGCCATGCAGGTATCCGGCAGAAGAGCTTTCCAGGCAGAGAAAAGAAGGTGCAGTGGCCTGAGATGTGAGCATGCTTGGCCTGTCTGAAGGTTAGTAAGAAGGCCATGTGGCAGAAGTGGGGCAAGTAAGAACACAGTAGTAGGAGATGAGGTTAGAGAAGTAATGATTGCCACATACTAGGATCTTGAAGGCCATTGTAAGAACTGTGGCTTTTTTACTGTAGGCACAATGGAAAATCCTTGGGCAGATTATGGCAAAGGAGTGATATGAAGTGATTTCATCTTTTAGAAGGATAACTCTGATACTTTGAGGAGCCTATAAGGGGGTGCAAAGGCAGGAACAGGGAGACCACTTAGGCTAATTGCAGTAATTCAGTATTATTGAATTAGTGAGAGATGATGTGGCTTAGACCAGGGTAGCAGTGGAGGTGGAGAGTTTTCAGATTCTGGATATATGTTGAAAATAGAGCCAAGGGATTTGCTGAGGAAATGGATGTAGGATGTGAAATAAAGAGTCATAATAAGGATGACTTCAGTGTTTTCTGCCTGACCAACTGGAAGAATGGCATTAGCATTTACTGAGATGGGAAAGGTTGCAGGAGCTGGTTTGGGGAGAAAGATTAGTAATCTTGGAAATGTTAAATTTGAGATGCTATTAGACATCCAAGTGGGGATATTGAGTAGATGTTTTTAAAACTAATCTGGAGTTTAAATGAGAAGACCAGAAGTCCTTAAAAATATAAATTTGGTAATCATCAATGTATGAATGATATTTAAAAATATAAGAGTGTGTGATATCACCAATGGAATGAGATAGAGAAGTGCTTCCTACAGCACTCTGTGTTTTGATGTCAGGGAGGTGAGGAGGAACCAGCAAAAGAGACTAAGGGAGAAAACTAAGAGTGTGTGTGTCCTAGAAACCAGGTGGAGAAAACATTTTAAGGAAAGGGGCATGATGATTCCTATTTCAAATGTGGCTAACAGGTCAAGTAAGATGAGGGCTGAAAATTGACTATTGGATTTAGCAATGTGGAATTAATTGGGGATTATAATGGGCACTGCTGATGTAGTGGAAACAGGGAAGCAAGGCGAGAAATCAAGAAAATTCAAATTATATTTTAAGCAAATATAAGAAATAAAAGAAAGTTGGAATAAATTTTTCTTTTTTTTTTTTTTTTAAACATATCTTTATTGATTTCAGAGAGAGGAAAGGAGGGGGAGAGAGAGAGATAGAAACATCGATGAGAGAGTCATTGATCGGCTGCCTAGCCCGCAACCCTGGCATGTGCCCTGACCGGGAATCGAACCTGCTATCTCCTGGATCCTAGGTCAATGCTCAATAGCTGAACCACAACTGGCCGGGCCCTGACAATATTAAATACCTGGTAGTGTTTCTCTTTCTTGTTGCTACCTTATTAATCCTTTATTTCCTACAGGATTTTGAAAGAAAAGCAAACATAATAGTCGAGGTTTTCTTTTCTCTGAATTTTGTTTTTCAGTTATAGTTTACATTCAGTATTGTGTTTGTATTAGTTTCAGGTTTACAGCTGAGTGGTTAGGCAATCATGTACTTTACAGGTGTTCCCCCAGATATTTCCAGTACCCACTTGACACACACATACTTATGAACAATATTATTGACTGTAATGGTCCAGGTTTTCAAGTATAATAATTTACACTCTCTTGGGGGGTGACAAGACAGCCATGTAAGAAATAGGAAAGGGGCCATTTTATTTCTTGCTTCTGAGAACTTGCCTGATAGCAAAGCTCTGTTGATATTTTTAATTCCACTTTACCTTCTCTTGCTCATTATCCAGGGAAGATGATAAAGTAGTTCAGGCGTGTTGACGGATCAAGGGTAAAACCTTGCATGTGCCCTGCCCCAGAGTTGAACCAGGAATCAAACTGGTGACCTTTCAGTGCACAGGATGGCACTCAACCAACTGAGCCACACCAGCCAGGGCTGTTGCTTTTACTCTTGTTCATGCCAGTGCAAACTCTGAAAAAGGCAAATCAGACAGTGGCTGTGGGAGATTGAGGGAACCTGAATTTGACCCACAAATAAGTCAAAATTATAAGTAAGTAGAAGTTATGAGGATGAGGAAGTACTTGGTTAAAGCATCAGGAGTACTGAAATAGAGATACTGAATCCACGTTACGGTAGGAGAGCAATAAGCTCCTAACAGTAAAGCAATACCTGCATTCAAACTTAATCACCAACGTTTAGGGATTAATTCGTATGATCAGATTATTCTGTAGTTTCTGATTTTTTTTATTCTCGCCTTTTCTTTATTACCAGTTTTATCTTTAGAATAAAATTTCTCGAGTCCACAAGAGCCTAACCAACATTAAGCTGAGTATAAATTTTAGACTTACCAAACAGGTACATAGAGAAATGATACTTAATTTAGTTTTTATTTATTTTTATTCCTATTTGCCCCACACCCCTCCCCTTTGGCAACCATCAGCTTGTTCTCTATATCTATAGGTCTGTCTTCTGTTTTGTTTTGTTTATTCATTTTTTTTAATTTGTCAATTACAGTTGGCATTCAGAATTATTTTATATTAGTTTCAGGTATATACCACAGTGGTTAGACATTTATATAATTTACAACACATGGTTCCCTTGATAAGTCTGGTACCCACCTGGCACCATGCGTAGTTATTACAGTATTATTGACTATATTTCCTATTCTATACTTTAAATCTCTGTGACTATATTGTAACTACCAATTTGTACTTCTTAATACCTTTACCTTTTTTACCCAGTCCCCCAGCCTCCCTCCCATCTGGCAACCATCAGCCTGTCTCTGTGTCTGTGAGTCTGTTTCTGTTTTTTTGTTCATTTATTTTGTTCTTTAGATTACACATATAAGTGAAATCATATATTTGTCTCTGTCTGACTTATTTCATATAGCGTAATACCCTATAGGTCCATTCATGTTGTCGTAAATGCTAAGATTTCACTTCGTTATAATGGCCCAGTGATATTCCATTGTGTATATATACCACATCATCTTTACCCAGTTGTCTGTTGATGGGAACTTTGGCTGCTTCCATATTTGAGCTAATATAAATAACGCTGCAGTGAACATAGAGGGTGTGTATATCTTTTTGACATGGTGTTTTGGATTTCTTCAGATAAATACCCAGGAGTAGAATTGTTGGGTCATAAACTAGTTCTATTTTTAATTTTTTGAGGAGCTGTCATACTATTTTTCATAGTTTCTGTACCAATTTGCAGTCTCATCAACATTACACAAGGGTTCCCTTTTATCTACATCTTCACCAATGTATGTTTTTTTGTTTTATTGATGTTAGCCATTTTCACAGGTGTGAGGTGAAATATCATTGTGGTTTTAATTTGCGTTTCTGTGCTGATTAATGATGTTGAGCATCTTTCCATCTGTTTATTGGCCATCTCTATGTCCTCTTTGGAGAATTGTCTGTTCTGGTCCTTTGCTCATTAATTGGATTGTTTGTTTTTTCGGTGTTGAGTTTTATAAGTTCTTTATAAATTTTGGACATTAACCTCTTATCAGATGTATGTATGTATGTATGTATGTATGTATGTATGTATTTGCATTCAGTGGGCTATCTTTTCATTTTGTTGCTGGTTTCTTTTGCTGTGCAAAAACTTTAGTTTGATGTACTCCCATTTGTTCATTTTTTTTCTTGTGTCTCTTGATTGAGGAGATATATCAGAAAAAATACTGCTATGAGAAATGTCTGAGGTTTTACTGCCTATGTTTTCTTCTAGAATTTTTATGGTTTTAAGCCTAACATTTAAGTCTTTAATCTGTTTTGAGTTTTCTTTTATGTATACGGTAAGAAGGTGGTCTAGTTTCAACTTTTTTTGCACCTATCTGTCCAATAATCCCAACACCATTTATTGAATAAACTATCTTTACCCCATTGTATGATTTTTTTCTTCTTTGTTAAATATTGACTATAAAGGCATAGGTTTATTTCTGGGCTCTCCTATTTCATTGATCTGTATGTCTGTTTTTATGCCTGTCTCATGCTGTTTTGATTATTATGGCCTTGTAGTATAGTTTGATATCAGGTAGCGTGATTCCTCCAACTTTATTCTTCTTTCTCAATATTGCTCTTGCTCTTCAGGGTCTTTTGTGGTTCCATATAAACTTTTGGAATATTTGTTGTAATTCTGTGAAATACGCCATTGGTATCTTGATGGGAATTGTGTTGAATCTATAGATTGCTTTCAGTAGTGTGGACATTTTAATGATGCTAATTCTTCCTATCTATGAGCATGCTATATGCTTCCACTGTTTGTACCTTCTTCAGTTTTTTTCTTCAGTGTCTTACAATTTTCCGAGTACAGGTCTTTTACATCCTTGGTTAAATTTATTCCTAGGTATTTTATTCTCTTTGAAGCAATTGTGAATGGGATTTTTTTCTTAGTTTCTCTTTCTGATACGTCATTATTGGTGTATAAAAATGCAACTAGTTTGTGGATATTTATTTTGTATCCTGCCACTTTACTGAATTCATTTATCAGTTCTAATAGTTTTTTTGTGAAATCTTTAGGGTTTTCTATATATAGTATCATGTCATCTGAGAATAATGACAGTTTTACTTCTTCCTTTCCAATTTGGTTGCTTTTTATATCTTCTTGTGTGATTGCTGTGGCTACAACTTCCAGTACTGTGTTGAATAAGAGTGGTGAAAGTGGACATCCCCATCTTGTTCCTAATCTTAAGGGAAACACTTTTAGTTTTTGCCCATTGAGTTTGATGTTGGCTCTGGGTTTGACATTTATAGCCTTTATTATATTGAGGTATGTTCCCTCTATTCTCACTTGGCTGAGAGTTTTTATCATAAATGGGTGCTTTTATCAAATGCTTTTTCTGCATCTATTGATATGATCGTATAGTTTTTATCCTTCATTTTGTTTATGTGGTGTATCACATTTATTGATTTGCAGATATTGTATCAATCTTGCATCCCCAGAATAAATCCCACTTGATCATGGTGTATGATCTTTTTTTTTTAACCCTCACCCGAGGATATTTTTTCCATTGATTTTTAGAAGAGTGGAACTTGTGTGACTTTTTCTTTCACCAGGTTAGGGAAGTTTTCAGTCAATATTTCTTCAAATAGGCTCTTAATTCCTTGCCTCTCTCTCTCCTCCTTCTGGTACCCCTTTGATGTAGTTGTTGTTACACTTCATGTTGTCCCAAAGTTCCCTCAAACTATACTCATTTTTAAAATTCTTTTTTCTTTTTGCTGCTCTGATTGGGTGTTTTTTCTACCTTGTCTTCTAAATCACTGATTCGATACTCTGCTTCATCCAACCCAGTTTATTCTTTCCAGTGTATTTTTTATTTCAGACATTGTATTCATTTGTGACTGTTTTTAATAGTTTCTGTGTCCTTTATCATGCTGTTGAACATCCTTATAACCCTTACTTTGAACTCTATATCTGATAAATTGCTTGCCTCCATTTCATTTAGCTCTTTTTCTGGAGATTTGTCCTGTTCTTCATTTGGGACCTGTTTCTTTGCCCATTTTGGCTGCCTCTGTGTGTTTCTATGTAGTAGATGGATCTGCTATGATTCCTAGTCTTTGTGCAGTGACTTATGTAGGTGTCCTGCAGGGTCCAATGGTGCAGTCTCCTTTGTCATCTGAGCTGGGTGCTCCAGGAATGTCCTTTATGTCAGTTATGATTGCTGTTGGCCCATTCATGCATGGTAATGACCCTCGAGCTGGCTGACTGTGAGTCTCAACCCCAAACATGGTGTGGGAGCTGCTGTGCAGGTGCTGACCACAAAAAGCAGAATTCTCCTCAGCAAGGTTTGGTGACTGCCAATATCTCCCTTTGGATATGCCGCTTGTGAAGCTTATTGGATCCTGCTCTGATATTATCTGAAGCTGGCCATGGGGTGTGTTGATTCTGGGCATCTTGGGAGGGACTCTGGTGCGTGCCAATGTAAGACTCTGCCTATGACTGGCCCTTGCAACCTGTTTGGAGCTACAAGTGAGCCATAGTTTATGGCTACCTCTACTGAGCCTGGGTGTGCATGGGAAGAATCAAGCTGTCCACAAAGGCCAGCTTTTATCAGCAGCGAGTTCTGGGGGCAGGTCAGTAAAAGTCCCAAGGCACCCCAAGATCTGCCTCTGCCTGCGTCTACCTGCCAGCCGCCTGTTAGAATCAGTCACTGAAAGAGCCTCTGGCTATACTCCTTAGCAGGGCTTAAGCTCCACAGTGTGTGGCTATTGCTTTCCCCCAGGCTGATGTAGCATGGAGGAGAGTGCTCCACCCAAGAAAGTGGCATCTGTGGTGGGAGAGGGACTCAGCACAGGGATCTTGGTGGCTGTCCCTTCAGTTCCCCAGAGCCACAAACCCTAACTCTCCTCACATGACTCTAGTTCTCTCCACCCTCCCCCTGCCAGAGGCCAGGGTGAGTGGCTGCAAACCAAACTTTGAGCATTGGCCCTTTGAGAGGGTACCTGGGTCTCTAGTTGATTCCTGTCTTTCCCAGCAGACAGAAACCCGCTGTTTTCAAACCCAGATGATATGCAGCACCTCTTCCCTGCTCCCCAGTGTTCTGGGGAACCTGGCTCTGGATTTGGACTTCACGCTTCTCAGGGGGAACCTATGCATGAGATATCCCTCCTGAACCTTAGACACTGCCCGTGGGAGCAGGGCCAGCCATTTTTGCATCTCCTTCCTTCCTACCAGTCTCAATGTGGGTTCTTCTGTAAATCCTTGGTTATAAGGCTTCCACTAGTCTACAGTTGGTTATTCAGAATGATCATTCTCTAATTTAGTTGTAATTCCAATTTGGTCCTTGGAGGAGGTGAGCGTATCTTCCACCTATTCTGCCACCATCTTGGATCTGATTGATAAAAGGTAAATGTTTCCAGCTTATGAAGATGATTCATTCTAAAAATTCTCCATATTTTCATGGCCTGTCATTAATTTATTATTCAAGTAAATGTGGTCTAGTTTTTATCTTCAGAACGCTAAGAAATGGCCTTGCCAAAATTACCACTGAGCTCCTGATTACTGGTCAGCTGGCTTTTTATTTTTTTATTGACTTTAAGGAGAGGAAAGAAGAGAGAGAGAGAAACATTGATCTGAGAGAAGCAGTGATCAGTTGCCTCTTGTATGCACCCTGACTGGGGATCGAACCCACAGCCTGAGTATGTGCCTGGCTGGGAATTGAACCTACCACCTCTCAGTGCACGGGACAATGCTTTAACCAACAGCCTCACCAGCCAGGGCTCAGCTTGCTTTTCAAAATCAGTTTAAATGCCACTTGACTTTGTTTTAGTATTCAGTATTATTAGCCATTTTCCTCCTGAAAGTCTCTCTTTATTCTTGCTATACTATTCTAAAAATGTATTGTTATAAAATACTTCTAACAAACAAACAAAAGAATTATGTCATTACCCAAATTTAACACATTAATATTTTTGTCTATTCGCTTTATGTTTTTTGTGTGTGTTTTTTAAGAAAAGATGCCACAGCCTGGCCGGGCGTGGCTCAGTGGTTAAGCGTCGACCTAGGATCCAGGCGATCAGGGTTCGATTCCCGGTCAGGGCACATGCCTGGGTTGTGGGCTGCAGCCGATCAATGATTCTCTCATCACTGATGTTTCTGTCTCTCTCTCTCCCTCTCTTTTCCTCTCTCTGAAATCAATAAAGATATATTTAAAAAAAAGAAAAGAAAAGATGCCACAGATACAGTTGGTCCTCTTCCCCAACCCATTCCACTGTCTTTAAATTGATGATTATCTTTTCCAGCCATGTTTTTATATTTACAAAACTCCCAACTCAAATTGCTATGTCCTAATTTCTTTGCCTGTCTATTCTTTATATGTAGGTTTGTCCTACAGGTTCACACACCTCTGAATCTGTACCTTGGGTGAGTTTTATTATCTACAAAAGATGTGGGTAAGCTGTGAAAATATTTTTGTTAAATCTTCCTCTGGTTTGTACCTTTTTTGAGCTTTAGACTTATTATCAGTGCCTTAGTGGACTTCTCAACAAGATGCCCCATGGGCATCTAAAACTACCATCTGAAACTGAACTCATTGGTCCAGAAAAACCTGTTTCTCTCTCTTCCTCAGTTATGGTGTTTCTTCCCTTTCACTTCAAACTAGAAACTTTGGGGTTATCTTGCCCTTAACATACACAGTAACTATTTTTAAAGTTTTCAATAAAATGCTGAGGAGTGCTCTAGCCGGTTTGGCTCAGTGGTTAGAGCACTGGCCTGCAGACTGAAGGGTCCCAGGTTCGATTTGGGCCAAGGGCGTCTACCTTGGTTGCAGGCTCGATCCCTGGCCCTGGTCGGGACACGTGCGGGGGGCAACCAGTCAGTGTGTCTCTCTCACATCGATGTTTCTCTCTCCCTCCCCCTTCCACACTCTCTGAAAAGCAATGCAAAACTATCCGTTGGTGAGGATTAAAAAAAAAGACTGAAGAGTGATTAAATACTTTTTATTCTTCATATCTGTTCTACCCATATCCAACTGATCATCTAAACTTGGTTATTCTACTTATTATATACTTCTCATTTCCTCCTTATCTTTGGCCCCACAGTGTTCCTACTTTTTTCCTTTCCCACATAGGTCATTGCGGTAGTTTTATAACTTAACTGCTACCATTATTTCTTTTTTCCCAGTATATAATTTATACTTCTGCCATAGTTATTCTAAAGCTTGTATCTTATGCTATTTACCTTTAAAAAAAATCTTAACTGCCCAGTGCTATCTGGATGAGTTCTAAAAGTTATTGCACAGCAAACAATCCTCTTGATGTGGAAATTGTCCTCTCCCTGTAGCCTTTGTCCCACCATTCTCAAAAACACCCCCTTATACTCCTGTCACAGAGAAATTTTCTGTTCCCCCAAACAGCATGCTTTTTTAAGTATCTGAGAGCCATTCTGCATACTTTTCATTCTTCCTGGAATATCCTATTTCCTCTTCCCTAAATCTCCATGTTTTCAAGACCTAGCTAAGATGCCACTTTTTTTGCAAAATTTCTTTCCCAAGCACTCAAGGCAGGGCCAGTAACTTCTGTTGTATTCCCATGGTGTTCTGTGCATACCTCCATTTTGGCTTTTTTTACTCTAGCATTTTCCACATTTTGCAATACTGTATTTGTTTCCTATACTTATTTCTAACCTTATTTAAAGAAAAGGAATCATTTCTTGTGATCCCACTCCCTTTATAGTGCCTAATAAATGTATGTTATTTTGTGTGTGTGTGTGTGTGTTGTGTGTGTGTGTGTGTGTGTGTGTGTGTGTAGTAGATTGGAACTTTCCCATATAAATGTCTTAAATGAGGTTACATTTCTAAGACAATCCATTAAAATCTATTTAACTCACTGCACCTGAAGTTTACTTTAAAATGTAAATTACGTTCTACATTTATAAAATGTTTTTAAAGGACATAGGCAACAGTGATGGCTTCTGTGTGTTGATATTGGGGTGCTAGTGAAACTGGACTGAAAATGATGGCCTATCCTGGAGCTATTAGAAAGGGTAAGTGGGTGGATGTGGAAAGTTAGACTAAAAACTCTAGATTAGGGAAAAGAGGCTAGAGGACAGAGTAAGAGTAGTAATGGAAAACTGATAGGGTCAGAAAAAAAGAAGTGTGACTTATGAAGGAAGAGAAGTTAGGAATGATGTCTTGCAGAGAGAAAGGCCTAAGCAAGGATCCTGAGTGGACAAAAAGGTGAAAAGGAGGAGGGAATGGAAATGTGGGTTGGGTGAATAATTATAGTAACCTCTGTTATAAATTGATGTATTTTAGTTCTGTTATCAAAAAATACTGGTTTTCATAATTTTTTCCTCCATACAATTGCTATTCTTTCAAAGGCTAATTTATGTAATTGTTGGTAATGTTCTATTAATAATTAGACTTTGCATATAGGTAATTTTGAAAATTCTTTGTATGGGCTTTTAAACATTTTTACACTTAACATGTTTTATAGATACATATTGATTGTTGTTTAAAATTCACCCTTCAAACTTTGAGTATTGAGTCAAAAGTTGTCAATCTGGTACCTTAATTTTAAAGTCTGCATTTATTAGAAAACTTTGAAGGTTGGCCATATCTTCATATGCTAACTGGCTTTTTGTATTTCATTTGTGAATTGCCTCTTGATAGGCTTTCCTATTTTTCTGAGGAGTTATCTTTTTTTTTATGTGTAAGAAGAGTTGTCTATATTAAGAATGTCAACCAGTTTTCATATATATATGTATATACATATACATATATGTGTTTGTGTGTGTGTTGAGAGAACAAGTAAGAGCATGAGAAAGTACAAAGATAGTTGCCCTGTTTCTCATATCTTTAGCTTTGCTTAAGAGTGTTTGTGTCTCCCTGCCCCCCGCCAGCTTCCCACACAGAAGTTAAATAATTATATGTCTATTAAATAGTCTTTTTTCCCTAAGGTTTCTACTTTTACATTATGCTTTAATAGACTTTTCCAATATAGGTTATTAAATGAATTACTTTTTGTTTCTAATAACATTTATAGAAGCATTTCCCTTTATATGTTTAGCTTATAATTCTCTCATAGTGTTTTCAGTAGATATTTAGATTTCCAGTGCCAGTCATGTTTCAATGCTGTGCTTAACTTTCACATCCTCAGAATATACCCATTAAGTTAGTGAGCTAAAAACCTTCCAACTCAGATTCTGAGACTGTTTCTACTTTAATATTTATAGCTACCTTTTAAATTAATGTTGTACAGCTGAGGTTGTCTTTCAGAATTTAGGAGGCAGTCATCACTCACCTACTTCGTTTTGAATGCCATATAAGAAAAATTGTAAAATAAGAATGACTTTTAAAAGTGAGTTAATGAAATCTCCACTAGTGCCTCTTCAGAAAGTAAAAAAAAATGCAAATTTTGTGATATGAGTAAACCTACTACTATATGCATGTCACGTTGGTAGGCTGTATAGTGTGTAAGAGATGAGTAATTCTTTTAAGAAATGTATTGCCAGTAACTTGGGGGCAGGGTAGTATTAGGCCACAGCCCAAAGAAAAAGAAATAAGGTGAGAGTTCATACAAAAATCTTCCCACACCCTGGCCAATGTGGTTCAGTTGGTTGGAGCATCATCCTGTACAATGAGGGTGGTGGTTTCAATTGTCAGGGCATGTACTCAGGTTGTAGATTCAATCCCCAGTCTGGGCAAGTATGGGAAGCAGCCAGTTGATGTCTTTCTGTCTCTGTCTCTCTCAAATCAATTTTTTAAAAAATCTTCCCAAAAGTACATTATATTTTACCAATTATGGGAGAGCTTAAGTGGAAAAGTAACATTTGTGATGCTCATCAAAGAATGGATAAATTTTAGCAGGTAGAGATGTGAGGAGAGTATTATGGACAGAGGAGGCACTTTTAGGATGGAAAAATGCACAAAAATGGGAAAACACAGGACATAAGTATTGGGAAAATATGATTTTTTTTCTTGTGTGCATAAGTATGAGGAAAAAATAGGAGATGAAGTTGGAAGGATAGATTGAGGTCAAATTTGGTAAGCATTGGGGCAGCGTCTATCGATAAAGAAGGGGAAAGATGTGGATATAAACTGTTCTATATGGTAGCCACTAGCTGCATACAGCTATTGAGCACTTGAAATGTTCCTGTTCCAAATTGAGGTGTACTGCAAGTTTAAAATACATACCAGATTCTAAGATTTAGTCCAAAAAAAAGAAAAAAAATCTCATTAAAAATGTGTATATTGATATGCTGAAATAATTATATTTTAGATGTATTGGATTAAATAAAACATTAAAATTAATTTTACCTGTTTCTTTTTACTTTTTTTAACGTGGCTCCTAGAAAATTTTAAATTGTGGCTCAGATTATATTTCTATTACATACTTGTATAAGTAGAAGGAGTATAACCAGTATTTGTAGTACCTATTATGTGCCAGCTATTATCTAGAACTTTTGTGATAAACTTGAGTTAATCCTCAGGAAACCTTATGAAGTAGGTGATACTGTTATCCTTCTTTTTCAAGTAACTGAAGTCCAGGTTGTTTAAGCAACATACCTAAATCACTCCGCTAGTAAGTAGAAAGCCAGGATTCAAACTTAGGTCTCTCTGGCTTCAGAGCCCATGATTTTCCTTATACACTGTGGCATGTTTTCATTGGACCATTAAAAGTGGTTGAGCTGGAGAATGACATAATTGGAATGATGCTTTAGCAGATGAGAAGAGACTTCATTTTCATTTGTCTGGGTTTTATTTTTGTGGTTTTTTTAATGTTACTTTTTGCAGGAGAAAAATGCCTTGTTTAAAGTTAACTTTTGAATTGCATTTTTTTAAAGTATCCTTTATGTTATGTTAACTGCTTCTCAAAGTATTTACCTTATTACTTTTGTAGATTTTATAATGGGCTGCATTAAAAGTAAAGAGAACAAAAGTCCAGCAATTAAATATAGAACAGAAAACACTCCAGAACCTGTCAGTACAAGTGCAAGCCATTATGGAGCAGAACACACTGCGGCAACACCATCATCTTCTGCAAAGGGAACATCTGTTAATTTTAGCAGTCTTTCCATGACACCATTTGGAGGATCCTCGGGGGTGACACCTTTTGGAGGAGCATCTTCTTCATTCTCAGTGGTGCCAAGTTCATATCCTGCTGGTTTAACAGGTGAGATTTAAATGGACAATTCTGTTGTAAGTTTGAGAATGTGACCTTGGGCAATACATGCATAAGGTTTGCCTGCTGTAAGAAAAATAACTTACTGGGAGACTTGTTAAATATGTGAAAATTAAAGTCTAACATAAAAATTAAAGTTTTATTGTTTATATGGATGTCTTTCTGGGAGATCTGGAAATAATCTGATAGTGATTATGTACTGTGTTATACCATTAAGAATTTCATTAATTCATTTTTCAAATAATTATTGGGTGCCTACTGTGTGGCTGTCACTGGGGATATAAAGATTTAAAACATAATGTAAAGTACAGCATAGGGAATATAGTCATAATTATGTATGATGTCAGATGCATATTAGACTTAACTTCGTGAGGTATATAAATGTCTAATCACTATGTTGTACACTTAAACTAATGTACTATTATATGTCAACTATAATTGAGAAATAAATTTAAAAAAACATACCTCTCAAGAATGTTGTAATTTGTCAGGATTGTAAAGTGCCATCTACTATTAGTAATTACTTAATAAATGTTAATTAAGTGGCAAATTGGTGATGATAATACAGTTTTTCTATTAGGTACTAGTGATTTAAAAGAGAGAAATTCTGAGGCTCAGAGTTTAAATGATTTTCTTTTTTTAAAAAAAAATATATCTTTATTGATTTCAGAGAGAGGAAAGGAGAGGGAGAGAGACAGATAGAAACATCAATGATGAGAGAGTCATTGATCAGCTCCAGCCCGCAGCCTGGGCATGTGCCCTGACCGGGAATCAAACTCTGATCTCCTGGATTCTCCGTCGATGCTCAACCACTGAGTCACTCCCGGCCGGGCTAAGTGATTTTCTTTAGAGTCACAAATAATAAGCAGGAGAGCCCAGATTTCATGTCCTATTCCAGAACTCCATTTATTGTTTATTATTTATATCATAATACCCCTTCAGAGAACAGCAAAAAGATTTGACAATCTCTAATGGAGCCAGAAATGCTCTAAAAAAAGTAGTCAGAAACTTTAAAAAGAGAGGGAGCTCTTTTATGAAGGGTCCCATATTAGGATTCGTTTTCCCTTGAGTAACAAAACACAGCTGGCTTAAAAGGTAGGATGAGCTCCTGGATTCCTTGATTCAGCGGTTCCTTGATGTCATCAGCAACTCACATTTCTTTGATCTCTCCCCTGCAGTCCTTGGAGTGTCCATTTTATCTTTAGACTTTTGACAAAAACAGTTGCTAACATCAAATTGAGTAACATGTGTCCTTACTAACAACCAATGGGGACAAAAGAGGACTCTCTTCTACAAGCTTGGACTACATAAATTTGTTCCTTCAGTCTGCTTGCTTCTGGACCAATAATAGGCGCCAGATACTAATTCTGTTAGACTGTTCATGTGGGGAGTTATGGACCTCAAAAAGTCAGTTACAGTCTAATTCCAACCCCCTAACTCTAAATACTTCAGTAATAGATGGCCATGATGATATTTCTCGTCATCAGCAAAAATTTAAATTATCTTCAGGATTATATGTTTGGGAAAGATAGTAATTCAAAATGATTACCTAAAGTAGTTTATTTATGTGAGATAGTTTGTTCATCGATATTAATTTATTAATAAATACGGAGTGTCTGTGTGAGTAGAGAGAGTTGTAAGCGAGAGAAAGCAGTTCTCAAATGCTATGAAAGAACTAACCAGAACATTGGTGAAGGCCTTTTAGATGATCAAGGAAAGGCATCTTGAGAAGAAATTAGTTGAGCTGAGTTTTAATTAATGAGAATGACCTAAACATATGCAGAACTGGGAAAAGAACTTTCTGGGAGAGAGGATAGCAAATGCAAAATTTAGGAAGTGCATGTGGACTTGGCAGTTTTTGAGGAATAGTAAGGAGGCCCCTATGGACAGAGGGTAGAATTGTATGATTTGGGATTAAAGAGTCAGGATTACGCAGGACCTCATAAATGGGTAAGAAGTTTGGGTTTTGTTCAAAGCTAGAAAGAAGCTCTTGAAGACATTTCAGTTAAGGATTTTCATGATTAAATTTCCTTTTTAAAAAATATATATGTATTTTTTTAAAATGATTTCAGAGAGAGGAAAGGAGAGGGGGAGAGATAGAAACATCAATGATGTGAGAGTCATTGATTGGCTGCCTAGCCCGCAACGCGGGCATGTGCCCTGACCGGGAATTGAACCTCGATCACCTGGATCCTAGGTCGATGCTCAACCTCTGAGCCACGCCCGGCCAGGCTAAATTTCTTTTTTAAAGAAACTCATTCTGGTGGCTATGCGGTTGGGCATCGATCTAGGATCCAGGAGATTGGGGTTTGATTCCCAGTCGGGGCCTAGCCCAGGTTGTGGGCTCAGTCCCCAGTGGGGGCCATGCAGGAGGCAGCCAATCAATGAATCTCTCATCATTGATGTTTCTATGTATCTGTTTACCTCTCCCTTCCTCTCTCTGAAATCAATAAAGATATATTTTTAAAAAACAGAAAAAGAAACTCATTCTGGCAACTTTGTGGAGAATGGATGTAGGGAAGCAGATACAAAAATGGGGTAGGAGGCTACTACTATCAATAGTCCCAGAAGAGAGATAACAGGGACTTAGATTAGGGTGGCAGCAGTAGAAATGGAAAAGAAAGTATATATTTTAGAGGTAGAACTGACAGTCTGGTAATGGGCTTGTCTTGAGTACCTGATTGGTTAGTAATGCCTTTTGCTTAGGTAGGAAAGACTCGGGTAACAGGTTAGAGGAGAAAAATCAACACCTTTGTTTTATAACTAATAAGTTTTCAATGCTTGTTAGACATTTAGATAGAGATGTCAAAAAAGGTAGTAATGTATGATTGGAAGCCAGATAAATGAGATAATCTGTTTTATTCTTTTGTTTGCAGATAATAGTTTGGCTGTTTAAGTGTGCTAATCTCTTAAGCATCTGCACACAATGCTATATATGACGTTATTTTTCGAATTTATAATTCATATCAGCCATACCATTTAATTGCTAAGGAAAACATGCCATTTTTATATTTGAATGTTAAATATAATAAATTATCTTACTAAACCCTAGTTATTACTGTTAAAGATTAGTTTTAAGGATCAAAATGTTCATTCATTGTTTTTAAGAAATTTAGACAATCAATACCAGTAGTTTATAGTACTTGTTAATACTTTTTCAAAGAAGTGATTTAAACTTTGTCTTTTAAGCCAGAGATGTTGCTACTATGAATCAAAATTAAATTTGTTTCTCTGGGTCTGTAGAATTTTAGAATTTGTAGAGTATAATTACTTTCATAGAAGGTCTTAAGAGAGCATCTTAATAATTCGAAAAAGCCTGCTTCCCAAATCTCTAAATTTTAAAAATAGATTCTGGAGACCAGGAAAAAACTTTGCTTAAGCATTTTTGCTGGCAGTGGCTTTTTCTCTTCTGTCAATTTATCTATATAATTTACCTTGTCTTTTCCTCCAATAGGTGGTGTTACTATATTTGTGGCCTTATACGATTATGAAGCTCGAACTACAGAAGACCTTTCATTTAAGAAGGGTGAAAGATTTCAAATAATTAACAATACGTAAGTGTTGTGAATGAGAAATATTGACAGGAAACTAGTCTTTACATTGAAACCACTGAACTAGTTGATGATTCAGAGATGAGAGTGGTGGGGTGTGGGTCTGCCCATCCGGTTGGACAATGCATTTGTTTTCTTTAGACACGTGGCAGAATACTACTGATGTAGCCAGAAGTTATTACTTCTACAAATTGTGCTGCTGTGGTTCTGCCATAAACAGTAGAGATTTAAGAATGAAGAGTGAGGGAGTATATATAAGTAAGTACATTACTTTAAAAAAATCTTTATAAAGAGAATTATATATTCCTATTTGTCTAAGTACTAGATGATTTAAAGATCTTATCTGTTTCTCTTTAAAAAAAAAAAAGGAAAAGGGCCAGGTACGGAACCCCTGCAATCCCAAACTGACCAAATTAAGTTGCCTTTTTCTTATGTGACTCTTAAACTTTTTGTCATTTAGTGGCCCACCATAGAAAATCCAGTGCTAGTTATGGAAAATAGATTCCATAATTTCATTAGTAAGCATAACAGCCACTTTGTAACTTCTTAAAATATATACTTATGGTCTTTTTGCTTCTAGTCATGTTTCCTTCCATCCTTATTCCTTTTTGCTACCAGTTGTTATTCCAGAACATAAAATATGTTCATGTCTCTCTGCTTTAAAATATTTTAATAGCTACCAGTTGCCATCAAGATAAAAGAAAAATTACAATATTAGGCATTATTCGTTGAGCTTCTTCCTCACCCCACTGCCTAACCATGTTGAATTCCTTGCAGTTACCTGAATATACTGTAGTTTCTCACCTTCTCCATGCCTTCACATGATTCCCCCCCCCCCCGGAATGTGATTTCTTGTATCCATTTTTTCCACCTTTATCTGGCCAACCCAGCTCATCCTTCAAAATGTGTATTCCTGTGTCCTTTCTCAAGGAAGCCGTTCCTGACATTCTTCCTCCTTCCTGGCCCAGTCCCTGCCTCCTGCTGGATTAAGTGTCTTTCTTACACGGTCACATAGCATCCTATGCAAACCTCAATCATAGCTACCATTGCAATTTTGAATTATAAGTTATCACTTGCTTAGCATTCTTTTAGAGCAGTGGTTGTCAACCTGCAGCAAAATCACCCAGGGCACATTTGGCAACGTCTGGAGACATTTTTGTTGTTACATTCAGGTTGCTGCTACTACTGTCAACTAGTGGGTAGAGGCCAGGGATATTGCACAGCATCCTGGCATTCTGCAATGCACAGGATGTGCCCCCACAGCAAAGAATTATCTAGCCCAAAGTGTCAATATTGCTGAGGTTGAGAAATTCTACTTTAGACTGAGTTTCTTGAGGGTAAGGATTATCTTTTTACTCCTGTTTTCAGCACACTCTATTATAAAGTCTGTCACTTAAAAGGTATTCAGTAAATATTTGAATGAATCAATGAGTGGTCAGCAGGATCAAATACAAAGTTTTCAGTTTGTTTATCTGAAAATACTTACAATACTGGGAAACTACAAACCAAGTATATGAATTTATAAATATTTGAATTGCCAAAGGATTTTCCATTTTAGTTTCTAGAAAGCAATTGCACCTCAAGCATTTATAAAATTTCAATTTAGATAAAATGTTTTCAGTTCTTCTCTGGTAAAGCAAAACATGCATTTAATTTTTAGTAATGGAAACCATATATGTGTCTTCCTCATTAGAGACTGATAATATTTGCTCCTTTCACATTAATTTTGGAAAAGTCAAGGCTTATGTATTGCAAATTACATATAGTTCTTGTGTTCTGAATTGCTTTTAGTCTTATTTGGATATTTATGGATAATATTTTTGTATACTAAGAATTAAATTTTTTGTTGTTATTGCCCATTAATAATATTTTGGCTATAGGAGTTCTAGGGTATCCTAATATTTTTTTCCTAAAATGATTAAAAAGGAAGATCATAATTTTATACACTGTTTAAAAGAAATAAAAAAGAATGAGCTATTAATGCATGATGTAATATAGATGAACCTTGAAAAGATTTTGCTGCATGAAAGAAACCAGTCAAAAAGACCACATATTATATGATTGCATTTATGTGAAAAGCCCACAATAGATATATCCATAGAAACAAAGCAGATCAGTGGTTGGCATTGGTGGGGGTGTGAGAAAAGGGGGACAGGGAATGACTCTTAACTGGTATGGGGTTTCTTTTGGGGGTAATCAGAATGTTCTAAAATTGATTGTGGTATGGTTGCACAACTCTGTGAATATATTAAAACCCATTAAATTGTACATCTCAAATGGGGGAAATTTTATGGTATGCAAATTATATCTCAATAAAGTATTTTTAGAAATTTAATCAAAACTGAGTAATTTGAAAGATTTACCTTCTAAATTGTTTTATTCGGTATAGTTTATTTTCTTAGGTTGAAAGAGTTATGTAAAAAGGTGATCTTTAACTAAAAGTATAATATTTTCTGTTTTGGTTTGGAGCAGAAACGTAATTGTGCTTTTTCTTAGCTTTATTCCCTTAATTCATATAACCTATTTTTAAATATTATTCTTTGAGTTGATTCTTGATCAAATGAAGGCATAAATTAAAAAATGTATCCTTCAGATACAAGACAACACTGCAGTAGATCTGTTTTAAGTAGTAGCCTACCTTGTAGTAACTGTTGTTTTATGTGTTGCAGGGAAGGAGACTGGTGGGAAGCAAGATCAATTGCTACAGGAAAGAATGGCTATATCCCTAGCAATTACGTAGCCCCTGCAGATTCCATTCAGGCAGAAGAGTATGGCTCTACTTCATATTTTATTAATTGTTTTGATTTTAAAAATGTTTTAATGCATATTCTACTTTGCCACAACTTTACACACACACAATTACATATCAGTCTTAATACAGCTAATGTATCATATTAATAGGGGATGTTACTTAAAAATTAATAATTAATGCCATAGTACTTGCTTAGAGTAAGATTATAAATGAATCTGTATTAATAATACTGCATTGTTATGCCTTTATCTTTTCACTTAAAAATTATATTAACCTTTTTTTTGTATTATGAGCATTCTTTCACTTTAAAAATTTACCCTCAGTTGGTAGTATTATTGACTTAGGGGTGGGCGGGGAGAGATTAACCAAAGAATTTATATGCGTATATGCTTAACCTATGGACACAGACCATAGTGTGGTGAAGGCCTGGGGCAGGGGCTGGTTGCAGGGTAGAAGCGGTGAATGGGAGGAAAAAGGGGGCATCTGTAATATTTTAAACAATAAAGATAAATTAAAAAAACTGTTGACTTAGGCGCTTGCTCCTTGTTATGTAGGAGAATATCCTTGTCTTTTAGAAAGAACACAGTGAAGGATTTAGGGTAATGATTCAACATGTTTGCAACTTACTCTCAGTAAGTTCAGAAAAAAATGTGCACACACAGGGAAAGAGAACATACAAAGCAGAATGGTAGCAGTTGGGAAGCCTGGTGGAGGATTTATGGGAGTTCTTTCTACCATTCTTGCAACTTTTAAAAAGTTCACCTTCAATGATATTACTTTTAGGACAAACCAAGTTTATCTGGCATCCATAAATGCTGCTTCATTTTTATATCACAACACTTAACACAGTGCCTTGCACATAGTAGGTATTGTATCAGTGTTTGTTTGCTTTTATTAATATGTAATTTGTCTCCATAACTCTGTTCTGCTTTGGCACTTGTTACTTTGTTTTGTTCTTTTGTCTTTTTCTTCACTATTCTGAGATCTTCCAGGGCAGAGACTATCATTTTTAATCACAAAACTATATTCAATTAAACCTACACTAATTTAGAGTTCCTAATTTGGATGTGATACACTTGCATTTACTGAATACAAATGATCACATGGTTGCCAGAGAAACACTTTTATTCTTCTTACTATATAGTCTTAGTATTTCCACCTATCACTGCTTGAAAGGCTCTTTCTGCCATTGTGTCTTTCCTTCTCCATTTACTGTTCCTGTGATTACCAGGCTGAGTTTAAGAGACATGTTGAATAGTCAGTACATGGAAATGCTGTGAACAGTATATTCTGAGAATAATATTTGTAATAGTTCTATTTAATAGTAAAGGTCTTTTATTGTGTTTTACTATATTTTTAAGCTGTGTTCTATAGCTGGTTTTTGTCACCCACCCTATCTCATTCCATTCTTATTAACACATATGTATAATTTTTCTTACCCTTACACCATTCTAACTTGGAACACTATTTTTTTCCAGATGGTATTTTGGCAAAATGGGGAGAAAAGATGCTGAAAGATTACTTCTGAATCCTGGGAATCAACGAGGTATTTTCTTAGTAAGAGAGAGTGAAACTACTAAAGGTATGAATATTGTTATTTTAATATAAGTATAAAAATCTTTTTAGGCAGTATTTTGAGAAAGATATAGTAAAAGCTTTCATTTCTTTCATTTCTCCCTGCCCCACCAGGTGCTTATTCCCTCTCTATTCGTGATTGGGATGAAGTAAAGGGTGACAATGTGAAACACTACAAAATTAGGAAACTTGACAATGGTGGATACTATATCACAACTAGAGCACAATTTGATACCCTGCAGAAATTGGTTAAACACTACACAGGTATGTAATATTTTAAAGGTGAAAATTATTTCTTCATGTTGTATTTTATGAGGACAGGATCTGTATCTTCACGTCCCTTAAGGTTTGGCATGCCACTTTACACATAGTATGTGCTCACTGGATGTCTGCTGTATTCTAGTTTTAAAATGAGGAACAGGTTATACTTATCACCTGAATTGGGTTCTTTGATGATGTACAAAAATCAGATTATGATTCTTTGAGTTTATATCTTACTGGTATAGTGTTTACATTGGAGTTCCATTTCATGACAGCTAAATACAAAAATAGATTGTGACGATAAATAAAAAGGCAAAAACAAATACTTTATTTAGAGACACTTACTAAAGAAGTAAAGCATCCCTGGCCAGTGTGGCTCAATTGGATGAGTGTTATCCCGTGCTTCCAGAGGTTACTGTTTTAATTCCTGGTCAGAGCACATGCCTGGGTTGCTGGCTCAGTCCCTAGTAGGGATTGCGCGGGAGGCAGTTGATTGATGTTCCTCTATCTTCCTCTCCCTTCCTCTCTGTAAAACCAATAAAAACATATTATTCTTAAAAAAGAAGGTAAAGCTAAAAACTTATATAAAAAGCTGTATCAGATGTCCCTTTGGTTTACCTTCCTCTTCATGAGCTGGACTACATAAGACTTCCCGAAAGTATAAACGCATTGAGATTTATTTATTAAATAAAATAAATCCAGTGAAGATGCATTTTTCTTTTCCTGGAAAATTAACCTATAGCATTCTTCAGTTTTTCAAGGACCTTAGAAAGGTATTTAATATTAAGGTCTTCTGTCAAAAGTTTTCATTGTCAGTTTGATACTTGAATGCATCTGAAAGTTTAAGTGATTAATACTAGGGGAGGGGAAGTTTCCATGGTAATTTTTTCTTCAGTAACAACTGTAAACTGAGTCTATCAAGTCAACCTCCAGTGTTGACATTAATCAAACATGTTGCCAAGCAGTGGCATCGGTTGTAATTGTACTTGTTAGCGTATGGGTTTGCATGGTTACTTGTTGAGAATGGGAGGGAACATGCTTTATTTACAATAAGAAAGTCACAAGTCAAGCCATTATGAATTGAAATACCCTGTTTTTGTGCCTCCCTTATTTAAAAATCAGTTTCCTAAAAGAAGTTTTTCCTTGATTTTTGGTGTGCCTCTTATATTTGTGGTTATTAGAAATAACAATTAATGGTAGCATTCTTTTTGGAAAAATAAAGCAGAGTAGTCGAAAGCAGAGCTTTGGAGGCAGCCATACCCTGGGTTTGAATGCTATTTCCATCACTTACTAACTGAGTGACTTTGAGAAAGTTGCTGAATTTTCCAAGACTCATTTATATGAGATCCCTGTAAGGTGATGGATGAGCGCAATAGCTGGGACACAAGTTCATTAAATAATAACTTTTTAAATGTAATTAACAAAATGTTTCATTTCTTGTGTGTTTTACTTTTTACATACAATTCCCTTTTTGTGTTTGTGCTTTTATTTAAAAACTGATGAACATTATATTTTTATTTGCTATAATTTAAACTTTTTAAAACATTTGATACACTACATGTACCTTAATTTTTGTAAGTAACTCATTTTACAGTATAATTTCTTCATTTATTTAGAACATGCTGATGGCTTATGCCATAAGTTAACAACTGTATGTCCAACTGTGAAACCCCAGACTCAAGGTCTAGCAAAAGATGCTTGGGAAATCCCTCGAGAATCTTTGCGACTAGAAGTTAAACTAGGACAAGGATGTTTTGGTGAAGTATGGATGGGTAAGAAGCCTGAACTTTTGTGTTTTTTTGGCCATTGTTTAGCCATAGATCAAAATACCACAATTTATGATATGTTGAAATATCTGAGGTAACTTGCTCATTGAAGTTTGCTATGAATTTTTTTCAAACATAGATAAAATAGTACAAGTGTTGTTTCTCTAGGAACATGGAATGGAACCACAAAAGTAGCAATCAAAACACTAAAACCAGGTACAATGATGCCAGAAGCTTTTCTTCAGGAGGCTCAGATAATGAAAAAATTACGACATGATAAACTTGTTCCGCTATATGCTGTTGTTTCTGAAGAGCCAATTTACATTGTTACTGAATTTATGTCAAAAGGTATGTGTATATTAGTATCTCTTAGGATATTCATGTTAATAACTTTTTAAAAACAAGTCTTCAATTTTTTATGCATACAAATTTTTATTGTATAGTGTTTTCTAGTTTAAGATTTTTATGTAGACATTTGAAAAGAAAAAATCTGACATTTGTGTATGTAATTATTAGCTCTGGTTATTCCAAAGGATAGTACAAAGTTTAAAAGGAAAATACACAGGCTGAATTTATTTTAGAAGTAAATAGTCCTTTATTCCATGTTACCAAAGGAACTGGAATAGCTAGGAAAGTGAAAAAGAAAGTATTTGTAAAAGTTGAATTTAAAAATAATTCAGTCAGAAAGATATTTATCTTTGGTACTAAAGCAAAGAAATTAGGTAAAGTTAAAGAAATTAATTTTTTTCATTTTAATATAAACATAATCTTCATACCCAAGACTTTTAGAAAATTGCTTTTTTTACTACTGTCAACTGAAATGTCTCCATTTTCCCAAACCCTAAACCCCAAGGTGGGATCTTTAGTTACAGAGTTGGTTAGGGCCAGGATAAAGGCAAGGGAAAGTTGTTGCTCTTCCCTCTTTTTCCCTTTGCCTAATGTGCTGTAGAAGAAGAACCAGTCACAAAATAAGCTAATAGGCTTGCTTTTTACCCTTTTGAATTTTATCTATATTTTTTTACTCTTTAACAAGTCACTCATCCATATTAACACTGATTATTTTGTCATCCCTCTCCAGTAGTCCATCCTGGCCAGCAATATAGTTCCATCTAGTGGTGACAGGGTCAACTATAAGCTACATGTTTGCTATAGGAAATGTTCCCCCCTTAAAAGGGATAGAAAAACCAAAAGGTTAAAATAACTGACATAGTCTACTAAGTGATAGCCAAAACATACCTAAAGCCCCAAAGCACATGGCATTTTTTGGAAGGAAGCTCTCCTGCAAACTACTGCCAAATATCCCATTTCAGAGTGCATTAGATGAACTAGAAAGGGAAGGAAAAAAAGAGACAACAAAGAGGAAGTTTAAATCAAGATATTGATAGCAAGAATATAATGGAGGTAAAGCTAATGGTCCATTAGCTTTGTATATTGATTTCAAGAATTATTTAATTGGGGAGAGCATGGTAGAAGTCTGTGTATTAGGTTTCTGGGTTAGGATTATTTCTAGATGGGAGATTTAGAATGTAAGATCACAACTGTCCCTTTTAGTTTTTAAAACTCTAATTCCCTATCTTGCTATTCCGGTACTTAGCAGTTGGCCCTCTATAATACATCCTAACTCATGCCTCAAGTGCTCCCACAGAATCCACTTTTCTGGCCAGATGGGACTTCTTGCTGCTGCTTGTTTCCATGAGTTTGTTCATGTTATTTCCTTCACCTGGAATTTGGTTTCCTTATCTCTTGACCAGTCCATCAACTGTACTTCCTTCAGAATGTACTTAAATCAGGTGTTAGAAGCCTTCCACTAATATTCCAATGTGCTGTGATCATTATATCCTCTGAAATCTTTACAGTCAGACTACTCTAGAAATTAATAACCAAAAAGTATTGAATGCTTCTGATATATAAGACACTCTGCTGTTTATTATAAGGTTTCAAAGAAATAAAGATACCCAAATAATTTAGATTCAATTTAAAGAGAAAAGACCTAAACCTCTGAAGAGTTAATTTTCAGCATAAAAGTAAATAACAGTTTACTATAAACAAGCAAAGCTACAGGCCAAAGCATAATGAATTTCAGTAAGTATAATAGAAATTGAGGAAGAGATTACATAGTCTGGAATAAATTGAGAAAAATTTAGTAGAAAAGACAAATCTTGACCTACCTTTTATGGTTATGAAGGATATGGATGTGTAAAGGGCAGAGCTAAGAGGATTTGAGGAAATGAGAATCAGAACCATAGCTAGTGAAAAGTATAGAAGTAGTAGAAGAAGCTAGTTGGAAGTAAGGCTAGAGGGGTATATGAGACAAGCTTAAGGATTGCTTTGAATTGATTTCACTGTTACTGAGTACTTACTCACTGGTCATGAATGAGCTTCATAGGTCCATGAACTTCCTCTGAAGTTATTATGTATCAATTTTTGCATATTTATCTATGTTTTCTGGACAGAGTTCATAGTTTTCATCAGATTCTCAAAATAACTTATGAACCAGAAAAGGTTAAGGACCACTTTTAAGATCCAAAACATTCTATGATAAAGGATATAAAAAACATTTGAAGGAGGTCGGGTATTTTTGTGATTAGTTAAAGATCAGAGAAGAATTGTCAAAATAATACAAATTCCAATCCTGGATTTCTGTGCTCTGCAGCTTTTGCACTATTTTAGCACTTATCTATTGTTACACTGAAGGATGTTTTACTTAGTGGATTGATCAAAGAACTGTATCTTCTGCTGCTTTCTGTACACTCTGTGTTCTGACTCTTTCCTTTTTCAGTCTCATTCTCACCTTTGGGCCCTGTGCTCTTGCATAGCAAGGACTGTTTTCAGTCTCCTGAACCTACTGTGCTGTTCTATGTGTTACAGACTTTGTACTTGTTATTCCCTCTTGGAATTCCTTTGCCTCCATTCTTCTTTTATTATTATTATTATTATTATTATTATTATTATTTTAAATATATCTATTGATTTCAGAGAGAGGAAAGGAGAGGGAGAGAGAGAGATAGAAACATCAATGATGAGAGAGTTATTGATCGACTGTCTCCTACACACCCCTGACTTGGGATCGAGCCTGCAACCCGGGGATGTGCCCTGACCAGGAATCGAACCGTGATCTCCTGGATCCTAGCTCGACTCTCAACCGCTGAGCCACGCCCAGCCAGGCTCCATTCTTCTTTTAAGATGCATCTTCTCTGTGAAGCACTTTCTGACTTGTCTGTAGAATTAACTATATCCATTGTGTCTCCAGTGTAGTATTTATAACATTTATAACTCATATACAGCATTTATTTGTTTGTGTATATTTTATAGATCTATATACTGTACTTTCATACTAGATCAAGATCTTTTCAAGGGCAGAGACCACGACTTATTTATCATTATATCCTCTATACCCTTTTGCAGTGCCTCACATGTACTAGACTCTTGGTAAATAATTTGAATGGGTAGATAAATGGACAAACACAGTAACATGTTCTCCTTATAGTAAGTAGACAGACTAGACGAAATATAGATATTCTTTGATTTTGGTTCTTTATAAATCAGACTAAGTCAGGATTTCCCTTTTTTTTTTAATCCTGTCACATAGAAAGGGCCTTGTCTTGTTTAATTTTGCTTTCATTTTGAAATACTTTTAAACTTATAGAAGAGTTGCAAAAATAATACAAAGAATTCCTGTTTATATTTCAGCCAGATTTGTCAATTATTAACTAGATATATCATCAATATATAAAATATAAAATTTTCTTCTGAACCATTTGAGAGTACTTTGCAGACATTATGTTCCCTTTACTTCTAAGTATGTCAGTGTTTTTCTCCTACAGACAAGAACATTGTCTTGCATAACCACGGTATAATGATAAAATTCAGGAACTATAACACGGATACAATTCTATTATCTCATACCAGTCTATATTCTCATTTCACCAGTCATCCCAATGGTGTCCTTAATTACAGCAATTTTTCCCCTATCCATTGTCCAGTCCATGGTCAGGAATTTCTTTTAGTTGTAATTTTTTTTTTTTGGTTTCTTAATCTGGAGCAGTATCTCATCCTTTCTTGTCTTTTATAACATTTTTTTAAAAAATACATCTTTATTGATTTCAGAGAGGAGGAAGGGAGAGGGAGAGAGAGATAGAAACATCAATGATGAGAGAGTCACTGATTGGCTTCCTCCTGCAGGCCCCAAACTGGGGATTGAGCCTGCAACCCAGGCATATGCCCTGACCGGGAATCGAACCGCCATTTACTGGATCCTAGGCTGATGCTCAACCGCTGAGCCACGTCCGGCCAGGCAACATTGTTATTTTTTAAGAGAATGGTACCATTGTTTTGTGAAATGTGTATTAATTTGGGCTTATCTGATATTTTCTCCTGATTAAATTAAGGTACATGGTAAATTTGTAACCAGTAATAAAGGAATAACAGCTAGACTTTTCCTTTCTAGCCTTTGTCTCTGCTGTTATTCGTAATACTTTGCTGTTCCATATCTTATGAAATTGAGAGTAGTTGGACTAACACTTCCATGTCAACTCAGCCACCTAGATGTAGTTTTAAGTACCCCAAGATATTCCTAGTTGCCTGAGTTCTTGATTCAGATTGACTTAAAAATATATAAGTATCTATACTACTTTTTCAATCAAAATCGGAACTGTTGATCTTGATCAAAGCAAGGAAGGAGTGCCTATAATCTAATGAGGTTATTGCATTTTCCCTTTCTTCACATGTTATCAAGAGAAGTTTATAAAATTTCAGTTTAGAGACCTCTTCTAGAGTCTTAAAGATAGTTATTCAGAAATCCTAAGCTGCAAAAAAATGTTAAAGAATGAAATGCTGAAGTTTTGTATTGTGATGTGATTTGTTTGCTTATTTTCCATGAATGTTTTGCTGTCTCTTATAGGTAGCTTATTAGATTTCCTGAAGGAGGGAGATGGAAAGTATTTGAAGCTCCCACAATTGGTTGATATGGCTGCTCAGGTACTTGTATATCTATAATGTATCATCAATTTGATTTGAAAGTGTGCATAAAAATGTAAAATAATTTTAGAGTACTATTGTTTTTATAATGAAATCATGGAATTTTAGAACTGGAAGAGATAATCCAGTCTGATTTTCCTTGTTCTAGATAATGTAGTTATAGATAACGTAGTATCTGAAGACCAGAGGTATCTAAAATTCAGGTAGCATTAGACGAGGTATATAATACCCTTACACTTCTGTCCTGAATCATATGGCCTTTCAGAAATAATGCATCCACAAATATAAAATCTGTGTGTATTTTTTAATCCTCACCCAAAGATGTGGGTTTTTTTTATTGATTTGAGAGAGAGAGAAACATTGATATGAGAGAGAAACATTAACGGTTGCCTCCCATACGCGCCCCAACCGGAGATCAAACACGAAACCTTTTGGTGTATGGGACAATGCTCCAACCAGTTGAGTCACTCGGCCAGGGCTATATGTGTTTATATTTTAACAGATAAATTTTAAGACAGTGAATGATTGCTTTTCCAAAGGAAATAGTACTTTTGGAAATCTCAAGTATATGATGAAGCTTAGAGAGACTTTATAGTAAGAAACTGTCTTATGAGACTGTAGGATATGCCAAGCTTAATCCACACTCCTGAGTTCCAGGCTCATAGACATTCTACAATGGAGGTTGGCAAACTGTTTTTGTAAAGGGCCATATAAATGTTTTAGGCTTTGTGGGCCACAGACATCTCTTGTTTCTCCTTCCCTTCCTCCTCTCCTGTCCTCCTTCCCTTTCCCTCCTCTCCCACTCCTGATTCTCCCTCCCTATCTTCCTTCTTCTCAATTATAGTGTTTTCTATTTTTCCTGTTATCTGAAAGATTATGCCCTATTACCATCATCTCCTTTCTAGATACATGATTTTTCAGTGATCCGACTTAACATTAACCAAAATTGTTTTGTCCCTTCTTCACTTTGTGTCATGTGTCTTTTTTTTTCTTCTTTCCAAGATTGCCGATGGCATGGCATATATTGAAAGAATGAACTATATTCACCGAGATCTTCGGGCTGCTAATATTCTTGTAGGGGAAAATCTTGTTTGCAAAATAGCAGATTTTGGCTTAGCAAGGTTAATTGAAGACAATGAATATACCGCAAGACAAGGTAAAATCGTTGTTACTAAATTTGTTTGTTAATCCTCACCCAAGGATATTTTTTTCCATTGAGTTTTAGAAGATTGGAAGGGAGGGAGGGAGGGAGGGATGGGGGGGAGAGAAACATTCATGTGAGCCCGGCCAGTGTGGCTCAGCGGTTGAGCATCAACCTATGAACCAAGAGGTCACGGTTTGATTCCTGGTCAGGGCACATGTCTGGGTTGCGGGCTAGATCCCCAGTAGGGGGCGTGCAGGAGGCAGCCGATCAGTGACTCACTCTCATCATTCATGTTTCTATCTCTCTCTCCCTCTCCCCTTTTCCCTCTCCCTTTCTCTCTCTGAAATCAATAAAGATATTTTTAAAAATAGAAATAAATAATTTTTTTAAAAATCCACGTGAGAGATACATCGATTGGTTGCCTCCAGCATGAGCCCCGACCAGGGCTGGGGATTGAACCTGCAACCCAGGTATGTGCCCTTGACTGGGAATCAAACCCGTGACCCTTTGGTGCCTGGGCTGGCACTCTAACCATTGAGCCACACCAGCCAGGGCATTTGGCCCCTTTCTGATAAAACCTTTTGTGATTGTACTAGTGTAAATTGATCTTCTGTTTGAACATCTAAAGAATTATCTTACAACACTATATCATACATATAGAAATAACCGGAAGTATGTAAGACACCTGTAGTGACCACTGTAAGTATATAAGCTGCACAAAGGCTATGTTTTTCTCTCTCATAACAATTATCATAATGCCTTGTGCATAAAAAGCATACAGTAAGTATTTGAATACATTAATATAGGCTTTTAAGAATGATAGTACAAAAAAATTTTCCAGAGAGATACCATAAAATGAAAAAGAGCTTATGGTAGAAAACCAGTAGACATTAGAACCCAACAGAATATGCCTTCTTCAGCCAATGGCTAGCTATAGCTACTTAGGTGATAGACTTACTTAAAAGTTACAGGTCCTATAATACATATGTTCTTGTTTAATCTTCATCTGAGGATGTGTTTTCATTGATTCCAGAGAGAGGAAGGTAGAGGGAGGGAAAGAAAGAGAGGGAAAGAAATGTGAGAGAGAAACATCAGTCAACTGCCTCCCATACGCAAACCCTCTACCTGGATATGTGCCCTGACCGGAAATCGAACCCATGACCTTTCAGTGTATGGGACGATGTTCCAACCAACTGAGCCACACTGATCAGGGCTATAATACACATTTTGTTGTTGTTGTTTAATTTATCTTTATTGTTGAAAATATTACAGATGTCCCCCTTTTCCCCTCATTGACCCCCCTCCATCCCACTCCTGCCCCTCCCTAGGCCTTCACCGAACTATTGTCTGTCCATGGGTTATGCATATAAGTTCTTTGGTTAATTCCACCTCACCCCCCACCAGCGGTCTGTTGCAATGTCTTTGGATCCACTTTGTCTGTCAGTTTATTTTGTTCATTACATTCCACGTTTTAAATTTATAAAAAAAAGTTTCCCATGTATCTTTCACTTTTTGAAGAATTTAACACTGATGACATACACAGTAAGGATATTGACAGAAAATTTGCCTACCTTATGCCATTATTTACACAAATAGATTTTTTAAAAACAATTTACTTAAGCAAGATTGTCAATATTGTTTTAGGTGCAAAATTTCCAATCAAATGGACAGCTCCTGAGGCTGCACTATATGGTCGATTTACAATAAAGTCTGATGTGTGGTCATTTGGAATCCTACAGACAGAATTGGTAACAAAGGGCAGAGTGCCATATCCAGGTAAGCTTGCATTTTTTTAGCTCTTGCTTATCCCATTAGTGACTTCAGTTGGAGTTTATAGGACCAGAAATGTAAGGGCAAAGGCCTTTTCTTCTCTTCTTTTGTCTCGTTCTCTTTTCTTCCCTCCCTCCCTTCCTCTTTTTATTTTGGCATTGGATGGACAGCAACCTGTGAGAGTCACAATCCTTGAGAACAGGGCAAGCACATGAGGTGTGCCCCTTACCTCAGCTTTCCCCTTAGGGCATTTTCGGAAAGGGCCACTTATCTCTGCTGTTCTCTCAGGTAATAAACATACCTTAAATATTCTGGGTCATCTTGCCCATACCCACAACCCCCCTCTCCCAAGGCCTCGCTTACAAGTTGTGGTAACACAGGGTGAGCTGTGGATGCAGGTAGGGGGACTATAAAGCAATACCAGAAGGGAACTGTGTAATAACTTGAAGAAAGTCAAACAGGTAATATTAGATGAGGAAACTGTTTCAGGAAAGTGACTTGATATAAAGCTACATAGTGAGTATATTTGGCAAAACCAGGATTAGAATGCTTTCTTCTGAATTTCTATCTGGAAGTTCTTTTAAACACTATCTTGCCACTCACTGTTCCTCATTAGCCCAAGTTTGATAATTAATAGCTTAATATCAAAACCTCAAAGTAGCACCCTAAATTTTCATTAATCAATTGGGGGTTGGCTTTTGAAGACCTTAGTGTTGAAAATAAGGTTTTAGGTGAAATGAAGAAAATTAGACATTCTAAAACAGTCTAGCATTTTCTAAGCTCTTCTTGATATACTTTGACATTGAAAATTTATTTCTTTGTTAAAATAATCATTTCAGTAAGTAAACTCACTATACTTTGAATCAGTTTGGGGCTGAGGATTTGTTCTGTCCTTTCCCCTTAGTTTCATTGAGAAATGATTGACATACAGCACTATATAAATTTAAGGCATACAGCATAATGGTTTGATCCGCATTTATATTATGAAATGATTAACACAGTAGGTTCATTGTATGCTAGTGGTGTTTGGCGTCATTGGTTTTTAATGTTTGGACCTTGTGTGTTAGGAATGGTGAACCGGGAAGTGCTGGAGCAGGTGGAGCGAGGATATAGGATGCCTTGCCCTCAGGGCTGTCCAGAATCCCTCCATGAATTGATGAATCTTTGCTGGAAGAAGGACCCTGATGAAAGACCAACATTTGAGTATATCCAGTCCTTCCTGGAAGACTACTTCACTGCTACCGAGCCACAGTACCAGCCAGGAGAAAATTTATAATCCAAGTAGCCTATTTTATATGTGCAAACCTGCCAGAATGTAAAGAACTTACGTAGACTTCCTCACTTACATACAGGAACCAAAAGAAGAAAATCTTCTTCACCCTGCATGTTTTCATGGTAAACTGGAATTCCAGATATGGTTGCACAAAACCACTTTTTTTTGTTCCAAGCGTTAAACTCTGAAGTACCAATGATGAATTTTCCACCTTATTTCAGGGTCCAAAGAAAGTACAGCTAAAATATTGATGACAGTGTGAGTAATAGCATGACAATGAAAAGCAACAAGGCTACTATTCATAAGTCACTTCCTTTTATTCCCCAAATTCAGAATTGTTAAGAGAAAATTATTTATCATTATAGACAAAATGTGGGAGATATGAACAGTTATACCGTAATAAAATAAAAAATCAAGGAACTTCATGGGACCAAATGATTCCATTCCATTTTTTAAATTGCTTGCATTTATTATTCTCAAAAGTTTTTTCTAAGTTGAAGTTAATATGCAGTTTTAATATATGCTTCCCTTGCATGGAAAGGAGCAAGGTTTTTAGAAGCAAAAAGGAATATAAACAACATCTAGAACTTGGTTAAATGTTAGATGACAGCAATGGGATTTGAAAGTATAGTGCACTATGCTAATATTCAAACTCATAGAACTGGAAAGTAGAACTTTCTCACTTTAATCATTTTCTGAAAAGCTCAGTTTAGAATAATGAAGTTAACTAGGAGGTGAGTTAATCTTATGTAAGGTTGCATTGATTTTTTTTAAGTCAATATATAATTGAAATTGTACAATCCAAGAGGAAATCCTTTAATCTTTAGAATAGCATGATAAAAGTCCCAGCATTTAAATAGGTATTGTGAGATATTGCTAAATATGTACTTTTGGTGATGGGTGCCGCAAATGTAAAATATCACTAGATCAGGGACTTGAATGCACTTTTGCTCTTATTACATATAGACTAACAGGAAATGTATTTAAAAGAAATATGAGAAAAGAAAAATGTGAAAGTTTTACAGAGAGAGGGATGGAATGTTATGTTTAATGTTGATTTATGGAGTGGCAAAATGGCTTTGCTGGCACTCAAAGCTTCTCACTTATCTATTTTTTGAGATTTTAAGTTAAAGGTATGACTGTAAGACAAATCTGACCACAAACACTAAATGACTGTTATAGCCTCAAAAATAACTAGGTTAAGGCTTCCCACTAATTCCAATGATAGTTTTTCTGCAAAACATTTTTAAAACTCCAGTTTTCAAATCCGTGTTTAAATATACATTCACTTTTAAAATATACCTAATGGTGATGAATTTTTTCCTTTTTAGAATTTAGTTGACTTAGAATGGAAAACTTATTTAGAATAATAAGACTGATTTTTATGACTAATTCAGAAATTCCAAAATATGAATTTGCACAGCAGCATTACTGGCTTAAGGATCTAGCAAAGGAACTGAATCTGACGAAATAAAAGTTTGGTATTTATGTTTTAAAATACTCTTTTATAGTCACACTCTAAATAAAGCAATATACTAGGTCCCATATTTTAGGACTATAATTTTTAACTACCATCACTTACCCGATCATTAAATTTAGCATTCTGTGCCATGATATCTATGTGGAAATTCAAAGCATTTTAAAATGTGATAGGTGAACTTCATGCAAGCTGGCAACAGTTCTGGTACTAAAAATTGTGGTGGTTTCTTATGTTTACGTAACCTGCTTAGTATTGAATCCCTCTTTCAAGAGGATCTTCCTGTGAAGACTGCCGTCATCTTTTACCTTTAATGGCTGCAATCTGTGACATCAGATTTTTAAAGGGCTTCATGTGAACTATGGTATAATTTTTCTAACATTTAAAAAAGGATAACAAAATTATATGTTTATGTACTAATTCTGTTCAGAAAAATAAGCCAGGAAAAGTTGATGGTATTCATTTGGTTTTAACTGAATGGAGCTGTTCCTTATAATATCAGTTGTATAGTAAGGAAATAACACTAACTTAATGTGTATTTGGTTTAAATGGTTATCTATTTTTAATTGCCAAGAAAAATAAACAGCTTTGTACATTTGAAGGTTTTTTTCCAACACCTTTCATCTTCAATATCTTAATGTGGAACTTAACCTTTACCAAAAAAAAAAAAAAAAGAGTTAGTAAAAACAACCTAGCACAAACACTTTTTAAAATGAATAATGGTAGCCTAAAACTTAATATTTTTATAAAGTATTATAATACTGTTTTGTGGATAATTGAAATAAAAATTCTCATTGAATGTACCCGTTTATCTTTTTTGCCACTATTCATACTTTCTCATCAGATTTTTTAAATTGGTATTTAATGCAAAGTATATTCTGAATTTGTTCTTCCATTAGAAAAAAAAGTGTTCCGTTATATCTCTTGAGCAGAGTTAAATCAGTTCTTTATTAAGTTCAGAACATTATTGAGCTCATTTTATGTGGTTAATTTTCCATGTCAGGCGAGTGACATCATTTTTACAAGTTTTTTTTTTAAAGTTATACCAGCAACTACAGGTAATGTATTGTACAGAGAAACCTAAATGATTTGAGTTAAGCTATTCATAGAGAATCTGTGTTGAAGGATATAAAATAAAATAACCACTTTTGATCATAAAGGGTTTAATTTTCTAAAAATGAAAAATACATGAGCCTATTTCTGTGTGTATTTTAACTTCTATAAGTATAATGAAAATAAAGTTATACTAAATTATGAATGGACAATCAAAAGCATGTTATTTTCAATAAGATATTAGTATTACCTTTTACTATTATTTACTAAAATTATTAGCTTTGTTTTTCCCTAATGGTTTCAGAAGAGTAACATTTAATTAAACATGTAATTTAGTAAACATTTATTAAATATTTTTTACAGTATAGTAATACTGTCTCAATATTTCCCCACTTTGCTAGTTGCCTTTTAATTTTGCATGTAACTTTTTTGACATTTCAGTTGTACATTTGAATGTTGTCAAGTCTCCTTTTTTATGCATAAAAAGTCCTTTGCATTCGAAGATTAAATACTCATGTTAAATTTTACGCTTTTCTCTTTTTACATTTTTCTTTAATTCATTTGGAAGTTATTTGGGTATAAAATGTGACTTAAGGGTCTAGCATGATTTTTCCCCCCACATATAGTTAATTTTTCCAATACCACTTACTGGTTAATTCATTCCCATCCACAGTTTTGGGTTCTTTCCTTTATTTGTGCATCTATCTCCACACATCTATTTTGTCCAATTTGCCATTCTTCCAACAACACAGCACTTTTTAATTACTAATCACTTGGGTAATGCATTTTAATAATTAAGAAGCAAGTTGCCTTTGATATTCCTTTTTCTTTAAAAATCTTGTTATTCCCGCAGATTCTTGAAGTTTAGACTTTATTTTTCATATTTCCAAAAATATCAAGTGAGATTTTGGTTAGGATTGAATGCATTTTACTTATAAATTAAGTTGGTAAGAATTAACATTTTTCAAATCAGCCTCTCTATCCAATTTATGCAAATCTTCATTTACACCTCCAAGGCTTTTCTCTTTGGAGTTGGAAGATGAGCCTTATCTCTTTTCTGATGATACTGTTATTGGTGGGGTGCCCTTTGTGTCCCCACCTGTTGCTGGTGGAAGTGGAGCTCTTGGGGTGCCAGAGGAATGAGAGTTTCCTCAGGCCCCCACAGGAGGATGAGGTATCATGGAAAGCTTTATTGATAGGGTAGTATTAAGGGAGTTCCCCTTCAAGGCCCCATCTCCATCTTGCTGTGGAAAAAGTCCCATTTTGTCTTCAGCAGAGCTAGAGTCAAAGCCATTGCCCAGTGTTTCTGCTCCAGGTTAAGGCCCAGTCCAGTCCAGGATCTGGCTAGGTTAGCTTGTGTTACCAGAGGCAGTCCATTGTGTGTGGGGTCCACATGGCCATGGGCCATGTGACTGCTTCTAGGGCCACATGGAGCAAGCGAGAAACAGGAGTGCAAGCAGTTAAGAGAATTATTTGGGGGATTTTACCCTTCCAAGATTTTGCCTGCTTATGGTGGCTCCTCCTAACTAATTTTCCTTTTTCCCAGGTTAGACTTACAGGCAAGCACCTTCCCTACCTCACCCCGGCTTCACTGTGCATGCGTCCATCTTCCCCTTTGTTGTACCCCTTCCGCCAGTGATTTGCAGGTAATGAATTGGTGGTTCCCTGGGGAATGTGAAGCTTTGCAGCTTCCTCATAAAGCTGCCCAGATGACCATGCTTATGATGACTGGCCTTCCTTTTGCTTTCTTCCTATTACTAATATTAATAGCTAGCTAGTTACTATGGTAACAGCACTGCTCTAAAGATGCCATCTCAGTGCTCCTGGAGACCAAGTCCCCACTTTGTTGCTAAAGAAACCAACATGCCTCTAGAGATGAGGAAGAGTGTGTGCCCCAATAAATAGCACTTATTTCCTTAAAATCAACTCCTCCCCTATCCTTCCTCCAGTTTTTCCTTTGTTTAAATGACACCAAGTTGAGTTTCTGTCACCACAACCAGAGTCCTAATTAGCACTCAAATTGTCAATACCAGAAGGAATACTTCTGATTAAAATAAGCAGCACACACTGTTATCCTTTTGCTCCCCCCCCCCCCAATCCATACTCTGCTGGAAGGCCGACCAGTACTTGCCTGTGAGTTCCCTGCCCTCTGGATTTCCATTAGGTTAACCCAATGAGAAGCCCTAGCATAAAAACAGACGAACCTGAAAAGGAGATCATGGCATTTATCCCCCAAGTTCCCTCCCTGTGAGGTTGAGCTGTCCTTTACCCAAAGGTTCCTTTCAGTGTGGCTTCCTCTCTCCTTTTGGGTCTGATAACAGCTCTCAGCCCTTATCTCTTCTGTCTTAAGGATGCTTCTACTCACTGGTTACTGCATTAATTCTTGTGGCTTCCCTATCCTGCCAGCCCCTTTGTAAATATCTGATTTATCTTAACTTGAGTGTGCCATCTGTGTCCAGTTGGGACCCTGACTGATATTTGTCATACTTCCTACCAATAGCTGTATCAGTAGAAAATAGGAAACTTACATCATTACATCAAAGTGACAGTTTGTACAGAACAGTACAATTTTTGGTGTATCAACATACTGTTACCGGAGAATTGCACGGATGGAGTTTCTCCGTCGCTAGTGGGAGTGAGTTTCTTGGGGCACTGCTGAAATAAGCATTTCTGAAGGCCCCCATCGGGGGATGAGATGTGGTGAAAACCTTTGTTTTCGTGGAGTTATATCCCTCAGTTTCTAAAGTCCCATTTCCCTTAAACCAGTCCTGGAAATTATGCAGCTGTGGATAGAGCAAAGCCAGTGTAGTTTCCTTTCCATGGTGGAGTTAAGTCCGGCATAGCATCAGGCTAATCACGGTCCATTAGTCCATTGTGTGGGGGGTCCACATGGCTGTGGGCCATGTGGGCGAGTGCAGAGCATGAGAACAAACCCCCTGCAACAAGAGTCCCAAGACAGCAAGAGAGAGGAATTTCTTTGTTTAGGAGGTGAAATAGCAAATCTTCCTGTGCTTGCAGTGTCCATGCCTATTCTGGCCAAGGGCTTGTTCCCAGGCGTGATTGACAAGCAGTCACCTTCCCACATCACCCAGACCTTACTGGGCATGGGTCTATTGTCCATTCCCTTCCCCCAGGATCTTCGGGGAACAGAGCTGGAGCGTGTTAAACCAGCTTCCTGGCAAAGCTGTACAAATGGCATGCCTATATACATGCCTATATACATGGCCTTCCCCTTGTCCTTCCGTTAGTTAATAACTGGGTTATTTATAACAATATCAATACAATATTGTATTGAATGTCAGATTATTATAAAAAATCATTCACTGTGGAGAGAACAGCAAATTTTAAGAATATTCAAAACTCCAGTTTCAAAACTGGAATTTTAAACTTTTTCAATTAAATTTCTATTTTCCAAGAATTGGTTAACCACATGTGGTAAAAATCCTTTAAACAGAATGATCATTTGTAACACCCAAATTCAAAAATTTAATAAACCACCCAGTTCATGAATTGGATTTTTAAAAAAGGATAGGAATGAGGGGGGTGGGAGTGCTGAGCTAAGAAAAAGAGGAAATGGAAATATCCAGAAAATTAGTAAAATAATGGCAGCTAAGTTGTGTGAAAATTTTCTAGTAGCAGGAATGGCCCACAGACCTTTAAGAAACATGTCTGATACTCAATTGTAAGATGCTTGCTCAGCTCTCTGTTACCACCAGCCTTTCTTCAAATCTGCTACACACAGGCTTGTGTCAGTGGCATTTAGGGCGGTAAAGGGATTAGGGTAATGTCCAGAAGGGTTGACAAGATACAAAAAGAAAATGGTGGATTTCACTCATAACAGTTGGAATGCAGTGAGGAGATAACTCAAATACAGAAATTGAATTGGTAAAAGGAAGAAAAAGAGTCTTCCAGAGATACTGGGAGGGACCCCAGACTTCCCACATACAAGAGGCAGGGATTCAGTCAAGCTTCGCTGACATCTTAAAGGTCAAGTTAACATGAGCAAGCTGGAGGACTTGGAGAATACCAAGTGAAAAATTGCCTCCAGCCTAAGTGGTAATAGGGATGAATGAAATAAAAAGCAAAACTTCGCAGTTGACCAAAAGGATTGACAGTGATCCTAATAGGAAACTGAATTATTTAAAGTGGTGTGTCCCTTCAAGGTTATCAAATTCCTACTCACAATTGCACTATTTTCAAGGAAAGCCTTTAGTCTCCTAAAACATTGAGAGAATATAATGTAGAATTAGCAAACCGCATGCTTTTATGTCTCCTATCCCAATGCCCCTGAAAGAATCAAAAGATCTGGGTTGTTGATTTGTCTGTTTGTTTTTGTAATCTTTACCATTGCTAGAAAGTTAGAAAGTGGCATCAATCTAACAGAAATTCCTAGACGAAACCCAGTCCAAAACAAATACAAAAGAGAGTTCTTGGAGAGTTTTTAGTGCAATTTCAGAGAATTCAAACTCAAGTACAAAGAAAAGGAGGGAAGCCACATTTTTGTTTATGTGTTATTTACATACAATAAAGTTCATTAAGTGAACAATTAGATGAGTTTTGACAGATGTATACAGTCGTGAAACTACTACCAAAATCATGATGTACGACTAACGAGAAAAAATTCTGTGATGTCCTAAATTATATTTCAGTAGGCAGGAGGTTGTGAGGAAGAGACAAGGGAAGTTAATCAGCTAGTAGCCATGGGCTGAAGCCAACAAGAGATTGCCCACATTCCTGAAATGTATGTTGAAACTTTGAATTAATTTGCAGGCAACTATTTCAGCAATTATCTAGAAAGAACAGCTGGCCGTCAGATGCCACTGCATCCTTATGCATGAACTTCCTGAACTTGCCCACAACCACTCCAGCAGCAAGTACTTCTTCCTTACAGACTTTACACATCCCAGAACTTCCCCTAATCACCTTCTCCCCACCTTATCTATAGCTAATATAATTTTTTTCGAAACAACTTACATCCCCCCCTCCCCCAATTCATTGTATGAAAGAGCCCTGTTAACCCCAGGATGGTCGACATGTTTGTCTTCATCTAGCCCTGCTGCTGGTTTAGACTGCATGCCCCAAGACCTGCTCGCTTCTCTGGCTAGCATATGGCTCAATAAACCTTTCCTTTCAGGGCAACCTTTCGGTCTCAAAGGTTTTTATTTAACAGAACTATTAGACATGAGCAGAGCAAGGATGTTGGGCCAGGTACAGGAACTCACCAGGGCAGAAAGCCCCAGATACCTAGCAAGGGGCAAAACTGGGAAAACAACCACCTTGTCCCCCTGGTAACCTATTCTCCCCTAGCATGTCCTGGTGTTTCTTCCCTAAAGATAACATCTAGGCCTCAGATGTATTTCAGCTCCAGGCCTAGAAAAGTAGCAAAACCAGATAAGTGATGCCATGGCTGCCTCAGGACCAGCTACATTGACTAAAGATCCCCTGCCCTGGAACCAACCAATCAGTGGAGACCAAGACCCTGAAAAAGCACACCTGGAAAGCTGATGAATATTCTATTGAGACCCTCCCCTGAGACCCTCCCCTAAGATTTCCACCTGCAAGAAAGAGATAAATATGCTCAGGACAAAGGACCCAGTGCTCACTTTCCATTGAGGGAGGACGCCAGTGCCATCTCCCCGCTGCTTCCCTCCGAGGGGACCACACGGGACTTGCAACCAGGGGAGCAGTAGGCAGTGACAATTCATCCCAGGCTTACCCCCGAACCTGTCCATCCATGTCATGGCAAGTGGCAAGGTTGTATTCCTTTTTATGGCTGAGTAATATTCCATTGTAGATATGTACCACAACTTCATTCATCCATCAATGGACACTTCGGTTGTTTCTGTATCTTGGCTATTGTAAATAATGCTACAGTGAACATTGGGGTGCATATGTCTTTTCAAATTAGTGTTATTTTCTTCTGATAAATACCCAGAAGTAGAATTGCTGGATCATATGGTAGTTTTATTTTAATTTTGAAGAGGAACCTCCATACTGTTTTCAGTAGTGGCTGCACCAATTTACATTCCCACAAACAGTGACAAGGGTTCCCTTTTCTCCACATCCTCACCAACACTTGTGGGTGGTTGTTTTTTGTCTTTTTGAAAATAGACATTCTGACAGGTATAAGGTGATATCTCATTGTGATTCTGATTTGCATTTCCCTGATGCTTAGGGATGTTAAACCCTTTCCTCTCATTCCTGTGTATATCAGTACTCACTCAAAGATTAGGAGAGATCCTTCTGTTCTCTACTCACAAACTATAGCCCCATTGAACTTCTCTAATATATATAAACATTAAAATATTTGTCTCCTCAACTCAGCAAAACTGCTGGGCTCTGTTTGGATCCCCCCCTTTTGTTTGTTTGTTAATCCTCACTTGAGGATATTTTTCCCATTGATTTTTAGAATGAAGGGAGGGATAGAGAGAGAGAGAAACGTCGATGTGAGACAGACACATTGATTGGTTGCCTCCCTCGACCGGGCTGGGGATCGAACCTGCAACCCAGGTTCGTGCCCTTGACTGGGAATCAAACCTGACCCTTCGGTGCTTGGGCTGACACTCCAGCCACCGAGCCACACAGGCCAGGGCCTGGCTACCCCTTTTGAAGAGCACAGCCTTAGCCACAGTCGCAGTTGCCTGTTGCCTCACTCCTTTGCTTCCTAGTGCCTGCCCAGCTTCTGTAGGCATTTGAGTTGAGACCATTTCAGCCTTCAACCAAAGGAATTCATCCAACAGGATTATCATATCCATCCCGGAGCAGCGGAGGTGACCCGGGTGTCCCTAAAAATATCCTTGCCATACCCACAGGAGCATATATTCATAGAATAATACAACTTCTATAGCATTATTTCCTATTTCATTTAATCTTCAAAGCATTCCCCAGAGGCTGGAACTGAAAGGCCACGTGTAAGGCAAAGAATCAGTGAACCCTCTAAGATGGTATAAAAACTTAAGAGTGTGTGCAAACTTGGGGTGGGGGGCGTGGGTGGGCAGAAGGGACTGGGGAAGAGTGTCCATGCCTTTCACCATGTTCTCAGGGGGTCCTTTAGCTCTGAAAGTAAGAGCCCTGCAATCCAGAGGACAGAGCCCAGGGTCTGCCGCCAGGACACTTTGCCACATAGTTGTGTGGCCTCCAGCAAGTCATTTAAGTCACTTAATCTCTGAATCCGCATTTCTTCACCAAAAAATGAAAATGACCTACCCACCTTGCAGGGTTGGACAGATAAAGGGCAATGTATTTAAACCACTTTGCATTAGCAGGAGTGTAATAAATGATGGCCCGCCCCTTAATGTACCAGGTGGCAAACCGAGGCTGCAGTCACTTACAGACGCCTAGCATTCTGCAGCCCACGGTTCCCCGGCTGCGCCCACCGCGACCTGCGGACTCGGGAGGGGGGTCCCGCCAAATTCACTTGCACTGCCCCGCCCCCGCCAGCTCAGCCAATCGGCGCCCGCCGCGCGCTCTGTCCCCTCCCCGCTCTTCCGCTGCGCACGCGGGGTCCCGGGGACGCCGCGGCTCCGGGCGCGTGGCAGGGTCTCCGCTCGGTCCGCCAGGCCGCCGGGGCCACGGCTCGGACGCGACGGTAAGCGCTGGCCGACCGCTGGGAGCCCTCCCGCCTCGCCGCGCCCGGGCCCGCTTAGGCGCGGGGGGACCCCCGCAAGTCCCCGGGAGGCTCCTAACTTTGCAAGAGTTTTGTAAAAGGGAAGCCGGGGATCAAAGTAAACAGAAACTTTCCACCCTCCTGGGGTTTTTCTTTTTCTCTTTGCTGGCGTTTAGTATTTCCTGGTTTTACATTTATGATGAACATTGTGCTGGAAGTGGTAGAATGCGTAAGAAGCAACAAAACGCTAGAGTACAGCGCCGCTGCTGCTTCCCTGAGAGCGTGGCGGGCTCTTGGTGACGGAGCCCAGGCGCCGGGCGTCCGGTGGCGGCCCTGCCTGGGCCACTGCCCTGTGTGGCCTGGGAAGGCCCTAACCTCGCTGGGCCTCTCGCCCATCTGCGAAATAAGAGAGTCACCGTCTGGCTGAAAGCTTCAAGTCACTCTCAGCCCATCCCCTCCTTTGACCCTCACAGAAGGCTTCAGTGAAGGGTTTCTTTTTTCCATTACTTCCTCTCCACATAGGCCAGAAACTTTCACGGGTCTTTCATTCTTGGAGTCTCCCTCTGAGGCTTATGTCCCAACTTTCCTCCCAGGAACCCAATGGCTAGGCCAAACCAGGGTGGTCGTCAACCCTTAGACTCCAGTCTTTCCCTTTTCTGTCCCTTCACTGTTTGCACCTGACCTAAGATACTCTTTCCTCCCAGATCCTTCATGCCCCCTCCCACTGCTGCAAAGCTCGCTGTCCTCCACCGCCCAGCTCAGATTCTGCTTTCATCATAACGCTCTTCTGGCTTCCAGTGCATTCAGCTAATAGTGCTCCCCGCCTGGCTTTCGTCATTCACATCTCTCCCAGAGACGTACCATTCTCTGCCTTGTAGCAGAGTTTCTGTAACCTTGGCTTCTAAACCAGAACTTCCTCAAGGGCAGAAATGTCTGTGCCCCCCAGCAACCTGCACAATCTCTGGTCTGCAGCTGGTGCTCAGAAACACATGACACCAGATGCCCTCCACCGGGCCTCTACATGCCAACCGCAGGCCTCCTGTCCACCACATGCACCTCCTCTCCCTCCCTGAACATGGGGATTTAAATTCCACCTCTTTAAACTCAGTTTCCTCATCTGTAAGATAGGGATGATAGCACCTACTTTATGATATTGTTGTGAGAATTAAATTAAATCATGTAAAGCTCTTAGGGTAGTGTGCCTAGAATAATAAATATTATATAAAAACAACAACAATAGTAATAAGTTGTCATATCCCAATGCAAAATTCTTTAATAACTGCATCCTACATTCCTTATTAACACATTCAGATCTTCTGCCTGGCTTTTGGGGGCCTCCATTATCTGCCGCAATAGCACCCATCCCATCTTGTCTCCATTCACTGGCAAACCAGTGCCCTCACGGGCCTTTTACTTCTCTGTCTCACACGACCTCTGAGCTTCCTATTGCTCCCTTCCCTGCATGCCTTCAGCTGTTCCTTGGCCTATCCAAATGTCTTGGTCCCCTGCTTCCTCTTTGCTCTTCTTCCTTCAGCACCTTCGGTACTTCTACCCGACCACTCATCAGCACATGACCTTGTACCGTCTTAGCAGTTGTTCTCACCTGGTGCTTGTGTGTTAGCTTTTTCTCCTCACTGTATGAGAAATTTCTAGATATAGATTTGTGGTTTTTTTACTTCTGCATTCCCCTTATCGACAAGTAGTGTCGAGTTACATAATCGTTGGTTAGTAAATGCTTATTATCCAAATACTTTGTGATGGAAAGTTTTAAAAAAAGAACAGAATACAAAATGGGTTAATTTGTCTTGAAGTTTTATTTGTTTAATTTTTTTCTTTTTTTTTCTTGAAGCTTTTAATTCTTCATTTTTCCTCAGTGATCTCCTCTAAATTTATGCTGTTGCCTTTTCAGCCCTGCTCTAAATGGCTGCAATGAAGAGAAATCCAATATTATGTGGGAACTCTCTAAAATCTTGGCTTGTGCAGTTTGAAGCTGCTTGTGAATGTAGCTCTGTTCAAAGAGCTGACCGATAGCTGTGGGTGAAGCTCCTGGGTTTAACATTGAGCTGACTCCTGGGTTCAACATTGAGCTGATGTTAAACTCCTGGGTTTAACATCAAAGGAGACACAACTGCAAACTGGCGTTAAAAATGTACACATTGCACTTGTTAAAATAATTTGACTCCTCCAGGAGAACATCCCTTTTGTCCATTCAGAGCGCCTACATTTTCTTTGGGGTACATCCAGGGTTCCATCAGGTCAGAGCTTTCCGTACATATCTCCCATTGCATTTTCTATTTGTGGTAATGTCATTGTCAGGTGTCAGATTTCTCATGTGTGTGTGGTGTGGGTAGGGGGCATTTTCCGTGCAGCACAGGACCCTGACTACTCGGCTGCCTAGGTCCTCTTAGAGACTGATGCGGAAGATGGAGTCAAAGAATCTGGAATTACTTTCACTCTGGGAAAAGGCACTGAAGTTGTTGAGCTGAACACTCTCTTAAGGTTCCATAATGCTTAATGTCACTTAGATTCCAGTTCTTACCTTCTTTTTCTTTGTATTTATTGTGCAAAGTGAGTAAAAACAATCTTTCACCGTTTATTTATTCCATTGGGAGAAATGAAAAGGTGTCAGAATTTGGCCCCTCCCCTTGTAGTCATGGGGATTCAAGGATCTCATTCCATTGCTCTGCAGAGCTTTGGGGACCTGAACTAGGCGAGTGACTGAGGGACCTGAGAGGGTAAGTGTGCACTCACATAGCAAGGCTTATTGTGATGTGCGCAGTGAGTCTGCTGACTTTTCAAAATACTTCACACTCACTGAGTTGGTTTCAAATTCATTGCTCTTCATGCCGAAAAGGCCTTTGGCCCTGCCCAACTTCAGAGCTCTCCTCTGGGAAGAGCAGACTGTGTAGGATACGCATTGAGCCATGAGTTAGTCTTTCTTTTCTCAGAGCTGGACCAGAGCTCAGGGGTAACCTGGAGCTCCTCATTTTCCAGAGATAAGGAAATTGAGGCCCAAGCAGGTGCTCAACTAGTCACACAAATGCCCCTGATTTTCTAAAGCACTTTCTCTCCTGAACATTTAAATACAAATTATTGGTGTGTGTTTTTCAATGCATAATTCATGCACAGGGTACAAAATTAAAGAAGCACAAAAAAATGACCTTTGCTAGATCAATTTCAATGGATTATTGGGACTGAAGCCAAATTATGACCTGCTGAAGAGTCAGGGCCTGGGAAGGAAGGATGCAGATTCTCTAACTGGTGGTGCTTCTCCTGTGGATATTTGTGCTGTCAGGTCTCTTAGCTGTAGAATCAGTCTTGCCCCAGTAAGAGATTTTAATATTGTTGAGCAGATAAAAGGGGAAAGAGAGAGAAAGAGAGAGAGAGAGAGAACGAGAGTGCCAAGGGAAACTTTCTTAAATTTTAAGTGAATACCACCAAGGTGGCCGCTGTTGCAGCTTTCCATAGGCTGGCATTCTGTCACTCCATCAGCCAGTCCTTCTACAAACTTCTCTTGAGTGCTCCTGTGTATCAAGAACTTTCCCAGGCACTGGAGATAAGAATTTTAAAAAGAGGGAGAAAAGAGACAGAGATCTACATTTAAGGAGAAGGAATGTACAAACTTCTCAGGGTGGCACACATGAAAGAAGTAACAGTGCAGTGTGAGAAGAACTAATTTTTAAAGTGGGTACATGTTACATGGAGAGAGTGTTGATTCATTTCCAAGAGGGTCAGGGATGGCTTAGGAGCAGAGGTGAAGCTTTGAGATGAGTCCCGAAGGGTGACCAGGAATTCACCAGGCAGAAGGGGGTGACTCAGCAGTAATTCTGTCTCCCTCTTCATTAAGTCAACGGTGTACTGGTCACGTTTTCCCCATGCAGTGACCGTTGACCATGACAGGTTTGTGAGCTGTGTTTTAGCTTCTCCTGTGACTTTACTTGTCTCTGGTCTAGTTGAGACTTTATGAAGCTGCTTTCTCCATAACTGCACACTATACGGGCGGCCCCCAAAGGTTGCATAAAACTCAGCAAGGTTACAAAATATGTAATGGGACAGGCCATTGTAACCACTCTCTGTTAACAGCCAAGACTTTGACCTTGGCTGACACACACGGTGGAGGGACCCTGGGCACATTGTATATTCCCGACACAGATTTGAGGCTCTTCTGGGCCGATGGCTGCGTTCAGCACTTTAGGGCCTTCACCATCCCTCCCCTCCTCCTTTCCCATCCCTCCCGGCTGTCTGATAGACATCTCAGGCAGGGGTAAATCAATTTCCATCTCTTTATGACTTTACTAAGTGGCTCTTTTGTGGTGATGTTGTTAGCTTCTGCCTTTTTCAGACCACAACATGACAGAATCCATTTTAACTTTAACCTTGCTACATAAATCAGGTGACTCACTGCAGTCTCGCTGAATGTTACAGGGCATTCACATTAAAGATGGAAAAAAATCCCATTAGCTCATCACTTTTTTCCTGCAGCCTTTATCAGATTACTTACCTAATCATTCTTTTATGATCCCCCCAAAAAGAGAAAGAAAATAGTCTTTCCTCATTACCATGAAGAGAGTGCTTGTGTGCGTGTGTGCGTGTGTGCGTGTGCGTGTGCGTGTGTGTGTTTGTGGAGAGAGGGAAAGAGAGAGAGGAAGCAGACTTTCTCTCCACACTGGAATCAGACCACCGCAACCCAAATTTCTATTGAATGCACCAAACTTAGTTAACTTCTTGCCGTGGCCTCAGTTTGAGCAAGGAAAATCCACATTCTATGTATAGATCAGTGATTTTCAACCAGTGCGTTGCAAGAATTTTTAAAACATGCAATACCTGACTTCTTTTCCCTTAGATTGTCAAATAAAAAAATGACAACAGCCAACACAACAATAGCTGTCCAGTGTCAATGAATCAAAGTTATATCCATTTTGGGGGGTCCAGATCAGCAAAATATATATTTTGGTGTGCCGCAGAATTTTAGTAATTAGTTTACATGTGCCATGAGATGAAAAAGGTTGACAATTGCTGCTATAGATGAAAATACTAGTGTTGCTTCTGCATCTCTTAAAGCTGTAAAAGATGAGATCAGCCTTAACTTTAGTTAAATGCATTTGCTCTTGTGACACAAACCAGAGCCGTGTCAGTCAGTGATTTCTAGTGACCATCTCATCAGTGAGACGAAGGTTTGATGTAGGTCCTGGTAAACCTCTCTCTGAGTTGCCGACATACCTACCGATGGCTTTAATCCAAGAGCACCAACCACCAAGGACTGAAGGATTCTGTCTTCTCACAACTCTAGGGTGTGAATATCTGAAGTATAATGATTCTGTATCCCATTAACAAAAGCGCTAGAGAGCACAGGATGGTTGGTTCAGCCCTAAATGCTCCATAGGAGAGCAAGTACAATATCGTCTGAGAGCTATTCCACCCAGAGGCCACGCATGTTCTAAGAGCATGTTTCAAATACTTTCATATCCTTCTCCCAGGGTATGATTCATAGTAAAACTGCACCTCAACAACTATCCTATTAAATGACCTGAGAATTTTAATATTGAAGCAATGGCAACACCAAACAATAAGTTCATCAAAATTTTTCCTAATAAATTAATTGCTTTGGGGATACGTTGAGGATTTCATTATTTTGCCCATTTATACATAGATGAAGTGTTTTATAGACTGAACAAAGGATAGAAGGAGTGGAAATTCCCATTCAATTTGTTAATTTACTTACTTTTCATCTGAAATAACAAAATAAAGCCTTTTTAAGTAAAACGCCAAAAATAATGGATGGTAATGCTGACCTAAATTAAGTTTAACCTTCAAATTACTCACGAAAAATGTCTATAAGTAAGTTCAATAGTAAGCAACTTAATGCTTATGACTAACGTTTTCATGGACTTTAACATTGTACATGTATTAGACTAACTGCAAAGTCATTTTATTTCATCTTTAATAGTGTATTATGTTGTGAATTCAAGATATTTTCTTGATAATAATGTAAAGGCATTTAAAAAAAATTCTGTAAGTTAGTCTTCCTATTCCTTTGGAACAATGAACTAACAAGGTTTGGTTTTGAATCTGACTATCTGAACACTTTACAAAGTGAACAAGAAAATAATTTGGGAACACTATTTAAATTTTCAGATCTACAGTCTATTTTTTCACATGGCAACCAATCAAATGTGTTTTCTCCACTCAGAAATTAAGGTCAGGATACAGATTAACAGCTGTTCGACTTGTGTGATATTACTGTGCTAACCACAGAAGCCATATGTGTGGCAATTTTTAAAAACATATACCTTTTGTATTTAAAATTATTTTCATAAAATGCCGACATCGGTTTGTTTGCGGTGCTTGCATGTCTTAGTTTGTTGATTTCATGCCAAAACATACACGAGAATTGCACCCGCTTTTACAGTTGTCTGTGCCGTGGATGCCCTGGCCCACCGTGTGCTTAACAGAGACCCTGGGGACACTGCCAGTGACTTCAGAGGCTTCTACAGGCAGCTCCCAAGTGACAGGCAGCTCAGGTGGGTGAGGGGGCTATTGTGTAAAATGCTTCTATAAATAGTGTAACTAATATATTATAAATATATGTATTATATTTTATAAACATGTAATATACAGGGTAGGCAAAAGTATGTTGACAGTTATGAGTACGTGAAACAGTTTATTGCATTATTATTTATTGTATTATTTTCCATTATGAACAATTGTAAACCTACTTTTGCCCCACTCTGTGTGTGTATGTAGACATACATATATACATACATACACACACACACACACACACACAGAGAGAGAGAGAGGGAAGAAATACACATACAGGAGATGTTTTGCACTATTCATGCAACTCTTCTGTAGATTAGTCACTATTAAAAAAATTTAAAAACTTAGCATTTTAAGTGAGTTTCCAGTGCTCATTGCTCTTTTAATTCTTGAAATGTGACCGTGGTCAGGGGACCTAAATATCTTTTCCATTTCTAAGGCGTGCTGGTGTGTTTTGCTTCCTAACCAGATCGGTCCTGAGAAAAGTGTTGCGCATCTGGCCGTGGCGGCCGTTCTCAGTGCTGTGTGGGACCTGTGGCGAAGCGGGAGGGACAGGTGAGTCACTGAGGAGCACTTCTTTGGAGCAACACGGCAGGTACAGAGGAGTAAATACTTCCTCTGCAAGCAGCCTGAAAGGCCAATCCACAGCAGGCCCCAAAGGAAACAGGCAATTGTTTGATCATATTTCTCCCTTAGAGATGTTGGCAGCAGTGAGGAGATGATGGTGGAAGTAGTTAAAAGGGCTGAGGAAGAAGGGGGGAAGCAAAGGTGAGGGGTTAGGAGGCAGCATTAGAAACCGATGGGCAGGGGGGTGATAGGGGGAGTTTGCATTTACTTTCATACTTGACACATATATTTTACAAATCTTTTCTTTTTTTCTTCTAGCCTCTGTGGAAGTTACTTGTTGACATGGTAAGTAAATTCTTTCACATTATAATTGTTTCTGTAAATGAAATGGATTACTTGCCTTTTGATAATCAGTAAATATACTCAGGACTGTCAGTGGATCACTGCAGTGATGATAAAGCATAAAACCAGTAAAATCTGATATTTCAGTAACAGCAGTGCCCCCTGCAGGCAGGGTGGCCCCATGGGAAGCACCAAGTTAGGTTCCCCCTCCCCCACATGGTGTTTTCACATGTAATACAAATTCTTGGGATGATCATAACTTCTCTGGGAACCTGATAGAGTTGGTTCAAAGACCCAATGAGAAAAGTGCTTTACAAACCCTGAAGAGCAAGATATTATTAAGATATTATTCAGTCACTTTGACTTCAAAAGAAAGTGACAGTTGAGATGGTTGTGTCTCTGCTGTATGATTCCAGCAGGGCAGGAGACAAATACTGAATTAGAAAGACACACACCTCTCTCTCCATTCTCCTCCACCTGTTTATAGTGGGGATGAGCATCTTCAGCACCAGACAGACCTGGCTTTGAATCCGGGCTCTACTACTTACTGGCTGGGTGACCTTGGGCATGTCAGTTAACTTCTCTGACCATCAGCTATCCTGGGGTGATGCCTCAGATGGTCGCTAAAATTCTAGTGGTGAACAAATGAAGGCCTTGTTATTATTTGGCATCACAATTGAGGAGAAAAGAGAACACCATGGCCTTGAAGACTGTTGGGCCAGCGGACGTCCCTTCTCTGGAGGAAAGTAAATACAGGAAGATATCACACCATCTTGCTGACATAGTGGTGGGTGGCATGGGGGCACCCTCTGAAGGGGAAGGACCTGGGCCTCTTGAGCCACCTTCAGGCTCAAGGTTAGGGATACAGGAGGAGGCCCCTAAAACTGAATGACCTTAGATGCCTGAAATCTTACCTGTGGACGTCTCATTCTTTTGGATCCTGCTCCTTGTTTCCCTGCTAGAACTCTTAAAAGAAGCAGAATCTCAGCATTGAAAGAGCTTTTATGATTTTTCACGGTTATAGTGGAGTATTATTGGTCACAGTCAAACCTGAGTGGGGAAGCTACCAATTGCTTCCCAAGCGACTGTTAGTTGGGGTGGCAGGAGGTCACAGCCAGAGCCCTAGCTGAATGTCTGCCTCCCAGTGTGGCCAGAGCCCTGAGCGGCCAGAGCCCTGAGCCTGGGCAGGAAGGAGTGGGGAGAGGAAGTCAGCATGCTGGGCGCTCGCACGGTTAATCCACTCTGTGCCTGTCAGTGAAGTGAACTGTCCCTATTTGACAGGAGAGAAAATTGCCCAAGGTTATGCTGCTCATAAATGGTGGGCACAAGGTGGACCCTGAGCGGCCTGCCTCTTTCCTCTCCCTGTAAGCTGCCCCAGTTGCACAGTCAGCCCTGAAGTGAAGAGCAGTGATGTATAGAGTGACATGTGCTCACCTATCCATTTAATGTGTGCTGAGTGCTTGCCTCACACCCTGTCCTCTTTCCAGAAGCCTGGAATGGGACACCTAGGTTTCGAGGGAAAGGAGAGATGAAGAGGGAGTGAGGGGTCCTTTGGAGTGTGAGGGCCTAAGGACTTCATCAGGAGGCGGCCGTGACCCTCTGGAGGACTCTACACCAAGGGATGATGGAATCAAACATAACACAAATCCCAAAGGCCCTTTCCCAGAAAGCATACGTCCCATGTAAGCAGATTCTTAGAAACACAATCCACTTGTGAATTGATTCGGGCTTTCCCCCCCGCCACGCTGCCAGGATCCCAGGACACCGCTATCCTGCATTGATTTCAGGTACATCACCGACATCCTGACTGAGGAGGAAGCCTACGGTGAGTCATAGTCTAGTGATAGAACTGGAAGCTTTCTGGCACTTGCTGATGTGTAAGCAACATAGCTTGTGCAACAATTGTTTTCTGAGAGAGTGACCATGCCTTTTATTTTTACCAGAAATACTACAGAAAGGTCAAGTTGGTAAAAAAGAAAGAAGTGGGTTGTGGGGAAATTTCTTATATTATTTTTGTTATCATTGTTTACTTTTGAGTGCTCCTCTCCTTTGGGGGTTCATATTGTCCTCCCAAATGCCTCGTGCCCAGCAGCCAGGTCCTGCACAGCCAGTTGAGTCTGGATGAAGAAACCTCCCGAGTGTGACTGTGCAGGAAGGCCCTTGGCTACTGGGCCATCCTAGAGAGTATCCTGGCACCCCCTAGTTCCCCCACCTACCCACCCCATTTGACATCTTCAGAATGTGCATGATCCTGAATGTGACTTGGGACCGGACTAAGGGCTGGTGCAGAATCAGAAAGAGATCCTCTGGGGGAAGCATCTTAGCTACAGGCAATCTAATCCTGAAGGTCTCTGGAAAGAGCAAAGTGTTGACAAGTGTGTTTCCACAGAAGAGCAAATGCTAACGCATGGCTACCCCCTCCTACACCATGCTGTGTGCCTCACTGGGGTCTTCAGACAACACACTGAAGCAGGTAGGCATTGCAACCTGGTTTGATGGGCAGGTTTTATATTCCTGGCTTTCTGGAAGAATGTGTAGTGCCCACAGCACAGTGGCTGGCACATGGTGCGCAGTCATCGTATGGCTGACTTATTACTCTTTCCCATCAGACTCTGTTCTTCTGCAACTGAGAGAGAGAGAAACTAGATTACATTTCTTACTCTTACATCCATTAGTTCTGTGGATGCCACAGAATATCATAGCTTTAAAAAGAGGAATATAAATGCTCCATCCCCCCTCCAGGAGTGTTGTGACAGATAAAGAAATGGTTGCCATAGAGACGAGGAAAGAAGTCACCCTACAAGTACAAAGATTTATGCTTGTTGGCTAAGCTGTTTCTGCTCTGAATTTAAACAACACATGGCTGTTCTGGTTCTTGCTACAACCACAGCATCTGTGAAACCAGATCAGAAATGACTGAGGTGCTCATTAGACCAAGAGAGCCTGTTCGTATATGGTGATGGCTGTGCTCCTCTCCCCGAAGCTCCGCACTGAGGCACTGAAGGGCGGCTGGACCAGGTAACTTATTTGTGGGATAATGAACTTGACTTTTCCACTTGCAGCATGAGAGGCTCGGCAATGGAAAGGGGCCAGGATCAAAAGGCACTAAGAGGGACAGGATTCTTCTAGGAGCAGTCTGGTGTCTAGAGATAAGTAAGAGATGTTTCAGCCTAGGCCAGGCTCTCTTTCCAAAGATAAGACATAAGTCTTAATTAGAATCATAGAACATCAGAGTTAAAAGAAACCTTGGAGATCACTGGTTTTAAGCACCAAGCAGTGTAAGCAGAGTCTTAGAAATTCACTAGAGCCCGGCCAGCCGTGGCTCAGCGGTTGAGCGTCAACCTAGGATCCAGGCGATCAGGGTTCGATTCCCAGTCAGGGCACATGCCCCGGTTGCGGGCTCAATCAATGACTCTCTCATCATTGATGTTTCTATCTCTCTCTCTCTCTCTCCCTTCCTCTCTCTGAAATCAATAAAGATATATTTTTAAAAAAAGAAAGAAATTCACTAGAAATCCACTCTTTACTAGCAGTAACAAGCACTGATTCAGCTTTTACTTGAAAACCTCCAGAAGCAACGAGCTTAATTTTATAAGGCACTTTTGCATGGTTGGAGGGCTTCAAGTGTTAGAAAGAGCTTCAGTGTCCTGAGCCCTTTGTTTCCATATAACTTCCAGTCACTGGTCCCAAATCTCCACAGAGTTCCCAAAAGCCAGGCCTCTGAGACAGCCCTTCTCTTCCCCGGGCCGTGTCCTCTCCCGACTAGCCATCTACACTTATCTCCTGTCTCCCTCCTGCGTGGTTATGGAGCCCTGAGCATCCTAGGGTCTTCCTCTGGCTGAACTGGTGGTCAGTGGCCATGGATCCTGACACAGTGCAGGACATAGGAGGGCCATCATCTCTTGATCTAGTCACTGTGAGTCTGTCAGTCCAGCTTAAGGAGGCTCATTTGCTGGGATAAGTCACTAGGCTTTACATAACTCTCTGTCAGTCTGACTGCTTGGCCTCTTGCTGCTCAAACTGTGGTTTGTGGAGCTGGTGCACCAGCACCCCCAGGAGCTGGTCAGGAATGCAGACTCCCAGGCCTCTCCGCAGACCTGCTATGTCAGAATCTTCATTTTAACAAGACCCTTGGGTGAAGTGTATGTTTGAGAGGGCTGAATTCTTGTGAACGCCTCAGCTGAATACAGGGTGCGGGAGTGAGAACTTGAAGGAGCCAGCATGATGTAGTGGAAAAAGGCTTAGAGATGTGATGGATTTGAAATCAAATCGCCTGCAGGTACTTTCTGTGCGATCATGGGAATGTTGCTCAGCCTCCCTGAGCCTCATGTTCTCCCTGTAAATAGGCAATAATATTAACTTGTGGTTCTCCTCAAAGTTGCTGTATCTGAAAAAGATCAGCACAGTCAGGATTGATAGCAGGTGCTCAATAAATGCTGGCACGTTCTCTCTCTGCTCATATCCAGGAAAGGCTGGAGCAGTCGTAGCCGGTGAGTCAGAGAAGGCTGAGGACAGATTGCATAGATCTCCCATCCCAGGAAGCCCGCGCCTAGAAGCTGGCCCTCCCACCTGGGATAGAAAGTGTTTAGTGCTGAGGGGAGGGAAGGGGAGAGGAAAGCAGCAGATGCCTGAGTGTGTGTTGTTCTGCTAGCGGCCTTTTGCCATGGGAAGTAGAGGGAGGACCTCAGGTTCTGTCCGGAGCACTGGCCTGGATGTTGAGTGTGCAGGGTGCAGAGGCTGGTGAGCAAGGGAGAGGATGCCGGCCTTCCCTGTGGTGGTGGCACCTTTTCCACAGGGCAGTGTCACACTCAGGCCGACCATGCCTCCCCTGACAGACGAAACAACAGCTTCAGCAGTCATGGGGGACAGTGTGGGGCCCAGGTCCGGAGAGTAGTTGGGTGTCAAAACAGATTAAGGGGGCTCCTGAAGTGACCAGATGTGATATGAAGGAGACCTCTGCTGCTCCCTGATTATGTGACTAAGTCACTTCAATCCCCAAACCTCAGGCCCCTGCACCACAGGGTCGACCTCTCACTGAGTTGATCTAGGACGAAGCCCCCTTGTAAGGGACCAGCAGATAGGATATTTTATCAACCGTACTCTTTCCATTTGGGATGTGACAGGATGGCTCACTCAGTTCCCCTTCCCAGTCCCCCACTCTCCTCTTCAAGTCTGTGGCTTTTATGTTCTTAATTCTCTTTCATGGCACAGCAGATACTCAGTTAATGTTATTAAAGATCTAACTGCCCTCTCAAGTTCCTTAACTTTAGGTCAGCAGGTAAATGATGGTCATTGATTGCCCTGACAGTGAGTAAAGAGATACTATTCGCAGGGTTATTTTCAAGCGATTTGTCTGAAGATTGATTGGGAAAGAGCAAGAAGTTACTAGAGAATGTGACCTGTGAATTATTGACAGAGGTGATTGTGTCCAGATAAAATCCAGGTATCTTTGCTAAGTCAGGGGACATAAACTCTCAAACCAAATTGATTTTACAGGTTTAAGGTGAAAGTTGGTGCTGATCTCCAGGATGACAGCCGCCGATGCTGACTCATCAGAAACATGATTGGACCTGAGAAGACTGTGGTAAATATCCTCTCCTACCACTGAGAAATTAGCAGCCTTACAGGAAGCCTTTGTCCAGGCCGAACTGCAACTCATTTCAAGTGAGGGTGAAAAAGCATTGGGAATTTTAACACTGAATGCCAGAGGAAATACAGCTTTGTGGTCTTGTTTCTGTAGGTGAACTCTTTAAAAAAAACAACAACTGAGGAGGCTGATAGTAAAAAATTTTCTTATTGTGCAGAACTAGTTAAGATCAGGATTAGGGACAGTTCCTTCTTGCTCATATGAATGCACCTGAGCAAACAGGGCTCCCATTGGTGCTCAGTGTGTCAGTCATTTAATCTCCCTTCTTAACAAGTCTGATCAACACCTAGCTCATCAGGTGAGCGCGTCTCAGGGAGCCACTGTTGAAGAAATGCTGGAACTTTGACTGAAATAAATGAAAGGACCACTATTCCTAACTGTGTAGTTTTAAAAACATTTTTTTTATTATGTGTAAAACATTTTCATAAGAGGAAGTCACAATAAGATGTTTTTATGAAGATTTAGAAACTTGTTTTCTAAGTTAAAATAGAAGTTTGGAGTCCTTGACCTAGGATCAGATGTCCCATTATTTATAAAAGAATTAGTGTTACTTTTGTCTTATGAGGTCATCTTCATCCAAATTATTTATAGTTATTGATTCTGTGTGTGCTGTCATCTGGTTCTCATAGTGTTCCATCAGGGCACTCTGACCACATGGCACATTCCACTAGAGCAGCGATTTTTAACCAGTGTGCTGCAAAAACCTTTAAAACTTGCAATACTTGACTACTGAGTCAGAGAACTGACTTCTTTTCCCTTAGATTGTCAAATAAAAAAGTGACAACAGGCAACACAACAAGATCCATTCCATGTGAATGTCCTGTCTCTAACCATAAACATATAGGTCATATAATAAAGTTGCATCTTCTTGGTTAATTCTTGGTACCAGAAATCCTTTTATATAAGTATAGGCACCTCATTTTTTAAAAAGTCACTTTGGAGCAGAAAGGGTAAATAATTACTCCTATTATTTTTTCTGTAAATCAATCAAAATTATACCTATTTTTTGTCAGATTGCCAAAAGATGTACTATATTTTTTGGTGTGCCACAGAATTTTAGTAATTAGTTTATGTGTGCCGTGAGGTGAAAATGGTTGAAAAACGTTGTACTAGAAATAGCTGTCTCTGTGTCTCTCTTCTCGAAGCTTGATAATGTCGGGGATGGAGGAGCTCTTTGCTAGTTTCTGCATACCCAGCACCTGACTTCCAGGCAGGATCTCTGCACACGGAGAGCTAGGGCCTTGGAGTAAGACGTCTAGACTTGAACTCACCGTTTACTTGATTTATTATCTGTGGGCAAGGTACTTAACTTCTCTGCATGTCAGTTTTCTTATCTGTAAAATGGGTTAATATGAACTGCCTCGTAGAGTTATTATAAACATTAAATGGGACAAAATGCTTAGTTGCATAGGTGCCACATTAACAGTGGAGTTCGGGTTATTTATTATTGTGCCAGACACCTAGTAGGCAACAGTTACTAAATGACCATTGAACACACTCAGTATTGGCTGTGTATGATTCAGAATGTGATAAAACGGTTTCTACAAACAATGAACATTGCAATGTAAATGTATTCTGGTGGCATCTAAATGCAGATCAGGTCAGAGCTCCAGGGCCAGTGAGCACTTGTCATGGGCCCAGCCCAGGGCACTGCTGGACATCTCCTCCAGAGACAGTACAGTAAGTTCTCAGTTAATGTTGTTGATAGGTTCTGTGACTTTAAGTGAAACGATGTATCACAAAACCAATTTTACGTTAGGCTAATTGATATAAACAAAAGTTAAATTCCTACAGAATCTCATCAACATTATAACACATTGATGTTATTCGAGGACTTGTAGTATCTAGAGCCAAAATTCTGGTCTCTGTGGCTGCTCTTTAGCTCCTTTTGTTATGGTTGCGTGCTGGTCCTCCAAGAAAAAATGTCAGGCTCCCCAGGGGAGCCTTGCTCAGCAGTTGGTGGCACTGAGTGACAACGTTTCCTCCCCAGGAGCCACAGCCTCGTAGCAAGGTCAGCCTCAGCAGACCTCACCTCGAAGGGTCTCTCCTTACAGATGATGGATGCCAACCAGCACTGGGATGTGCCCGAGGCCGTGGAGTGGATGTCCAAGCTGGCTGAGTTTAAGCCACTGTGGATTGAGGAACCAGCCTCCCCGGATGACATTCTGGGGCACACCACCATCTCTAAGGTAGAGAAATTGCAGCTGCTGGTATCTTGTCACTGCCATATATTTTTTGTTTGGTTTTCCAGAGTGGTTGCAACAGATCCTAAAATTCCTTTGCCTGTTCTCTTTTACTTTTCCTGATGAAGTAGCTGCAATAATTGTAACTTGTAACAAGTACTGGAATTGCAGCCCTGACATCCTTTTGTTTACTTCAGTTTATCCACTGCCCTTTATTTCTGTTTATTTTAGAGAAAGTAAATGGCTAAAAACTGAAAGGCTACCAACCATCCTGTTGATGTAAATAGACATGGTTCTCATGCTTTGTAAATATAGAAATCTGACATATTAAAATATTTTACCCAGAATAAAACAAAATATGTAGATTCCTCTAGATGACTCAAAAAAAGAGGCTTGCTTAGCTATGTCAAGGTCAGGCCTCCCCAAGAGAAGGCTGTTTCCTTCGCACCAGGGCTCCTTTTCCGAAAATCCACCCTAATTAGGGGCCAGCCTTTCAGGTTTAGGAAGAACCTGATTTGTCAGAACACCTGAGAAACATCCCATCTCTCAGGGAAAGTTTCCTATTAGCCCAGCTTACAGCAATGATTAATTAGCCAGCTGGTTAATTCAGAAGGAAAACTGACTTGTGGGAGCTCTCGATTTTGGTGTCCTCTGACCAGAGCAAGCTCCGTGAGTAGCCCTGTTCAACCAAAGGCTGCAGGATGAGTGAGGAATCTGGCAGGATTTGGTTATGGGATTGAAATATGTGGCAACGTCAGACCAAGATGGCCCAACACATCCATCTTTGCAGTGCAGATTTCCTGCTTCTGGCCCCAGGCAGCGCTTGTACCCGCTTGGCCCACACATGCCTCGGACCCCTTTTATGTTTTCATCTGATAACCTTTCCCACCTCACTGTGCCATCGGGTTAGTGTGTTCATTTGGCTTAGAGGCCAGTCCCGCCTGCCTAGGCTCCTCGTAACAGTTTTCTCTCCTTAAGATGACTTCTCATTGCTTTACTCTCCCCCTTTATGCGTTGCTCTTAAAATTTCCCCTCTGAGGACAGTCTTAGTCCCACGTTCCAGGGAGAACACCTCATTATGTATCTGCACGAAGTCACAGGTCCTACTGGGGTGTGGGGTCCACTTCTCTCAGTAAGTCAACATATGATCTCCATATGTCAGACACTCTATAAAAGCCTGTGCCTGAGGAATGCCCTCCACTTTCCCCGCTTGACAGCCTGGCTGGAGAGACAAAAATAAGATCCATGAAACAGACGGGTGGAACCCGGGGCGGGGGCCCTGAGTGCCGAGGACAGTAGAAAGAAGGCCACAGAAGGGAGACGTGGCTGTGGGCTGGGCGGCAGGAGCCAGCCTCGTGGAGCTAAGACAGCTGGCTGTAAGGAAAGCTGCACTGCAGCTGAGGGGCACCCGAGCAGGAGCCATAGGGGGCCCACAGCCTTTGATTTAAACACAGCAGAAACCCTCTGAGGAATCGTCCCAAAATGAGAACCTGGTGAGGGTTCATGGGTGATTAAGACTTTTTGTCTTGGGGTTCTTGCGGCGTAGCCGTGTCCTAGTGGCTGCCAACTTGTCCAAACAGCGACCAGAACCTCTGCCACCTGGAGAATCTCCTCGGAAGCTCTTCTGGGCTTCTGCCCTCCGAGGTTTTGTTCACATGGGGGAGGCCATCCCCTCAGGAGGCATCTGAAGAAGGGGGGCAAGAGGAACCAAGGCAGGGGGGTGCTGAGAGAGCCAGCACAGTGGGGCCGTGGGGGGCTCAATGGAATGAGGGTACAGGGTGGGGCTGTGGGGAAGGCAGGCACGTGGGGCCAGGTTATGGGGTCTGCCTGCTCAGAAGATGCAGCTGAACACAGTGAGGCCCCGTGGGTTCTTGAATGAGAGAATGGGAATAAAGATGATTTGACTGGCAGCAACGTGTAGGTGGCACGGGTATAGGAGAGGTGAGGAGTGGGCAGGAGAAAAGGGGAGGCGGGGCTAGGGGCTAGGAGGCTTTTGCATTAAGCGGGGTAGAGGGCAGCTAGAATAGGGCAGATTCAGGAAATATTTAAAGGAGGAAATAAAATTTGGTCCCTATTCAGAGTCAGAAACATATATGCTTTAAAGATGGTAGAATGAAGAAGTTAAATGGCTTTTCCCTGCTACCATGGCTCTTCCCTGCCCATCCCCGTTTTCTTTTGAGATGTAGAGCCAAGCCTACTTAAATCAGGAGTTTCAGGAACTGTAAGCTGTGCTAGATGGCACCTCAGTGACCAGCCTCTCTAATTTCTGACCAGCAGGTAGTCTGTGACTCGCCCAAGTCCCCACATCTGTTAGAGGCAGGCCGGGTAGTGGAACTGGGGATGCCTGGCTACTAAAGTAAGGAATTTCTGCAGGGAAGTCAGCATATCTAGTGATTCAGATGCCTCCTCTGGCTCTGGAGTCAGCCGAGATTCCCAACCCTGGCTCCACAACTTTGTAAGCTTTGTGATCCAGGATGGTCACTCAACCTATGTGCCTTTTCTTATGCGTGAAATGGGGATCATGATGGCTCCCATCCCAGGGGGTTCTGATGAGGAATCTTTTGGTTTTGGTTTTGCACAAGGCCGGGTAGTAAGAGCCCAGAAAGTGTTAGCCATTAGCGTCATTGATACTGTTCCCTAAACAATGGAAGGGCCAAGCCAGGAAGAAACCAAAGATGCCTGAGGGGAGTGTGCGGCTCTGCAGTCCCAGTGGGGGCTAGAGCCCAGGTGGTGGGGAGTGAGGTAGCTTCAGGGGGAAGAGCACAAAGAGTAGCCTGGCCAGAAGATTCCAGCACCTCCCCAGCTGAGCCCAACCTGTAAAGTAGAATCTGTGGGCACCCACTGAGCTTGAAGTGCCAGGCTTCTAGAATAACTACTGAAAGGGGCTCATCAGGGAGACAATAAGATGGGAATAAAGGGAGTGATGACCTATAAGAAGGAGTCAGCCAGAGGCTGAACCCCTCAAGGCTGTGACGAGCTGAGCTGAGCGCCTGTGTCTTCTCCCAGTTCCACACCACTGCCCGGGGCCCCAGACAGAGTTCAGAGCGTAGCCAGGATGGGAGCTAATGGCAGCACGTGGGCAAGCAATCCCCCCCCCCCCTGCAGACACACGCAGCCCCTCCCACGTGCACACATTTCCCCTTGACTGCCTTGTGCCATTCCACAGCAGTCAGCTCTGAATAGTTAAACATCCAACAGTTAAATAGCTCTAAACTTCTAAACATGAATTTTCAGTTCAATACCTTAGGAAAATAACACTAGGTTGCCTTATATTTTATAGGCATTGGTCCCATTAGGAATTGGCGTTGCTGTGGGAGAACAGGTAAGTGACGTCTCTCTGGGGTCACACTGGCCACCTAATGAGGATGTCGTCCTATGTTAGGCTACATCACTTGTATTTTGAGCGGGAAAATCTTCACAATCTTAGAAACTGGGTTATTTTACAGCACTCCATTAGAGTCAAGAGTCAGATATAGTCAAGAGTTTCTGGATTGTTCTCTGAACTCATATGACTAAGGTTATTTATCTTTTTCAAAGTGTCTAATGGAAATTTATAAGGCAGCAATTTAAACTTGCAACTGCAAGGGCGGAAGATGCACTGTGTGGTCTAAGAAAGCCAGCTTCCAAATTGAGTAAACATGACTGCGTTCCCGCGCTGTGCTTACAAACGCGGCACACGCGCCTGCCAAAACCTGCGGCGCCGGCCCACGAGCAGGCGGGGAGAGGGAACAGATTCTCCGTCTCCCCGCAAAAGGAGCAATGCTGCTCTGCCGTGCTTCTGTCTGGCTGCCTGTCCCATCTGCTCGTCACCGTCACCGCGTTTCATCCTGATGCCTCATTTCGCTGTGACAGTTATTCCTTAAGAGATGGCGAGCGGTGTGACTTTACGTGACTCACACTGTTCCACCTGCAGATTTGTAAAGAAGTGAGTGGGAGGCCCCCTCCTGGACTCTCAGGGCTTGCCTCCCGCCAAGGGGGAGCAAAGAACAAATACAGACCAGGCTTCCCGAAGGTCACTGATGAGTGACTTGGAATTGCGTGTTGCCAGGTTTGCAGATCCTGAAGGCCAAGGCTGACTCTTCTGCTAGTTTTATTGTAATTCTATTTCCAGTGCCACGATAGAGTGATATTAAAACTGCAGGCGAAAGCTGTGCAGTTTCTCATTGACAGCTGCAGGCTGGGAAGTGTCACTGAGAACCTCTCAGTGCTGCTGACGGCCAAAAGGTTTGAAAGTAAGGGCGCAGCAGCCTGCAGACCGAACCTCCATTTCCCTGCCCACGAGACACCTGCGGCTCCCTCCATAGTTTGCCATTTTGATTTTTTTCTGACTCTTTTAGGCTTAATCAGGGAATCTTTGATGATTTTCATCCTGGAATTTTATCCCTAAACATTAACGAATGATTTAATCACTTTCAGGCAATAAGAAAATCCGCAGGTTCTCCCCTCTCCCCTCTCTCTGCCCTACTCTTGGCATTCAGCAGAAATCTGCCTTCACTTTAGGTCCTGTTTGCCCGCATGCTGGTGGAGTTGGCCTCTGTGACCTGGTACAGCACCTGATTCTATTTGACTTCATATCAGTCTCTGCAAGCCTTACAGACAGGTGAGTGATGTGGCATTACTTCCATAGTGCCCCTCAGTCCAGGCCAGATCTTTTAACCCTGCTCTGGTGACCAGAGGCACTAAGAACCCTGTCCATGGGCACATCCTGTGGCTCAAAGGCCAGGTTGGTTTTGCTTCCACTTTTCCATATGGGGCAGTAACAAGGAGACCCAGCAGTGGATAGTCATTTTTCTTCCAGGGGAGTGGGTTCTTGGTAGTCGAATCACTTTATTTTGTAAGTACATGGAGGTGGGGGTGAAGGTGTTTCCAACCCGGTGGAAACCAGAACTCCTTCCTCAACCAGCACCTGTTTCTGACTTTCTAAAGCCCCACTTCATCATATGTATATTCTCTGCTCTGTCCAACCCCCTCTTCCTAACACTGGAGTCCTTCCTGATCTGGTTACATCATTACTGTTTCAGTCCATCTAATTTCTGAACATGCCCCAGGTGAGCTTTAAATTAAGACAGTTTCCATCTAGTCATCTGCACACATACAGATTTATTATGCTATCGTTCGTCCTGGGATTATCGCAGGAAGATCACCAGAAGTATATAGGGAAAGCATAAAAACATGCATGGGAAAGGTAAACGCCAAATTCAGGATTGTGAGAGAGAAATGAGACCTGTAAACGTATATAGGGACTTCAATTATAAATACTGATTCCTTTCTTAAGCTGGGTAGTGAGTAGGCACATGCTGCCTTTTAATATGTCTGAAGTATTTTTTTTTTTTCAGACTTGTATTTCTTTTTATTAAGGAATATTTAGGAAGTGTTAATATTTATGTTTTTATATTACCTTCTAATTAATAACTGTCCAGAAAGCACTCCATGTATAGTATTGGAAATATACTAGAACTACTGGACAGTCTGTGACTTCTGTGTATTGAATTTTAATCAGGATTCTTAGGGAGAGAAAGCGTATAGAGTTACCTAATCTCGCTCTCCCTCTCTGAAGTATTTTAAACTATAAAAGATAAAAATTCCTAGGATATTCTGCTTTTGCCCCTCTCATTTCAGTTCCTGAAGGAAGGACCAAGGGGGCTCCAACCAATCTTGGAAGGTTTTGCAGGCCTTGAGGTCTGAGAAAAAGTGGGTCAGCCCTGAGCCACTGTGCATTGTGACCACGCAGGAGTGGGTGAAAGTGCCTCATGACACTCTCCTGAACGCGACCTCACTGCTCAGGAATGTCACTGTGCAAGTAGAAAGCCACCAAACAGACACTGTGTGCCGTCTCCTCTCACTACCTCTGCTTTGTAATTCTCTGTGGAACACTGTCCTCTGTTCATTCAAGGCCCAACTCTCTCCAAAGTGCTGGTTCTTCATGTGTTCTTTGTAGATTATAGGAAGCAAACAGTGTCGTCGATGACTTAGTATTTCTGTCCACTGAAAGCATGAGGCCCTCTCGCCAGTTCCTTTGTGCATCCCCCGCACAGGGTATTGCCTCTCCCTCACAGCAGCTGTCCATTAGTCAGTGACTAAAGTTAAGCAGCAGCTAGGCCACTTGCCCCAGGTCACAAAACTAGAAAGTGGCTGACTCCAAATTTGAACTGATTGGTCTGATCCTAAAACCTGTGCTCTTCTAAATCATGTGTATAGCTGGAAGGGGCCCCATTTAGTGATTTTAACCTATTCATTAATTTTTGGCTAACGGCACCCAAATAATCCCAGATCCTTCTGGAGCCTAAATTGAGTCCTTTTGGGGTGGCAAAACCTTTAGTTAAGAGACATTGGTTCATTTCATCTGAGCCTCCACATTGCTTTGTTTTATAGATGAGAACTGGAGGCACAGAGGTTGAGAGAATAATGGTTCTCAGCCAAGCCTTGACCAAGTCCTCCCTTTCTTCATGTGGCACTGCCCCTCCAGCAGTTGCCACCAAGTGAATTATCTAACTTAAGGCATTAATACCCGACCTGATTCCTTCCTCCTAGGATGTACAACTATGTCGACCACCTGCACAAACATTTCAAGTATCCTGTTATCAAGAATGCCTTCTGCCCGGCCGGGCGTGGCTCAGCGGTTGAGCATCGACCTACGATCCAGGTGATCGGGGTTTGATTCCCCGTCAGGGCATGTGCCCAGGTTGCCGGCTCGATCCCCAGTTGGGGGCGTGCAGGAGGCGGCCGATCAATGACTCTCTCATCATTGATGTTTCTATCTCTCTCTCTCCCTCTCCCTTCCTCTCTGTGAAATCAATAAAGATATATTTTAAAAATATATAATTTTAAAAAAAGAAAAAAAAGAATGCCTCCTACGGTGAGCTTGGGCAGGAAGACCTCCATGAGCAGGCCACTACTATACTGGTTCTCATGAGCTAGGACCTAGAGCACAAAGCTTTGACTCCTTAGAGATTATTTTCACATCTAGAAACAAATGGCTGTTTAATTAGCATCAAATTCCCAAGGCCTGCGGGTCAGGGTTTGGGGGTAACATTGCCCCTGACAAGGCCTCTCTAATGCCAGCTTTTCCTCACCAGCTGAGACTTTAACATGTGCACTCCTTGTGAAAAAACAAAACAAAAACAAACCTGGCACCAACTAGCAGGTTAGTCAACTGACAAGTTTTTACCGCCAATTGTGTTATCTGGGCCATTTTTCCTTAACATGTTTGAGATCAGGCTTCATTTTCAGAGGTTGAGTTATCAGAGAGTTGATTAGTTCACTAATCCTGTGTGCCAATAGTGTGTCCCTCTTCTCCATTGCAAACAACCAGAAAATTTATTTTTAAAATACTAATTCAGTTGCTTCTGGCTTAGACTTAAGAGCATTTTTAGGGTCCGAAGAAATACATAAAATAAATGTTTTTTGTTCTAGGTAGTTATTAACACTGCTCCTTTTTTTTTTTTTTTTTGGTCTGATAGGAAGCTGGATATTCCACGGAAATGAAGGAGGAATCTGTAAAGAAACACCAATATCCAGATGGTGAAGTCTGGAAGAAACTCCTTGCTGCTCAAGGGAATCAAGTGTTTAGCCCTCACCCATTTCTTTTTCAAGTGAAAAGGCTTAAAATTTCTTGGGTATGGTTTTACAAAAATAGGGGAGAAAAAAAATCATCCTACCAATGAAAACAAATTCAGCACAGTCACATTAACCTCAGGAATCAGCTCAGTAATTATTGTTAAATTGTTTTAGCAAATAAACATACTCGCCTACTTAATCCTTAAATAAATTTAACTATCTCAAAGTATAAGATGTTCTTATAAGATTTCTATCAAGTGCTGGTACCCAGACATTAAACTGTACTTTGAAAATAAGCAGCATGTTGCATAATTTGTTGGAACAATTCCTTATTCTATTTAACATTTGTCACAAATTAGCAGAATAAAAATAGTTCTGCAGCACTGTGGAGTATCTGGTATGCAACAAACATAAAAAGATTCCACTGATTAGCCCTGAAGTGGTTTAGCATCTTTCCCAGCTTAGCCTAAGCATATTACAGAATTCACACTGTACTGAAACTACGGGTGAAATGATGTTTCATAGACTTTTTTAATAACCCTAAATAATTTTTTAAAAAATGTTTTTATTGATTTTTTTAGAGAAAGAAGGAGAGGGAGAGAAACATTGATGTGAGAAATACTGATCAATTGCCTCCTGCACCCACCCCAATGGGGATGGAACCTGCAACCTGGGTATGTGCCCTGACCAGAAACAAACTGGTAACCTTTTGGTCCACAGGATGATGCCCAACTGAACCACAATAGCCAGGGCTATCCTAAATAATTTTAATAATAAAATACAGCTAGAATTAGATAAATCATAGACAAATGGAAAAATAGTTTAGTCAGCATTTCTAACACCGGCAGCATCCAAACAAGAATATAGCATGTTTAAGAGGGTTCAGTTCATCTATTTTAGGCAGGAACTATGCAGAATGGCAACAGAGATTTAAAGACAAAAGACCCAGATGAATGCAGAACACTTTATTATGAAAATATATAAAACAAATAAAGCCTTAAATGTTCATACCACACCAACTACACATCATCATGACTAATGTTATTCCACTTGCTGCAATGTGAGGGAATAGCTTATAATTCTTGAAATTATTGATCTTTATACAAACGTGGGATTGAAATGCACGTACATGTTTTTGCTAAGAGTAAATACATTTTTACTCTCCTCACCTGATTCATAATCTCAGCATTTTCATACATCCTCACTCAGTTAAGGCCTTTTATTACTAAGAGAACCAGTAAAGTAATATTTGTCAGTGGCAACAGCATTAAGTTAGTGAATAATAATAGGTTACTAACTGATTTTTTACCTAGTTCCTTCTTCCTTTTGAGCACGAAGAACTTCAACCTAAACATCCAGCCCCACCCTTAAAGATTGACAGTATCCTTTAAACAACTCCTTTAAAAGCAGTCTAAACAGCCATTTCCATTTTAATAGTTGGATGAGGATTGTACCCTTCAATCTGAAAGTCTTCAGCCTTGAAGTCATCAATTGTCTCAACTTTTCGAAGGATTTTGAGCTTCGGGAAAGGCCTTGGTTCTCGCTGAAGCTAAAAACATAAGACCATTATTTTGCTATATCTGTACTACTTTAATTCTGCTCCCCATGTCCCTTCCTGAAACAAGTACACAGTATTTTATCAACAAGCATTATTTTCCAGGGCTGTAATACTATAGATACCTGTCCCCTTGTTATGCAATCCTGTTGGAGCGCAGCAGTGTCTCCACACGCGGAGAGTGGAGGGTATTTTGTGGAATCATTCAGTGTAAGGAACCTGGTGGCTCACCAAGGGTAAGTTCTTATGACTGATTGTTCCAGGTAAATTTATTAAGGACGGGACACAGTTTCTTACTTTTGTATCTGTAACTCACAGTAGGCACTCAGAATGGTTACGTGAGTCCCACAATCCCCATTCCAACCATCCCTGGCAGAAAGCGCAAGGACAGATGACATCTGTTGACAATTAACAGAAAGGGATGCCAGCCAGGATTCCTGGGGCTATGAGGATGTGACACGGGTCATGACCTCACATTATTCAGTTGCGCATGACAGGGGCAGTCAGCCAGAGAGAAGCACCTGGTTAAGCCTTGAAGTCACCCTCTAAGTCAAAGCAGACAAGTTTCCTCAAAGGAGAAACTTCCAAAACCTGAATCTAATTTGGAAGGGCCTAAAAGGTTTTTGGTTTGAAATTTTTATTCTTGGGGCTCATTATGCACAGACACTCTTATATTTTTATTGCCATTTCAAATTGTTTGTTGGCTGCTATAATTTATGGACTTGAACAGATTTTTGAAAGTTCAGACATAAGTACTGTATTTAGCATAAACTTAAGGGAAAACATTTGCATTTAACTTCTTCAAGTAAAAATACAAGTTGAAATGCTACCTCTGGGAAGGTCCCAAATTCCCTGGTCTGAATGTTGCTCTTCCTCTCTGATACTGGTACGTAGCCCCCAAAGCACCTGTCACATTAGGTGCCTATGGTTGCTGAGGCATGTGTCTGCCTTGTCTCCGGCCACCTGCCCACGACCTGTCCCTAAACTGAAGCCCTGCAGTTGGAAGAGGTCACCTTCCCTCTGTCACAGCACTGAGAAGAATGCCTATTACAGGAGGGATGTTCTATAAATCAACCTTTTATCAAGAAAAGGGACCAATCTTCAAAGTGCAAGATAGGATTCTTACCTGCATTTTCAACGGCTCAACATGATTCAAGTAAACGTGTGCATCTCCCAAAGTGTGTACAAAGTCACCTGGCTGAATTGAACAGCAGGAAACAAAACAGTATTTTAGTTTTAACCTTTAAAAGACAGCATTTAAAAGACAGCATCATACAAACTCCATATATTTTCCAGGATCAACTGTACAAATAATGGTTTCTTTCCTTTTGCCTGTAAAAAAGAATGTATATGCTTAGGTTAATCCCTCTGCAACAAATCATTTAAAAACACATTATGTAGAGTATGCAGACATCTCAAAGCTTTTCAGAAAATAAAGAATTTAGCCTGGCCAGCATGGCTCAGCGGTTGAGCACCGGCCTAGGATCCAGGAGATCTCGGTTCAATTCCCAGTCAGGGCACATGCCCGGGTTGTGGGTTTGATCCCTGGCAAGGGGCTTGCAGGAGGCAGCTGATCAATGACTCTCATTATTGATGTTTCTATCTCTCTCCCCCTCTCCCTTCTTCTTTCTGAAATTAATAAAAATATATTTTAAAAAAAAGAAAATAAAGAATTTAACCACTATGCTTTTAAGAAGTTAATTCATAAAAGTTATCTTGTAGTATAAACAACCTATATAAACCTGTTCCTACAGACCACAAGACCACAAGGACAGGCAAGTACCATGGAAAGTTACAAAGTGAGCCAATTCACTTCTTTTTATATTTTTGGTGTTTTTTTTCCATTCTTTTCCTTTTGTTTTTTTCCTATTTTTTTTTTAATTTTGCTTTTTCTTGTTTTTCGTTTAAGGAAAAAATTTTGCTCTAGTTCATTTTCTTTTGTCTTCTTTCACATTGTTTTTTTATTTTTTAAGTTCACATTTGAAGCCAGTTCATGTCTTATTTAAAATTAACCAGAATTCTGTGCAATTAGTTTTTTTTATGTTACAGAATCTAAGAGTTCAAGCGTTCCTTCCCGAGAGCCCACCTTCAGGCCGGTGATGTGTGCGATCATGTAGGTGAGCAGGGAGTAGCTGGCGATGTTGAAGGGCACGCCTAGTCCCATGTCTGCTGACCTCTGGTACAGCTGGCAGGACAGCTCGCCATTCACCACATAGAACTGGCAAAGGGCATGGCATGGAGGTAGGGCCATGAAAGGAAGATCTGAGGGGCCACACAGAGGAAAATAAGGAGGGGTGATGGCTTTAAACACAGCTATAGACAAAGTAAAACAGGAGCAAACACAAGCCAACTCATAAGATGGAGGTCATGAGAAAGAACCATTGGGCCACAGTGACCCCCACAACCCACACCTTCCCTTCATGGCAAAAGCAGGCCATTCCAATCCCCGGGATGGCACAAACTCTAGAGACCTGTCCACTAACAGGAGCCTTTGGTGATGAATGCTTACAACTGAAGCAAGGCTCCATCGTAGCTGAAATCAACTACTCGTGCTACGTTCACAGGAAGAATGCGGCCACTTGCAGGGGCCACAGGAAACTAGTGTCTCAGGCACACCCTCCTGTATTCCAAGTCTCTATTCTAAATGTAAATATTCCACTGTGTCTTTATTACACCTTGAAGTTTAATTTTTAATACTGCTGATAAAAATGTTATTAAGATCAAAGTGGAAGGGACCTGAACTTCATCTGCCCCAATTTAAAATGTTAAAATCTTACATGCATTTTTATAGGCAATTTAAAACACTTTCTGGAGTAAAAAGAAGTATAAATATACAAATTAAGGTGATCTGGGTCCAATCCCATCCTCTGATGGTGAAAATGGGGCCAAGTGTGACTTGCCCAGGGTCTCCCAAGTGACCATGGGGCTGAGGGCAGTTCCCAGGGCCCACTGCCCACTGGAGGCCCCTCCACATTTCTTCCCTTTGTGCTAATCATACAGTTAGGACATGAGAGGATGACTGAGATGCTTTCAACCTTTTGGATTCCAAGCACACAGGACGATTCTTCTATCATCAGGGTTGGTTTTGATCGTGTCAATCACCTTTTGCAGTTGGTCTACTCCTTGACCTGAATAATCTGTAGAATTATCAAAAAGAAAAGATGTGCACACGTTAATCACGGCATCTTGTGATGGCCTTACAGGTCATCTGTCACACTGTCCTTCCACATCCCCACTAGGCTCATGGTTACAGGTTATCCAATGCACTCTAAACTTCTCAGATTTCGTTGGGTTATGTTGAGTTCAATGCCTGGTCTGGGCTTCTAGGTCTGTCCTCTGGAGCCATAACCAAGTCTATTTCCTTTTCTATGTAAAAGCCCTTTAAATATTTGGTTGGTCATGATGTCACCTCCTCCCCTTCCTCAATTTCAAGTTACTTCCAGTGGTCTCCAAAGGTCTTAAGTCTCTATACCCACCAACTATTCTTGTCACGCTTCAGTGACATGATCTAGTTTATCCATGTCCACAGAAAGTACAAGGTCTTAGAATATAAAATTCCATACACGTTAACAACTAACAGAGGACTGTGGATCCCTTTCTATGACCTTGACAGTATTCTTCCAACACTTCCACCTAAAATTACAATTTGACAGGTAAACGCCTATTCATCTGTAAATATCAGGAAATCTCTAAATTATTCTACCACTTTGTACTTTTCTCCGCTTCTGGTCTCTGGACTTTAATTCCTTGCTTTCATTCTGAAATGGAACTGGAAGCTGAGAAGTACAAAATTTCACATTCTCCTCTAGTTAAGCTTCCACTTATTGGTGTCATACTATGTTTTAGTCCAGTAGCTCTTAATCTTTTTGGAGGAGAGCCTTGTCACAATCAGTTCCAAAAAAGGTAGTGTCAAAGATTTTAAAACAGATGAACTGTGATGGGACAGTTCTGCATCTTGATTGTGGTGGTGGTTACATACATCTACACACACACTAAAATTGCATAGACACATGTGCTAATGAATACATGTAAAACTGGAGAAATCTGGTAAGCTCTGCGGATTTTGCTGAGGTCAATTTATACAAGATGTTACCTTTGGGGGAAGATGGGTAAAGGATACAAGAACCTCTCTGTACTTGACCCTATAATTGTTTAAAGATTAAAATTTAAAAATAAACAAAAAAGTAAAAAATTTAAAATAAATAAATAAATAAACAAAAAAGAACAAACACTCCTATTGAAGTCCAACAGCTGAGCATTCACACAACTTTAAACTAAGGACGTGATTTTACTTGGCCTCTTAAGCAAGAATAAATAATTGAACACCAGGCAGGATTTAAGGCATGATTAAGGCAGGGGAGTAGCCTCACATCCTGAGGATATCCCAGGACAGAGGTTGTATACTAACAACCAACAGACCATTTACTACAGAAATAGTTTGGCCCACAAAGCACTTTTTAAAAAATTGTGGTAAAGTTTACATAACATTAAATTTACCATTTTAACCATCTTTAAGCTTGCAATCGGCAGCATTAAGTACATTCCAAATGCTGTACAACCACCACCAGCATCCATCTCCAGATCTTCTCATCTTCCTAAACTCTACACATATTAAACAGTACCTCCCCACTCCCCCTCTCTGGCCACCACTCTCTCTCTGAATTTTATTCCAGGTCTGCACAGCACTTTTATTGTCAGAAGAATTCTGACAATATCAGGCCCACATTTCTCTAGATGAGATATGACTGTCCCCTGTAGATGAGACTCATGCCCTCCAGGTGGCGGGTCTCTGCCCAGCCAGCAAACTGTTACTTCCTGTACGCACCATGTACACGCACACAGGGACACATCAGTTTTTATAACCTTTGACTTAAGGGTAAGTGAGACAGACGGGCAAAGGATCAGGGCTGGACTCAGCAAGTGGTGCCACCAAGTGACAGAGGACGGTGGATATCCAGGAACAAGATGTTTCATCTTCCTCCACCCAGCAGGATGAGGACAGAGTGGCCAGGAAATGAGTTGTAACATCGGTGTCACCTACAGTGAAGGGTGGCTTGGTCTTGAAAAGAAAAGGGAGATCAAAGCCTCAGCAAGGTAAGCTCTGATGAACTTCCACTCCCCAACACAAAGATCAACTGTGTCACTATTTGCTAGTGAAACAAGGTATGGAAAGTGCCAAGCACCCAGTAACGCTAATCACTGAGTGTGATCTGACCTCCATGAGGTGTAGTTGCGGCTCCTGAACCTGAAACAGCCTCTCACAAGGTTAAAGTTATGCATTAGCTCCCCAAACACTGGCTTCGTATCCCCCACACTTCACTTGAAACCACAGAGCTATGACGGTACTCAGGAATCTGAGGCAGCACTGTCCCCTCACCTGAATCCATATCTTTGTATTCTGCCCCAAAATGCCTCCACTGAAAGCCATAAACTGGGCCTAAGTCTCCTTCTTTTCTGTTAGAGAATCCCAGGCCATCCAGGAATTCACGGGACCCATTGGCGTCCCAGATTTTCACTCCCTTGGACGACAGTTCTTTAGCATTTGTGGATCCCTGGAAGAGAGAGGAGAGCAGAGCAGGTAAATGCAGTCACCCAGGAGCCTTCGGAGCCATCGGGGTTCATCTCACCAAGCAGGGGACAGGCACTCAACACATCCCTGCACAGCCTGTCCTATCTTTAAGTAGGTTGATCCCAGCCCAAACTTTGGAGGGACTCCAAGTCAGTCAGATCCTTTTTCTGGAATCACCCTCTCAAATCTTTTTTCCTGTTCCCCTCAACTAAATTTTCTAGACTGAACACCTCCAAGTCCTTTAACTATTCTCACCCTATCTTCAACAAATGTGTTCTGTGTCCAAGTGTGATACCAAGAATGAATTTAATGCCTCACATGCAATCTGTTGGGAGTACCTTAGATCTGGTATATAGAATATCTGTACTGATTGGCCTAATCAGCACTAGCTTTTCTAACAAATGGATCTGTCACATACATGTGCCACTATCAAGTTATGTTTACCCCAACCTATACTTGCAGTTAAGGTATTGTTGGTTTTTGTTTCTGCCAAGTACAAGTCTTATGTTTATTTCTCTTATATTTTGTCTTATTAGATTTGGCCCTTGTCATCCTAACCTGTATCCTGATGTGTGTCCAGGTCAAGGACAGAACCCTATTGGCCTCTGGCATCTTCAGGTATGATGTGCCATAATGATTACAAGCAAGTCTATGGTGCCACACAACCTGGGCTCTGTGCCTGTCCTCTAACTTCCCCGTTGTTTTTTTTTTAAATATATCTTTATTGATTTCAGAGAGAGGAAAGGAGATGGGGAGAGAGAGCTAGAAACATCAATGATGAGAGAGTAATTGATCAGCTGCAGCCCACAACCCAGGCATGTGCCCTGACCGGGAATCGAACCCTGATCGCCTGGATCCTAGGTCGATGCTTAACAGCTGAGCCATGCCCGGCCGGGCTAACTTCCCTTCTTTACCTTGATAAACCACAGCAACTCCTCCAAAACACCCTTCCAGAATACACGTTTGGTTGTCAGCAGAGGAAATTCATCTGAAAAACAGTTTGTCTTATAACTTCAAGATGGGAACACAGCACATGCCATCCAACTGCCTCTAAGAAAGAAAACTGCCCCAGGACATCAGGCCCTGGAATGACTTGGAAAAGTGTGACTCCTGGCAAGTGGGCACCCGGGATCAGGGTGGAGCTCCCAAGCTGCAGTGCAAGTCAGTGACACAATTCAGATTGAGACTACCCTCCTAGCCCTGCATCCACCAGACACAGGAGTTCCACACAGTGAGATGAGGCAGGGGCAAGGGTAGGGACCAGGCAGGGATGCCTGTGGGACAGGGAAAGAGCAACCAACCACTACCATTAGTGAGACTCCTTTACAGAAGTGTGACTACAACCGGACAAAGCCTGAAAGCTTCCAGGGCTTTTCCACAATTATCCTGCCAAGGAAAGCTTGCTCAGGACCCAGGGATAATAGATATCACACTGACCAAAACTGAAGAATTGTTTTTAAAGATTTGCAAAGCAAATCAACCTCTGTTTTAAGTGTACCAAAAATAGTTAACTGTTTGCCCTGGCTGGTGTTGCTCGGTGGTTAGAGCACTGGGTTCGATTTCCAGTCAAGGGCACGTACCTGGGTTGCAGGTTGATCTCTGGCCCCCATCACTGTGTGTGTGGGAGGCAACCAATCGATCACACCGATGTTTCTCTCTCTCTCTCCCTCCCTCCTTCTCTCCCTTCCACTCTCTATAAATCAATGGGAAAAAATATATCCCCGGGCGAGGATTGACAATGAAAAAATAGTAACTGTTGAAACACTTTATACACATGATCCTATTTAATCTTCAAAACAACCCTCTTTAAGGCAGCTTTATAATCTCCATTTTACAGGCACCAGGAGGGAATACAGAAGTTTGCATCAAGAAACAGAAAAATAAAAATGTAAAAGCTTCTCTATTCTAGTTGTATGGTTGATATTCCTGTAACAAGGATAAAATTTTCAAGCATTATTGCCTGAACATTATTTCTTCCATTTCAAGTACATGGGAAGCTGAAGACCAGAGAGGTTAAGTAACTTGCCCACGGTGCAAGAGGAGCTGGAGTAAAAACTAGATCTTTGCCATAGTGTAGAGAAGGCCAGGGTATGTGTGTGGGGGGGGCAGGTGCAGGGTGGAGGGAATCAATGTGGGAGGGGACATCTGTAATCCTTCCAACAATAAAGATTAAAAAAACTAGTCTGTGCCTCACTGGAGGCCATTGCTCCTGGAGCTGCAGGAAGGTGGATCCCTTTGCTCAACAAAAGCAAAGCCGTGCAAGGCAGATCAGATATTTTCCACGCAGGGGGGTATTTCCCAGTTTGTAGAATGGGTGCGGGGTGCAGAGTTTCACATGTAACCACAGGGAATCTGCTTTACTAATAGTGGGTCTTCCCCTCCAAACCGCCCTCCACCCCAGTGTCAAGGATGTGTTGTGCCCACCCCGACCCCACCCCTTTGTCTCCTGAAAGCCTGACCCTAGCAACCCCCAAGAGACACTTTCCCAGGAGCCCCCCCGTTTTAAAGGAAAAGACGAACAGGAACTTCTACTCGGCCCATCGAGTTCGTTTCAAGGTTTAAGAGGAAAGAAAACTGGTTCGTGGGACTGGGGGTGAAAAGCTGTCGGGAGCCGCAAGTTTCCGCCCGTGCCCGTCAGTTCACTGGCTTCCAGCCGTTGTCGCCCCGCCCACGAAATATTGGCTCCCATTTTGAAAAACGTAGCGAAGCGGGAGGCCAGCGCGGGGCGGGGCGGGGCGGGGGACACCCGGGGGACCGTGCCAAGCCGCTGGTCGGGCGCGGTCCCACGCTAGCTCGGGGCAAACACGACTGGGTCGTGCGCGCACTGGGGGAGACGACATAACGAGGGGTTCGGAGCGCAGGCCGCGGAGCCAGAAGCGCCCCCGTGGTTTCACTCCCCAGCTCAGTCACCCCTGTCCCTGGGACCCGACGCGGATCTGCCCTCTGTCCAGGCCTCAGTTTCGGCGCCTGCAAAGCGAGACCAAGGACACCTCTCCCGTCCCAGGGGCTGAGGCCAGGACTAGAGGAAGCCCGCGGGCCGCGCCTGGCCGGAGCGCCCCCGCAGCGGAAGCTCCAAGCCCACGCCGGCGCCCGCCCCCGGCGCGCCCCGTCACCTCTCAGGCTGTAGCGCGCCTGCATGCCGAACACCGACAGGGTGCCGGTGCCGGTGCGGTCGTCCTTACGGAAGCCACAGCGGAGGATGTGTCGGATCTGCCCCAGGTACTGCTGCTCCCCGTGGGGCCGCGGCTCGGCGCTCAGCTCCTGCGCGGCGGGCGGCGGAGGAAGGAGCTGCAGGTTGGAGTCGGTGGCAGGCATGGTGCAGACGCGGCTGCGATCACCAGGGCAAGGGTGGGCAAGGCTGCACACCTCTTCCGCGCGCCTTTTTTCCCCGCCACCATCGCCGGCTCCGCCTCTTCCTTCTGGTGGACCCCGGGCCCGCCTGGCGCCGGAGGGCTGTCGCTCCTCCGTGCGCCCCTCCGTGCGCCCCCCGTGCGCCCTCCGTGCGTCCCCCGTGCGCCCCTCCGTGCGCCCCTCCGTGCGTCCCCCGTGCGCCTGGAGCCGCGGGCGCGCAGCGGGGACGCACGAGCCGGGGAGGAAAGCGCGCGGGCCTCCCGGGTGGGTCGCATTTAGCCCATTTTACAAGTTAAGAACGTTAGTCCTGGAAAGCAATCCTAAAGCCTGTATCTTGGTCCATTGGCTGCGAAAGGCCTCTCTAGTTGGAAAGTTTCGGGGTCGACCGCTTCATTCACTGGTCAAGGGGAGCTTGGAGCCTTCTCCCCGTAGTGGTAAAATGTACAAGCAAATCCTTGTTATTTGAGCTGTTTTCTTACATGTGAGGGGGGATGCTAACAGGTGATTTCCATTTCCATTTCTCCCCATCCTCACTGAAGGCCGGCAGCTGGAGCAAGTGGCATAAGGCAGCTTTTTAACATGACAAGCAGACATTTTCAAGTTTTTAATACCAAAAATTTCAGTTTCAGTGAAATGTTTATAATATAAACACTGGTGGCTGGGAACTATTTGATAATGAGTTTTAAATGTACTAATACATGTATTGTACACACAACAAGCAGTCTTTTGACTCAACAAGTGTTTATTGAGCACATAGTAGATGCTCAGTAATTTGTTGCTACGTCTGGGGTTATGAAGAGTAAGGTTTGGGCTCTCTCTGAAACATATTAGACTCTATTTCATCATGAATATTGATTTTATTCATGCCATTCAATAAAGTCAATGGTTTTTGGGGGGGGGGTTGTAATTTCAAGTTTATTGTCTGTGCAAGTGTTACTGGACCTTGAATTCCAGGTTCTGGAGTCTCAATGTCATAGAAATGAGCACTGAACTCAGTACAAGATCAAGCAGATAGAGTTTATTGAAAAGAGCTTGTGCACAAGGAAGTCCCCCAGAAAAAAGGTTGAGCTTCGCCAGGGGCCCTTGTGGATGACTAATACAGGGGCCTTTGGTGGGTGTAGGGCCTAGGAATGAGGAGGAGGTCAGTGGGCCCATGATCGTCCTTGGGCAGCTGCTGATCTTCCGGTAGTCACGAGATGTTTTCTATGGTCAGTGGACCTCCCAAAAGGCCTGTAAATAATGCTTGCGTAAACATTCTGGTTATCATTTAATTGACAGCACAACTATTTTGCAGAACATGATGTTAAGAAATGTTATATTCTTTCCTTTGAGGATGTGGTTAGGTTAATTTTCACTACGGAATTTTATTGGAAGCAAGGAGTCATAGTCAGGCCTCTGAGATGGAGCTCTTTGGCCAAAATGGAGTCCAGAGAGTGTTACCCCCATACTGGCTCACAAGTTTCTGGATTCTTTCTGCTAAAGTGCACCTCTCAAATTCAAGGTTAACATTTTTGTAACAGGAAAACAGATTCAGGGAGGAGGAAATATCTTTCATCTGCAGCTGTGACTGATCTGTTCAGCAAAAACAATGCTGCAAGCCTTTATGTGGCACAAAGCCTATACAACATAGACCAAATCACAAAGACAATTTACAAAATACCTGCCACTTAGGTTAATTGGAGAGGAAAAAAGAAAAAACCTAAGAATAGTTCATAAACCTCATAGTTGGAAAACCCATGTTTTGCTGTTTGGTTGTAAGAGTGCTCACAAAGGCAACAGGGTTACAGGACAGCAGATATTTTCAATCTACTTAACCCATCACAACACTAGGTTGCCCTTTCCTAGGTCAATGTAGATGCATTCTACCCCTCCCCTGGCACAGTCTCCAACCCACCCACATAATAGTTTTAAAAAGTCACCTGTATCTCCTTTGGGAATGATGGCCCTCCTGTGTTGTGTTGTGCTGTTTGGATAAGGTGAGTGGCAGTGGGGTGTCTCCAGGTGTGTAGGCATTCTTTTTAATGGTCATTTGGGAAGAGACATGCTTGGCACTTTCTCTATATAAGCAGGTCTCCCCTTTATGTCTGAGGAGTACACTTTCAGTTTCCACCTGGGACTGGATGTCTCTCGTTCAAAAACTGTTCACCTGAATAAAGTTTCTCCTTTTACTGCACCTCAGATTGGGGGCTCCTGTTGGCAGTGAATTGGTGGCAGTGACCTTTTGTTGGCATGACCTTTATTCAGTGAGTCTTTTAAGTGTGCCTTTCACGATGACCATGTAAATAGCCAATCAACAAATGCCTATTGAATGCTGTGGATGTGCAAGACATTCTGTTACAGTCTATAACTGTTGATTCCAGCACTGGCAGCTGTGATAATTTGGAATATGGAAATAAAACACTTCTGCAAGCCAATCAGGGAAGTCAAGCCCTCAGGAAGCTAGATTACTTGATGAGAATTCCAAAAGAGGGTTCTAGAAGTATATTTCACCCTATAAAATTAGAACTCATGTTTTAGCAAGCTACCTACGTGCAGCTAGGACACCTAACAAATATTTACATGATTGGAAATGACTGGGTAGTTGTTTTCCCCCATCTTTCTAGTTATTTTCCTTAGTATTTTTCTCTCTCACTGTTGGCAGGTTTGAGACTCTGATGCGCTGATCTAATCCGAACACTGGCAAATCCTATAAAATTAGAACTCATGTTTTAGCAAGCTACCTGCGTGCAGCTAGGACACCTAACAAATATTTACATGATTGGAAATGACTGGGTAGTTGTTTTCCCCCATCTTTCTAGTTATTTTCCTTAGTATTTTTCTCTCTCACTGTTGGCAGGTTTGAGACTCTGATGCGCTGATCTAATCCGAACACTGGCAAATCTTATCCGCTATATTAAATAAAATGCACAAAAAAGAAATTCAGTTAGTAAGCAAACTTGGAAAAATGTTCATGCTCTCCAATAATAAAAAACATACAAGTTATAACAGTAAGATAAATTTTTTTATTTATTAGTAAAGTTTTTAAAATTGAAATGCTAGTTAGGATATGAGAAACTGATACTTCAGACATTACTGCTATCAGATTTGGCAGTATATATATATATATATATATATATATATATATATATATATATATCAAGAAAAAGAAAATGTTAACCTTTAAATAATTCCATTTCTTGGACTTTATCTAAGAAAAATCAGCAGAAAAAGGTGAATAAGAAAAAATAGTAAGATGATAATAGTGGTTTTGTTAAAATGGTGAAATTATAGATAATTTTTATCTTCTAAATTTTTGGAATTTGTGATGTTTTTACTTTTAGAATTTAAAAACTATAAATTAAAAAGAAAGCTTAAGACTGCCTTTGTGAAAGATCACCTTGTGAGAGTTATTGGTAAATAATATGCTCAGTATCTCAATTTCTCAGTATCTTATTTTCCATCGTCATTGCACAACATCACAAAATTTGTGAACAGATTATTTTATTGAAAATATTTTTATTTGGATATAAATACATAGTCCATACCTATTTGAGCACTAGCACATTGTTTCTTCTCAAAAACCTATACTGTGGTCTATAGAGTTTGAGCCTCAGGAAGGTTGTCTGGCTTCCCCTTTGATTCTCTGAGTGAGACAATATTCTTCCATTTCTTTTAGCTGAGCTGGTCTTCGTTACTACAGCTACAGAAAGAACCCAAACTCATCTAGGCGGGAGGTTCCTAGACATAGACGAAGGCCCCTACTGGGTGAGATGGGCTTAATAGGACTTCTCAATATCTTTAGTACTGAAACTCTCCACTCCTTCTTGCCCTATTTGCTCACACTTTCCTCTTTTTTGGAATATTTTCTGTAATGTTCTCCCCCCTCCACATTTTTATTATTACATATATATATATATATATATATATATATATATATATAAAATTTTGTTTAAAGAAGGGAGAAGGAAGGGTGACAGGGAGGGAGGGAAGGAAAAGAGCAAAGGAGAGGAGACAGAAGGCCAGTGGGAAAGGAAGAGAGAAAAGGAAATATATCCAATTGAGAAGTTTCTCCCCTTCTGGAAAGTGAATAGAGTTTCTCCCCTCAACTTTGAGAAGCCCCCACCCCCGGGCACTCACGGAATGCTTTGCATTACTGGTCCCTGCATGTGTCTGTTACAACCCTACACCCCTCGCTGGATAGAAAGTTCATTTGGGGAAGGATGTTGTTGAATTCATTATTTTCCCCTCACAGTGCCTGTGTCCTGTGTCTTCCCTTACTGGATGCTAAAAAGATACTGATTGGTTGACTGATATACATTGGAAAAATTGTTTAAAATTCAGAGGTAACGGTGGAGGTGTGGCCTGCAGTTACAGGCCAGGTACAGAAGGTCACCAGGGTGGAAAACCCCAGGTGACTAGCAAGGGGCAAAACTGGGAAAACGAGGACCTCGTCCCTGGAGTAACCTTTTCTCCCCAAGAATATTGCTAGGCATGCAGGTTAGGCCCCCTTAGAGGGGGAACAAACAAAGGGGCCGAAGAATAGCCCTTAAGCACTAAGCCCCCAGGTCAATGAGGTTCTGACCGTCATCAAGTACATCTAGGCCTCAGTTGTGTTTCAGCTCTAGGCCCAGAAGTGCAGCAAAACCAGACAAGAGACACCTTGGCTGACCTCAGGACCAGCTGCATAGACTAATGACCCCCTGCCCTGGTGCCCACTAATCAGTGGAGCCCACGACCATGAAAGGACACACCTGGAAAGCTGATGAATATTCTGTTGGGATCCTCCCTTGAGACCTCCAGATAAATATCCTCAAGACCAGAACCCAGCACACTCTCCCTCCTGGAAGCATACCAGCATCTTTCCCAATCCCCCCCTCCGCCCCCCCAGGGGTTACCTTTACCCTTCTCTCTCCCAAGCTCCAATGCCCTTCTTTTGTCTCTGTAACTTGTTTCCTGAGCCAATTTCTTCTACCACTCACTTCTTCTACCTCAGTGACTTTCTAAATAAACTTTCTCTTATAGTTTGTCTTGGCTCTGAAGTCTTTCCTAGCCAGAACTCAAGTACTGGTGTTGCTGAACCAAGGTCCTGTCACCCCACCAGTCTAGCGCCTGGTGCCGTTCTCACTGCAGCCAACAGAGTCAGCAAATCCAGGAATATCTAGCTTAATTATACATTGATGGTGACCTACTAACAAGGTCCCTTATGAAAAATAACTGAGAATTAAAATTTAATTATTCTTTAAGTTTGGTCATATTACCAAAGGAGAGTATTATATACAGTTTTAATTGTGCCACAAATTTAGAAGATATTTAGCCATAACCTACTTAACCATTCTCTTGTTTTTAGACATTCAGATTGTTTTCAGTATTTTACTATCTTAAATAATTTTGCAAATATAGACCTTGGGGTGGGGGAGACTTTTAATCCTTACCTGAAGATATGTTGGGTTTTTTTTAAATTGATTTGAGAGGGGAAGGGGAAGAGAGAGAGACATTGATGTGAGAGAAAAGCATCGATTCGTTGCCTCCTCTAGGGATCAAACCTGCAACCTAGGCATGTGCCCCGACCAGGAATCAAACCCACGACCTTTTGGTATATGGGACGATGATTAGGAGTGATTTTAAAAGTGGAATTATTGTTTCAAAAAGAAATTTTATGGTTCTTGACATGCATGATCATGTAGCTTTTTTTTCTTTTTTCATTTTATTATTGTTTAAAATATTACAGATGTCCCTTTTTCTCCCCAATGACCCGCTCCACCCCGTCCCATCCCCCTCCCCAGTCCCTCTCCCCACCATTGTCCATGTCCTTGGGTTGTGCATATATGCATATAAATTCTTTGGTTACTCTCTCCCCTCCCCCCACCCGCCTTCCTCCATCCCTCTGACATTCATCAGTCTCATCCATGCTTCCATGTCATTGAATCCATTCTGTTCATCAGTTTATTAAGTTCTTTAGATTCCACGTATAAGCGGGATCATGTGATGTTTGTCTTTCTCTGCATGGCTTATTTCACTTAGCATAATATTCTCTAGGTCCATCCATACTGTCCCAAAGGGTATGAGCTGCTGCTTCTTTACAGCTGCCTAGTATTCCATGGTGTAAATGCCCCACAGCTTTTTTATCCACTCATCTGCTGATGTTGTACTTGGGCTGTTTCCAGATCTTAGCTATTATAAACTGTGCTGCTATGAACATCGGGGTACATATATCCTTTCTGATGAATGTTTCAGGATTCTTAGGATACATTCCTAGGAGTGGAATCACTGGGTCGAACGGCAGCTCCATTTTTAATTTTTTGAGGAACCTCCATACTGTTTTCCATAGTGGCTGCCCCAGTCTGCATTCCCACCAGCAGTGCACTAGGGCTCCCCTTTCTCCACACCCTCGCCAGCACATGTCGTTGGTTGATTTGTTGATGGAGCCATTCTGACAGGTGTGAAGTGATACCTCATTGTGGTTTTAATGTGCATCTCTCTGATGATTAGCGACATCGAGCATTTTCTCATGTGTCTCTTGGCCAACCGTATGTCCTCTTTGGAGAAGTGTCTATTTAAGTCCTTTGCCCATTTCTTAATTGGGTTGTTTGTCTTCCTCTTGCTGAGTGCTATGAGTTCTTTGTACACTTTGGAAATTAGCCCCTTATCAGATTCATCCTTGGCAAATATGTTTTCCCAAACTGTGGAATCATGTAGCTTTTTAAAAAGGCAAAACCAGTTTATATTTCTACCAATAATATATAAGAATTCCCATTTCATCACATTCCTATCAGAATTCAGTATTTTTTCTAATTTGCAAATTTGATAGGCAAAAATGCTACTTTGTCTTAGTTTTCCTGTATTTGATTATTAATGAGGTCGAACATATTTTCCAGGTATTGTAAAACTAGTTTCTTATTTTTTTCCTTTTATGAGTCATCTGTGTCTGTCAACAAAGCATTCCTACTTAGGCACTCTGCTTACCAACTTTTAAAATGTTCCTTAAAATGCTGCACAGCTTTTTCCAGCATGTAGCTAACGAAGTCAGGACTCTCAGAGCCCTCTTCAGGAGGAATTGGGAGTGTGAACTCGGGGGGAGGCAGAATGCTTACGTCTGTCCTCGTTTCATCTTGTTTGGAAGCATTTCCTTGGTGAACACCTGGAACTACCTGAGAAGGATTGGACAGTGAAAGATCACTAAATCCCAGTGCACATTCGGGGTTAATTTAATGCCACATTAGTCTTGAAGAATAAAAATTTAAGAGAAGATTTAGCAGTGCATTCAATCTTCAAGACAAAACTTTTTTCTCATTAAAAGTCCATATTTGTGAGGATGATTAAATATATTGAATTACTTTGCCCTCCTAGGGTATAATCTAATGGAGTGATAGAATCACAGAGTAAACAGGGATTGAACAGTGGCTTTCACAACCTTTTGACTGTGTTCTACGGTAACAAAAACATTTTACATCATGACCCAAAGCGTGCATATGTATGCACACATAAACTCACGTAATGGAAATGAAAATTCCATGACATATGCATATGACATTAAATGTAATGAACTCTAATATATTCTCTTGTAGTCTATTCTGTTTGTTGTTGTTGTTTTAATGTGCTGTTTGTGACTTTCTAAACTTATTTGTTAAACCACACATGAGCCATAACCTTGCAGTTTGAAAGAGGGTGAAACACTAGATTACAGAAAGTTGATAGGCCAGAATCCCTGGAAGGAGAGCCTGAGACTCTAACTCAAGTGATTTATTAAGGGTGCCTTCAGGTGAAACTTTTAAGGGGATGAGGCAAGCGAGATTGAGAAGAGGGAGAGGCCAGTTGAGGGTGTGGCCTCAGGTGACCTCTAGCCTCAGCCTGATCCTGCAGGGAGCTCTGGAGCATAAGCAGCCCGAAGGACAAAGCTTTGGAGAAGGTTGCAGCGCTGAGCAGTTAGCAGCAGCACCAGCTGGAGATGATAGCTCGATCCCCAGGGATTGGGAGAGGCCACCAATGTTACATGCCCAAAATACTGCATCTTCAACTGCTCTGTCCAGTGGTTTTCGTATCCAAGCCTTCTAGGAACCCTGTCAATACTGACCTCATCAGGAATCGCTGGCCTGGCTCATTTGTTTATTAATGTAACGTGTGGTGAGGCGGGAGTTCAGGAAAGAAATTCAGTCACTGTTATATGTTATACAAAAGGAGTTATTGATTGAATGTGAGAAACATGGCGTAAATCCATGGCAAAATGTTTTTATGTGAAGGTTAGTATGTAAATATGTTTAATTTCCAAAGTGAGTCAGAAGCTTACTGTGTCAAAAACTAATAAGAGCTATGATTTTCACTGTTCTTGCTTTGTATAAGGAACCCATACTAATTGCTTTACAAATATACATTTTAAAGTAGCTATTATTAGTCCCATTTAACAGGGAGAAAAACTGAGGCCTAGGGAGGTTGAGGAACTTTCCCAAACTTACTCAGCTGGCAAGTTTCACAGTTAGCTTTTGAACTCAAACTGCTTAACCCAAAAGTCTTCTTTCTTAAAGTCTATATTGGCCAAGTTTCTTCAGGTTACCTGTATCAGTTATAGCACCATAGCTCTAAGCAGAATTAGCCATCTCTAGATTAGAAAGTATTTTATGTTTTAAATTGGTTTTCTTTATAGTTTTTTGTTTTCTAAAAACCATGCACTACATTATATCAAGTCAGCCTGAATACAATCACAATGGAAACATGAATATCCTCCTATAGCTCTTTTCAAATACATAAATTAACAGAAAAATCACTCTATGCACATGGAATCTCTGTATCTGTTCTTGGGTCCCCCATTACCTTTGCCAGCTCAGTCACCCAGCCAAACTCCTCTCTCATCTTCTCCATCAGATATGTAGTGTCCTCCAAATGATGCTGAGTCACCTGCAGAATCTGGACGTACTGCTGATCGGATATGTTGACCAGTTTACGGGCCTCACCTACTTTAGTGTGTAGTTCAGGTACGTCGGGACAGTCTAGCCAAGAAGAAAGCAACATGGTAAAGGGACAGGCCCATGAAATTGGCAGTTGGGCGATGTGGTTAGTTTAAATCCTAGCCCTTTCGCTTTCTATTCCAACCTTTTGACCTCAAGTGAGTTGTCAACAGAGTAAAATGGTGGGAATGAAATAATGTAAAGTGCCTGATCACATGGCGCACGTTACAGATTTAACAAATGTTACTCTCCCTTTCCTTCTTTCTGTGCTGTCTGAAGGTCATTAGGGCTACTTACTGATGTTCTATCAGGACACATGGGGGAACGCACTTTCCTGCCACCTTGAAGTCGAGCACAGCCTTCTTCAAAGTGGTGTGTCTCACTTCTGGAGGAAGCCTCTGAGGACAGTTCGGGACTCACTGCGCTCCCTTCCCTCTGGCAGTGGAACGAGCTTTGCTCCGTGTGGTGGAGGCCATCACCCTGAGTGAGGACGTGTGTAGCGGAGCCCTCGCTCAAGCTCTAACTGACACGCTGCAGAGTGAGAAATAAACCTTTGTGTTTGCAAGCCACTAGGATTCTCCAGTGCTGTTGTTATTGCCCAGCAGCTCACCTGAACTGTAACAGGGTTATAGGAACTTACATAGGTGTGCTGATGAACGGCTTAATATTGCGTCAAGATCATCTATAGACTGTGGAGGTGCCTTTGTGTTAGGCATTTATGTGTTACCTTTGCAGCAGTCAGTTTACATTGATTGCCCTTATACTGTGTTACCTGCTGTACTGTGTCTGATGCATTATCTGTATATACTGATGTTTATACTGTATCATCTAATTTCTTCTGTATTATCTCTCACTTTTATTAAGAAATGATTGACATATGTCACTGTATAAGTTTAAGGTGAACAGCCTGATGGTTTGATTTATATATATTGTGAAATGATTCCTGCATTAGGTTTATTTAATATCCATCATCTCACATAGATACAATATAAAGAAAAGAAAATTCTCCTTGGGCTGAGAAATCTTAGAATCTACTCTTAACAACATTCATATAGACCAGTCATTGTGCTGTGCATTACATCCCACTGCTTATTTAGGGTATACTCCGGAGTTTGTGCCTTTTGACTACCTTCCTCCAATCCCCCCCTCTTAGGACAATCAGTGAGAGATTATTCATTAAAGCTTCTAACCGGGTGAAAGGAAGTTAATGAGATGCTCGAGCGGGACTATTTGTGTAAGTGATTAGTAGATTCGTGTATATTTTTCTCTTATGAAAACTTCTGTTTCTGTGTGCAACCTCACAACTGTGATTTAAAAAACAAGCACTTGAATAATGGGCATCATTAGTACTTCAGGCATTTTATTTAATCCTCAAAACACCGGTAGGAAGTAACTATATTAATCCCATTTTCCAAACGACGAAGCGCAGATGCAGCATCACCCAGATAGCAACTGAGCACAAACAAGACCTTCCTGGCTCTAACAATAAGGCCCAGTTTCCAGGCAGCCTCCTACTCCAAGCCCTTAGCCAGGCTTTTTTGCATTTCCTTCCATCGGGGCTTTGGTGAGGTTAAGAAGCAGAAGCGCCGGAATCAAAAGCAGCTCTTCTCGGCTTTTGGAAGAAATTCTGCGTTCAGGCCCTAGCACGTGGGAGCAGCAACTTACTTACCGGAAGTGACGGGAAGGGAGGGAAGGGAGAGGGACCGGGGTGGGCGCCCGGTGGAGGAAGGATTTCTCTCCTGGGGATGGAACAAAGGCTGTGGTCAGATCTGGGAGGGCAAAGCCTGCTTGGGGCTTTCGAGGAGCAGCCACTTTCCATTTTTTAAATACCAGTTAGTAATGAACCCACCAACTGGAAAAAGTTCATGCCACTTCTAAAAAGAAAAGAAATTCACTTGACTAAAAATTTGCTTACTTGAGGGGAAGACTGCCTTCGTTGGTGGGTTTTTTTCTTTGCGGCAAGAAGGAAGGAGTTGTCCCAATTTGTTCAGAGTTCTCTTTTGCACACGTTTGTGTGTGTTTGGTCTTCAACCATAAAAGCTTTCACAGGAACAAGGAGGGAATTTTAAATGGGGAAAAAGTTATTTTACCTACTTTTGAATAATAACAGTTTATAAACTACACTGAGCACCTCCAGCTGGAAATGAGCTTGCTAAAGAAGTGCTTGAAGGGAAGCAAATAAATCCACAACATTTGTAGAAGTCAGATTTTTTTTTTACCTCTGACCAGAATACTATTGAAACCCTGAGAAAAATATTAATCATTTACCTTCCCGTAGGTAATCCTGACACTTCTGGCATCTTGCGTGAAACTGGTAACATTCTGACAAATTCTGGCCTAGTTCTCCACACAGTCCTCTGCCCTGCATAGGCATTGTCTTTGAACTCAGGCTTCCAAGGTCAGCATCTGCAGGTGACACAGCATTTTATACATCAGTGTCATTAGAGTCTGCACTTTAAGGGAGTGGATACGATGCCATTTCTTTTTCTTACCCATGTTTTCAAAATCTTCCTGTATTTAATCATAGGAATGCATATTGGTGCAAACATATGCTGAGACAATTTGACATTTATTGAAAGTTGCATATATCCTTTACTTCAGTAATCTCATTACTATTATTATTACTCTTCATTACTCCCTTTGCCCTACCCCCAGAAAGAGTTTTATTTTCTGGAAGGAATCATGAGGATTATTAATGGTAACTATCTTTCAGAGGGAGACATGATGGGGTAGGAGAGGGCAGCTTTCATTAATTTTGTTCCCTTCTATATATGAATTATTTTAAATTTAGTGTGTCTTATTTTTATCATGATTATTTCTGATGACAATAGGGTTAACTAAATAGGGGGTTGTAAACCACTTTTCTCTTTAAATTTGTATTAAAAATTCTAATAATTATTTAACTTTTTAAAGCTATAACTGGGAAATACATTGAAGTTTCAAAGATATTAAAATGTCTGTTTCTGAAACTAAGTGGTAGATTTACTTTATTACTATTTTTTTGCATTTTATATATATAGTGTTATGAACAGTGAGTTGAAGATTTAGGAAACCATCTAAAGCAGATCAACTTTTGAGAAAACTTTTCTGGAAGAATTAATTATTCATATAAAAATGATGATGTAATAGAGAAGTCTGCCCAACAGAACACTGACAGTTCCCAACTGAATGTTTTACATTAGAAAAATTTATTGCTAATTTATAACCTGATAATTTTCTGTTATATTTAATCCTCAACATTTAAAAATGAAACATTTCATTTTGAGATAAATTGTTCAGTCCATTGCTTAACCTGCAAGGCATTCGTTAGATCATACGGTGTGTAAGCCAACCGTCTCCTTCGCTGGCTAGAAAGTCACTTCCTCCCGGCTCCCAGCTCCCGGCTCTAGATTTAGTGGCCTCACATCTTGCCCGCCCCTCCCCCAGGACCTCTCTGAGGAGGTCCCCCACAGGCACTGTGTACTTTCTTATCTTCTCTGTTAGACTCTGACCCTCTTGAGAGAAGGGATTTGGTCTTTCATTTTAATCTTTTTGTTCTTCCATACTTCTGTCATTTCACTTATGATATGGTAATATAATTGTCCACTGATCTGTCTGTTTTCTTTTCTCTGGACTGAGTTCCTAAAAGTCAGGGACTATGTCATAATCATTGTCTTATTTCCAGCATCTGGATTAATACCTGATATATACATCAGGGATGGCAGACCTCAGGTCCCTGTGACACCTAGTCCTCATTCTGTACCCACAGCAGCAACCCATCACCTCACTTCAGCCATGCCGTGACAGAGCCTCAGGACCCTTCTAGGCAACTACTTCTGTCCAGCGCCATCTCTGATAGAAATCATCTACTATCCTACCTGCCTCTGCTTTCCCCCACAAGGGAAAATTGTCAGCAAACACTCTCCAAGGTAGGATTGGAACCCAGATCTCCCAGCGCCCAGCACCGTGTCAAGCTTCGTTACAACATCAGTTTTATTGACCAGAAAAATCTCATCTCTTCTATCCAGAGATTTATAAGACAAGTGAGAGTAATTGAAAAAGCTGTTTTATTCTCTTTCAACACATTCAGAAATTGAGGCCTTGAAAGACCAAAGTAGAAAAGAAATTCTTCTGTATGGAGACTGAAATGAAACAACACTCAATAAAATAAAATAAAGCATTAAACAAAATATTTCATGTGCTTATTATGGCCTCTCTCCTTTTAATAGTATACATTATTCAATTTTAGCTATTTTTGTAGTTTTGGCTTTTAGGATGATTATGATAAATAAAGCCGTACATGAAGGTTGCCAGATACACGGTACTCAGTAAATGTTGGCCATTGTACTTAATAGGAGCTATGTAATAGTTTCCTGTTACTATTGTAACAAATTACCACAAATTTAGTGGCTCGAAGCAACCTGTTACAGTTCTGTAGGTCAGAAGCCTGAAATGGGCCTCACTGGGCTATACTTGAGGTGTTGGCAAGGCTGTTCCTTCCTAGAGACGCGAGGAGAGTCAGGTGCGTGCCTTTCCAGTTTCTGGGGGCCGCCTGCGTCATTCCTTGGCGTATAGCCTGTTCCTCTGTCTTCAAAGCCAGCCAAGCAGGGCCAAGTCCTTCTCAGGCTGCATCTCTACTGATTCTCCTCGGCCTCCTTTTCCCACTTTCAAGAACCCTTGGGGCCCCTTGGGTAATCCAGAATAATCTCTCTATTTTAAGGTCAGCTGATCAGCAACTCCAGTCCATCTGCAGCCTTCCTTTCCCCTTGCCGTGTAACCTGTTACAGTCACAGGCCGTAGGGATCGGTGGGACAGGGACATCTCTGGGAAGCTGTTACTCTGCCGACCACAAGGAGCAAAGTTCAAAATGTCTTCTCATTAGATGAATTTTTCTAGGGGCAATAGGTTTACTTTTCTCTCACCATCTGCCCAGAAAAGTGATGGAAACCGCATGTAAATGCCCTCTAGCCCCTGCCCGCCTGTTTTTGATAAAGACGCCCGTGTGTTCATCTGGGAAGAGAACGTCTCCTCTGTTGAGCTTGCTGCGTACTGTCCGGTTGGGGGAGGGGCACTGGAGAAAGAAGAGCGGAAAGGTGCAACGCAGGCTCTTTTTGTTTGCTATTTTGGTTTTGGTTTTACTTTTTGCATTTATAGGGGACCCTGGATCTCCAAGTTATCACCGAGGTGAAGGTGGTAGGAGGGGCGGGGGGCGGGACCGTGAGCCAGCTGAGAGTAGGGGCTGGTCCCACAGTGTGAATGGAGAGGAACCTCTGGCAGACTGGCGGGCACCCACATTCTGACTTGCTGGGCGGGGGAGGAGTTGCAGTGGTTGGGAAATTGTTTAGGGTTCAACTGTAGGAGTTACTAGTCCTCCTGTGCACATTTGAATGTAGCAACTCATGTGTCAGATTGCTACACAATGTAAAATATAGGCCAGGAGAGGGGCATAGTTTTGCTTTAATGAACATGTTCTTTATTGGAATATTATTCCAAGACAATTGATATCTATTTAAAAAGTCAGGCAAAAATTATCCAGTATCACCTCCGCATTGATATATTTACTCTACTGTCCTCAGGCTTTTCCTGAATATTTGGTGAACTTGGAATCTTAGAATGGTATACCAGACACAACACCTGACTTACCAGAAAAGTCCACCAGCCCCTGAAATAGAGCCTAACAACAATTCCAGTAACTGGCTGTTCTGCTCACGGAACAATGGGACCGGAAGGATGTAATGCTTTTTTCCTGGCTTCGGTTTCTGACAGTGTGAGGTAAGCCCCTCCTGTGTAAAGGCCTGTTATGCAATGTCATGGCAGTTTTCAGAATTTGATTCAAATGTTGCCAACTACAGCTGACATCATTAGAAAATAGTCAGCTGTAAGGAGGCCTTTTTCCCCCCACATACAAAAATCTGTATGTAATTAATATGTACAACTTGATGAGTTTGGAAATAAGTATACATCCATGCAATCATCCTCACAATCTATGCCATAAAACTATCCGTAACCTTCAAAAATGTCCTCCTGCCCTCTTATTTATTATTACTGTTGTTATTATTACTAGTGCTAAGAACTCTTAATATAAGATCTACCCTCTCGGGAATTTTTTTTTAGTATCCAATAGAGTGTTGTTAACTATGAGCACTATGCAATGCAATAGATCTCTAGGACTTATTCATCTTACATAACTGAAACTTTGTCCCCTTGGACTAACACCTCCCCATTTCCCATTCCCTTCTGCACCTGGCAACCACCATTTCACTCTCTATGAGTTTGACTAGTTTAGATTCTTCATATGAGTGAGAGCATGTAGTATCCTCCTGTGTTTGGCTTAGTTCACTGAGCATAATGTCCTCCAGGTTCATCCATGTTGTCACAAATGACAGGATTTTAGAAGGAGCCCATTTTATTTTTCATGTCAGAGGGGAGCAGCCTTTTACTTGGCCTAGTGGTCAATAGGAAACAAGTCCAAGGAAACGCAGATCCTACAGTTGGCCCACACGGCCACTCTCATTTCTGACATGCCATGTTCCAGCCACTCTACTGGAATCAAAAGAAGTTTTCTACTTCTGCCTTGATACACCAAGTAGAATTGCCTTTCCAACATGAAACACTGAGACATGGGTATAAGCGATATTAGTAGAAGGCAATTCTTACCTTTTATAGAAATCCCTATTTCTGTAGTTATGGGTTTGTCTATGAGCATTTTCGTGGTTTTGTGCATACGTGTTATGACTTAAGGAATTACAATAGTGATGCAGAGGAGGCCGTGACAGGCACTGAATGTGACCTGGTTTTACATGGCACTAAGCTGCTTCCCAAACTGGGAGTTGAGGAGCCTAGGCTGATTTTAAAGAAACTCCATGATGTTCCAGCAGAATAGAGCTGAGCATCTACATGAGTTTTAATGAAGGAGGAAATCTTTTTTTTTTTCCCTCCAAAAGTTCTCACCCTTACTAGCATGTGTTTTTTTCCCCAGCTTTAATACTTTGCTTTAGTGACAGAAGAGCCCCCCAGAGCTCTCGACGATGATGAAGAGGTATGGTGTCTGGCAGACTTCAGAGCTTCTAAGCGCCTCTGAAACTTTGATTCTCCAGAAATCGCCACTCTCAGAAACATTGTACGATGACTTAAAAATGTCTACCGTCCCCAAAGCCAAATAAAACTTGACTTTAGTAGGGACATCTAAGTAAAAATAACGCTTTAATACTTGCCTTGGTGTTGTTCTGGTGAGTCTTCCATTGCATTCAGCATCTCAGTGATTGCTGTGCTGACACTTTGATAAATGGAGAGACTGAAATTACAAAACAGCTGGAAGAAGCTGGGAATGTCCCAGTTCCGCACAAGATCTGCCTCTTTTGTTGGCTCTTTGAAAAAAGATGGAAAAAAGTAAGGCTCGATTACGTCTGTATCTGACATGAAATATGACTGAAAAGCCTGGTCAAATTCCTGCTGCATCTGTCTGAAGATGTTAACACTCCTGTTAAAGAGAAATCTCACGTCCACGGTCAGTTGGCTGAACACATGCTCTAGCTGGGTCACCTGTGCATCTTCCTCCGTGGCCTTTTCACCGACAGGGAGGTCTTTTTCATTATCTTCATGGAAAGGAAACAGAAATTGATATATCTTCCTAAAAAACTGTTCAATCTGTGGGGGTGGGGGGACAGAAATGGAATAAAAACTTATTTTCTTTCTGGACTATTTTTTATTGTAAATTTTAAAGTAAACTTACAGTAGTCGTTCCAAATCAAGAACAATTCTGGGCAAACTAGGAAAAGGTAATTCGATGTAAGATAATGGCTTTGACTTTGACTGTGGAAGTAGGATCTGAAATTCCTTTTGGTTTATGTTTGCCTATCAAAGGCCTAAAAAGGCCAAGTTTTCAATATCGTTGACCTGCCACAGGCTGATGTACTGGTGGTGGTTGGCCTGTCATGGTCCAAAGGGCACGGTGTAAATTGCCTGAAAACTCTAAAGAAGGCCTCTTAGTCTCTGAGCTCTCTTTTTGCCCTGCAGTGGAATATCATTAGTGTCTTTATGTTCTCCTCTTTCTCATCTCATTAAAATATTCACACTGAACTATAGATGCCTAATACAGCTAAATCGGTTACTTGGGATGGTTACTCATTTGCAGTGATCAAAGCCCTTCTTGGCTGAGTGAAAGGAATGAAGCTCTAATTATAGAATTCCCTACTCACTGGGAGAAGATTTTCCAGCAGTCACACTGTGTTCTACTTTATCTATGTGACACCTAAGTTTGTGCCAGAGCATAGCTGCCCTTATATGATAGTGATATAGCTACGCTGCGTGTTGTGGAACACATCAACTACTGAACATCCCTGCTGTAGCACCCCAGTGCTGTTCAAAGAATTCTCCAGAAATTCTTTTTTTTTAATATAATTTTTTTTTTAAATCCTCACCTGAGGATATTTTTTTCCATTGCTTTTCAGAGAGAGTGGAAGTGGGGTAGAGAGAGAGGGAAACAGACAGATAGATGCTGACCGGGGCAGGGGATTGAGGACCAGGCCGAGGATTGAGCCTGCAACTGAGGTACTTGCCCTAGGCCGGAATCAAACCCAGGACCCTTCAATCCGTGGGCTGACACTCTAACCCCTGAGCCAAACCGGCTAAGGCTCTCCAGAAATTCTTAGAGGACTCATGCCTTTCTCAAAAAGTAATATGAGTGATCGTCTGCCTCTCCCTCTGCCAGTTTCTGGTTGCCTGAGTCCATTTACAAAAACAGAACTTTAAAGCACCAAGAAATTTTCACAAGGCCACACAAGTGGCACAGATAGGAATGGTCCCCAAACCTCCTGACTTCCAGCCAGTGCTTATTCCACCATATTCTGCTGTATTAGAGAGTGGCAATAAAAATAAAGCAGATGCAATTAACAGTGGAGGCAAATTAACTTGGCATATGAATCATCCTAAGGGTGCTCCCTCTATAATTGGGTAAGGTACTGCCAAGCCAGGAGCACACTCTAATTAGTGCGTGCTCTATTATGGAGAGGGAGATTTCACTCCATTTCATATTCAGCTCCCTTCTTGAAGGGGAAGGGAAATTCAGGCCAATAGAGTAGGAGACTTTTGTGGGGCAGAGCTCATCCTATTCAGGTCACCTCCCTCTGTGATTCCCTCTGCCCAGAAGATAGCCAAAGGGGACAAAAAAGAAAACACACCAGTCTTATAAGACATGCACAGATAGGCCTAAAGGGGGCGTGAGTCTGTGTGTGTACACATGCACGTGCATGCTGCCATAGAGGGCCAGCCCACTGAAGGAGAGATTCAGGAGGCAGAGAGTGTCTTCAAATGTTTGGCCTCCAGGGAAAAAAATGAAGACAGGTTGAAGTCAGAGATTATAATACTATTATTCAGAATGCAATGCAGTAAACATTTATTGGATAGCTATAATGCTTTAATGAAGATAAATGACATATGGTCCCTGCTTTTAAAGAGCTTACACTCTAGTGGGAATGTGTTCACAAATAATAAATACAAGGCAGAAAGCGTCAGGGTTTTTATAGGAGACATTAATACAGTGTCATTAAAGAGAGGGACAAATACTGAATGGCTATTCTAACTTATAGATCGTATATACCAGGAGAATCATATATAAGCATGAATGTTAAATTCTAGATTGCAAAAGGCCAATATCAGATCGGGCATCTCTATTCTAAATATTAATATCAATTTTTAAAATATGGGTTTTTAAAATTGCTTTTGGAGAGAGAGGAAGGGAAAGGGAGTGACAGATAGAAACACTGATGAGAGAGAAACATCAACATCGATCGGCTGTCTCCTGTATGCCCCCCATCGGGCATCCAGCCCAACACCCGGCATGTGCCCCAACCGGGAATTGAATGGGTGACCTCCTGGTGCATGGGTGGACACTCAACCACTGAGCAACACTGTCCAAGCAATATAAATTAATTTTTAAAAAGTAAGCTGAAGTAGGTACCTTTAAAACTTTGAAATCCTGCCCAGCTGGGCGTGGCTCAGCGGTTGAGCGTCCACCTAGGATCCAGGTTATCGGTGTTCAATTCCCGGTCAGGGCACATGCCCGGGTTGTGGGCTTGATCAATGACTCTCTCATCATTGATGTTTCTATCTCTCTCTCTCACCCTCTCCTTTCCTATCTCTGAAATCAATAAACATATATTTTTTAAAAAAACAAACAAAAAAACCTTTGAAATCCTAAGTTCTGTTATTCCCTTACCATATTTTCCATAGAGGACCCACTAGGTTGGCAGGTTGTATAAAATCTCATGCAGTCACTTTCCAGGCAAAACTTGCATTCGTCCCAGGAATCTGTAAAAGACTCCTGGCATAGCCTTTCTTCCTCTTCCAGATGTTCTTGAACTTCATTCATAAGTTTTATAGCCTCCTAATTTAAAAGTAGAAGCAAACATTCCATTTGCATTTCATGATTCTATATATACCTTAGTTGATTTCACTCTTTAAAAATATGCATATTCTAAACTACATCTTCATTCCTCCTTCAGGCCCCTAGCAGCTGACCCATCTACCCCAAAGAAAGCTTTCTCTTTGATTAAGAAAAGAGCACTGATTGATTCCTATGGAAGACCGTGAAAATTGTGTCCATCTGCTCATTTAGTCATTCACTAAGTATTTACTGAGTGCTTGCCATGGGACAGACATTTTGGATGTGGGTGAACCAACAATGAAGACACAGCCCCTACTCTGGGGACCGACTGTAAATAACCTGTTTACTTGTCTGTCTGCACATCTAACCCTTGAGGGATGTAGAAAGTAGTTTTAAGGTTTAAGAAACTGACACATTAATTTATTTCAGTTATGCTGCCTTTGATTTGTGTATGTTTTAACATTGCAAGAAAGTGCAGTTCTTGTATATCAAGTCAAAGCTTCCTGTTGATAATTCGGATGGACGAGATGCTTGCACCCTGCGCAGCTTCAGTCTTATTGTCCATATTCCACGCGCTCCCCCTTGTGGTGACTTGCTGTACTTGGCCAGGGCCCACTGGGTGGTAAGGAGCCCTGCAGAAGTGCCACTGTCCCTAAGAACCTCAGCCCTGTCCCCTGAGCTCCTCTCAGGCTGGCACTCCTGCCTAGACCCCTGGCCTCCCTGCCGGTGAGGATTCTGAAGACAGGCTCCCTCCAGGCCCGAGATGTAGTTCAGGGGATTTATGGGATACAATGGACCCACCCATGAGAAGATAGCCTTGGAGCTAATGGCCACTCCCGTCAGTGAGAACTACACAAGAAAGCAGTTTCTGTACTTAAAACCAATCTGGTGTGTGTCTTCACCTAGTGAAAAAAATATATAATTCACTCTTTTCTGGCATAATAAGCCCAAAGAAACACCTGGGCGCTGACGGACGATTTCTGCATCTCCTTTGCTGGGCTCGCATTGTTCGTCTGCCCTCGTGGCAGAATCCTGAGGCTAGGCCAGGTGGCATTTGCTGTCCCACGTAAGAAAACTGGCAGGGTCCCAGCCTACTAAATGTACCTTGTGGCCCAGGATTTTCTTGTCTCCTTGGGCTTTGCAGAACAGTTCTGGGACCCCACATCTTCTCAAGAAGGGCTGCCTCACCTTGGCAGGCAACAACATATTACCCAGATTTTCTCAAGTCCCAGTTTTAAATATTCTGTTCTTTGTCATCATAAACTTAGATCCCAACATTTCCAATTCCAAACTACACTCACTGTGTACCCTTGGGCAAATAGGAATAAAAATAGGATCTACCTCTTAAGGTTTTGTATTAAGTGAAATAAGCAAGCAAGGCATCTAGCAAGTTATTTGTAGTATTTCCCGAGTTTCTGCCACTCACCTCGGAGAGCATAACAGAAACCAACACCAAGTCCCAGGTCCCAGGCCCCAGGTTTTGGTAGTGAAATGTGGCCATGGAGGGTGTAGATCTCTGGTTTAGGGATGCCCTGCCCATTCCTTCCATTTCCCCCTAAATGTCTCACCCATGGGCAGAGTCCATATCAATTCCTGGAGAGTACAGCTTATCAAAGTCCCACATAAACCTGGAGTGGGGCAAATTAAGCTACTCTAGGGTTTTCCAGTTTAGTAAGTTTTGGGTGCTCTCACTAAATATTACTAGGAAGGGACCGAAGAGGGTGGCACAGTCACGCTGGATCCACTGAGGATGGGTGGTGCTCCATACTGGGAGACCAGGAGCACCAACCCCAAATTTGCCAATTCATAGTTTGTCTAAAGTATCCCTTATTCGAGGCTTAAAGTGATTTTAGCAAAACTTTGGGTTAAAGAGGTTTTTCTTTTTAAAAATTAACTTTTTGAGTGTCCAGATCTTAAGAGTGTGATTTAGTGAATTTTTATACAATAAGTAAGATTGTAAGAAAAATTAAAATTCTATGAGCCTTAGGATTCTTTAAAGCCAGAACTGAAACCAGTGCTTGCTTCACCCACCCCTCAGTGGAGCATTCTTTCCATAGTACTACACCCTTGGCCTGCAGAAAGTCACTGGGTCCCACAGGCAAAGCACCCCCTGACCTTCTCCCAGGTCATTCATGACAGTGTTGGGTTAACCTGTTAATTAACATCGAGAGCCTCAGTTTCCTTATCTGTAAGTGAAAGTAATGGTTTACCCAGGTGTTGGAAGGATTGCATGTGATAATGTTTTATAAACGGCCTGTACATGATATCTGGGTCATTAGTCCCGGTGGCCAGGCTCACAAGCCCACCAGGGAAGAACAGAGTTCGAGAGGCTTCCACATTTTCCTGAGGAGGAGTTATTTTTAATTTCCTAAAAATCTTTCGGTTGCTGCCAAAAGGAAGGAGTGCTTTCAGCTGTTGGCCAAGCAATCTCCTTTCCGTGCTAGGGACCCTGCAGGATGTGGGGGGTGTAGGTGTGGCCAAAACATCAATCAGTGTGGTGACAGGCTACCCAGGGCTCTGCGGTCAGCCTGTCACACAGCCCTGCTCCAGTGGCTCACCGGACGCCTGGAGGCCACAGCGCTCGCGAGTGAAGGGAATTCCAGCAGCTGTCTGAAACTCGGTAGTCTCTAACTTTATAGGGGTAGGGAGGAAATATTAGAACTCCTATTTGTATTTTTGAATTTAAAAATTGACTCTGTGGAGGGCCTAGAGTTTCAGTTTTGCAAGATGGAGAGAATTCTGGAGATTGGCTGCCCAGCCATGTGGGCGTACTGAACACTACGGAATGGTACACTAAAAAGTAATTAAGATGGTGAATTTTATATTATGTGTATTTGATCACAATTTTAAAATTAATTAAAACAAATTTAAAAAGTAATTTACTCTCAATGTTAAAATTTAAAATATTTTCCAAGTTCTGTTTGTTAAAGTTTTGATTTCCTCTTCGATTCAAGGGTAATATTGGAAAATAATTTTTAAAAAGTTTTAAATTGTTTTGAGTGTTATGTTAATAATGCTACTAAACTATGAGCCATACAATGTCAATGATTTAGAAATGTATTGAGGTTTATAATTGTAATATATGAACAATTTTTGTCATCTTCCATGGACATTTGAATTTTTGGGTATGCTCTGTTGGTAAGATGCATGGTTTGAACCACAGCTGTCAGGTAAAGGTATTCGAATTAAAAAAACAGTTAGGTTGATACTATTTCTTGTACACTGGCACTCTATTGTGCTGCATATGTCAGACCATTGCGTGAGGCCAAAGAGATGTGGGGACCCTGGGGAAGAGGGGCCCCCACATTCCAGACGCACGGACACTGGCTTCCTCTCTCTCTGTTCACTTGCAGCCAATAGCAATGAATTGTGCTTCAGACTCAGTTAAATGATGGTTTTTATTGTCTAGTTTTAACTAAACTAGCTTTCACTAAATGGACAGGGGGGTAAAAAAAATAACACAAAACCCCAGCAGATTATGAATAATTTCAACTCCAAAAGACAAAAAGCAAATGGCAGTGCTGACCCTGCTCCATTCTGAGCTCTTTATTGGCCAGGTGTCAGAGTGAAAATACGATGATCTAATCAGATCTAACACACAGGTTGAAATATTTCACAATATCTAGATTATTTAAAATATGGACTTACATCTACCCTAGCTAACCACAAGCCTCATCCAAAGTGTATTTTGTGCCTTGAGCTACTAGTGGTAGTAATTCATGTTTTTACTTTATAAGTAAATGAATATGCATATGTTTAGGAGTGAATGCTAACAAATATTTTAGCAATAGGGATAGGAGATCAAAAAAACTTTGCAGGCCACTGATCTAGCCAAAAACTCCCTGAACACTTCTGACTCAATATCCTAACTCAGAAGGAACTAAGGATAAAGCATTTTTAAGAAAGCAGCATTCCCAAACAGAGATGAATCCCCAAAATCCCTGGGTTCGGAGCCCAGCAAGGGCCTGTTCTACAAGAAATATGTTCTTTAAAGAAATTTAAAATTTCCTTCAAACTTTTCCTTCAATGAGGGCTGATCTCCAAAAAATATGTTACTAGGGAAAATAAATAATTCATCCATTGCCTTTATAAGTGCAATATTTATGGTTTAGATACATTTAAGAACAGACATTATTTTCAAATACTGTACCTGTTTATCGTCTCTGCATTTCTTCAGGGTTTTCATTAGATGGGTATGTTCCTCCTCTCTCCTTTCCATCATGATTTTCATCTGCTTCATGCCAATCAAAGCCTTCTTCACCTCTACATCAACATCGAGGTCCCCAGCCTCGGAAACACCTACAAGATTCGTAGTAGTTTTTTCCTTTGAGATCTGATCAGATTACCATGTACCTGTATCTGCATCAAAATACAATGAATTCACCAGTAGTTTTTTCGTGTCTCCTAAATAGAGGCTTAACTGTTCTTTTCTAGCGCCAAGCTGTAAGCAGATCCTAATGAATTAGCTGTCAGCTGCCTCACGGATAACACCTTCTGTTCCTTACTCTGAGCTCCCAGGCAAGTCCGAGTTCATTTAACCTCATTCTTGCCATTTTCCTCGGGGCCTGTTTTCATTTATCCATTTTTTTTTCTTTCACTTAAAGCTCAAGTGTGTTTGTATTATAGAAATTTTCGAATTTCCTTCACAATTTATGTTACATACCCAACTGGGAACCTCAAACCCAGTGAACAATTTCCTTTTCTCTCAGCTTCAATTAACTTCCCAGGAGGCATCAAACCTAGAGAGTATCTCGCATAATGCAAGAGCCTTTAATGACCTACCACGCATCTCTTTTTTTTTTTATTTATTTTTATTGCTGAAAGTATTACAGATGCCCCCCCCCCCAGGCATCTCTTACACACCTGTAATAGCCTCTTAGTGAGTATAAAATTCATTGCCATTCTCTCCACAATAGCTAATGTGGCTTTCTAAGGAGTTTATTCTTGCCTCTGAATTCAACTATAGACCTCTCCACCCCCAAAGCAACATTTTAACTTACTTATTTTTCTAAGTGTTAAGCACCCAAAGCATATATTATCAAGCAAAGGTCAGAAGTTAATGAGCCCAGACCAACCAGATTCAATGTCATTATAACCCATTCTCTCACTATCTCAAGAATAACTGCACAGATTACTCTAATTGTTTAAATTTTTCAGATGCTAGAAAAGAATTTCGCTGTTCATTAAAACTGTGCTTAGAGGACACCAAACATCTGGACGATACCAAGAAATGCAGTAAAAATTTGGCAAGTTTTATCTGTGTGATAGCAAACATCTGGATCTAGGAATGTTCTCAGATACTAAATTGGAATTTTCTATTTTTATCCAGATGTTTGGCTTCACGTCTACACGGTTTAAGTGCCTAGAGAACCTCTCACCGGGAATCTAGAGGGCTGTGATGAATGCGCTATCTCCCCGCTGCACATCACTGTAAGTGCCAGCGGGACACGCAAACATGCGAACAGGACGTGGCACAGATAAAGAAACTAAACATACCCTTCAGGTTTCCGTGGATAGCAGTTTCAGCCTTCCAAGTAGGTGCACAGTGACAACCTTTCAACCACAGCAGATACACAATAAACACCAAGAGTGGCAGCTTCATGTTCCCGCTGTTGCTGCAAAGGAAAAATAAACCTGCATCAAATGCCTGCCATTCGGTTAGTTTCTGTTGGCATCAGTTGAAAACACATGGTGACTGAAAGCATTTTTCTGTCAATTTTTCTTTACGACTTTAGACAATTCATAGGCCTGAGACATAGGAAACCTGGAAAATAAATAAGAATAATAAAAAAGACAATCCAAGTCTCTAGTTTGTTTACATTCTTTATGATAGTTAAATAAGGTAATCATCTGAAGTACCTGAAATTTAAGGTAATGGATAGATAGTAGGGCTCACAGCCCCATAGAATCCAAATTTCATTTTATTTCCATGTCAACAGTAAACATCCCCAAACACAAAATTAGTAAAAATATATCAAAGGGATTTTCCTCCCTCCAATGCTGAATCCTCAAGTGAGTTTTCATGTAGATGGTTAAATATTTTTTTAATTTTTTTTCATGGAAGAAAAGTAGACTCACACATTTTCTCATACTTATAAAACCTATCAATATATATCAATAGTTTACAGTTAAATGTTTTTCTTCTCAGATCATGACTTTCCTTTTAGATTTAATTTTATATACATTAATTATAAACATTTAAAATGCAAATGTTTAAAACTTCACAAAGAAACCTTAAATAAATTAAAACAACTGTATGTTTTAATAAAGTTAAATCTATAAAATGTTAGATTATCTTAACTCGTCCTAAGGAGATATTTGTTTGCTTTCTGTATATTTGCTATTTTGGAAAAACACACACAAACCCTTCCATTATGTAATCAACATTTGGAATTTTAATCAACATTTGGAATGTCTATTTAATATAATAATAAAATAACATCAGTACTAGTAATTACAAAGTTATCACATTTTACATACATCTGCATCTATTACTCGAGCTAACTTTTCTATTATGACCCTATTTAGCAAATGAAACTTTTAAATATATTTACCACTAACTTTGCAGTATCTCTCCAGTAAGGTTACTGCCAGCTCCTGGAAGGACCGTCACTCTTCTCTTATTTAATTTTCATCGGTGTCAGGGATTTAGCCTTGTTCTATTAATTTGATGACACAGTTCTTAATCCTATTAACCTAACAGTTTGAGATTAAGAGTGGTTTAAAATTTGGTAAGATTTAGAAAGAAACGCTAGAGGGCGGGCTGTGCACATGATCAGGAACAATGACCTTGAGTTACTTTATTTTACACAAATGTTTTGATAGGACTCATTAAAGCCTTAAAAATATTTTTTAATTTGAAATTTATGATATGTATATTTCTATGAAGACAAATTTAGTTTATTAGAAGCATAAGCAACGTGAAAGAGAGTATGTAAACTCTTAGATAAGACACTTTGAAGATTATTTAAAAAGTTGTTTGGCATTTTTCGACTATATGCAAACACACTTTTAACTAGATAAAGTGATAAAATTTAGCACATAAAAGTGCAACAGATAAGTATTTAGGGCTCACAACAATGTGGTAATTGATTAGCTGAGCTGATAATGTGGCCCCTTAGTACTTCATTTAAAAACAACTTAGTTGTTAATCATCACAACCAGGTATAGGGTCTACAGCCATGGGTCTCTCGCTGCTGAAATCTGAAGATTGTCTTGGGCCTGCCCCCTTTGAAGGTTTTCAGGGATTAGCCAATCCACACTTATTATGTGCTCAGTACCTCCTAAGCGGGTGAGATTCACATTTCTGAACTGGTCTGCCTGCTTCTCTGGGGCCCTCAGAAGCTGGTCCTTATGTTTGAGCAGCCTGTAGTCTGGAGTTTATGTCCGCTCCACTTGGGCGCTGGGATGGGCAGTTACAGGACACACTCCAAGCCCAGCTCACACCCTATTTCAGCTGTCTTGATTACCCACTAAGTCTCTGTTTTAGTTGGAAGCCTCTTGACACTGTTAGAAAACAGATCAGCTCATAGCAAAACATGAACTATTATTTTAAGTAGTCTATTGTCAGTTTTGAGCAACTACAATTCACACCTATAAACAGATGTGTCCTGTCCTGAGAGGTGGCCCGATGACCAATGGAGGAAGCAGCGCTGTAGGCATTTTTCTCAGGAAGGGAGAACACTGTTCTGAAAAAGCCAGTCAGGAAATTATCCAGCGCTACTCTGACCCTGAGAACTCCTGCTCAGTAGTTTCCCCGTGTCCAAGTTCGGGCCAGTTTGAGGTCATTCATGGCAGGCATCTGCACACCCTTTTTCAAATTTTGTTGAAAATGGGACCAGTTATTTAGGCAGTTCAGCGGCCTATCCTCTGTGGCAGGCAGACTTGTTCTGCAATCCATGCTCCCCCTTTGAGTGTAATTTCTGAGAACAGAACTTCATTGCTAACTGGTACTAATTGCTTTTTAAAATATCTTGAAGCTTCCAAAGAGAAATAATTTCTTCCCCTAGTTATTTCATCTGTTTTCACAGCTGCCATTTTGTTCTTAAGATTAAGCAATACTTCATACAAATCCAGTTACTTTCACAATTATGACATCATTACGTTCAAGGTTTAAGTGGATTATAAAATATTATAAATATCTAGTTGGTAACTAAGGCAATCTAGAAGCAAGGTCATGTGGTAACAACCGAGAAATAGAGGAGTCAGACAGATGGACCTCAAAGTGTCAGGCTAAGCTGCAAGGTTCAGGCTTGATCAGAGTTTCTCAGGTGTATGGCATAATGGACTTGCTAATAAGTCACCCCTGATTAGGTCTGCACCTCCCTACCCTTTGCCACAGGCCCAACCTCTGGGCTTCGCACTGGGACACTTCCTTGGCAGAGAGCAGACCGGGAAGCTTGGACCATTCGTGCTGTTTCTTACTTGGAGCCTAACTCCAGCTCACAGTGACACAGTGTCAGTGGTCCCCTGAAACTGGGCAGCCTGGGAACCCTGCATGTGCCTTGTAGACAAGCTGGGATTTGCCGTCTTGCACCAGTAAGGTTGGAAAGGGAAGGGAAGAGAGTGAATCTCAAAAGAATTCTCCACAATAAATGAGAATCCAAAGGATTTTCCCAGGAGTCGAATAACTTACTACTGCTTGGGAGGGTGAAAGGAGTGTTATTGTGTGACTGCAATAACACACAAAAATGAAGGAGGGAACACATAAGAGAAGTAAAGTAAAAGACAAAAGTTTAAAGATTCAAATAAGTTAGTTATGTAGATTTTAATAGTAATTAATTTCACTACATCTATTTCCTCCCTCCCTCCCTCCCTCCCTCCCTCCCTCCCTCCCTCCCTCCCTCCCTCCCTCCCTCCCTCCCTTCCTTCCTTTTTCTCATTCAGCCATTTATTTAAAAACTTAAAGGACATGATTCCTATTAAAAGCAAAATTTTAGAAGTGGAGTGTCAATTCTCTTATAAAAATTGTTCTCTTTGCAAGCAAAAGTTGTCTAACTCACTGACAGAAAGAGGGCCAATGGTGAAATATGAAGATCGCTGATTTAAGAGACCAGGTTCCATCAAAATCCCTGCCATGCTGTGCACTCTGGTACTTGTGTTCTCACCTAAAAATGAGAAATAACTGGAAGAAATAATCTCAGCTGTTACTCCCAGCTCTGAAGTTCTGTGGTTATCATTTGCTTAATTCTCACCAAGCTGCATCCTGGTTTGAGTGTAATAAATGAATCTAATCGATCTGTAAAATAACACGTTACAGCTATCCTACCTCTTGTATAGAGTTGCTGAACAAATCAATATAGTTACAACAAATGAAAGTGTTTTACTAAGCCACAGAGCACGATGTAATTGGAAGGTAGATCAGCACCTCTTTTAAAAATTCAGACTAAACTAAGATTATTATTATAGGCTCATATAACAGAGGCAGCAAAAGTGAACATCAAATCCAGACCTCAAAATCTTTCATGAAAAAGATGAAGCTTCAATACAATATGAGGAAGTTATATCCCACCTAACCTCATCATGAAATCAGAATTTATCTGTACAGACAAGCATCACATAAATTTAATTATTGATCACAATGCATATAAATAGCAAATAAGTTCTAAAATTTCCATGACACCCAACACACTACCTCTCTTGCTTCCAATAGCTTATTCAGCAAATGCATGTTGGGCACCTGTTATGCTCCACACACTGAGGATAAGGCAGGAACAGGACAGGCTCTCTGCTCCCTGGGGGCTCTTGTTGCATTCCAGTGGAGGAAAGTAATTTGGAAGGAGAGGTACCATTTTGGAAGGTTGGGAAGGTCATGCAGTATAGCGGGGTTAAGGAATTAACCATTTTTTTAAAAGTGAGATGGGATAATTGTGAAGGATTTTCCAAAGGGCAATGACATGATCTGACTGGTTTTGAAAGGCCGCTGTGTGAACAACGGATTATAGGACAGTAAGGCAGGAGGGACCCTGTTTTTACCACCGGAACAGGGTGAGATGTGGTCAGATTGGGGGTTTCTTTTGGAAGCAAGACTGAACTGTGAAGTAAAGAGCAGAATTAAGGATGACTGCTAGGTTTTCGCCTGAGCTACAGGCAGATGGTGATGATATTTTCCAAGATGAGAAAGGCTAGGGCACGTTGCCCTCACTCACGCCCCCACGGACTCCCCGCCCAGTGCAGCCTGGGTTTCACTCTCACTGCCAAGGGGATTTTTTGTTGCTAAAGGCATCAAGGAGCTACTAGATCCGAAATCCACGGCTTACATTTAATCCCCTCTCTCACTTGACCTCCATGTGGCATTTGGCACAGTTGACCAGCGACTGTCCTTAAAGGCAGCTAGTCTTTTGGTATTGATGAGGCCATTCTCTCGGGGTTCTCCTGCCACCTCTCAGGCTGCACCTTTTATTTGTAGCAGGACAGGTTGCCTTCCCTTCACCCATTTAGTTCCAACCCATTCTCACTGGGGTTCTCAATCCTCTAAATCTCCTTTGTCTTATCCGGCCCAAAGCCTCTGCTGGAAGAGGGACTTTTAGGACAATAACAAACTACAAATATGCCTTAAGAGTCCATCTGCACTGCTAACCAGGAGGTTTATCCTGTAGGTGCTCCACTCTGAGGAGGGTGATGGTGCAGGTAGGTGGGAAGAGATCACCGAGGTGAGCTGAGACAGGACCCTGGAGAACTGAAGAGGAAAGTGTGAGGAAGATCGAGGAGAAGGGAACAAGCCATGAGACTTGGACTCAGCACCAACTGGAAGGTGATCTGAGGAGAGACGGCAAGGAGCCTCTGGGTTCCAGGCACATTTCTGATTAGCTACCGGTAAGAATGGGCTGAGCGTGTTTGCCCACCCATCTTGCTGCAGGCCCTGATGGCTGGGCCATATGTTCATTTCTTTAACAGTATTTGCTGAGGGCCTGCTATGTGCCAGGCACTTACCAGATAGTGGACAGCTGCTCAGTCCTTGTCATGATCTTTCTTCCCCTGCCCCACCCTCAGATGTTTATATTCTCTAGGGTTTTGTTCTTGGGGACAATGCCAAGGCACCCTCTTTGGGTGATGTGACACATAGCCACCCTCTACTGGCTGTCTCTCTGACCGCATGGCCCACAGGGACTTCATTCAACAGTTCCTAATCCAGCTTTTTCTCCTCAAGCTCACCCTGCCATGGTCTCCCTGTCACAAGATCCAGGCTTTTGGGAATCATCCCAGACCTTGCTCTTTCAATCCAGTGGCCAACCCAAGCAGACTGCCAAACGATGTATTATATCTGGGTCCGTGGAATGTAAAGGCCCATGAGAGTTAATGGGTTTAGAAATGCTGAGCTTTGTTATTGAGCAAGCTAAAGCATGGAGAAATTGGTAGGCCGTAAGAGCAAACAACATCATTAAAAATAAAGTTTTTCTTTAAATTCTGGCTACATTATTATGACCCTGGCAAATGTCTTAATTTGGCTCTTGATCTCCATGACAACAGGATGGGAAAAATACCATAAATATTTGATGATAACTGTAGCCTATCCCAGTGACCCACAGAGGAATAAATCATTCTACCAATTGTACAGTAACATTTTAGTCTCACTTTCTGATCCATATTGGTTAAGTAGAAGCAATTCCAGAATATATCACTTGACTTGCTGAGTTTATCTAAGCAAATCAGACTTTCTATATGGAAAAAGTGTACTGACTCTACAAATTTTTGGAATAAGAGACAACACACCTAGAATATTATAATGGGAAAAGAAATTATGCACATATCTTATAGATAGGTCAAGTGCCCTTACAAAAGCTCTTTGGCTCATTGATGAATTGTTATCTGAAAGTAGGTAAGAGATTTGTCAGGATCAGTGAAGGCAGAGCAGTGCCATGCTCCGTAAAACTGATGTTGGGCCACTTGTTAGCCAAAAAGTCACAGAAGTGTCATTTAAAAAATATCGTAATTGTAAATTAATATGAATATTAAAGGTGAAAGTGAATAGTTTTAAAAATGATGTGTCTATGTTAAAAAACCCCAAAACGAAAACCTCCTTGATCACCAACATCAGATAATACCTAATAGGTTTTTGGACCACCTGTTTTGGCCTATGTGTCTGTCAGGGTCCTGGAATAAAACAGAATTAATCTCATATGATTGAGATGAAGAGGCTCTAAGGACAGGTACTTACCAGCTACAGCAGAAATCCTTTACCACTATAAGGCTGAAGGGGCAAGGGGAGGTGACAGTGGTTCTGGAGCCCCATGACAACTGAGGTGGGAGAGTGGCTGCCTGGGGTGAGTGGTGGGGACCCGCAGGGATCCAGTGTGCAAGGGACCTGGTGATGCCAACAGCAGAACTCAACCTTCTTGAGGGGACCATTTCTCTTTCATCCTTGCAGCCCCAGAACCTAGCTCAGGACTTGGCCCAGAGTAATTATTCAATAATTTTTTGTGGATGTGAACTACAATGTTAGGCCATATACTATATTTAACTTAACATTTGTAGAAAGATAGGCAGGAAGGCAAACAAGCTGTTTACTATCTTTGGCCCTTTTTTATTCACTTTCACACAATTTTAAAAATACATTTCTTGATATCATATATAACTCCGATGAGAACAGTACAACTAGGCAGAATCCACTGTAAAGGTTAATTTGGGTCATCTTGCTTTGCTGAGTTCGGTCTCATAGCTCCAAAGGCAATATGAACCTGAAAACAGCGGGTCCATCTAAGGCTCTCAGCATAAGATACAAAGCATGAGAACCACAAAATATTTTCATTATATTTTTTAAAAATATCTTTATTGATTTCAGAGAGAGGAATGGGGAGGGTGAGAGAGAGATAGAAACATCAATGATGAGAGAGTCATTGATCGGCTGCCTCCTGCATGCCCCCCACTGGGGATCGAGCCCACAACACAGGCATGTGCCCTGACCGGGAATCGAACCACAATCTCCTGCATCACAGGTCGATGCCCAACCACTGAGCCACGGCAGGCAGGCCAAAATACTTCCATTCTTGACACTTGTCTACCAATTGTACAATATCATCTCTAGATCCTGGCACCCAGAAGGCAATGTATAATAGCTCGTTGACTGTCTAGAGTCAGGCAAGCCAGGTAGATTTCTGAGGCATGAAGTAATCCAGGTACTCTATCTAATGACACAGATGAGGTTGACCAATTGTCCTACTTTGCCTGGCATTGTCCTGGTTTTAGCACTGGAAGTCCTTCAGCCTGAGAAACCCTCAGTCCCAGGTAAACAGTTGGTTACTTTACAACATACCTCATGATATAGCTTCATTAAGAGGTATTATTTGAAGATGATTGAGTTATTATAGCTTTTTGACAGTTATCTTGAATTTTGTAAAATTTAGAATATATCTAATTGGAAACTGGTAACTTCACTGTTTAAACAGTTAAGAAATCCTAAGAAAAACCCTTTACTGTCAGCGTTCTCTTAACCCCAATCCTTATAAAACAATTCAATCTAATTAATTCCTCAGGTGTAAAATCAAAATGTACTCTATATCTATCGAAATAACCTTTTCTTTCCACTGATTTCTCCAGGTTTCTAGATACTTTATATTTCCACACACTTTGCCAGCCATCTCCTCTGCAAACTGCAAGTCCCTTCTTCTAATATTCTACGAGAGAAGTATGCACACACATTGCTGTCCCCGTGGCCATTTCTAATCTTTGTAGAGTAGTCCCTCACCTCTTAGCCACAGTTTTGCTTTCCAAGATTTCAGTTACCTGCAGTCAACTATAGTCCAAATATATTAAATGAAAAATTCCAGAAATAAACAATTTATAAGTTCTAAATCGTGTGTGATTCTGAGCAGCGTGATGAAATCTCGCTTCATCCTGCCCATGACGGGAATCATTCCTTTGTCCAGAGTCTCCATGCTGTGTGCACTCCCGCAACTGTTAGACACTTAGTGGCTGCCATCTGGGTTATCAGATCAACTGTCACAGTATCGAGTAACCTTTATTTTACTTAATAATGGCTCCAAAGCACAAGAGTAGTGATGCTGGCAATTCAGATATGCCAAAGAGAAGCTGTAAAGTGCTTTAAGTGAAAAGGTGAAAGTTCTTGATTTAATAAGGAAAGAAAAAAATCGTACGCTGAGGTTGCTAACATCTACGGTAAAAAGGATTCTTCTATCCATGAAATTGCAAAGGGAAAAAAAGGAATCCATGCTAGTTTTGCTGTCATACCTCAAACTGCAAAAGTTATGGCCACAGTGCATGGTAAATGCTTAGTCAAGATGGAAAAGGCATCAAATTTGTGGGCAGAAGACATGAACAGAAAACGTGTTTCAACTGACAGCACTGAGTTGTGCCAGAAAGCATTGCGCCTATAGGAAGACTTCAGCAGAGATGCCCTGAAAAGAGTGACACCAAGATATCTACTGCAAGTTCAGGAATAGGTTTGGACCAAAAAATAGAAAAATTACCAGAAAAGCTATGTCTGCCACATTTCAGCAGAGTTGAAAAAACTGATTAAGGAGAAAGGATACCATCCAAAGCAAGTCTTCAATTACGATGCAACCAGGCTCAAGATGCCCAGTAGAACTTACATTCATAAAAGCGCGAAGGAGGCACCAGGGCATAAAACATGGAAGGAGTATTAACTCTGGTACTATGTGGCAATGCTACAGGGTATGATAAAGCCAGGAACCCAGGCGCTGTCAAAGCAAAAGCAAAAATTATCGGCCCAGGTTCTGGCAACATAGTCAGAAAGCGTGGGTGACAGCCATCTCTTTATGGAATGCATTACAAGGAGAAGGGCAAGTAGAATAGTAAGACATCTTGAGAGAGAGGCCACACTCACATACTTTGTTGTTGTTGTTAATCCTTACTCAAGGATATTTTTTCCATTGATATTTAGAGACAATGGAAAAAAGAGAGGGAGGAAGGGAGGGGGAGAGAGAGAGAAACATCGATGTGAGAGACACATTGATTGGTTGCCTCCTGCGAGCACGGAGACTGGGACTGGTGGTCCAACCTGCAACCCAGGTACGTGCCCTTAACCAGGAATCGAACCTGAGACCCTTAGTGTTCGGGCCAATGCCCTAACCACTGAACCACGCTGGCCAGGGCCACATAACTTTCATTACAGTATATTGTTATGATTGTTCTACTTTATTGGTTATTGTTAATCTTTTACTGTGCTTAATTTATAAATTAAACTTTATCATAGGTAGGTATGTATAGGAAAAACCATAGCATATATAGATAGGGTTCAGGTATCCACTGAGGATCTTGGAATGTATTCCCCATGGATAAGTGAGGACTACTGTACATGCTAAGTGAGAAAATGGTTGAGAACAATTTAAGACCGTTTGCAGCAAGTCTTTCTCTGCAAACTTTTGGCTGAACTATAGAAACTTGATATGCAATAAAAATGCCTGGTTCTTGAACCAGATAAACTTTTTTTATTAGTGAGAAGCATCATATAGATACTGATTTATGTGTCCTTTGTGTAAGTACAGGAAATATTTATCCAGTACATAATATTTATAATTTACGAGAGATTTTAGAAAAAAAAAATTGGCAAATGGATTGCTTTGAATCTTGGTAGGAAACGCTAATGCTACTGAAGCAAATTTTTTAAAAAAATCCAACTGCTGAGTATAGTAACAACATGCAAGTGATAATAGGCCAAACAACAGTTTGAATATAAGAAAAATGGATAAACCAGTCACCAAAAGGAAGATTTGCCTGTGTGATATAATATTAATAGAAATAATTTAATTAATACTTATAATCAAAATTGTTAATTTCTTTAATTTTTTTTTAAAATTTCAATTACCTTCAACATACAATAAAGATTAGACATTTATATAACTTATGAAGTTATCACTCCCACAAGTCTGGTACCCTCTGACACCATACATAATTATTACAATATTATTGACTATATTCCCTACGCTGTAGTTTACATCTCTGTGACTGTTTTTGTAACTGGCAACTTGTCATCTTAATCCCTTCCCATTTTTCACCCTTCCCCCTCCCCCCTCCCATCTGGCAACCATCAATTTGTTCTCTATATCTATGAGAAATCATTCTTAATTTCTATGATTATGGCAGTCATTGACATTTTTGGTGTTAAAAATAAATCATTTAAATAATTTGAAATACCAACTATTTTTAAAGTTTTAAAAAATTTACCTAAGCATCTTACGTCAACATCACCTGAGAAAACTACAAATAATGAGAGCAACCTTTACTGAGCATCTTATATCATGCCAGGCACCCTGTTAGACATTTTACATAGAATCTCACTGAATCTTTTCAACCCTGTGATACAAGTATTACCAGCCTCATTTTATAGATAAATAAAACGAGGGTCAGAGAAGTTAAGTAATTTGCTCAATGTCACAAAACATTTCTTTTCTTTATTGAAGAGAACTAGAGTTCTTTCTAACCCAGGTCTCTTTGTTCTTTCCACTATATCACACAATTGCCTTAAAAAAACACACACCAAAATTACTTAAAGACATGTAAAAATATTATTCTGGTAACTGTATTATTTTGCTTCTCTATATAAATTTGTTATATTTTGCTAATTAAGAGTGAGGTTAAATAAGAAACCTTATATAGCGTCATAAGATCCATAATGATGCTTTTTGTGTGTTGTAGAGATCTTTGCACTGTTAGTACTTGCTGAACGGTACTTGCTAATGTTACTCGTTTTGCTAATTTGGTCCTATATTTCAGTTTCTGAAAAAGTTTCCAAAAGCTGTTAAAAGGAAACAATGGGCATATTTTTAAAGTTTAGTAAATCAAAACAACATGGGCACATGCTAAAGATTAATTTGGGATCATTTACATACATGGCACCCTAAAAAAAAGAAGGTGCTTTTTTCTAAGTGTAGAAAAGGAATGCAACCTATTTCTTGCAAGGGCATATGAGTGGATCTCATATCCTCACACATGGCTTTGTTTTCAAATTCTTGAAAGTGCAGAAATTCTTTTAATTTAAAGGTGAGGCCATGGAAAATCTGGAACAGCTGTAGAAAACCGTAGAGGAACGCAGTGCCACAGCCACTTTTTCAGTTTGCGACACCACCCCAGGGAGATCTGACCCTCTGCTCACCGCTGTTCTAAATTTTCAAAGAGAGGCACCCCGTCCCTGTTGCTACAAACGAGATGCTTCCATGAAATTAATTGTCTCATTAGTTGATCCTGCCTAAAAGATGTTCAGGGTAGAGCGGAACTCGGGCAACTCTTCAGACTCAGGCGAGCCTCCAGGCTGCCCAAGGAGGAAGGCTCAGAGAGGGTCTAAACTCAGCTCACTGGATAGCATGACTTGGGACACAGCCGTGTCTCAACAGGCTATCTGAGGGGCCTGGCAGGACGTACCACCAGGACTTTCTTCAAGGTCACGCCAAGTTTAAGTGATTTTTTTACTATCCCACATTCCAACGTGTCCGTCTCTATCGATTCATTTCCCCTGGTAGTTCATCATTCTATATTTATGGCATTTTTATTAGGTAACAACATCTCATCTCTTCTCAGTAATTGTGCTGCTGCGTATTTTTGGAAACTTCCACCGGTCACTGTCAGGCACCGAGGGTTTCATCAGTGTTGAGGAAGGAGTTTGAAAATCCTGTTCTCAAATGAGCCAGGTTTTAAAAAATTGTCTTGTTAGGATTTCTGTTTTCAACGTCCAGAGACCAGTTCCAGGGGGAGAGAAGCAGGTAACAGAGCACTGCGTTGTCCACTGGGAAGCCCTGAGCGGCGAAAGCAGGCTCACCTCGAGTAACCAGCTTGATCTCGCCCTGAACAGCGGACGCGGCTCCTTGTTCCACCAGCATCAGTTTCATCAACACCAGGGCCCATCGGGGCTGTGGACTGATGAATTTAGCAAGTGGGGCTAAGAACACCGGGAGCTACCCCAGCACTGATACTTGCATCAGAGTGGTTCTTTTCACGCCATTTGTTTATTTGTTTATTGACTGCCAGTGGTTTCATAGGCCACTGCGCCTACCTCTTCCTCCTGGCTGTTTTGATAAAGAGACGTTTGGAAGGGCCCTGGAGGTCCCCTGAGTCTCGCTGGCAGCCGCTAAGGCAGCCGCCAGTGTTTCCAAGGTCCCCAGCAGGAAAGGGGCGCGTGCGGGGCGGGCGGGGTGGGGGTCGCTGTATCCGCGGTGGAGAGGCCGCGCGCCCGCGGAGCCCGCCCCGCGCGCCCCGGAGCCGCTGTCTCCGGCGTCCTCCCCCGAGGGCCCGCCTCCCTCGCCGGGTCCTCGCGCGCGCTCGCGTGCTGCCCCCTGCAGGCGCCGGCGCACCCACTGGAAACAGACCCCTCAGCGCGGCGCGTGACCCGCACCCGAGGCGGGAAACCCGACGGGCTGTCCGGCGCCTGCGGGGAGCCGGCGGGTCCAGGTCTGCAGGGGGCCGCGGGCATCCGGCTCCGGCTGAGAGCGGATTATTCCCAAGAAGGAACGCGGCCCTCCTGTGGCAAAACATCCAGTTTTCTAAAAGAAGCGAGAAATATTGACTCCCGCGTGAAATTCCCGGCTTTTCGCGTTCGGCAACCTAAGGCAGTGGAAACGGGAGAAACAAACGGAAAGCCGGGCGGTGGGAGGCCGCGCGGAGCACAGACACTCCGCGTGCAAATGAGAAAGGAGCGCCCCCGGGGGGCGGAGGGCGCGGGGAGCCAGTGCCCGTGCGCCCCGGAGCGCGCACTGGGGAGGAGAGGGGGCATCTGTGATATATGGAACAAAAATAATAAGATAAATAAAATGCACGCCTGAGCAGCTGCTCCCCGTGACGGCCGCCGGGATGCACGAGCGAGTCCCGGCTGCGTTTCGGCCTCCGCGCGCTCGCTGGCCGGCTGCGCGCTCCCGCAGGGACGCCCCGCGCGGCGGCGGGAGGCAGGGCGCCGCGGGTCTGCGCGGCGCGTGCTGCCCGGGCCTGGGGCTCACAAACCCTGCTGATGGAAGAGGCCGCGAAGAGCGCGGAAAAGCCAACACGCGCGGCGAGTCTACCCTTGCTACCGGGCCCGACGCTTAAAAATATTCCCGGCCTCCCGTCCCAAACCTCCTCGCAGTCCTGGACGGTGAGCACTGGAGCAGAAGGCAAGTTTTAGACCGTATTTTTCACTTTATATGCGAGAAGGATTTACTTATTTACTTTTATCTTTTTTGAGGTATGCTTCATGTACTTTTAAAAAAGCTTACCTTTACTGGTCTGCTATGCGTCAGATCACTTTATATAAGTTATTTCTAATTCTGCCCTGGCAGGGTGGCTAAGTTGGGTGGAATGTCGTCCTGTACACCAAAAGGTTGCGGGTTCAATTCCCAGTCAGGGCGCATACCTAAGTTGCGGGTTTGATTCCCTGGTTGGGGCATGTGCAGGAGGCAACCTGTTGATGTTTCTCCCCCCCCTTCCTCTCTCTCTCAAATCAATAAAAAATATATCCTCGAGCCTGGCTGGTGTGGCTCAGTGGTTGAGCGTTCACCCAGGAACCAAGAGGTCACGGGTTTAATTCCCAGTAGGGACATGCCAGGGTTGTGGGCTCCATCCCCAGTAGGGGGCGTGCAGGAGGCAACCGATCAATGGTCCTCTCTCATCATTGATGTTTCTATCCCTCTCCCTTCCCCTCTCTCTAAAATCAATAAAAACATATTATATATATCCTCATGTGAAGAGTAAAAAAATTATTTCTAATTCTGACAACATACTGACTAGGTAATATAATTCCCCTTATTTTTCAGATAAAGATTCTAAGGCTTGGAGAAGTAACTTCCCCCCCCACACCAGCTAGAAAATGGCTCTATGCTGGGCTTCAAACCTAAGTCCGTCTCACTAGGAAGCTGCTGCTGCCCTAAGATGATATGATGACTCTGTTACTTCTACCTGAGATGGCAAAGCTTTGTCTTTTCTCCCTAATACATGGAAATATCCTATTTGGTGCTTTCTTCCCCCTTTTTATTTCTGAGTAAATGCAAGAACAGTTCTTTTACAAGGCAAAGGATGCATCTGTGCCGTTGTAACTTTGAAAATAACACCACCAGATGTACATATCCCAATGAGTGTTGTTCCTTCATAACACTCAGTTGCCTTGGTGATTAGAGACTTCTTCCAACAGTGCTCACTGAAAGGTTGTCCGTCATTACCTTCCCGGTGCTTCTCTTTTGGAGGTGACTTCATAAGCCATTCAAAGAAATTAGGCTCATTATTTCAGTGGCATTTACTGTTTGAAACCTCGAATGATAATATCCAGCTTTTCCAGCCACTCTATTCATAAGCGTTGAGGCTATTAAACCCACTCTCAACAAAATTAGATTTGCCTCCTGAAGAATATGCTGGAGGTTTTTAGATTGTCTACAAAAAAGGAGTTCCAAAAATATTCTGAGTCCGGAAGCACCATTGGTTAAGTATGTGACCTTTGAAGGGGACACATGTATTGTACTGGGGAGGCCCTGACAAGTTGATTAAACTAAATAAAGAGTTAGGGGGTGGATAGTGTTTAATTTTGAGTCTAGACTCAAGAGACAAAGAGATTGGTTTCAAATCTTCCCTTTACCACTTACTAGCTATGTAGCCAATGCACAAATTACTTAATCTGGCCATGCATCAGTTTTCTCCTTTATAAAATAAAAATAATAATCGAATATGTAGAAGCTCCTAGAACAGTGGGTGGTATGGAGTAAGTGCTATTTAAGTGTTGGCTATGCATTAAAATCACACATATCACAACCCATATGAAAATAGAGAAGCCTGGTATGGCATCCCAACATCAAAAGCCTGAAATACATGTGGCATCTTGGAAAAATATTCACCCAGCCCATACCCAAGCACAGTTATGACAGGAACATAATCCTTAGGCCACGCAGTTCATCGCTGGGCAGGTCTGGTTGTTGAAAAGTGTTCCTGATGCTGAACTGAAATCTCTTTCCCTTATTACCCCTCTCACTGAAACCCCTCGGAGCCCTATGGAACAAGTCCTATTACTATGGAGGTCATATGACTCCAGAGTATTTTCTTTTCAGGAGAAATAGCCTTAGTTCTTTTAAACCATTTGTCTTAGGGTGTGGATTTGTATCCCCTCACCCTACGTATCTCCATTTTGGTTTCTCTGGTTCCTTTTAGGATGTAATACCCAGAAGTGAGCACAGTTCCCCAAATCGTAGGAACAAGTCTCCATCCTCATTCCGTGAATTTTGCTTTTAGGATGTAGCTGGGAGCACATTTATTTTCATTCTAGGTTAGGTCTTTTTTTTGACAGCACACTGAACACTCCTTAAAGCTCCAAAAGAAAAGAACTGTTAACCCAGATTCCTATATCCAATGAAGATATCCTTCAGGACTGAAGGGGGAAATTAAGTCACTCTCAAAGGGGGGGAAAAAAAAAATGAAGAAAATTTGTTAATAGTATATCTACACTAAAAAAAAAAAAAAAAAAAATCCAGGTAGGGAGGTTCTCAAACAAAGAAGGAACCATGGAGCATCAAGAACAAACAAAGACTATGGTAAACAAAAATATGAGTAAATAAAATAAGCTTTCCTTCTTTTCTGAGTTTTATAAATTTTTGATGACTAAAGCAAGAATTATAACACTGATCTGATTCTAAATGTACGTAGAAGAAATACTCAAGACAATTTTATGTAAATGGGATAAAGTAAAGAGATGTAAAGGAAGAAAAGGTTTCTAACGTCACTTGAACTTGTAAAATGATGACACCAGTACACTGTAATGAGTTATGAATACATAATACAACACCTAAAACAACCATTAAAAAAGCTACACAAAAAATATACTTTAAAACACTATAGATAAAGTGGAATGATAAAAATGTTCATGTAGCCCAGCTGGCGTGGCTCAGCGGTTGAGAGAGATCATGGTCCAGGAGATCATGGTTCGATTCCTGGTCAGGGCACATGCCTGGGTTGTGGGCTTGATCCCTGGTAGGGGGTGTGCAGGAGGCAGCCAATCAATGACTCTCTCATCATTGATGTTTCCATCTTTCTCTTTCCCTCTCCCTTCCTCTCTCTGAAATCAATAAAGATATGTTTTAAAAAAAAAAAGTTCATATAGCTAATATGAAAACTGGAAAAAGAAAACAGATACAAAAAAGGAGAGAACAAAGAAAAAACAAAAAATAAAATAGTGGATTTATGCTTTTATATATCAATATTTATATTAAATACAAATGGTCTAAATACACTAAAGACAGATATTGACAGAGTGGACTCCAAACATGACCAACTACATGCTGTCTATGAGAGATTCGATGTGACTGTAACAATATAAGCAAGTTGAAAGTGAAAGGATGGAAAATGATGTATCATGCAAACATTAATCAAAGGAAGCAGAAGTGCTATATTTATATCAGATAATATAGACTCAGAGCAAATAAAATGACCAGAGACCAAGAGAAATGTTATAGAATAATAAAAGGGTCACTCCATGAAGACACAGCAATCCTACATGTCTATGCAACGAACAACAGAACTGCAGAATATGTGAGGCAAAAACTAATAGAACTGAAATGAGAAAATTTGCATAGACAAATCCACACTTATAATCTGAGACTTCAGCATCTCTCAACAATTGACAGAATAACTTGACAAAAATCATCAGGGTTATAGGAAAAACTCAGCATCACCAACAACCAAAAAAATCTAATCATTTAAATAATAGATATGCTAAGGGTGTTAAAGGAAAAGGTGGATAATATGAAAGAACAGATGTGTATGTAAGTGGAGAGATGTAAACTCTAGGAAAGAATCTAGAGGAAATGCTATAATAAAAAACACTGGAACAGAATTGATGGATGCCTTTGATGGGCTCATTCATAGACTGGGCATAGCCAAAGAAACAATCAATGAGCTTGAAGATATGCCAATAGAAATTTCCAAAACTGAAATGTAAAGAGAGAGAAAAATGACAAATATAAAACAGAATTGTGGAAAATTTACAAAAGGTATAACATGCACACAGGGGAATATCAGAAGGGAAAGAAAGGAACAGAATATTAAAAGTAATAATGGCTGAGAATTTTCCAAAATTAATGACAGACACAAGTCACAGATCCAGGAAGCTCAGACAACACCAAAAACCTACATGTTATTATATTCAAACTGCAGAAAAGTCAAAGACAAAGAGAAATTCCTGAAAGAAGCCAGAGTGGGGGGAAAACACCTTACTTGTAGAGAAACAAGGATAAGAATCACACTGACTTCTCTTGCAGAAACCATGCAAACAACAAGAAAGTGGAGTGAAATACTTAAAGTGTTGAAAGAAAAAAAACTGACATAGATTTCTGGATTCAGTGAAAGTATCCTTCAGCATTTGAAGAGAAATAAAGACTTTCTCAGATTAGCAAGATTTGAGGCAATCAGTACACATGCCACCAGTATACCTGTCTTGTAAGAAAGAAATTCTTCAAGAGAGAAGGAAAATAATTTAGGTCAGAAACTCAGAGCCACATAAAGAAAAGAAGAGTATTAAAGAAAGAATAAATAAAGCTAGAATACAAATTTTTATTTTTCTTATTCTTAATTGATCTAACAGGTAATAATTTATTGAGAATAATAATAGCAACAATGTATTTAGTGACTATAGCTTATGGATAAGTGAAATGTTATAAGGGAAGTAAGAAATGATTTGGGAATAAAGCACTATGTGGGAAGCAGTATAATGTTATTTGAAAGTAGTCTTGAATTAGTTGTATATGTATATTGCAAAGTCTAGGGCAATAACTAAAAAATTTTTAGTAAGTATAATTGATATGCTGGGAGAGAAGAGAAAATGGAATTATATAAAATTCTCAAAATCAGAGAAGGCAGAAAAATAATAGAAGAAATAACAAGAGCAATGAAGAGAAAACAGTAATGATATGGCAGATATTAATCCAACTATTATCAATAATTACTTCAAAAGTGAGTGGTCTAAATATACCAATTAAAAGACAGAGACTGACAGCATGGATAGAAAAACAATACCCAACTATATGTTGTCTATAATAAAACCCACTTTAAATATAAAGACACAGATGGGTTAATAGTAAAAGAACACAGAAAGATAAACCATGCTAACACTACAAAAGAAAGTTGATGTAGTTATGTTCATTTCGGACCAGGCAGACTTCAGAGCAAGGAAAATTATCAGGGATAAAGAGAGGTATTACATAATGATAAAAGGGTCAATTCTCCAAAAAAAAATATAGTCCTAATGTGTATGAACCTAAACACAACTTCAAAATACATGAGGCAGAAACTGATACGACTGCAAGGAAAAATAGATGAATTTACTATTATAGTTGGAGACTTCAACACCCCTCTATCAGAAACAGACAGATCCAGCAGACAAAAAATCAGCAAGGACATAGAGAACTCAATAGCTCCAGCAATCTACTGGATATAACTGACATCTATTATACTTTATCTGACAGCAGTGGATTACACATTCTTCTCAAGCTCATGCAGAGCATTCACCAAGATAGACTAGATTATGGGCCTTAACTCACACCTTAACACACTTAAAAGATCTCATATAAAATATATTCTCAGACCACAGGGAATTAAATTAGAAAAGATAACAGAAGAATAGCTGGAAAATTGCAAATATTTGAGATTAAACAATATACTTCTAAATAGCTCACAGGTCAAAGGAGTCTCAAGAAAAATTAAAACATATTTGGAACTAACTAAAAATGCAAACACAACCTATCAAAATGTAAGGGATACAACAAAAGCAGTGCTTAGAAGAAACTTTATAGTATTAAATGCATATAGTAGAAAAGAAGAAAGATCTAAAATAAATAATGTAATCTGCCACCTTAGAAAACTAGGAAAAGGAGTGATATATCTGGGATCAGACACAAGCATGGCCAGTGGGTCCAAGTAAGTTGCATGAAGAGGAGGTCCCCAGTGTCATCCACCAAGTTGCACCAGAGTTTCTCCCTCAGCTCATACATAGGACCACATGTGGATAGTGGGTCCCATATGAGCAGCTATTGGAGGAGTGAAAAAGCTGAACTTGATTCAAGGATAGGTCAGCTTGGTATATAATGGACTACAGAGGTGGACCAGAGAGAGAGCAGTGAAAAGGGAAATCTTTCCAGTGCGCAGAATTTCTGGTAGTGCACTTGGTTATCCACTTTGTGTGGAAAGAGTAGTGGCCTGGGATTAGAATATGTGTGGACTCACAGAGTGGTGACCAACCAGCTGGCTGATTGTTCAGGACCATAGAAAAGGAAATATCGAGGATAAAAAGGCCTGCAGAAAAGGCACATAGATGAATTTATGGCAGTGGGTAGGAAGTGTAATTTATCTTTGTAATTTATATTAACACCTATCAGAGAGTGTCTTTCACAGAAGAGACATCAAATGACCAAGAAGACAGAATGTCTTGGCCAGTTGACGTCTGTCTGCCTCTGCCATTGGCCACCCCAGTGGCACAATAAGCACATAAATAAGTAGTCAGTGTGGCAGAGCTGGAGGCTATGCATGGGCCCAACAGCTTAGGCTCCCAGTCACTAGGATGATACAGCTACTGCTGCTGCCAAATACAGAAAAGCTCTGTCATCCAAGGAGATGAACAAGTCTCTTGGTGTCAAGTAGTCCAACTGGATTCCTTCTATTTTGGAAAGACAAATGACTCACCTTGGACTTGACACATATTTTGGTCATAGGTTTGCTTTTCCTGCTTGCCGAGCATCAGCCAGTACCCATATCTGAGTATTTACTCTACTGACAGAGGATCCCATATAATATTGGAGCAAGAGACCCAGTTTACAGGAAAGGAGATACAGCACTGGGCATATGGTCACAAAATCTACTAGTCCTATAACATGCAGGAGTTTTCAACCCAATGAAGCAATGGAAAATTCTCCTAAAGATGCCTCCGAGGGGGCAGCTTGGGAGTGTTGGGAGTGTTGACAGCCCAGGTTCCTGATTTTCACTTCTGTGCTCTGATGGACCAGTCCAGTCCAGTCCTGCCCGGTTGGCTGAGGCTGACCCTTTCTCTTAGTTTCTGCAAACTTTCTTTGTGGTATTTCTACCTTGATCCATATGTATATTTTTGGGCCAAAACTGGTCAACAGGATGCCAGAGACTCTCTGCTTCCCAGAATGCCATACTCCCCTTGCCCTCAGATCAGGCCCTTCACACTGATGCTTGCCCAAGTTGCCCCTAAATTCTCTACAACTGCACCTGAGTTCACAGTAAAACCTTGAACCTGAACTGTTAGCATTTGCAGCTTGAGTGAATTACCTGCCAGGTGCCAGCCACCTCAGCAAACTCCTTTCTCACAGTGAATGTCCACATACCCATCACTTCAGCTAGTCCTGTCAGCTAGGGACAAATTAGTCCCTGCTAATGAGAATTCAGTCCAGAGTACCAGTTCCCTGATTAGACCCACCACCCTCTGAAGGGTAAAATTGCTGGCAAAGCTGACAAATTTTCCAGAATTTCAGCATTTATCTTAATGGGACTTTAAAAATTTAATTTAGGCTTAGTCGTGACAAAAATATCTTGCCTTTTTAATAGTTTTGTTGTGCATTATAAAAAATTAGTCTAGGCCTCCATCTTAACATACATGGGGTGTCCCCCCCCAAATGTATAACACACTTTGAATAATTATAAAGGCAGTGTTGCTTGAAATACATTTTATTTTCAAAATGGAGCTATTAAAGTATGTATACATTTTTGGGGAAATCTTGCATATATATAATCCTCCCATAATATATTATTTAAAATTTTCCCTAACTTCAGATTTATAGATATTCAAAAAGGTAGGTATCTTTTTTCAAAGCAAGAAAGGCTTAATTATTAACAGAAAACAAATAGTATTAACAGGTACACAGACAGCAGTGAAATATTTTCCTGGGATTATAACATAGAGAGTTATTTATATGCCAGACAATCTGACATCAACTATATACCAAAGAGGGAAAACTACCCAGTGTAAAGAACCAAGGTGCCCTATCTAATAATTAGCAGGTAGGTAAGGGTTTGGAATAGCAGTAATTAACCGACTACAGTACTCCGGGCCTGCTCTTGAGAATTAAAGGACACAACTCACATTAAAAACATCTTTAAAATTCTATACTGGAGCCAAAGATTTGGAAATAGAAGCATCTGGACAAGTTGGGGGTGAGAGGAGAAGGGCTGTCCTCTCACCCAGGGTTTCGCCAGCAGAAGCGGGAGCCCCCGAGCCGCCCACACGGGGGGGGGCCTGCCGCTCTAATACAGGTTGGTCTTTTGCATGATCCGCAGAAACTCCTCCTCGTTGACCTCGCCGTCGCCGTCGCGGTCCGCCTCGTCGATCATCTCCTGCAGCTCCTCGTCGTTGAGGTTTTCCCCCAGCTCGGTGGCCACGCGCTTCAGGTTTTTGAAGGAGATCTTGCCGGTTTCATCGTCGTCGAAGAGCCTGAAAGCCTTGAGAATTTCTTCCTTGGTGTCCTTCTCGGCCATCTTCTGAGTCATCACGGCCAAGAAGTCGTTGAAGCTGATCTTGCCGGTGCCTTCCTTGTCCACCTCGGAGATCATCTTCTTCATCTCGTCCTTCCTGGGCTCGAAGCCCAGCGCCCGCATGGCCACCTTCAGCTCCTTCACGTCGATGGTGCCGCTGCCGTCGGCGTCGAAGAGGTCGAAGGCCTCGCGCACCTCCTGCTTCTGCCCTTCAGTGAGCTCAGGCTTAGGACTCGTCTTTCTTTTCTGGCTGGTAGAGGCCACGCTCGGCCTCTTAAAGCTGGAGGCCATCCTCCGGCGGCGGTTACCTTTCCAACGGTGCGGGGGTCGCGGCGCTCGCGCCAGGGCGCCCCCTCCTGGAGCGGGCGCGGGTCTCCCTCGGCGGTCCCCGCCCCTGCCCTGGAGCTCTCCCAGGGAGGCCCAGGGAGGCGAGCCTCCCAGGCGGCGAGGTCTTATTCCTTACCGCCCGCAGCTCCCCGAGAGGTTACCCCGTTTCCAGGAGCCGGGACCTGCTCTGGCAAGGGGGCCGCCTGTAGCCACAGTTGCTTTCCGTAGCGCGCTGGCGCTGGCCAGGCTTTCCAGGCCATGTGTCAGAATACGCAGAACCAGGTTTACAGGGTTACTTAGAGGTTCTTCCTCTCTCCTTTTCCATACTAATTAAAAAAAAACAAAAAAACCCCAAAGCCCTCTTGGTCTGAGGTTACTCGAGGGTAAATTTAGGATAATCAAGATTGGGGTTGATCCCTTGGCATTAAATGTGGGGAAGAAGGAGAAGAGAATATTAAAAGTCACACCATGTGTTCAAATTGACATAAATGGAAAACAGATAAAATGGAAAAAAGTTATGTATAAAATGTATAGAAGTTTGTCTCCTGACATTACACTCAACAATAATAAAAACGTCACTAGCGTATTTGGCATACACTGGGATATGAAATGTAATATCCAAATGTATGATTTACTTTCAGTGTTTCAATTTTATATACTCAGTATAATTGCACTCGAATAACAGTCATAATTTCATTCACTAGGCTTTTGATTTGGAGAGAGGAAGGTTGGAATACTGCATTCTGGTATTTTGGCATTTAAAAAAAACCAAAACTCTAACAGCACGTTACTCTCACTGTTCATCATCCAATCAGGCCGTGCTGAGATCCACACTCTGATTGCCCTGCTTTGGCAGTGGACAGGGACAGATGATGCAGAGCATTTTGGACTCGAAATTGTCTCCTGAGAATGGAGAGGCAAGAGGAAAACGGAAGCTTTTCAGATGAAGGGAAAGGAAAAAAGTAAGCCCATAAAGAAAATAAAGAATTGCTCTATATTTTATTAAATTTTTTTAAAAAACAGTTTTGAAAAAAGGAAGCCAGCATTTTTCGCATTATTAAAAAAAAAAAATCTCAATTTATCACTTCTCAATCAGTTACAAGAGAGGGCATTTTCAAGGGTTTTTGTTGTTTTTGTTTTGTTTTTTTAACAGTTTTTGCATTCCCAGCATCTGGAAGAGTGCTTGTCATATAGTAGGCAAATTTACAAATATTTTTGAATACATGAATGACAATTAATGTTGGTCTAAACTACTTCTGAATTGTCAAAATAAAACAAACAAAACCCCAAAAAGATTTAATTATGTTAGGAGTATTTTACAAATTTTGTGGTTTTATTTTAAATTACATGACATGTTCAATTAGCTAGATCTCACTACCTGCCCTAGTTCATATGTGACATAATGGACAGAGGGCCTGGGCACAGAGTTTCTAAAAGTCAAGGAAACTTACTTGGGACCTCCCCACCCAAGCACTTGTCACAGAGTGTTAATGCAAAGTGGACTTGGGCAAGTAGATACTCTAGCTGCCAATCTTCCAAACACTGCAAATTTTGCGGCTTTCTTCACCAGGCTGAAAAACTTGGGATCTTATCCCAAGCCCATGCTTTATTATCTCCATGCCCTTGAGAAAGTCATTTAACCTCCCAGGCTCAGTTGAAGCTTCTGCAAAGTAGGCGTAATAATACGGCTTCCCAATACGACTCCTGTGCATGTGCAAGGACCTACTCCAGGGGCAGTTCTCTAGTGAGGTCATAAAGGGTTGGGAAACTGTTAGTTGAAGCTGAATTCCTCCTAGACATTGTTCATTTCTTTTGACACTGCTCCTCTGCCCAAATTCAAGCCAAGCTATGCTGTGTTGGGAAAAGCTGAAGGACAGAGGCTGCCTTATACAAAGCTACATTTGGGCCAAGCTATGAGCTCAAAGCACAATGGTTGCCATAGTTTCCAGATGTGTGCAATCAACAGTCACAACTAAGGGCCACCAAGAGCTCTCTTCATAGAAAACAGGGCCCTCAGAGTGAGCTCTTGGTGGGAAGTTACTTTATGTTAATAATCTGTAATCTGATTTAAAAAGGAAGGAAAATTTACATTGATTATGTGCCTAGCATTGAACTTGCTCCTCACATTTGCTGTCCTTTTTAATCCTTGCCATCTTTTCCCATTTTGCAGATGAAAAAAAAAGAGGCCCAGGAGAGGTTTGTAACATAGCCAAAGGTACACAGCCAGTAAATTGTGGCTCTGGGATTTAAACGCTGGCCTGTCTGAGTCCAATGCTGAGGCTTTGTTTACACAACGCTGCCTTCTCCAAAAGTTGATACTATTTCCAAAATGTAATATAGCTGGGAAGATATGATACTGATTTTCTTCCCTAAACCTAAAAATAAATAAATATCTTGTCTAGAAATGTTTAACAAGATTTTGTGGGATCTTTGACAGGGTCCCTTTCTGGGGCAATTCACTGAGAGAAAGAACAATATGTTTGGTATTTACATTCATTCTTCTTTAAATCTGCTTCACTTCATTCCTTGCTTTCAGCTCTATGTATAAGTTTAGTGAGAAGCAGTCTAGGCAAAGTTTAATTGGCATAAGTGAGAGTCTGCATAGTGCTGTGAAAATCAGTTTCATTGCTTTAATCATTAATGTCACTTTTCAAGTTCTAATAAGACTGACATAAAGTAAATGAGATGTCCTGGAAAATCGATGGATATGAACAATTTTGTTTTGTCTTGTTTTTGCACTTAAAATTCTTTGTACAAGAATGTCCTAGGTAATATGCTAAATCGGTAGTTGATTATCTGAGAGGGGGAAAAGAGATGGTTGTTTAAATCTGGTCACGGAAGCTTAACAGCTGGAAGGGGGGGAAAAGAGGTGCTGGAATTTCACCACAGGGTCTGGGGTCAGCTGAGACCAAGAGAAAGGACCCATGCAGCTCGCTTATTCTAATTATTTGGTTTTCCATTCGACTTGCATGGCATGAAAAAGGTGAGCCTCGGGAGCCTTTTAAAATTTAAGTTGCACTCAGCAAATTCAGCAAATTCCAGGTACCACCCAAGGCAGAAAACATGCATAATAAAGTTTCTTTATTGCTACCTATTTACTTTCCGACACATGTAGAACAGAGAAAATACAAATGCTTGACACTTCTACTAAGCAGGACAACTGTGCCAGGGTAGTGGAGGGGTGACCCCCAAACCAACAATAACAAAACTAAACTATATATTCTTGAATATGTGGAGCCATTTACAAGAAATAGACTGAGCAGCAAGAGTTTTACAATCCCGGTGGTCTCTGAATGAGATTATGAAGTTCAGTACAGTGACTCAGCCCAGGACTTTTTGGCAAGCCTGGGAACAGACATAAGTGTCCAGCCAAGGGCTACATAATTTCTCATTCCATGAACCCCAGAAATAAAGAAATACTCCTCTCAGATATAAAAGCAGACTGTGTTTTAGAAAAGAACTTACCAGAATCTCACTCTGCTTCCCAAACTTTCACCCAAATACTCCTAATAGGAAAGGAGATGTAAAACACTCCCTTGGGACTCAGAGAAACATTTGGAAAAAGCCTCTACCAGCATGAAATGTCTTTATAATCCTGTGTTTTATTTTTTAAAAATGAGTCGTTCTGCTCCATAGCACATTTGCTGGTTTTATTATGGTTTTGAATGACTGACCATTGAGCAAATTTTATTCCCTCCCCCAAAATGCACTGTGCATATGTTGTGACTTTAAATGTACCCTGAGGACATGGCCAGGGGCTAGTAGAACCTTATATGCTTTAGCAAACTCGGATGTGGGATCTAATGTGGAGCTTGAAGTGAAAAAAAATAAAGATCAGTGATGTTCTCCTCCCCACCCAACCAAGTTCCACTCCACTTATACATCATTTGGATTTGGCAGTCAAAGAAGAGGGAGGAAGGACCTGTGAGGAACAGAGAAAGGAAGACGAATGGATCTCCAGAGCATTTTGAACCTAAGAGGTGGAGTAAAAAGAAATGCATCCCACAAAAGAATGACTGCTCGCTCTTCCCAGAGCCCAAATCAGCCCAACTTAAGCATTGCTTTGATGGAAACAAGCTGAGAAAAGACACCATCTCTGTTGATACAAACTCAAAGCAGAACCTCACAGGATTTATGACCCAGCAGTTTGCCACCCTGTAAGAAATCTGCAGAGGGCCCACCAAGTGCAGGCATGCAACAGAAAATGCAGAACCAAGAGGCCTGGGAGTGGCTTACTCGGATTTCTAAAATATCTCAGAGACTAAGCTATTGGTTTACTCTTTGATTCACCTTATTTCATTCTCCAAGACACTTCAGCTTCCAAAGCTGACTATTCTGTTAGCTGAGGAAAGTTTTCCGCTCACTGAAGGTGGAAAGGTCAAAAACTCACAGGGGTGTTAGTAAAACAGAATGAGCCAAGTAAACTGCATGTTAAGGGTGTATTTAAGGATTAGCAGAAACCTGGAGAGTTTGTGCCCTTTTAAAATACATTGAAATTCAAATTAAAAAACAAAACAAACACAATAAATGTGCAGGCCCAAGAAAACAGGTCTTGTGGAAAACAGGTCAGGCAGAACTTGACCTATGGGCTTCATGTTTTTCCTTCAGCCCTGTGTTGGCCACTTCTTCTGCTGGGGTTCAAGTAGTAAGGATTCTTCTGAGAGAAAATGACAGAGCCAGAGGGAAAATTGAGTTCTAGTCCAAAGTCCTTTCATGCCTAGTTCCTTTAGCACCGCATAAATATCTTATTGAAGGATAGATCATGCTATAGGAACAGCCCATGGGGGTAAGTGAACTCCTGCAGATACAGCAGTTAATTTATTTGGTTTGCTCCCCTGAACCAGCCTGGAAGGAGAGGAACCCACTCTGCTCACCATGTCTCTGTGTCTTTTTCACCAGCACCCCTTTGAGCTTAGGGAACCCCTGTGCTTGGCAGTGAGGATACAGTCTTGGAGGCTACATTTGAGGTCCTGTGCATGGCACAGCGAGGGATCCAAATAGCTGGGGACTGTGACCTTCTCCCACATATGCCACAACAGCCCAGTTTTTAGAAGTCTACTCCACAACTCACTGGGAATTGGGGAAACCAAATGAAAGTGACGGTAACGTATGCCTTTTATGGAGAGGACTTGCATTAACAAAAAATTCTGAGAAGTACATTTCAAATAAAAATCAGTTCCAAGACTGCAATGTACATTTAAAAATAAGCTCCTGAACTAAATTATAGTTCTACTGCATTTCAAAGTTTAGCAGTTGTGTCAGCAAACAAAATATCAAAAGAAACCAATAGGTCACGTTAGTCTCCTCTGAAGCGGCAACTAGAAATCCCTTCCTCAATGAGTAATCTTATTACAGCTCCCTCCTGCTCAGCCTCCAAATAAGAAGGGGGTGCAATTAGGGCAGGAGGAGCTGATACCTCCCGCATCCTTTCCAACTGGCAACTGACTGTCCCCATTGAGGCTTTTCATTTAGATGTTAGTTTAACATCTTCTGAAACTCAGTGGGTTCAGCACCCGGAATTGCCAGCCTTCCTATTTTCCATCATGTTCTGCATTTGCTATTCTGCATCTACAAAGTCCTTTCCAAATTCCTTTGGTTTCTGGATCATCCTTATCTGAAATCCATGTTCTTTTGTTTTTGTTTTTTTTTCCTTTGGCACCAGTCAGGATTCCTTTTGCCTTGAAAGCTGCGCATGAGACAAACCTTAGAATGGGAAACTGGGTCATTTCTTGTGGTATTGTTTTTAATTACACCCCATACAAAGTGTTGGCCTGCCAGGGTGATTTCAGGCCCCACTGCATTGGTGTGAGCCCATAGTTTGTTAATTTTAAGGCTCCCCACATCCTCTAAGGACAGATTTCATACAGGCGCTTTGAAAAATAATATTTTAAGGATAACTGATGGGAATGAGGTAAGGGGAGAAAGAGGAAACAAGTGAGCTCTAAGACATAAACTCACACTTCAAACTCATCTGCCAGCTTCAGTTGAAAAAGGCAGGAGGCTGTTTACGTCACCACAGACCTGTCTCTGTGAACTTATCAAAACTGTATTTAGTGAAGCCTAAGGAAGTGATAGACAGTATATAGCCTCTGTTTCTGCTTTAAAACTGAACATCCTAACTTCCCAACACAGTCGAATTTAATTTAATTTTTTTTTTAATTTGTCTTTATTGTTGAAAGTATTATAGAGGTCCTTTTATCCCCCCCACTTCCCCCCTCCAGCCCCACCTCCTGCCCCCATGCCTTCACACGGACTGTGGACACAGTCGAATTTTAGAAACTAAAGCATAAACAATATATTTTATGCTTACATATTATTTTAAATAAAGGAAAGGATGCCTTAGGAGTCCTGATTCATTAAGAATTAATCTAGAATATACAAGAACAGTAGATTTGAATTTAGTATGAGGGCACTCCAGAAATTCAAGGCTAGGATTAACACCTAGATAAGTGGAATAAGACTAAGCATTTTCAGGAATTATACTCATTATCTGGGTGAAAAGCAGCTGTGGGGGTTCAGAATAAGTCTCCCCAAAAGGTGCCACTCTGGCGTGCGGATAATTTCTGTCTGTAATAATCTGACCTTCCCTCTTACTCCCTAAAAGAATGTAAGACAGAGGACCTGCTCTGGGAAGGGAGATATCGTCATAGATAACTATGGCTTAATCTGAAACCGTTAGGGCAGGCAAGAAGGAACATAGCAGAGCCCATTTGATCAAAGTCCTCGCTGTGGCCCAGCTTTTCAAGATGGCCCAGCAAACATTTATTTGCTAAACATTAACGTTTTTCATCCCCCTGTAAGTTCGCCTTACTTCCTTGAAGTCCTGGACCCCTGCCTCCCCCTTCTTGGTCCAGAATGACACAGATACCTCCTTTTGCCTTACTGTCTTTGGAATTTTCATGCTTATGTGAATTTTCTGTACTTACATATTAAAACTTGATTTTCCCCCCTGTTCATCTGCCTATGTCATTTTAATAACGATACCATCCAGAAGAACTAAGAGGAAAAGGGGCAAGTTTCCCCATCCCCAACACAGCTCACCGTTTTCCCTCTGACTGTGGTCATCCCGCCTCTGCCAGGGTCTATGGCAGCCCAGCGAGGAGAAGCTGTAGATATTGCAGCTATACAAAACATTTTAATCTGAGATGAGTTGTCTAGTTATGTCGGTGGTATGAAAATAGATAGGTTTGTGGCCATATGACCCATATGCACAGAGCACCAGTGTGATGAGACCTTGAGAGTGGGCCCCGAGCCTTTGAACGTCAGCCCCACCCACTACTCAGGCAAGCTAAGCCTCAAATTCCTGTACAGTGGGGTGGAAAAGCAATTTTAGCTCATAGGATTGCAGTGACTTTTAATGAGATAATCCATGTAAAGTGTTTAATACTGCACCTGGCCCTCCAGAAATGCTCAGTAAATTTAATTCTTTATGGTTTACAAAGCACTTCCGTAAACACATATTATCTGTTGCACATCTCAAAAAGCCTACAATGTATGTTTCATTATTACCATTTTATCAGTGAAGCAACAGGAGGTCAGACACTCAGCCATTTTTCTATTCACACAGCAAAAGGCAGGGCAGAGCAATGACTCAACCCATCTTCTTTTTTTATATATATAATATATTTTTATTAATTTCAGAAAGAGGAAGGGAGAGTGAGGGAGAGATAGAAACATCAATGATGAGAGAGTCATTGATCGGCTGCCTCCTGCAAGCCCCCTGCAAGCCCCCTGCAAGCCCCCTGCTTGGGATGGAGCAGCATCCCGGGCACTTGTCCTGACAGGAATTGAACCTCAATCTCCTGGATCCTAGGTAGATGCTCAACCTCTGAGCCATGCTGGCGGGGCATCAACCCATCGTCTGATCTCCACTCCCTGATGGTCCCCCCCTTTTAAACATAAAGCAGGGGAACTTATTTTAGACCTCTTAATCTCAGAGAATATAAAAGTTTAAAGCTTTATTTAATTAGATTTAGCTTAATAGGTAAAGCCTGGGCTTTTGAGCCAAATCAACCTGGGTTCAAATCCCAGCTCTGGCACTTGCAGGTTGTGCAACTTCGGTCAAGTTGCCCCACTTCTCTGTTCCTATCTCCTCTTTCATGATGGGGCACAATCTTCCTGTTAGCCACTATATGCATTTTGAAGGAGCGTCCTATTAAGGCTCTGGCAAGTTAGTCACATATTAGCTATTAGCTATAAAGTCTAATTATTTCACTAGTGTATTTTATATATAGGCTATTGAAATTCTCCTTAAGAATTTGTGTGATACATTGATATGAAAAAATCATACTTGTATTAAAGTACTATCTTTGCCTTGCTTAAGCTTAAAATACACTTTTCCAATGCCAGAATATGTATATTTAATAAAGTATTTAGAGGGGCTGTGTTTCAGTGGCAATACCACCCAGTTAATTCAATAATTCAGTACCAAATTGCTGGACCTTTCTTTGGTGTCATGGACTGAGCCACATGGTGGTGTGATTTTCAAAGTGATTGTCATGTAGACCATGGCTGTCAACTGTTTCCTGACACCTAAAATTTTTATTCACCACCTGAACAAATCTCTTCAGTTTGATGTTTCCAAAGTTGTAATTATTAGACTTACCTTTTATTAGTTTTTAAAAACAGTTGGTTAAATAAAAGAGATTTATTTTTCTCTCTTGTACAGTCCAAACTCACCTGGCTACTCAGATAGTCCCAGGGTACCAAGCTCCTTTGATATTATTGCTCCAGTCCTCCTCGGCCGTTTGCTCTTGTGATGTGGTCTGAGACAGCTCCCTACTACAGGCATCTTAGCCAGCAGGAAGGGAGATGTATCATGTCGCTCATAAGTACCACTTCAAATCCTCTCAGCCCTACCTAACCACTTCTATGATGCCCAGAGTCCTGCAGGTTTTGCCAGTTTGTACAGCTGCAACGTGGTAGTACCTCACCTTGGCCCAGGCTCCAAGCTTCTCACTTTCTCTTGTGGGGCTTCTTGGACATCACAAGTACAACCCAATAGTGTAGGAGAGTTTTGACCAATGACTTTGACCAGTGGCAGATGAATATCAATGAATATTCCCCCCTCATGCCTCCCGTTCAGAAAATCCTATGAAATTGAGCACCAGTCACCTATAATAGTGGCCAACTCAGTAACTCATTCTTGCATTGGTTTTCCTTCCTTCCTTGTGACGCTCTTCCATGCCACCCTCACTCCAGCTCCCTGGAATCACTTTCCAAACAAACACACAGTCAAGCTTTAGCTTCAGATTCTACTCCCAGGGGAGCCCAAGCTGAGAGTGGAGAGCAGACAAGAGTTCCATGAACCAGAAGTTGTCCACATCCCTTCTGCTCACACTCCATTAACCACATATAGCTGCAAGGGAGGCTGAGAAGTGAATTCTTTATTCTGGGTGGCCAAACTCCCAGTTAAAAAATTTATTACTGTGGATGTAGTCTCTGCACATGATTCATGTGCATAGTCCTCTTAGTTACACAAATGCAAGTTTGCACAAATATAATATGGATAGACCGGAGGTTATGACCACTGAACTAAGAGACCTCAGTTTTTGTCCACATTCTTTAACTTATTTTCTGTGTGAACCTAGGCAAGTTGCTTACATCTTCTGCACCTAAATTTCCTCATTTGTACAATGGCGATAGTAATAATTCCTTTCTCTGGGTGGTTGTGAGAAAAATGAGATTGCAGACAGGAAAGCACTGTAAAACATAAAAGATGTAAATATAGGTTAGATTTGGTTGCTGTATAAATGTAAGCAATATGGCAGTGACAGAATATTTCATTTTGTTCTGTTACTATATTACCAGACAGATATACCTACCTATGATGTAATCCAGTTCACCCCATAGGTGGATGAATTCACCCAGCCACCATCCTAGGAAACAGTCATCAGTGTCAGGTAAACATTTGCTGCTTAAAAGGTTGTGCTGAAGTGTGTTCTCGCAGATAATCTCTTTTGATTTCATCATTATTTCTTTCTCTTCCAAAGTTCATCTACTTCTGGAATTTATCCTTTTAAAAATAATTATAAAGAGAAGAAAGAAGTGGGAAAAGTTACTCATGATTCTTGTTATATGAGCCTGGGGGACAAAACTGCATTCTCTCTCCCCATCAATAACCTAAACTTTCAAACATGTAGGGATAGTTAAGGATTCCTTCTGGACTATTTTAAGGAGCAAATTTATTAGTTCTATAGCATCTCATAATCCTGAGGTATTTAGGAAAACTACATTCTTTGGATTCTGAAACCCTGGCTGTTTCCTTGAGCTACTTCAAACAACGCAGCTTGTGCTGACAGGGCACTCTGTGGGCCAGCAGTGTTGTTGAATTGTAAGTAAATAATCTTGAAACAAATCTGTGGTTGACACACTGTCATATTATGTTTACTGCTCCAGAGGAGGGATTTATTCTGAGGATATTGAAAAATTCCATTGCTGTTTGGGGGAAGTGACAATCGGGATCACCCATAAATTAAAGTGACTGCCCTCTGTACCATAGACATGGTCCAAACATTGCACATGCACTAAAATGTCATATGCGAAATAGAACAGTGCTGGATAAAAATATATAACGTTACTAAATAAAAACAGATACTGTGGATCTGACAGATGTTTAAATTGCCAAGTTTGGCTTCAGCTAGCGTTGTACTTCTCCCAGGATTAATAAACATGGGAGTCCTGAAGTAGAGCAGAAAAGTAACTTCAGTGCAACTGCATTCTGCTTTGTTTTAGCGTAGATTTCATGATGTAATTTAGGTTGCTTTTTAAAAGTGGTTTACTATTTAATGAGCCAGATTTTTTTTTTTTTGGTAAGAAGAGCATTAATATTGTAACTTTCTAAACAACGGTACCTTCTTTGCCATCTCCATCTCCCCCACGCCTGCTTCACTCAGGAGTTGGCCTGGCTTTGCAGATGGTGGGTGTTGCTGAGAGAGGTTTTTTATGAAATAAAGACAAACACTCAGGTGAGGTAGCATCCTTTATTTCAGCAGAAACTTCTCTAGGCTAACTCATCTAATCACAGCAACATGGCCCTGGCCAGCGTGCCTCAGTGGTTAGAGCATCAGCCTGCACACTGAAGGGTCTCAGCTTCAATTCAGGTCAAGGCATGTACCTGGGTTTCAGGTTTGCTCCGAGCCCTGGGCTGGTGCAGGAGGCAACCAGTCAATGTGTTTCTCTCACATTGATCTTTCTCTCTCTCCCCCCTTCCCTCCCTCCCTTACACTCTCTCTGAAAAAGCAATGAAGAAAATATCTTCAGGTGGGGATTAACAAAAAAAAATAAAAATAAATCATATCAGCATGTAATTACAGAAAATCAAGAACAAAACTAAGATTAAACTACAATATCCCCTTGTGTACATAACAGCTTTCTTCTGATGCCTTCTACAATCTTTTAAGTAGGAAGCATGTTCTTTATTTGTGATGATTTTCCTATGCATGATGATGGCATAGAGATATGAAGAAAAAGTTCTTCCACAATTGTGTGACTCTCAGCAGAGGGACCGTTCAGCAGGGTGGAATGAGCCAGAGTGCTGCAAATAATCACCGCACTGAGGATGAGGCTATCAACAGTGAGGGAAGGGCTCACCTCGGCCTGCGGGTCTGGGAGGGACTCCTGGAGGAGGCCCCTCTCCAGCCCATCAGACAGGGTGATTGTGAATCATCTAGGAGGACAGAAGAGCAGCAAACTTGCAGGTAGAGGGAATAACAGGTACAAAGGAGTAGAAGCAAGAAAGTGAACACCAAGTCCGAGCTGCCAGCGGCCTGTCTGGTTGAATATAAAAGGTGAGAGGTGGGGCGTTGTGGTGGGGAGTTGGATATGGCCTGGGTCCTGCTGGATACTCATGTGAGGAAGGCACTAAAGTTGCAGGCACAAGCCTTGGAATTCCTGGGAAGTTAGAGTCATGCAGTGGGGTGGTCTGTTGGAGAGGTGGGTTTCCTGGTTATAGACCACCCAGGTCAGGTGGCTGATGGCTGGTGGAGCGCACCAGGATTACCACAGTGCCCTATTTGTGTGCCAGCCTAAAAGCTCAGGTCCACTGCAGGACCATGAAGGCCCTCAACAGCAGCAGGAGAGGGGCAAGGCCTCATTTCCTACACGCACATCTTATGTATGCGCATTTATCTTCACTAGATAATGCAAAATAATTTTCTAAAAGAGTGTATCATTTTATATCCTTACTAGCTCTTTACAATAGTTCCTACCAACATTATGTCTTGTCTGACTTTTAAATTTTTGTCCTTTGGTAGATTTAATGTTTTTCCCTGATTAATAATGACAGTAAGCATCTTCTTATATGATTATGGGCCATTGTGTTTTCTCTTCTTTGAATACTTGTGTTTTTACATATTATTATTATTTTTTGGTCTTTTTCTTGATGATTCATAGGAATTCTTTACATATTTTGGGTACTGAAGCTTTGTTGGTATATAGAATGTCTGCAAAGAAGGCTGCCAGCAGTTTCTCCCATCCCTGCAGGCACACCCTACCTTCATCAAGAGCTGGGGTCTACTTATCTTCCGATTGGATCGGAGCTGACCCCGTGTCTTGCCTTAATCAGAAGAATACAGCAGCAGTGATGTCAGGTGACCTTGGGCTTAGGCCTTCTAGAGACCTTGCTGCTTCCATTTCCCCCTCTTGGGAGCCAGCTGCCATGTGAAAAATCCTATTCTTCTGGAGAGGGGGCCACGTGGAGAGAGAGGCCCTACAAGAGACTGTGGAGGGAAAGAGGCCCAGGCAAGCCTCAGCCATTCCAACCACCTCAATTCATACGCTATACATATGAGGGAAGTTGTCTTGGAAGTTCCAGCCCCAGCCAAGCTCCCAGCTGGATGCACGTGTGACTTCAGCTGATGCCTCTGGAAGCAGAAGAACTGCCCATCTGAGCTCCGCCCAAATTCCTGACCCGCAGAGTCATGGGCAATAAAATAATTGTTTCCAGCCAGCAAGTTTTGGAGTAGCTTATTACACAATAGATAATAGAAACAATTTATTGTTTTTGTTTCTAAAAACCTTTCCCCAGTTCCTGGTTTTTTAAACTCTCTTTATAATATCCTTTGATTATCAAAAGTTTTAACTTATACTATAGTTGAGTTTTTCAACATTTTCTTTTATTGTTTGTGCTTTTTATGTCTCCTTTGAGAAATTGGTTCCTACTTTAAGTTATTATTTTCTACTAAAAGTTCTAAAGTTCTATCTTTCACATTTAAGTTCCTTAATCTATGTTGAATGGGGTAAAGTAGGGGTTCACTTTCATTTTTATCCCTTATTGATAACTGTTTTAGCATCATCAATTGAATGGGTTTATCAGTTTCCCGTGTATGACGGTCTGTGGCTGACCCCTTGATTTTATTTTGTCTGTTGTTACACCAGTGTCTCACTGTTTTAATTACTATAGCTTTATAATAAGTCTTGATCTCTGATAGGGAAAATTCCTTTCATTTTTCATGCATGTATTAGCTGTATTCTTTTCTTTTTTTTTAAACATGGACACATTTTTACTGCACTTAATCTGGTTATTGAAAATAAATCCTTTCTTTTCTTTGCTCTTTCATTTATTTATTAATTTATTCATCCAGTAACAGTTTATTGAATTCATTGCTCCTTCCGTTGGCTATGCTCTTGTCCATTTGGTCCTATAAATTTTAGTATCATCTTGTTAAATTCCATAATAAATCCTCTTTGGGATTTTGATTGGATTTTCATTGACTCCATAAATCATTTGGGAGGGGGGATTAGTCTTTAAATATTGAGTCTTTTTTATCTATAACATCTTATTTCTTCATTTTAAAAAGTATTATTTAATGTATTTTTTAAGTTGTATGGTTTTTCACATGTAAGTCTTCCACATCTTTTGTTGGACTTATTCCTAGGTCTCTTATACTTTTGTGCTAATGGTACTTTTTGCTTTTATTTGAATATTCTATTAGTAGCTGGCTTAGTATATTGATTTAGTGTTTGGGAATCTTGCAAATCTTATTTTAATTCTAATAATGTATAAATTACTTCAGATCTTTGTATGTAGACAATGATGTCATCTCTGAATGAGAGCTTTATTTTTTCCTTTCTAATCCTCATGGTTTAAAAAAAAAAAAAAAGTGTAATGTGTTGGCTAGGACCTTCAAGTGTTGCTAAGGAGAAGTCTTATCTTTTATTTTAATGTTTCATGATTGATTATCATGTTTTCCTCTGTATGTGTGAGTGTGTATGTGTTTAGATACCATAATCAGATTAAAGATGTTGGTATTTCTAGTTGGTTAGGTATTTGTTTTATAATTCTGATTGGTAATTGAATTTCTGGAATTCCTTTTCTGCATATTCTAAGAAAATGTGTTTTCTCCTTTTAAACTGAGTTTTAATATTACCTGACTTTTTAATATTGAGCTAACCTTACATTCTTAGAATACACTTAACTTGATCAAATTATATTTTTCATACATTACTGGATACACTTTGCTAATATTTTGTTTAGGATTTTTGCATCTATGTTCATGAGTGAGATTAGCCAATATACTCTTTCTTTCTTCTATTGTCCTGGTCAAGTTTTGATACTAAGGTTAAGCTAGCATCATAATATGAGTTTGGGATTAGTCCCTTTTTTCTATAACCTGAAAATATTGTAAAGCTTGGAATTTTTCAATCCTTGAATGTTCAGTAGAACTCAACAGTAAAACAATAGGTCTGGTATTTTCTTTAAGGAAAGATTTTGAATTATTTCAGTTCCTTTTATGAACTTAATTTCTTTAATAACTAATTTTATTATTCAATTTCTTTAGTGTATATAGGACTATTATGTTTCTATTTCTTCTTGAGCCAATTTTGATCATTAAAATTTTTCTTGTAATTTGCATAGTTCACCTATGATTTTGAAATTTATTGACACAAAATTGTACCTAATATTATTATATAGTATTTTAAATCTCTTCTGCAACTATAGTTATGTCTCCTTTTCTATTCCAAACATTATTTATGAGTGCCTTATCTTTATTTTTTAGTCACTCTTCCCAGAGATTTAATGTTCATTTTAATCTTTTCTAAAGACCAATTTTGGTTTGTTGTTCTCTTTAGTATAGTTCCCCCCCCCCCATTAATTTCTGCTATCTTTATTACTTTCTTCCTTCCACTTTTTTTCCTCTGCAACTTTTTTTTTTTAAAATATATCTTTATTGATTTCAGAGAGAGGAAAGGAGAGGGAGAGAGAGACAGAAACATCAATGATGAGTCATTGATTGGCTGCCTCCTGTACGCCCCCTACTGGGAGTCAAGCCTGCAACCTGGGCATATGCCCTGATCAGGATTCGAACCGCGATCTCCTGGATCCTAGGTCGATGCTCAACAGCTGAACCATGCCAGCTGGGCTGCAACTCCTTTTTAACTTTTTAAGCAGCATGCTTAGTTCACAAATTTTCAGCCTTCGTTCTTTATTACTATAAGCATTTAAGGCTAAAAATTTAATCTATACCCCTTTAGAATATTTTAGTGCTTAATAATTAATAGTATTAATATTTTAAATAGTTATTAATGTTAAACAATATTTGCTTTCACTTTACTGAGACATTAAATACACTTCATCATATTTAATTTTTTTTAATAGCTTATGATACAACTACTTGAAAATCTGGTTCTAAGTTCAGCTCATTTCTATACTTGATTTAAATGACATTTGAAGCTGAAAAAGATACTTCATAAAAATATATAAATACAAAAATGAATGATGCGTATTGCTAGATGCACTTAGAAATGATGATGTTTTTGTTTGTTTTGTCTTGTTTCACTTTGCTTTAGTTCCAAGCACCAGTTATGCAAGAGTTTTGTTAATATTTGGTTAGAAAATTTCCATCTTTCCTGATCTAAGAATGTTGCCTTTTTATACTTTTGACAAATGGTTCAAAAACCATTGACATTCTTTATTTGGAAGAGTTAAGAAATAATCTTTTCCCCAAGTCTAAGTAGGCAGATAAAAGAGTTCTAAGAGGTGAAACACATTTTTTAGACATAATAATGGAAAGATTTCTAAACATAGTCTGCAGAGACTATCTCATGTTATTTTTTGTCTTTGACATAAAACATTTTACTAAGTTTCAGTTCAGCTGAAGCCTCTTGCTACCTTATGATATTTTATTAAATTTAATCTTAATCTTAATTTTTTATGTCAAAGATCTAGATAGTGGATCATTTAAAAATATGTATTTTTATTTATTATTATTATATATTTCAAACACACAGGCAGGTAAAAAAAAATTGAGAAGATGAATATCCACCAGCTCTTTATTTTTGACCCAGGTGGTTACATCCCTAAGTAACCAAGCATTTTTTTTTTGGTCACTGCAATGAAGGGCACATGTAATAGGCACTTGACAGGTAATAGATGGTTGGGTGACTGCAGGAAGGAAGGAAGGAAGGGAGGGAGGAAGGGAGGAAGGTCCTAATTGTTTGGCTTCTTCTATAGACTGTGATCTGAAGGGAGTGTTCACTTCTTATCTCTGTATCCCAAGTACCTAGCATAATGCCTGCACATAGTAGGTGCTAAATATTTTTTTGGAAAGAAAGGAAGAAAGGAAATGAAGGAAAAGGAGAAGAGTAGAGGGGAAGAATTGTGCATGTTCTTATCTGGATGTCTCAGTTAAAAGGAAGGCTTAGCCCTGGCCAGTTTGCTCAGTGGTTAGAGCATCAGCCCACGGACTGAAGGGTCCTGGGTTTGATTCCGGCCAAGGGCATGGACCTCGGTTTGCAGGCTCACCCCCAGCCTGGCAGGGGCGCCTGAGGGAGGCAGCCAATCCATGTGTCTCTCTCACATGGACGCTTCTCTCTCGGGCTCTCTTCCCCTGCCACTCTCTGAAAAGCAATGTAAAAAAATATCCTCGGGTAAGGAGAAAAAATAAAAATTAAATTAAATTAAAAAAGGAATGCTTAGTAGGTTTGGCCAGTTGAACTTTGACCTTATTTAAAGCCTTTTCAGAGCTTATTTTTAATGAGAGCAGTCAAAAAAGATTCCCAGGGTAGCAATTACCTCCCTATATGTGAAAACGTTTTCCCAAGGGATAGAGGAACCAGTGAGTTTTATTTTCATAGAGTCTCAAGGCTACTCCTGATTGCCTATGGATTGGAAAATATTTGTCTTTGATGTTATTCTTTTACTGTCTTTTAAAAGATAAAAAGCCAGCAGAGGTTGGTGGCTGGGTTTTGCTCCTCCCACCTCAACCCGGGAAGCCTGTGGTGGGAGAGATGCTGCAGTAGAACCACCAGCCATTCAGGAGTGAGGGTGGGAGAAGCCGAGCAATAAGGGGCTCCCCCTTGGCGCCCAGTTTCCGTGGGGTGCGGCCTCGCACCACCCTTCACCTCGGCCAGGCCGGTGAATCAGGGCCTCTGATGGAGTTTCATGGTTGCCTGCAGGGAGACCCTGTAATACTTTTAGGAACCAACCCACCGTGAACCCTTGCTGTGAAAGTATTCAAATAATTAAAAACATTCCTTTATCAAAGGAGTCTCCTTCTGACAGTGGAATCCATAACTTCAGCAGCTTTTCTTTTCAAAACACTTAGATGAAAGACATGGCTGTGTTTTACACAGCACCGACAACTTTTTTTTTTTTTTTAATGAGGCCAAATATTGTTCAAAACCTTACGTGATGAGAATCTTAATAATCATAGATTGGGGCACCCAGCTTCTTATTGGGATAAGACGTAAAGTAAAGTCTTTCTCCAAGAGGAAGGAATGGTATAACTGTGCTCCATAGGAGATGTTTGTAGTTTTTGTTTGGAGCTTGACGAGCTGTTTTTGTTTACACAGGAAGTCCCTGGGCAGGAAGTCTCAGCAGCAGATTTGGGGCTCAAATCTCAGAAGATCAGGGAGAAGGGAAACAGAAGTGCCCGAGTGTGCACGCACGTCTTATTCACTGTGGAGGAAGCACAAACAGCCTTGGGAGGCCCTAAGATTTAAGACGGGACACATCTGGAGGGTGTCACATCCAAAAAGAGGATGTGACGAAGCTCAAGGGGGGGAAATACCACCCTCTGAGCACCTTTTTTTTTTCTTTTTTAATCACAACCATTACAACAGCAATAGGTTCTAAGACAGAGGCTATTGAAATTCACCCAGACAGGCCCAGATGGTCTGAAGGTCTCTCAGAATGGAAGGGCCCTGCTGTGGGTTCAGAGATGTTACTGGTGAGATTAACATGCTTCTGCAGATAGCAGAAAGAGGGGGCGCCATCCCTGTAATGTTTTGCCCCTGGACTGTGACCCGCAGTGAAAACTGGATGCTATGGAGAAGGAATGTTGTAGTGGCAACAGAAAGAGCTGGTCATCAGAGAACTTGGAAAAGGAAGCTTCTGTTTAGCACACCGAGGAGTTCTGGTCTGTGTGGCAAGTTGTTCCTGCAGCGGAGCAGAATATCCAGCTAGATGAAGACCTCACTCTGCGTTATCACCCTCCACCCTCCAAACAAACTTACAAAGAAAGGCGGCCCCTGGTCAGTGGGGCACCGTCCATGGCAAACACATCTGCTATCACAATTGAGAGATGAGTTTGTGGTTCATAAATCAATTTTCTCAAGTTTGGCTACTGGAGACATTCATTTCCCAGGCTCCAACATTCCTGAATGAACTGATTAGAGCAAGGTTTTGAACCAAAAGATAAAATCTGAGGCCCAGCCTCCAGGCCTCAGTGACCTCATGACCTCAGCTGCTAAGACCCCTAACAGTGCCAGGCACAGCTATGATTCCAGCCACCTCCAGTGCCCAGGAAGGACTAAGGGACCATATTTTAAAGCCAGATAGATTATTCAGTTCAAATCAGTTTTCTACTTTGCATCTTTTCTAACCTTGGGGTTCAGTATTCAGCATTGGTACCAGCATCATCAGCATTGGTACCAGTATTCAGCGTCATCTGTTAGTATGATGTACCACTCACTTTATTGGGCACTTTACTGTTTATAAAGCCTTTCACATTCACGACTGTATTTGGCCAACACAACCCCAAAAGTAGGTAGTATCATTATACCCATTTCATGGGTGAGAAAAACGAGGCTCAGAGAAGCAAGGTAACTTGGTCATGATCACTCAGCTAGTGGACAGTAGAACCAGAACCTGAAACCAGACATTCTGGTTTGATTTCTATTATGATATGTTGCATATATCCTTAAACCACTGATAGACAAACCTGTTAGACAGACATGAGCAGAGCAAGGACAATGGGCCGGGTACAGAACTCACCAGGGCAGGAAGCCCCAGATGCCTAGCAAGGGGCGAAATTGGGAAAACAAGAACCTTGTTCCCAGGGTGATCTATCTTCCCCTAGCATATTGCTGGTCATGTGGTTTAGGTCCCCTGAGCGTTTCCTCCCTAAAGATAACATCTAGGCCTCAGTTGTATTTCAGCTCCAGGCAAGCAGACAAGTAGCTCCGTGGCTGCCTCAGGACCAGATACATTGACTAATGACCTCCTGCCCTCACACCAACCAATCAGTGGAGACCATGACCCTGAAAGAGCACACCTGGAAAGCTGATGAATATTCTATTGAGACCCTCCCTGAGACCTCCCCTCAGATTCCCACCTGCAAACAAGAGATAAATATGCTCAGGGCTCAGGACAAAGGACCCACCAGGGGAATATGCCAGTGCCTTCTCCTTCTCCCTTTTTCCCTCCGAGGGGACCCCATGAGACTTGCAACCAGGGGAGCAATGGGCAGCAACAGCTCATCCCAGGCTTATACCCCCTGAACCTGTCTCCAAGGCCCCCTTCTCTCTCTGACTTCTCAGGGAGCCAAAGCAGCCCAGCCTAGGTTTTCCAGTTGCTTCTTTTATGCTCTTCCTTGTTTCACTGTCCCAAGTATATTTTACTGCCATTATGGTCCCAATACCCATTGACTCAGTGCTGAGTAGTCCTTCCTTCTGGATATCCCCATCTCCCACTTCCTTTTCCTTAAATAAATTCAATTTTTCTTTATCCACCATCTGAGATGGCTATTTAGCCTGCCCACACACCACAGACTTTAACCTTTCAAAACCTTTTTTAGCTTCATATTTCTGTGAAAATATTTGAATATATACTTCAAATATATATATGCTATCTCATGTAGAAATTATAAAATGTATGACAATATTAATATATTAAGTACATTATAGAACATACAAAAACACATTTCTTAGAATAAAAATTGAAATAAATGATGTTTTTTAAAAGAATTTATTTTATTTCTTAATTAAGCAAAAAATGAATTTTGTTCTAACTCTATTAATAATGTTAATTTGTAGGGAGCTGTGATAATCAAAGCTTCAGTATTTATAAAAATCTTGGTTTAATACTTAGTGATATATTTGTTTTCAAGTCTGGCCCTCAAGTCAATATATTTTGACACTCTAAAAATAAACTCTTTATTTTGGAATAATTTTAGATTTACAAAATTTGTTTAGATAGTACAGAGTTTTGTATACCCTTCCCCCATTCCCCTACTAACATCTTACATTATTGTGATACATTTGTCAAAACTTAGAAACTGACATGGATGTGTTACTGTTTAGTAAACTCCAGACTTATTTAGAATTCACCACTTTGATGTTATCTTTTTGCTGCAGGATCCAATCCAGGGTCCCACATCGCATTCAGTTGTGTCTCCAGTCTCCTCTGGTCTGTGACAGTTTCTCAGTCTTTTCTTACTTTTCATGACCTTGACAGCCTCCAGAAGTGTCAGCCAAGTAGCCTGTAGAATGGCCCCTCAGTCTGTGTTTGTCTGATGCCTTTCTCATGATTAGACTGGAGTGATTTTGGGGGGGAACAAATACTCTAAAGGTAAATTGCCCTTCTCATTATGTCAACCCCGGCAGATAATTTTTGCTTTTATTTTGACAGCGCCTGGGTTCCTTGCTCTGTACACTACCCCTGGCTTTATCATATGCCCTGTAGCATTGCCACATAGTACCAGAGTTAATACTCCTTCCATGTTTTATGCCCTGGTCCCTTCTTTGCACTTTTATGGATATAAGTTTTACTGGGCATCTTGAGCCTGGTTCTTTTAAATCCCTGGTTGTAGGACTTCCATTCAGCTAGATTTCAGGCATGTCTGAATGATGGTTGTTCTGCAGTTTAGTTATAATCTTGATGTCTTAACAATTCTTTTAAATACTTTTCCCCAAGACAATCAGTGGTATGGAAGATTTTCTTGGTCACTTTCCATTTCAGTACAATTTCATTTTTATAAAGTCAATCTGAATAAAGACACTTTTAAAACCTTGAAGTATATAGAAAGTGAACATAAAATGAGGGCCCCATTTTTTCTTAGTAACAGAGTGTGTGTGAATCTAACAAACTGTTGGAATACATGTTCCAGTGGCAGTTTATATTAAATATTAGGAAATATTAATTTTTCTTATTTTTAAAACAGAATTTAATATAGTCAGAGAGCTTTTTTTTTTTTTCTTCTCACACACGAAAAGACTGCTAAGAGAATAGGGGTGGGTGATGGCCCGAGTCCTTTTGGTTTGCCTGTCCTGCCCTCTCCACCTTGAGCAGTTGTCACTAAAGGCAGTGGGGAATGGGGAGATGGGCCCCAGGCCTCCCTCCCCTGAGTGTTCTGCTGACCTCCCAGTTGGCACTACAACCAGTCCCATTAATCACTCAGGTCCCGTTAACCCTTTAGAATCCCAAATCCTCAGCCCAAAACAGCTTGTTGAGAGTTTGTCTATTTTCTTAAATTTCCCAGGAGCAATTATAGCAGAAGGCTCTGAGTTCCTGGGGCATCTGTCAGGATTTACAGTAGGAATTTGTTCAGTGAAATTGCCCCTGAGATTGGTGTTTCCTGTCAGTGTTGATAAGCGTTCAAAAATGGCTAGAAGTTTTTGATTAATTTATGTAAGTAGAAAAGCTCCTGCTGGCACCTAGGTATAGGATCTTGGCTGTCTATATATGTGACAAAAGAGTGACAAGCCTTCTTATAGCAATAAGCCCATGCAGAAAACTGCGCAGTCAGGATGTCGACTACTTATACGTGTACTGCTATGTATATGTGTTCAACTAAATTTTAGAATCTGAGCAGGCTTGGAATTATTCTATTGTCCTGCATCTAGACCTGCTTATGCTTCGTGTGAAAGGACAGCCGGTTTTAGACAGTTTAGTATAAGCACACTTATTTAAGCTGTCAGACAATCCATGGATTTTCCTCAAACTCTTGGTGCTTTTCTTATTATAGGTCTGCCAGGGCACATATCAACATCCTCCCCCTCCCACCCCCCCGGAACAACGCTGACACTCTTCTGGCTGAAAACAATAAATTTTCTCATTTTGACTTACTTGGTTGGCAGATCCACTGCATCTACCTGCCAATTCAAATAAGAAAGAGAAAAGGGGGCACATGGAAAGGAGAAGGGGAGAAGAACTGTTTTCTAGTTAATCAAGATATGCTTATCAACACTTCAGATTTTACCCCTAAAATAGCACCGTACTCCACAAACTGACATTTGGGGCTCCAACCAAGTATGTAAGCCTTTCTATAACAGCAAAGAAAAAGATGCTGATGTAAAAGAAAGTGCAAAATACGTTGAGATCTTAATTATTGCTCTCTACTATGAATGCGCTCCTGTGGATTAAATACTACACTGATTCACGAAAATCTATTTTCAAAGCTGTTATTACTTACGTGGAGATAATTTTCCCATGTGTTTTCTGATAAACGTCACGTTTGGTAATACAAGGGAGATATCTCGAGCACAGGCACTTCCGTTTCATACACCTAGCCCTGGACACATGATACACGCAAGCAGCAAGGTAGAGGCCGGATCCTTCAGGCTCCGGAATAAGGCACAATTTGGGGAAGGAGGGAACATGGGGGTGGGACTTAAAAGAAAGGATAGTGGAAGGAGGGCATTAAAGGCTGAAGAAATGGTTTGGGCAGCCTGAGGGGAACAGGCAAAGAGGTACAGAAGGTTGAGAACAACTCCCATGTCTGTCCGGGCTGCCTGGAACGTGCGGTGTATAAAAGAGCCTGAGAAGGACCCTTGGAACCAGAGTCCAGCTGCCCTTCATTGCAGATTTTTGAGTAAGGGAGTGAAATGTATTTCTACGGTTAGGACAAAGGGTCCTAGTATTACGGCTCCTCTGAGGCTAAGGAGAGAAGACCAGTCTGACATGAAGAACCTCAGGGAACTATACTGGTTTTGTGGAGTTAGGCAGAGGTAAGGCAACCTTCCAAGTTTAACTCTGAGAAGTGCGTTTTGACAGGGCATCGTATAGAATGTCATCTTATTTTCTAAAGTACATTTTATGATCTGCTCTCAGTTTATCTTCTCATCATCGTGAAAAGTCATAGCATTATCGAAAGAAATCAGAGAGGCAAGCCTGTCAGCATGGCCCTTCCCCCAGTTAGGAGGCGCTTGTCTTTGTAGGTGTTATTGAGTAACGATGAATTCTTGGGGACACTTGTTTTCCCATTTTCACTACCTGATCATTGCCAAATCCAGTTTGAAACCAGGTACCCCTAACATCTTGGCACCAATGCCGATGCTTGGATCCATACCTGTTTCCCCCAATTTCAGCTCTAGTAGATCAGAACCCAAGCAAAATTGCATAAATATGCCATATTGAATAGGGAAATATGAAAGCAACAGCATTCTAAGACAAAATTGATCATGCATCAACACCTGCTAGCTCTATCTGCTGATTGTCTGGACATTGTGGCATCTTCTCAAGTCCATTCCCCCTGCTCTTGGTAACCATTCCAATTTTATTTCAATAGCCACCCAAACACAGGAGTGTGCTTTAGAAGAAAAGATTATACCCTTGCACTGAAGAAATGAGTGTGCTGCTCATCGTATCACATCATCTCAGTCCCTGGCCATCACTCCTGATCAGGGGTTGTCACACAGGCCTATTTTGGGTAATAGAAAGTGAAGTAAGTTTTGCTCGGGTCTTCAGAAGGCATTCCTGGAAAAATTAGATAGCAGCAATGATGGGAAAGCCAGGAGGAAACCGAACTTTATGGGAAAAGATAGTTTTAGATACGATGATTTTTTTATTCATTCAACAAAAATTGCATGACCATCGTGTACTGGGAGTCATGTTTCTGCCTTTACTACACAGAGCAGCCGGAACCTGACACATAAGTAGATCATGGCAATTCCAAGTGGTGAGGGAAATTCACCACGATGTGCACAGTGTATTGTGAGAGGCCCATGATTGAAGGGATCGGGAAGGTTTCTGCCACTAGAATGAGCCTGAAAGTGGGGGTGGGTGGGAAGAACAGAATGGGCACTGCAGGTATGTGGGGCTACATGAGACGATGCATGAGGTACTCACCTGAGGCATCAGGAGTTCAGATGCTGAGAAGCAGACTCTTAGCTGAGCCTTCCTCTGCAGGCACTTGTAAGTGATCATCCTTGATGATGTTACCAATGTAACTATCTCTAGACGAATAATTCAGACCTTCAAAATCACATGCTTCTCTCCTCTAGGGGAGAGAGAGTTGTAGGTGGGGGGGGAAACAGTTCCTACTGTGTGTCAAAAAGTGTTAGATGATTTACATATTTTGTCTCATTTAATAATCGTAACAATCCCCATTATAAAAAAGATGCATTTGAGATTCTGAGAGGTTAAATCACTTTCCTAAGGTCACACAGCTAGCAAGTGGTGGGTCAGGGATCCGAAGCTAGGTCGTTCTGGCTTCAAAGCTCAACTCTACACTTAGTTTTGTTTGTGGAGAATCAGCTTGAAACCTCAGTTTGAATGAAACCACTTGGTATTAATTATAAGAAGGAGAAATTGGCAAATGCTATTTTAAATGCTTTGAACAATTCTCTGGAGAGCACATTTAATACCCAAAGGCAAAGCAAAAATGTATATTAATAAGAACACAACCATTCAAAAGGCAATTGTTCACCATCAGTTCCAAAAAGAATAAAATGAGGGGAGTTCAATTTCCCCAATTTTTCATGCCAAGTGCTCAGCTCCAAGTTTCCCTCACTGCTCTTTCTCCACCTCTTCTCCTTACACGTTACACATCCACGTTATACGTTACAGCTTCATTCCGCAAGATGTAAGCGGTATTTATAGGAAATGCCGATCACTGCCAACAAGCGAGTACTCACATTAAACACGATTTAAAACAACCTTCTCTCCAGTTGTTTATAATAACCTCTTGGAAGTTTGAAATTAAAATCTGTATCCCATCCAGCCTTTTTCCCGCCTCGTATGTTACACAAAGCCAAGAACTTACCCTTGAACATACTTCATCTCCCTGGCCCACCATCCTGACATGCTCTGTAGCTAATTATCTCAATCCCTAAATATTAGTCCTTTCTCTTGTCTTCTCTGGTTTCCTGGACATGATTCACCCTCCCTGGGTATTTCATTGTTTATGTCAATGAACAAACTCTTTGTTCCTTGGACAGACTCTTTTCTCTTTCCCTGCCCTATTTTCCCTCGACACCTTTTCAGCAAAATGTGCATAGAATCTCTCTTCTTTTACAAGAAGAGATGCAAAAGTTGAGAGATTATAACCTCCTCATGAAAGAGACAAAGTCGTGGAGACCGAGAGACATGACGAGATTCACCTCAATTCCCACAACCAGAAAGAAGCTGAATGAAATCAAGAAGGTAGGGCCTTGGATCCTAGTTCAAGGCCCATTCACCACCCTGCACCACCCACCACTGATTCACATCCAACCACCTGTCAATTTGGTATCAGAATATGTCTGCCCAAAGCAGGGGGTATGCTCCGTTTTCATTTTTCAAGCGACACATAGCATAGTGGAGGCCCGTGGTGGTTTGTGTCATGGCCCAAACGCTGCATGCTCCTTGCTCTGCGACAAGGGCTTCTAAACCAAGCTATCTTCCCAGAGCTGTCCTTGCAGAGCTGTTCACCAGTGTGTGCCATCGCTCTTCCCAGGACAATTTGAAGGGACAACGTTTTAGCCTAAACATTTCAGAGAAAGAACTGTAAAGGCACTGTTTGTGAGGGTGGGTGGGCTGGGTGGGACTTCTAAGGCAGGGCCCAGAATTGCTCCTCTATGGGAACATTTTACTGTGGAGAATCTGGGAGGGATGTGGCAAAAAAAAGAAAGAAAAAAAAAGTATTGTTTTATTCCAGTTGCCTTAAGATTCTCTGAGACTATTGCTATTCTAATTAACACAGCAAACTACTCAGGAAAAGGAACCATAAGAAGCAGGCTTTTCTTTAACGTGACACTACACAAAGCTACCTTCATGGCACTTTGGGGCATTTATGTCCTGACTTCTGCCCTGTGTGGATATAGTCTCTAATGGGCCTTTTAAAGCCTGAAATACTTATATGTACTGGGAAAGAGAGGGTGAGCTTATTGGCAACCAAGGAAGTGGCATTGGTGTAGAAGGAAAAGCCCCAGCATCTGTATTTGGTAGAACAGGCTGGCTTCATGGGCTTGCAGATGGTGCTTGATTTAATGCTTTGCTGTCACTGTCTTGAAATTCTTAATAACTTTTAAAACACGACTCACATTTTATTAGACCCTGCAAATCATGTAGCTAGCCCTTTTGATGCCCCTCCCTCACCCCGTTAACATCCAAGTATAATTCCTTCTCTACGCTAGACTGAACTTGCCTATCAAATTGTGTATTGATCATCATTAGATCACAATTTTTCCCTCCCTTATCAATATTTTATTAGTGCTCAGAACTTTACTACAAAGAAAAGCTACATGGGTGCTTTTAATCTTGTTTTTAAGCTTTTCTTAGCTCTAAGAGTCTATGATTCTAATTTTCTTCTTGATTGCTTGCTAATTAATTTGTAACCAGTTTATTTAAACAACTTCTCGACATTACTTTCAGAAAGCCTCAGAGATGGGTTTCTTTCACTATAAATGAAAACAAAAGTGTCATATAGGATTGCTTCAGAATACAAGATTGTTCAAAACTTTTTTCTAAAAGATGAGTAAAAACCATACAAATTTTATTCTAAGAATTAGGTTCAGGCAATAGTCATGGATAAAAGAATATTGGGAACAGAATAGATAAATTATCTATTATTAATAATGTCCAATTAGTACCTTGTCATTTAATATTTATTAATATTGGCATTAATTACATTTAATTTTAACAGTGTTTAGTAACAAGGAACTGGGTAACTAGTAACTAACATCGTGAGTGGATTCGATGCAAAACAAAGGACAAAGGTCGAAAAGCAAGGCAACACAAAAATTAAGATGCTCCTATGCCATCCCCCCCTAACCTCAAATTCAGTCTCTTCTACTGCAGGAAAGAAACTGAGTTGCCTTCCTTTCCCATAACCTTGGGTTCTTTCCTCATTTTTGGAAAGTACAGTGGCTCTAAGCATTCACTTTAGGTCAAATGTGCTCAGGCCCTTAGCAAATGTGTACAGTGAACTTTTAGGCACAAATCACCGAGTAGGTGCCACACGGGCAGAGAAGGGATCAACTTCATTCTTGCCTTCAAAAAGCTCATTCTCTAGGTGAGAAGACTGATACATACACTAACACTTCATGCCACTGGACTGTGAGTTTTGACCAAGATGTGGGTATTTTACATCATCTTAGCCTAGCACGTGTCTAGCACAATGCATAGTATATCTGTGTGCAATAAATATTTCATAACTGCCTCACTGGCTGAATGAGTGAGTGACTACTCATCAGGTTCTCTTTTTTTTATAAATACCAATTCTTTTTATATTTTAGCAACCAAACCACTGAACACCATTCAGCAAAAACGTACTGGTTTGTGTGTCAGGCTACATCATCCTGACCTTCTATATTCTAACTTTTAAATATTGTCTTCAAATAGGAAAGGCTTAATAACAAATGACTTAGATTTTTTTAAAGTTAGATTTTGATGATTCTTTTAGTTAGTAACATGAAAAATCAGAGACAACCTTAATTCAACAACCCAGATTGGTTAGACAAAATATTGTGCATACATAAAGTAAAATTCTGTGCAGCTATTATAAATCCTGTTACAAAAATGTATTTGTGAACATGGAAACTATTCATGATATAACACTAAGTGAAAAAAAACAAGCTAAAACATAGGCCTCCAAACATAGGCCTCCAAATAGTATCATTTGAGTGTCACACGATTATGGATCTACAGGGAGGGGCCTAAAGGTGGGTTCTCTGGGCCCGACACTAGGAACAGTTGGCTCTGACTTGTATTTTTCATGTATTTATTATTGTTCCTGCCCTAGAATGTACCTGTACTCCTTCTATCCTCTGATAAAACAGATGAGGCCTTAAATCTAGAGTATTACATTTAAGAGAAGACTTTGAGTGAATGTATCCGGGTTGGCCATGGTGCTTACCAGGAAGCACCTTCTGAGCAAATAAAATTTCCCCCAATCATTATATAGTACTAATATCACACTTAAGAGCTTATCATTAGAACCTGATAATTTCTGTTAAATATATACATATATAAACTGGTATATGCAAAATTGACTCTAAGATACAAGTGTGAGGGGGCGTAGGAAAACAATATGGAAAGCTGATGGTTTAAGACTCCAGAGTTCAAGCCCCACCTCTGCCAGGTGACCCAATGTAGGATACTTTAGCTTTGTTGTTTGTATAAATAATAATAGAGGTTATAACTAGCTACCTGGTTTAATTCCTAGGCTGATTTCCATATGGGAAAGTGCTTTTCAAAGTGCAGAACTTTATGTCTAAAGTGTTACTGTAATCAGATGATAGCAAGGAACATATGGGTGTTGGAGACTTGGGCTTTAATTCTTGCTCTAGTTGTATAAAAACAGGAGACAGCATTTAAGCTCCCAAGGCTTGTTGACTCATAGTAAAAAGCAGAGTTTGCCCAGGTCCTTTTAAAGACACTTCCAACGTGAAAATTCTATTATGTTAGGAAATAACCTTTATTTTTACTCTTGTTTTTAGTTTTTCTCATATAATTAAAGACAGAGTCTTGAATTTGACTTTATGGGCTATATGTGAGAGAAAGTGTGTCTCAGTGGGAGGGGGTGTTGGGGAGCATGAGGCAGAAAAAGAGGAGAGTATGGGGGGAAGGGGAGAGGAAATTGAAAAGGGGAAGAGTGATGATACAACAGAATCATAGATTGGAAAAAAAGACCACCCAGAATTGGAGACCCTTGATTACATGTTCTGAGGAGACAAGGAATCCCACATATCCAGTGGATATTGATGCCTTGACAAGCTCTGCTCTGGCTGTGGGTGAATCCTCAGATTACCTCCCCTACCCTCAGCTCTACCAAGAGCTTTTTCTGCCATGCCAAGACCTGATTTTGGTGTGGTCTTTGCTTTTTCAACTTGAGGGGAAAAAATGACTTGTATCTATTTTAGATACAGTGGCTTTGATGAGTGAAGAACTTGTTGGGCATAATTACAGACAAATCCACATTGAACTATGAACAATTTTCTACTGAAATAGATTTCTCTGTACTGTTCCTAATTAAAATTCTGTCTTCTGGGATTTAGCTTCAAAGTTTGTATTTTCTCCTTGTGGATGCCGGAAACATCGTGTTATGATTAGTATCTGGACAGTAAGAGACCTGATGCATCTAGCTGGGTCCTCACAGGCAATGGACAGCAGGACATCGGAGACGGCACTATTTGGTTAGGGAGTTCAGACAAACCAGTGCATTTAGGCAAATGCACTTATTTTTTGGCCTGAATTATTCTGGATGGTTAACTCAGTACTTTATTTCATCCTGCCTTTCTAGTCACATGTTCCAAGAAGAAAAATAAAGTGCCAAAGTGAAATTCACAAAACATGTTACTGTATAAGGGCCTTTTTAAGTTTGACAATGGAGAGAGCTAGAGATCCTGAAAGAATAGCTTCCAGGACCCCAGAATATAGGGGTTAAAGAGGACTCTTACTTTACGAACTAGGAAGTACAGAAGGGATGAGTGACTTACAGCCCTCAACTCACTCAAGGTGGGGCCAACAAGAGTCATGATCCCTAGTCCATTCATTTTTTTTCTACCATATCACAAGGCCTGTTGAGTTAAAAAGAATTTTGAACTTGAAACATAACATGTCAAAAGTAATGTTATAGAGAGACATCATCAGGCATACTTGACTGGCATCTAAACAGCCCTTGTTGTGAAATTTGAAGAAATAAGAGCAAAAAGAGATCATCTAAAAGATATGTTTCAGGAGAATGCAACTTTTAAGCACAGGCTGCTTATAATTTCTCTCTAAAGGGATATCTATTGGAAAGACTGCAAAATTGAGTGGCTAACAGCATGAACTCCAGAGTCAGACCAATGGGATTTGAGTTCCGATCCTTTGTAGTGCTACCTTTGGACAAGTTTCCTAAGCCCTCAAGTCTCAGTGTCTACATCTATATAATGAGGTGAATCATAGTATCTACTTCACAGGGCTGTTTTGAAGATAAAATGAAAGTAAATACATGTGAAGTGCTTAACATAGTGTCTGATACATTACCCATGCCTAATAGATATTCACTATTACTATAATTCTAGTTATTTATTTATATAGTGATCAAATTCTTTCATTTACTTCACAAATATTTTTTTGAGCTTCTCTGTGCCAGGCAGAGGATAAGAGATTGCACATGATGCAGTGTTTATCTTTAAAAATAGAAACAGCTCATTACAAGTCAGTGAAAAGACTTGAGTTGGAGCCCCAAGGAGAAGTACTTGGCTCGTTCTGGGAGGGTTTAAGGATATCTTTCCAGGAAAAGATGAGGTCTAAATAAATAGCAGTTAGCTAGTTAAAGGTGGTAGGATGGGAGGTGGTAAGGGGAGTGGATTGGAAAATGGTGGAAAGGGGTCAGAGCTGGAGGGTGACAAGTAAGTGTGAAGACTGTAGGCTGGGCTAAGTACTGAGCCCATCTGCTTTTTTGATGGTGCGTTCAATAATGTATTTTGAAAAATTACAGCTTCAAGGAATTATGTTTAATAGTTTTAGTAAATGTGCAGATTAAAGCAGTTGCCAGGTTAAAAATGTGTCCTGTAAGTGATGCATTCCTATTTTCAACTGACCATGTGGTTCAAGAGTGACCTAGGGAGAACAATAAAAATGAAGTACAAAAATAAAAGGGTGATCCACAGAGAAGCGCAATTGGTTCATTTCAAGTATCAAAGCTATACCAAGAAAAATAAGTGTTCACCAAAAAGAGAGAGAGAAGTGAAGAGGTAGGGGAGAAAAGAAGGAAGGAAGGAAGGAAGGAAGGAAGGAAGGAAGGAAGGAAGGAAGGAAGGAAGGAAGGGAGGGAGGGAGGGAGAGAGGGAGGGAGGGAGGGAGGGAGGGAGGAAAAAGAGAAAAGAAAAGAAAAAAGAAAGAAAAGGAAAAGAAAAGAAAAGAAAAGAAAAGAAAAGAAAAGAAAAGAAAAGAAAAGAAAAGAAAAGAAAAGAAAAGAAAAGAAAAGAAAGGAAAAAGGTACCTTGGTTGCAGGCTTGATCCCACACCATGTGCAGAAGGCAGCCAATCCCTGTGTCTCTCTCACATCAATGTTTCTCTCTCTCTCTCTCTCTCTCTTCCTCCCTCTCTCTCTCTCCCTTCCACTCTCTCTGAAAAGCAATGGAAAAAATATCCTCAGGTGAGGATTTAACAACAACAACAAAAAATGGCTGGCACTTATCAAGAGCTCACTATGTTGTAAACACTTTACAGATATCATCTCATTTAATCTTCACAACAGTTCTGTAAGGGAGATATATTTGCCCAATTTTACACTTGAAGAATATGAGATTCAGAGAGGTTGAGCAGCTTGCCCAGTGCCACTCAGCTGATCAAGGGCATAACTGGGATTCAGATTCAAGTGTGCATGACTCTAAGGCTCATGCTGTGACCCCTGGCTAGTGATGCCGAGTAGCTCCCTTCCACTAAGGTGGCTGACGTTTGATGCATGTGTAATTTATTGTTTTATACAGCTATTTTATTCAAGTAACAACTTTGTTGAAGATAGCCAACAGGATATCGAGACACTAGTAGTTGTACCTGAATCATTTTGAATGTACCACCCCAAAATTTATACTTATAAGTGCTCAGCAAACACACAAAACACCTCTGTGTGCTGCAAACAAACAAATAACTCAAGTTGCCATAATGGAAGATCCAGAAACTGCATAAATAATTGCCAAAGAGGATTTCAACTAAATGAATCTCCATTATTTTAAGGAGGTAAGAAAATAAGATTATTTACACATTCTTGAGGTAGTCCTGCTTGGTGTGTTCCTTAAGAACTAATGCAATTTCACTTTATCAAGAAGAGTATAAAATACTGTTAAAGTGGCTGAAAAAACATTTCAAATGATTTTAGCAGCAACAAAGTTTACTAGTTTATAAAAAAATATGAATAAGAAAAAAGAGAGAGGAAGGGCTGTTTGTGCTCAAAAAAATTCAGAAAAATTTCCAGACTTAAACACATTTCAGTGAGAAAAATCTCCCTCTCTCTCTAACATACACACACACACACACACACACACACACACACACACATTCTTTGAAACATTCTCATATTTTTGGATATGAGTTAAAGTTGGAAATAATGTACATTTAGGGAAAATTACATGACTATCCTCTAGTGATCTTGTAGTTTTATAGCCAGCAGAACTAAAATTGTATTCAAGGTTAAAGGTAAAAGCCAGCAGAATTTAAACTTTATTTTTAGAAGAAACTCAGTGAACATATAAAGACCAATAAAACACTCCTAATGAGCACTGGAGTTTTCTATATCACAGAGTATTCACCGTCAAGAATCAAACAGATCTCAACCACCTTTGAGAGCAATGGAGGGAAAACAGTCAAAACTACCCATTCTGGCAGTTCACACCAGCTGCCTGGAATTCTCCAGTTCTCCTCATTTCCCCTGCTCAGCAAGGAAACTGGAGCACTGCTGTCTATGGTCACTGCACCTGCTTCCAAAAAACCCCCACATGAGTCCTGCCTCTCAGACAATGTAGACAGATGTAAAAGCAAACACTCCAAAGTCAGACAGCCATGAGTTTGAGTTTAAAAAAAACTGAGTTGTGGTTCTGACTCTAATAACCTGTGACCTTGAATAAGCTACTTAACTTCTCAGAGTCTCAATTTTTTCATCTGTAAAATAGGACTAAAAGCCCTGGCCAGTGTGGCTCAGTTGGTTGAGAGTCCCATGCACCAAGAGGTCACTGGTGTGGGCTCAATCCCCAGTAGGGAGTGTGCAGAAGGCAGCTAATAGATGTTTCTCTCTCCCCCCATCTCCCCTCCTCTCTCTCTCTCTCAAAAAAAAAAATCATAAAAACATATTTTAAATGAGAATAATAATCATAATCATACAAAGCCATCAGCAGATTGTTTGCTTAATTATGTGATCAATTAACGTTAGATAGCCATCCTATTTCTAGAAGGTAAGAACCTAGAAGGGTGTATGTTTTTTATTTTCCATACTTAACAGAGTGTTTTGCCCAGAGAAGCGGCTGAGTGCAGGTTAACCAAATGAATTCTGGCCGTAACTGCAGATGCTGTTTAGGTTGGATCTGAGTTTGGGAAAGAAAGGGGTGGTGAAGGCCAGTTTGTCCTCACTGGCCTACCTTATCAATGGGTTGGGGTTTGCTTTTTCCATGGAAGATGCCTCATTTCCTTGCTATGGATTTGCTCTGTGGTTGCTTAGCACTTCTCCGGCTCACGACTACTAAACCTTGTGTTCTCCATCAACGCTTACATGTGGTATTTTTCTTGCTTATTTAATTTCTTCTTCCCTGCCATTCCCCAAATAGTAAGATCCCTTAGGGCAGAACTCACTCCGTCTTGTCACTATGTGTGTTTCATTTCTAATAGATGCTGAATTAATGGCAAATTTTGGTGGAGCATGAGTGACTTCAACCAAACTTTCAGTTTGTTCAGATTTCATGCTATTTACAGGTGCTTGAAATCTCCAATATGAACCTGAAAAGTCTGGGGCAGCCAAACCAGGGAGAGATTGAAATGAAATTTCTGATTTCTAAAATAGTTCAACTGCACCACATTAGCTAAGGTCTCCATTGGTTAGGTTTTAAAATCTTTAAAACAATAATATAAAATCTAAAAAACTGCAAGTAAAAGATTCCCATTGGAATCAAACTATAATCAGGTACTTTAAATAAAAATATAAATACTACATTAAAGTATTAAAAGTAATTATGTACAATACATACTTGAAGTAAGGTACTTTTTACCTGATAGTCTTCTTTTACCTTTTGTTTTTAGTCTGAAACAACAGCAACAAAACAAAAACCCAGAATAAACTAGAAACATTTATTAAAGCAACCATCAATTATACTGCCATTATATTTTCAGGCCTCAAACATTTAAAGATTTACTGATGTTATCTATAAATAGTAATTTATGTGTGAACTATAGTTAAAATACACATTCAAGGCATAACAATGGCAGAACGTTGAACCTGAAAGAACTCTCACAGGTCATCCAGTCTGACTCCTTTATTTATCAATGAGAAAACAGAAGACCTAATATAAAAAGGATTTACCTGCATTTAATTTTAAAAAAATCAACAAGCATTCTTCGGGTGCATACTCTATGTCACATTTGGTGTTAGATAAAGAAAAATAAAATGTTATCTGCTCTAAGGAGGTTACAGCCTAGTTGGGAAAACAAATGTATGCAAACAATGGCCAGTTAGAGGCAAAGAGGTACACTCCACATACCATGAGGCCAGAGTAAAGGTGTGAGCATGTGATTCTATTCTGGGAAGTGAAGAATCTACACAGGCAACAAATAAGATCACCTCTCAGAACAAGAATTCATTCCAGATGAAATTAAATGAATGGGATCGTCTTTTTAAAAGCATCTTAAACTAAGGATCTTAGGATGTTCACAAAACTAAATGAAGGAATCAGAGCTATACTAACAGTATGAGCTATTATAACAAAAACAGAGAGAAATGAAAATGGGTAAATATGAAGAAGAAAATTAGAAATCTTGAAACTGAACAATGTATTCATTAAAATTTGTAAAATTCACTAGAAGAGGCAAACTCTAGATGGACACAAGAAACTAAAGATAGTAGTGAGGAATTCACCCAGAATCCAATGCAGAGAGACAAAAATATAAATAATATGAAAAAACACTTAGAGTCCGGCCGGTGTTGCTCAACGGTTGAGAATCAACCTAAAATCCGGGAGAAGGAGCTTGGATTCCCTGTCGGGACACATGCAAGGGCTGCGGGCTGCATCCCCAGTAGGGGGCGTGCAGGAGGCGGTGGGTCGATGATTCTCTCATCATTGATGTTTCTATCTCTCTCTCTCCCGCTCTCTGAAATCAATAAAGACATATTTAAAAAATAAATAAACTTAAAAAAACACCACTTAGAAATATGCAGATATAGAGACTTCAATATAAATGAGTAGATATTCCAAAAGAACAAATTTGATAGAATTTGACAGAAAGCAATATTCAAAGAGGTAAATGGCTGAGAATTTTCCAAAAGAGAATTTTCCAAAAGACATGAGTTCTTACTTTGAAAGTACACTGCTGGTACCAAGCAGATAAATACAAATAATTTTGTCCCTAAACACTCTATAACTGAAACCACAGTATCTCAAGGACAAAGAGAAAACCTTAAGAACCTCTCAGAAAATGCAGAGCAAAGGCGGAGAAGTAACAATTAGACTGATATCAAACTTCTTTTCTGCAACAATATATGTCAGAAGCTAAATTGTTGAGAGATAATATACTACATAGCAACTTAAAATTCTATACCTTGATAAGTGGAGACAGCAAACATGTGGCCTTTTGCTTCTATAGTGGGAAGAAGCCTTTGCCCTTCCTTCAACACTCGTGTGGTGCGAAATTATCCCAATGTAGTAGGAAATACATAAATATAGTGGGTACTAGGCGCCCCCCAAAGAATAGCAAATATCTACCACCATCCTTAACTTCATCAATGGCAAAAAATAAGAAAATTACAGATCAGTTAGTATTCAACTCACAAGGATGGAAAAACAACAGAGTTAAATCAAAGAAAGGAAAGAAGAAAATAATAAAAGTAAGAGCAGAACAGAGAAAGAAAACAAAATAAAAAGACATAGATGAGCAACGCCAAAGCTATTTCTCTGAAATAGGCAAACTTCTAGCAGGTGGAAGGTACAAATAATACCAGGAACAGGAAGAGATATAAATTCAGAGATGAGATTTTAAAAAATCATAAGCGACTGCTATGAACTTCATGCCAGTCCATTTGAAATTCTACATGAAAGGGAAAGGTTTTGAAATGTCTATTAAGCAATTGGATGTTTGTGTCTTGAGCTTAAAAAAGCACAGGTAGAAAACGGAGGCCATCAGAACCAGACAGGTTGTTAAAGCCTCGGAAGCAGAATTGGTGGCAGAATCCTTAGGAGCATCATTATTTTGAAACAAGGCAGATGAGTGCGAGGAGTCTAAATGAAGGCCAAGAGTAAAGAGCGGTGGAGTTAGTGGGGAACCTGATGACACCTATCGGGGGGAGGAGAGAGGTTGAAGAAGTTGAGTGATCTACAGGAGAGAAGTGAGATGAAATCAAGGAGTGCAAAGTACCCATTGGATTTAGCACTTTGAATGGCTGGAATGACCTTTGTCATAGCAGGGCCAGCGCCACTTTATGGCCCCAGACCTGTAGCTGATGCTTAAAGAGGAAACAGGTCCTAGACACTGCAAGTGCAGAGGACTCAGGAGCTTGGCTCTGATGAAGAGCTAGGAAGTAAAAGAGGAATCCACAAAGAGAGAGAGAGGAGAGCGAGAGAAGCAATCATAATAGATGGGGGCGGGGTGACAGTGGGGAGAGGTGGGGCTTGAGAACAGGTGGGAGGGTAGCCCTGACCCGCAGATAAGATAGCTCGCCCTTCCCCAGCCAGGGGAAGTGGGGAGGCCAGGTGCTGAGACAGATAAGCCGCAGGGCACAGGAACAGGCGAGCGTGCAGGAACTTGGAGGGATTCCTGCCAGATAACCTCTGTTTTTCTGTAGAAGAGGAGATAAGGTCATCTGCTGAGGGGAAGAGGGTGGGTGTCAAGCTGGGTCCTTGAGAAAAAGGTCAGAAGTAGCTGCTAGGAAAAAAATGTATAGGGAAATGGGCTGCCCAGAGCATATACAATGTTCTTGAGGGACTTGTTAGGTCCCAGCAGAGCTACATGATCTGTGCTGGGCCCAAGACCTTGGTTTCTCACTTGTGGGCATTTCCTTACAGCACATTAAAATATAGGATTCTAATATTTTGTAAAGTCTTCATTAGCCATACTTTCTTCATAGAAGAGATTAAATAGAATTTAGTTATATAATTCAGTCTCAAGTTTTTCATTCAGCCAAACAGCAATTATTAGAAAATCATATTCAGTTTCAGACGTGCTTGTTTTGAATACATTCAACAGTAAGCGTAATGGAAACATACTCTTTTTTTTTTTTAAATATATCTTTATTGATTTCAGAGAGAGGAAAGGAGAGGGAGAGAGAGAGACAGAAACATCAATGATGAGAGAGTCATTGATCGAGCCCGCAACCTGGGCATGTGCCCTGACCGGGAATGGAACCCTGACCGCCTGGATCCCAGGTTGACACTCAACCACTGAAGCCACGCCCGGCCGGGTGGAAACTTAGTCTTGATTGTCTTGGGCTTTAAAAGTTGTGGAACTTTTCCTGTGCTTTAGCTTTCATTATATGGGATATACTAAATATTTTAATTGTGTGTGATTGGAAATCCACGACTTTTAAAATTTATAGAGCCCATCAACTTAATGGGCCATGTGAGAATTCACTACAGCATAGGAGCAATCCACAAAAGAACACCTTTTAAATTCATCCAAAAGTCTTTGAAAATAAAAGATCTTATTTAATAAAGTATTCGAAGTTCTGGTGCTCTTTATTTTATTTATTTAGTTTTGAATCCTCATTTGATGATATGTTTATTGATTTTAGAGAGAGGAAGGGAGAGAAACATTGATTAGTTGCCTCCTATATATGCCCCCGACTGGAAATTGAACCCACAACCTTTTTGGTGTATGGCACGATGCTCCAACCAGCTGAGCCACCCAGCCTGGTGCTCTTTACTTATAAGTAAATGTTTTAGGATATTGATGTACACTATTCTTATGTGCTAAGAAAGCACATTCAAGGTAAAGAAAAATTTAAGCTCAAGAATAATGTATTGCCTCAAAGAAAGATATAACTAACTAAAGTGGAAAGAATTACTGGATCTTAACCCTGAATAAAAATGTAGTGTAAGTTATTTATAGGACTCAAAAACTCCAGTGAAAATGGCTAGTTATTTATAAGATGTAGGGAGTAAAATTAAATTCTGCCAGTCTTGAAAGACTATAATATCAACAGATAATACCACAGAGAAATAAAACTGTACCATGAAACCTCACCAATCTTGATCCACTTATTTGGAATTTGTAACAATTTTGACAAAAGTTTAACAGCAGTTTACCTTTTCACCATTATTAATCAAATTGTAGTATAAACAACATTTATAAAGTTAATGTTTAAATTACTTTAGAGAACAAATTATGTTCAAGCACCATACTTAGTAACAATGTACATGTGAATTACAAACATTTTAATCTATCCTTAAAGTAGTTCTTTTTAGGATATCTACGATTTTTGTTCTTCTTTGCTTTTAAAAATAAAACCGTCTCCTTAAATTAATTTTACTACTCTTCCTTACCCAGCCAAATTGTTATATCATATAAAATAATTGAAAAAATTATTTTATCTATGTTCAATTTTGTCTTCTATTTTACTTTACAAAGCAAAATGCAAGATAATAAATTAACTAATGAGGAGGAAAATTAGTGCAATTTACTGAGGGACAGGTGATGCGTGAGATATTTTAAACTATTATATCTAACCTCTCCCAAAATATTGTGAGATAGATATTTTTGCCCTGATTCCTCAGGTGAGAAATTGATACTCAAAGTTATGTGATTTTTCTGAAGTCTCAAGTATTTTCTGAACCTGAAAAATAAGATAATGGTATCAAAGGCTAAGCATAGCGTCTAGACCATAGAAAACAATAAATGTTGGCTATGGCTATTGTTATTACTATAAAGAGGCTCATTTTAAAGGTAGGTGAGAATTGATGGACAGATAAAACAGCTCCTCTACCTTTCGGATCAGTTTCAATTGCATTTGAATATTCGTTCATTTATTCATTCAACAAACATTTACTGAATGCTTACTTTGTACCAGGAATACCAGCGTGAAACATGGACAGAGAGATACCTCTGAGGTAGTCCAATATTTTTAAAAGTGATCAGCCACAAATAAATATATATGTCTGAATTTCCAGCTTTCACAGTGATCAGCTACAAATACATACATAAAATATATGTATAATATACAAAAAAATATATTTGTAGCTGATTACTGATTTGTATATATATTTATATACATACATGTATATTGGTAGCTGATCACTGTGAAAGTTGAGAATTCAGATATATTTTGGATAGAGATATAATATGTGTGTGTATCTCTATCCAAAATACGTCTGAATTTCCAACATTCACATTTTCTATGTGTTTATTCTCTACTCAGATAGTATTTACATGCATTTCCTATTAGAGCTTTTGAGCTGAAAAAGACCTTGGAAATGATCTAGTCTAAAAACCTTTCATTTTACAGCGAGAATACTTAGGTCTAGTGATGTTAGAGGCTGGCCCTAAATCAGACAGGTACCTAGTAACAGAGTCAAATTCTACTGATCACCAGACTGTGGCTTTGCTCACATCCACACACTTCATTTCCATCAGAACACATGAATGAAAAAGACCAAGTGAAAGATGGACAGATAAAACAGTTCCTCTATCTTACACCAAAGTAAATCTCTCTCATCTGTGTTACTGCAAGAGACACACATTGAGGGCAAAAATAAAGTATAACAACATTTTTAATACAGGTCACTAGTGTGAAATGTTCAGATGTAATACATCTGAAGCCCAACAGGAAGACAGTTGTGGACATTTTGGAGTTGGAACAGAATGACTGGTCATCTTCCCAGGTTATGATCACAAAATTTTGGCTTACCCATCGACTTGCCCAGGTCCCCAAGCTGAGACCCACGGGCCACATTGACATTTTTCTTGGCCCTTGCCTTTTCACTGAACTTAAGAAGAGGCTCTAGAAATAGTCCTGAGGCTGATGGCCTTGTAGTGGGTGAAGGGAAAGCAGAGTTTGGCACCCCAAAATAGGCCTTTGGGGATATTGATTAGTTTAAGCTGGTTATTTTTAAGAAAAGACTCAGGAAAAGACTTTGACCTTCCCCATAACTGCCTAAAAGGAATTTAGGAGGTCCTGTTCCCAGAAGGGAGCTATCATCATAGATAACTATAGAGTAATATGAAGTAGTGTGTGATAGACAGGGAGGAACCTAGCAAGGCCCATTTGATTAAAGTTCTCTCTGTCCCACTGTTCAAGATGTCCCAGAAAACATTAATTTACCAAACATTTGCTCTTCTATCTCCTTGTGACTTGCCTTCCTGCCCTTTGAAATTCCAAACCACAATTTCCACCCCCCACCCCCTCTTAGCCCAAGAAGGCAACTAAGCCTTAACTGCCCAATTTGTCGTCAGGTCTCCTGTTCTTATGGAACCCCTGCATGTACATATGTATTAAATTTTGGTCATTTTCTCCTGCTAATCTGTCTCATACCGATTTGATTTTTAGTCCAGCCAGAAAAACTTAGAAAGGTAGGAGGGAAATTTATTTTTTCTCCCCCACATGGGCTAGAGGAAAAATTTCAGACTGATGCTCTGAATTATGAAATATTAACTATTAAATAAAATACTGACTTTTTGGATAAACAAGGAAAGCAGCTCTCAATCAGGGACCTCTTTCAAAAAGTTTGCTTAAAAACTGAAGAAATAGAAACATTAACATGACCTATAAGCTTTTAAAGACCTAAAAGCTATACCTTTATCCCCCCCAAAAACAAACTTTTCATGCACATCTCAAGCATAATTACAGCTCAGAGAATGGAGACATAGCACCTGGTGTCCACTACAAAACCATTAGTCTCGTTATGGAATCATCACATTTTAGTGGACTTGCTCAACAGCAATGGCTACTCTGGCAAACCAGGTTTATTCTTTGTCAAGTGTGGAAGAGAATATGAAGTGACTCAGATGACCAAGCTGTAGAAGCCAATATCCTTCTCAAAAAACAAGCTCACTCTCCTGACATACCCAAAGGTCTGGGTTTCAGAGCGTGGGCATCACCTGTGGATGGCTAGCCTGAGGGAGCGTTCTATGCATTTGCATTCCCTGCTCTGCATTTAGGCACTGCCTCCCATTGTTAACCCTTTCCATTTATTCAGTCTTTCATTGAGTGTTAATTGCTAGGAGCTGTGCTTACAAAGACGGCCCCTTTCTTAAGAAGCTCATAGTCTCCTATGATAATTTCCAAGTTCAGTGAGCAAAAAAATCAGCTGAGGAAGTATCCCTGGCCTCTCCCTGAAAGATTCTGACTCAGACCTCTGAGGCAAAGCCCAACAATCTTCATGTTCTGGAGACACCCATGAGTGATTCTAATATAAAGGGCTCTCAGACCTCCTTGTTCTGTTGTAGGCGGTGGAACGGCACCAGGTGTTAGTGGGGGGTGGGGGGGGATCAGACCGGACCTGGGTTCAGCAACCTCGGTGCTTGGGTTCTGGCTAGGAAAGAATTCAGAGCCAGGTCCCAAACTATAAGAGAACATTTATTTTATTAATCACACAGGTAGAGTAAGTAATTTCTAGAAGACATGGGCTTAGGTAACAAGTCATAAAGGCAAAGGAAGGGCCCTTGGAGCTTGAGAGTGAGGATGCTAATGCTAAGGTGCCTGAGGGCAGGCGTATGGGGGTGGAAGGAAAGGAGGGAAGGGGGAGGGAATGGGAGAGGGAAAGGCACAGGTGTGGTCCCAGGAGGGAGAGCGCTCTGGGTCCTCAGTCCTAGGGGGTTTTTTGTGTTTTTTTTAAAATGTATCTTTAAAAAGATGTACATTTCAGAGAGAGGAAGGGAGAGGGAGAGAGAAACATCAATAATGAGAGAGTCATTGATCCCCTGCCTCCTGCAGTCCCCCCCCCCACTAGGGATGGAGGTCACAACCGGGCATGTACCCTGAGCAGGAATTGAACCTCAGTCTCCTGGATCATAGGTCGATGCTCAACCGCTGAGCCACACCAGCTGGGCACCATTCTAATTATTTTTACGTGTCCAGTTCAGTGGCATTAAGTACCTTCACATTTATTGTGCAAACACCACTGCCATCCAGAACTCTCCTCATCTTGCAAACATGAAATTCGGTACCCATTAAACACTCACTCCCCATTCTCTCCTCGCCTCAGCCCCTGGCAACCATCACTGTACTGTCTATCTTTACAAATTTGACTACTCTAGGTAACTCAAATAAGTGGAATCATACAGTATTGGTCTTTTTGTGATTGGCTTATTTCACTACGAATAATGCCTTCAAGGTCTCTCTATGTTGTAGCATGTGTCAGAATTCCTTTTTTAAGGCTAAACAATATTGCATTGTTAGTATATATAATATTTTGTTTATTCAACCATCCATGGATGGACCCTTGGTTGTTTTCACCTTTTAGCTATTGTGAATAATGATGCTATGAACATGGGTATACAAACATCTATTCAAGTCCCTGTTTTGATTATTTTGGGCATATATCCAGAAGCAGTATTGCTGGATCCTATGGTAAGCCTATGTTTAATTTTTGGAGAAACCACCCTACTGTTTTCCATAGTGGCTGCATCATTTTGCATTTCTAACCAGCAATGCACAAAGGTTCTAATTTCTTCACATCTTCGCCAACGCTTGTTATTTTCTGTGGTTTAAATTTTTTAAAATTTTTTATTAAAAAAATATATTTTTATTGATTTCAGAGAGAGGAAGGGAGAGGGAGAGAGAGACAGAAACATCAATGAGAATCACTGATTGGCTGCCTCTGCACGCCCCCTACTGGGGATGGAGCTGCAACCACAGCATGTGCCCTGACCGGGAATCCAACCTGACCAAAGTTTTCCAATTTTTTTTAATAGTCATTCTAGTGGGTGTGAAGTGGTATCTCATTGTAGTTTCGATTTGCATTTCTCTAATGATTAGTGATGTTGAGCATTTTCTATATGCTTATTGGCCATTTGTGTATCCTCTTCGGAGAAAGGAAGCTGATGGACCTATTCCATCCCAATATTGGTTAGTAAGCTCTGGGCTGAGAATCCATATCCTGGGCTCCCTTCAGGAATTCTGCAAGGCAAAGCAGGTATCTTGGTCAAAGCTGGAGCAAGTCCCCAGAATAACCTTTAGGGACTCTGTAGTTTCATCAATTGCTAAAGTGAAAGAAAAAAAAGTGCCAGTTTTTGTATTTTTCTTTGCCAGTCATGTACAAGTTTTCCCTCAATGTTTAAAAAAGAGAGCTTCTGGAATGGACAGTCTGTGAAATATTTTAGTTGTATTCATTTCTGGGCACTGCCTTTTACTAGAGCAAAGAGTTCTCTGTTTAGAAATGAATCAATGGGTTGGTTACACTGCATTACCAAGTCCTCAGGAGAGGAAACCTGTAAAACTGTACCCATTGCAAAGTCAGAATTGTAGTGCTTTTGATGAGCTTAGTAGTACGTGGTAATCTTTCATTTATTTCATAGTTGTTGAAGAAAGTGCCTCTGCACGTCGCTCCTCACAGCTCCACTCCCCACTTAGTTTATGTTTTAAAGCAATGTGTCTGCATAGGGGGTTTCTAAAAGGGAAGGTAACACAGTGGGGCAACGTGGTGGGCCACAAGGAAAGGAATTTAGTATGAAGCCCGTCCCCCTTTCATAGTAAAACAGGGTCGACGTGATCACACAGTGGGTGTCAGGGTGAATTTTTCAACCAAGGGGAGTGTGGTGCATTTTTGGTCTCTGCCTCTCTCCTGGAAGGTCCCAAAGTTGTAATTCTGCTCGAAGTTTTGCAGGCACAGCGTTTAATGGAGACTTCGGATTGAGCGGCCGCTCTCCCTGGGTGACAGTGAGCACGCTCCCTAGCTGCCCCGTTTTCTGGGGGCAAAGCGCACTCGCAAACTTTGAACCCCGGAGGACGTTCCTCCCCAGTTTAACCCTCTATGCCCCAGAGCCTTTTGGGGAAGGGACAACCACCCCCTGCCACCCCCGCGCCAGTGCTGCTCCCCAGCTCTCTCCCTGCACCCTCTAGGTAGCTCGGGGTCTAGAAATAAGCTCAGAAGCAGCACCGACGCGCACACCCAGGGGGAACACTAGACCGCCCAGGAGCCTTCGTTCCGCCGCTGGTGCAAAGGGAAAAGAGCTGCGGAGAGCGAGGGCGAGGAAAGGCGCTGCGAGCAAGTGACGGGGCAGGGACGGCCGCCGGGACGAGGGCGGGGCGGGCGCAGGAGGGCGCGAGAGGGGCGCGGGCGCGGCGGCCGGCGCGCCCCGGCGGGCCAGGGGGAGGGGCGCTGGCGGGCGCGGCGCCTCCCGCCCCGGGTGAGCGGCGCGCGCGGCAGCCCCGCGGCACAGAGCGCGGAGCAGGGAGCGCGGGCGGCGGAGAGGGAGGGCTGGGGCGCAGGCGGCGGACGCGCGGCGCGGCTGCCATGGGCGCGCAGTGACCGCTGCTCAGCGCGAACTTCCCTGGCGGCGCGGAGCTCCCAAGCTGGCAGTGCGTCCCCTCCGTCACCATGAAAGGTAGGGCGGTGGCGGCGAAGAGGCCGGGCGGGCTTCGGGGCGCGCAGGAAGGGGTGAAGGTGCGTCCCTGTGCGAACTTTCTCGGGGTGGGGGGGGGCGGGGAGGAGCGAGCGCCGGTTTCGTGGGTGCACACTTGGGGCGTTTCGGCCTCCGGGGTTGGGATTTGGAAGCGTTCAAGTACTCCCCTTCCCATCGTGTCTCTGCGAATTAGTTTGAAGCCCTAAGTCGTTGTTTATGGATTCCAGTTTCCAACTTTTTAATTGAAAAAAGATGCCGAGGAGAGTGGGAGCATCATCACTGCCTGGAGCCTGCTTTCCGCTCTGCGGAGCTTCCCACTCTCCGGCGCCCGTTTTCCTCCCGGAGCTGCCGTCTCTCCATCCTCGAAGTCGCTGTGCGGCGGGCCGGGTGTTTTCTCCGTGACTCGGGGATGTGCTCGGTGCGCCCTCCCCACATCTGGCAGTGATTAGGTGCCCGCGGAGTTCAGCTGGCTCGGGAAGTACGTTTGGCATCTTTCCCCATCGGACCCGCTGATTGGAAAATCACTGCCCTCGGTCCCGCGTCCCTCCATGTGCCCACTTGTGGAGTTGGTGTGCCCACGTGTGTTCAGGGGTGACCAAACCACCCGTTCATCGTCCCCTGGGCGGTGTCCCCTGCAGGCCGGTTTAGGGAAGTGTCAGATGTGATGGACCTTTAAACGGAATCACGGGGGGGAGGGCTTTGCAGGGCAGCCTTCAGTTTAGTAGAAAGATTTGTAGGCAGGACCCTGATTTCTATGTGAGATAAATAATTACAGCGGAGCCATCAAAGAGAATCGTTTGGGGCCAGGCCGGCGTGGTTGTATGCACAGGACGCGGGTTCCTGGTTCCGTGCTGGGATCACACGTCTCTGCCCCGGCGTGGGCCCGACTGGTGCCAGGGGCGGGTGCGAAACGCCGTCCGACCGAGTGGCCGCGCCACGCGAAAGCTTTGACTTGCCGGGGTTGCCGTCTGCGGGAGGCGCCCCGTGAGCCCCACACGCTCCAAAAGTAACTTTTGGTTCGAAGTTTCTCTGAAAGACAGTTCTTGCTAAACACCCCATAGCGATCTGTTACCTCCCCTGCGGAGGCGTTACGTCTCCACATTAGGAGACCCCGGAAAGGATGGGGGTGGCCGGGGGAGAGGGGGTAAAGAGTGGGGGAGACTGAACACCGGGTAACGAGTGGCTCCCGGGAGATGAAAAACAAAAGATATGATACAACTCTCTGGCTAGAGAATTTCAAAACGCAGTGTGTGTTCCCCCTCACTCTCCATCTGTTTCACTTCTCCCATTTACATTTTAGGAAACACACAGTTTCCTCAGCTAGCACTGATTAAAGGAGCCTTCCAGAAAGGAAAGAGTACACATGACTGAAAGTTACTCTGGGGCTCAGTTACCCTCTTTTAGCCAGTGGTTAGTCTTCTCATTGCTGGTCCCTGAAGCCAGGAGTTTTTGAACTCTTGGAAAGATAAACCAGCCACTCATTCCATCAACTCCCATGTGGACTCCTAAACCCTGAAGATCCTGTTATGCTTTTGACTGGGCAAATGACTTTTTGCTCTTTGAATACTTTTCAGTGTACTTTCAAATCTGCAATAGAAAACACCTAAACATTCTAAACATATTTTTTTGTGAGATTTATACTGCATTCTGGATCAGCTTGAGACCCTCTGGAGAAGGCTCATTGTTTACCCCCTGTGGTCTGGGCAGGGCCTAGGAGGCCCAACTTACTGGCTGCCCCAGTGGGGGAGGGGGATCAGGAACTGGTGAATCCCTAGGTAGACTTGTCACTTTGAAACCCTCTTTTAAAATTAAGCGTTCTGGCCCAATGATCCAGGAGATCTCGGTTTGATTCGCAGTCAGGTCAGGGCATATGCCTGGATTGCAGGCTGGATCCCCAGCAGGGGGTGTGCAGGAAGGAGTCAGCCAATCAATGACTCTCTCTCACCATTGATGTTTCTCTCTCTCCCTCTCCCTTCCAGTCTCTGAAATCAATAAAAAAAAAAAAAAATATTTAAAAAAATTAAATTTTCTCTAAGAGTTTTGCTTACCAACTATTGCCATATAGTTTACATTCATCTATTTGTTGAGATGGGGAGTAGAGGGGACTGTAATAGTTTAGTACCTACTTAAGTGCCCTCTACAAACACTCTTTCAACCAATCCTCTCAACAACCCTATGAGGTAGGTATTTTAACTCCTACATTTTAGATGTGGAAACTGAGTCTAGAAGAAATAGGAACTGGCAATGAGAAGGATGGTAGTAGGCACCTAAAGACAAGCTTTGCCAATTTCCCTGTAATGTTTGGAAAGACCTAGGACACCAGATGTGATAACCTCTGGTGTAGACTAGAAGAGAATCTCAGAAAACTAAACAGCCAAGTAACCCGAAGTTGGTGCAGTAGCCAGGAAGGAAGGGGTGGAGACAAGAAATTGGACACAAGCCTCTGAAGCCAAGGGCAGAGTGCCTTTCTATCCAAAAGGGAAAGCCACCTTTACCAAGTGAAATTATTTTGACAGTTTGCCATAGGTAAACAACCAAAAAATTTCCTTGGGTTTGTGATTAATGTCCCCTAGCTATTTAATTCATTATGTTTCAGAAAGGTAGTGTTTCCCTAGACCTTGATTTTCCTAAATGATAAATGTCAATGACAAGTCTTGCAAATTCTTTTTTTAATTTTAAGTATATCTTTATTGATTTCAGAGAGAGGAAGGGAGAGGGAGAGAGAGATAGAAACATCAGTGATGAGAGAGTCATTGTTCGGCTGCCTCCTGCCCGCCCCCAACTGGGGATCGAGCCCGCCACCCCAGCATGTGCCCTGACCTGGAATCGAACCCCGATCGCCTGGATCCGAGGTCGACGCTCAACCGCTGAGCCACGCCCTGCCGGGCTGACTTTCTAATTCTGATGTTTAGACCTTAGACATAACCCAGCCTTCTGGAATGTAATTCCGTATCTGCTGTGAGCCATAGTGCCACCTATCTGTTGCATTCAACAAGTATGTGTCTCTTCTATTTCCTTCATCCCTGGAGTCACAAGTACCAAAATAATGACATCATTATATATTTTCCAAAAGAAAATTACTTACCCGGTTGCTGCAATACTTGAAGTCTTCCAAACTGATTAAAACATGTAGTTGGTTTTAATTTACTTCCAATTTCATTTTCAATTAGCTGTACTGCACCATAAATCTCATAGTTTTGGATAAATATTCACATATTTTATGAAGGAATCGGATTCCTCTAGAATTAGGTGTGTCATTACTAAAACACATTTTTGGTTCTGAAAGTTGGGAATATTGCTGAGTTTCAATGTAGCAGCACTTGTTGCCTAAGAGACAGCTGAAAACAACCACCAGCACACTGGACCACAGAGGTCCAAGCCACTGTCATAATTTAACACAGGGAGGAGGTTGGTGCTATCAAAACACAGTGTTCAGCTGCTTATTTTTGTGCTTTTTATATAAAAATTTCTGAAATACTGTTTGGCAGTAATACTTTTTAAATGCACTAATAAGCAGTAGACTTCTACTTCCTGTTGTCTTTCTGGACTCAATAGTCTCCTTGCTTAAAAAGAAATTTTTTTTGAAATTACAGTTTATGTTCAGTATTATTTTGTATTAGTTTCATGTGTACAGAATAATGGTTAAACAATCAAAAACTTTACAAAGTGATCCCCTCAATATTTCCAATACCGACCTGGCACCACACTTAGTTATTACAATATTATTGACTATATTCCCTATGCTGTACTTTACATCCCCAAGACGATTCTGTAACTACCAATTAGTACTTCTTAATCCCATCACCTTTTCACCCAGTCCCCTAACCTCCCTCCCTTCCCAGTGTCTCTTTAAGATTTCTTGTCCTTAATTGGGATAGGCAAACAAATGTGTAAGGGCTGACTACATTTAACATGGAAAGATTCATGTTTTCTGAAGGGCAATGAAAACAAAATGAGGCCTTTTCCCCTTCACTGATTGGAAATTGGGGCTGCCCTTCCTCTGGATGTCAAATTTACAATCTAATTATACTTTTGACTTTTCATTAGTTTGGGGATGCTTGACATTCTTAATCTGAAGTTTAATTATTGCTAAGTATAGATTCTTTTCTGTGGTCTCCTATGCAGTTTCTCGAGATTGTTCCCATGCCCCCCTTCACCATGTGGCTCATCCACTGATAATGGTGTGAATGGGGAAAGCTGGCAGATGATCGCTTTCAAGCTATATCATAACTAGGTGTCAAATTTTCTGATTTATGCTTATTCTCATTAAAATATTATTTCAGCCCTAGCCAGTTTGGCTCAGTGGTTAGAGCGCTGGCCTGCAGGTTCAAGGGTCCTGGGTTCGATTCCAGCCAAGGGCACGTGCCTCGGTTACAGGCTTGATCCCCGACTGCGGAAGGCAACCAATCTGATGTGTCTCTCTCACATCGATGTTTCTCTCTCTCTCCCCCCCTTCTACTCTCTCTGAAAAGCAATGGGGAAAAAATATCCTCAGGTGAGGATTAAAATAAATTAACTAATTAAAGCACTGAAGGTGAAATTATTAAAAAGAAATTATTTCAGAACAGTTGATGCAACTACTACCAAAGTAAGTTAAATGGCCCCTGAGTATTAGTTTTCAGTTGGGAAAATAGACATTTAAGTTTTGTGATAGAAAAAGTATGTTTTGCCTTGGGTCAACCCAGCATGTGGGTAATCTCTCAGGGTGGCAAATCTGACACACAGGGCTCCCCATGGTGGGAAGAAGGGGTGGAGCTCCAGGAGAGGAAGCCCAGAGTGGTAGCAGAGCCCAGCCTTCCTGCTGGCAATATATGGCGAGGATGCTTGGAGCTTCGGCTGGCGAATCAGAGTGAAAATAATCAGGCAGTTTGGGGGTGGAGTGCAGCATTCTTGGTCTTTGAAGTAATCATCCGTGAAGAGCATCTACCCCCACCGTGGGGTTGGCTCCACCAGGCTGGTCCTGCCCGTTCTGTCTTTTTTTTAAATCCTCACCTGAGGATATGTTTATTGATTTTAGAGAGGAAGGGGGAGAAAGAGAGAGAAACATCAATGTGAGAGAGAAACATCTATCGGTTGCCTCCTGTACACGCCCTGACTGGGGATTGAACCTATAGCCTAGGTATCTGCCCTGTCCGGGAATCGAACCTGCAACCTTTTTGGTGTACAGGACAATGCTCCAACCAATTGAGCCACCTGGCCAAAGCTGCCTTTTCTGTCTTTTTACTATTCTGCCACTCCAAAGGCACAGCCTCTCTCAACTTCTGTAGTTCTTGTCTATGGCCTTTGAGGCAGAGAACAGGGTCATGTGTTGGAAGGTAAAGCCAGGGATGAGGTTGATCTGTGTCGTGGTTTGTGCCTACAAACAACTTTTTAGGTATCACTGATGGACCACTTACTATCTGCACTTATTTTTCCCTTTAATAATAGCTAACATTATTGAGTACTTGCCATGCCAGGCTTTATTTCCTCTGTTTTACAGATAGGAAAACTTAGGTTCAGAGAGGTTGAGTTACCTGTCTCAGGGCACCCAGCTAGTCAGTAAGGAAATTGGTATTCACTCTCAGCCTGAGTCCAGAATCCACGTTACACCTCTAGCCTAGCCACACCCTAATAATTCACTCAATCAACACATCAGTAAGTATCTGCTGTGTGCCACACTCTCCTAGATACTGAATGAGCAAGATAAGAAGCTCCTACTGTCTGGACCCAGACCTATAATAACCTGGCATCAAAGTCTGAAGAAATTGATGTGCTCTTCCAACAGTCACTAAAGGAGACTCTCTAGATGGGAGCTCTTGCAAAGATAAAGCAGATTCCAGGGTTGCTGCTGGCTGTAGTGTTCATCTTCTGGGAGGCTTTGCTTACGGCTGACTGAATGAATGGGGATGGCCCACTGAAGCCATCAGCTCTAAAAACAGCCCCTGCAGGACCCTTGCTGACAGGTTTACAGTGAGACAAGAAACATTGTCAGAAGTGCCATTTTCAAGAACAGACTATAACCACCAGTAGGTGATCTGTAAAATAAAATAAAGTAAAATAAAATAATAAATAAAATAATAAATATAATAAAATAATAAACATCTTAAATAAGGGATAGGGAGGTAGAGACATTCTTGACAGACAGTATTTCTTTACTGCTGACAACAGTTTTTAAGCACAACCACCATTCAAACCTTGAGGGAGGTAACTTTTTATTAAGCAGTTATTTGATTTCTTTAAGAGAGTGATATTTGCAGAGCCCAAACCAATATAGTACCTTGAAAAGGTCTTGCCAATTGCTTAAGGGACCCTCGTAATTATATAGCAGTGAAAGCCAAAAGCAGAAACTAGTAATCCCAAATTAAGATTCCAAAGAGATCCTAGGAGCTCTTTTTAACCCCTGAATTTACCATAAATATTCAATCAACACTGTTAAAAATATAAAAGAAATATGTTTTTCAACATGGGAGATTTAAAAATTTAATAAATTTATTGGACTTGGATATATTAAATATGACTCCCTGTGCTTCCTGAGTGGCTTGGGAGTATAACTCAATATCACATGAAGTCATATTCAGTAGCCTGAGAAATTGGACTTTTGACTTTCTGTGTGAAAAGTTAACTTTCGTTGGTTCTGTGGAAGTAGCCAAACTTCTCTGGGCCTCAGTCACTTCCTTGTGACATAGAAATGTTAGGGAACTAGTTGATATTAATATAACAATTTATTAGTCCAACTTTGTAGTTGAAAATGTTACTTTAAAATATAACCATTTCATAAAATGTAATTATATGTACTGATCCCAGAAGTTGAATCTGATTATTTTAGTGTGATGGCAAGAAGTGTGGACTCTGAAACCAGAGGGCCTGGTGGCCACATGTAAATTACTTAACCACGGGGGTGGGAGGTGGGGAGCAGTGTCCTCATCTGTCAAATGGAAGATAATGGCATGTACCAGATAGAGTTGTTTTGAGGATTAAATAGGTTAGTGGAGGTCAATTGTTTAGAATGGTATCTAGCACTTAATGAGAACTCAAGACGTTTTAGTTGTTGTAATACTGTTATTATAACCTGCTGCTTCCTTCAGGCAGTAATATAATTGCCAATTATGAACCATTTATGGTAAGTTAACCAAGTGATATAGTTTATACCATGAAGGCAAAAGTTCAGTTTTGAAAGAAAGTAATTTTCAAAGTACAAATGTGCTAAAACTGACCTCAGGGATAGGAGGGAGCTGTGCTCTTCGTGGGGAACAGAGTTAACTTGGTCCGTCTCCAGCTGCCATCGCTGGTGTTATTGTCATTTTTGTAATATAGTCAAAAGTCAGCCCTACTGAAAATGCAGGGGCCCTATTTATAGTGAGGTATATAATTCTAGTGAAATGGAACAATTTTCTCATTTGTTCTGATAGTGGTATAAAATTGGTAAATATATATAGATACATTTAATATATCTAGGAGCATTAATTTTCCAGGAGCACTATTATTCAGGTGCCTACTAATAATGACATAATATTTTTAAAGGTTTTATCTCATGTCCAGTGTCCAGTTTTATCCAGTCAGGATATGACATCAAGGGATTAAAACACAAAACAAATTTGTCTCTGAATAAGTATTAGGACAGATTTATGTATATGTATTTTTAACCCCTTGACATCATGTCTATTTAGTTGGTAGTGTGAATTTTCCATTAAGCTGTCACATTTCTATTTTATTTATCAGTTACAATTGGACCACCAAGCCCTAACTAGCTTTTATTTATTTTTTATCTAGTATATTATTTAAATATTTTCAAATGTACAGTATGTGTATAGCCTCTGTCCTGAAGGAGCTTGTAGGCTGCTAGGCAGGATAAGATTTATACATCAACAACTGGAATCCAAAGTAAAGGTCAAATGTGTCCCATCTGAGGTTCAGACAAGTGTGGCTGGACGAACCAGGAGGAGAGGGCAACCTGGCTAAAGATGGGAATATTTTCATTTGGAGGGAAGATTTGAGCAGATTCATTAACTTGAACTGTATTTCATATTTCAGGTTACATTACTTTAATAGTAATTTAATAGTCATTAAAGAGGCAAATGGTGCATCAGATGCACACGGAAACGGTCAAGTATGACATTTCAGCATGAGAAATGAGAGAAAATGCAATTCAAAGTTTTCTCAAACTTTGTCTCCTAAGCTCTATTTTGGTCCATCATTTGTAATGAATTACAGTATATTGCTTTGGCATATTTGTTTGGATAAACTAAATGTAAAGTTAAGTGATTTCAAAACAAAACAGATGTGTAAGTTTTGTGTGTGTGTTTTTAAACAAAGACCAACTTATTTTTTCTGTGCCTCCAGAGAAATGGATGGCATTAGTTTTTCTTGCCAAATGACCCACATATTTGAGCCCCTTCCAGAGCCCTCATAACACGTGGGGTGGGTATTTAAGTCCTCCCCGTGACTCTCTTGTTATTAACTGACCGACATGATTGGAGGAGAAGGCCCTTCATTGAAGAAAAGGAGGCACATCGCTTCCCCTGTAGTTAAGCATGAGTGATGGATGTGGGGGTCATGGTTTTGAGTGTCATATTTGTTTCTTTTTAAGTTGTTGAAGTTGGCTGCTTGGGGGGAAATCTGGTTTAGCCCTATTGTCAATTTAGGAGTAAAAGTAACAAAAATTATCCTCAATTTTGATGGACTGTAACAGAAGGAAAAAAGTAATATATCTCTCTTTGTCCTAAAAGCAAGAATCTACTATTTTTACAAGCATTGGAATGATAAATTGTGCCAAAATATGTAGTCATTTTATGTCTTTTTAATTTTGACTTAGGAAAAAAACACCTATATCATTGAACCAAAAAGTAATCCTATTGCAAAACATGAAACTCAGAAAGAAGCTGAGTAATCAAAATAAGTCTGGTATAATATTTGGAATAATTTACAAGTATTTAAATTGCTATAAATTCCTTTTTCCATTTGGGGTGGGGTAGGGGGAAGACCTGGAGCTGTTGAATGGAAGACAGATCTAAGTTCCCTATCAAAAATATCCTGAACCTCAGATATTTTATTACATGCACTGAGCACATTCACTGGCAGAATACTTAACTGTGGCCCAGAGATGCCAGTGGGGCAGCATGAGATTTTATATTTGAAAAGCTGTAAAATCAGGTCAGGCATTATCAATACTGCTTTTAGGGTTAAATCAAGGTTGAAGTATGTCTGTCTTCCGTTTCTGCAGCCCCAAATACATTGAGATAAGTTTTCTTCAATATTAAATAGATATTTCAGTGTCAATTAGTTATGGCCCAAATTGAACCCTACATATTTTTCTTCCCTGCTGTTGCCCTTCCCCAAATGCTAATTTCAGACTGGAGCTTTGTGTCTTTTGAAACTAGATGACTACAGTAGTCCCTACGCAAACCTGAAGCTATCCTGTATTTCATGAACATTCAAGCCCTGGGATATATATTTTGGACCTTAAAGCACAGTAGCTGCTATCACTACCTCTGCCCCCTTAGTTCAGATAAACCCCCTCATATTTATAGTCAGTATATGTCAGATGCTTTCCGTTTACCAGTTTACTTTTCCCTCCCAAGAATGTGTGATAAGAATTATTGGTCCCACCTTATAGGAGACTGAGAGGCAGATGTGAGCTTATGTTTTCCGTACAAGGTAGAGCCAGTCTTCAAACCCAGGTCTTTCAATTCCAAAGCCCAAGCTTTATCATTACTTCAGCCTCTGGCCTTAGGAGGAAAGTCCTCCAAAATAGCACAGCAGCATCTAAAGCGATACCTGAAATGCTTAGCAACCTGTGGACACAGTTCCCACAGACAACCACCCGAAAGCGATTCAGTGGGGCACTGGCCAAGGGAGGGTGGCTGTAGACTCGGGGGTCCAGATTGCACTGGGCATTTGGCCCCAGGGGTGCCAGGGGCACCTTCTCACCCACAGGCCTGCCACAGTAGGTAGTCGTGGTGGGGACACACGGGGGCAGCTTGTAGGAATGCCCACAGCAGAGGATGTTCACTGGTTGGTTGGAAGCAATTATATATTTGAACAGTGGATGGGACCATACTGCTTTGTTTTGTTCTAAGTGACGACTATACAAGAGCTGGACCTGCATCAAGGCAGAAGCAGTTACAGAGTGGCTGAGCGATTTGCTCACATGGATGGCAGTACTGAGCTCAGCTTAGAAGAGAAGTCTAAATTCCGTCTAACTTCTGTCCAGGGTCCTTCAGCCTAGCTCCTGAAAACGTCTGAACCTGTTCCATTCAGTTCAGCATTTGTTGGAACCTGCTTTGTGCCCCGTATTTAAGGCTGCATGTCCCGACTTTTTATTCTGTTGCCTCAGGTTGAAATCTGCACACTGGCTGGCCCTTGGGAGAGCGGGGAACCTTTTCTGGTCATCAGCATGTATTTGAACTGGGTGCTTTTCTTTGTCTACCTGACTTTATCTTCCATTCTCATTCCCTTATTTTGTTTGCTTTACTTTATTTTTTATCAAAGTTAGAGATGCACATAGTTTAAAGAGTCAAACAATATCACAGATTTATTATGAAAAAACATCAGTTTCCTGCCCATCCCACCATCATTTCAACATTTTCCATTCCCCAGAGACAGTCTCTTGAGAACATTTTTAGCCTTTTTTTTGGCATTTACTTTTCTTCCCGTTAAATACTGATGCCTAATAAACTATCCCCAAACCCTGTGGCTTGAAACGATAGCTGTTTATTTTTCCATGATTTTGTGATTGGGGTCAGGCTGGGTAAGACAGCTAGATGGCCTCTGCTTCCTAGGTGTTGGCTGTGCTGGACAGCCTCGCTCTCGTGGCTGGAGCAACAGCGGAGTGGGCAGATGGCTGAGGCTCCCTAGTCTTTCCTTCCTTTAATAGCTCTTCACCCTCCAGGGATCCCCTTTCCAGATGGCCTCTAGTCCAGCAGGATAGTCTAGCATGGCTGCCTGCCAAGGGGGTGAAAACAGAAGCTGAAAGGCCACTAAGGCGTAGGCTCCAAGGCCACCCACTTCTGGAACATTCTGTCAGCCCAAGCAAGTCACAGGGCCCTTCAAGATTGAAGAGGAGTGGAAATGGACTTGCAGGGAGAGGGATGGAAAGAATTGTTGGTAGCCCTTTATGCTGGCAGCCCTTTATGCAGACGTTCGCTCATGACCCATATTGTGACATGCTTATAGTACTCTCCCATATTATTATTGTTTTGGCTTTAGACATTATATATTGACTTCCCTTTAGAGCAGATGAGAATTCAGTCCTTTCACCTTCCATGTTACAACCCTCATGGACACCTGTTGCCCTCCCTCCATCGTCCCAATATAGTTGTGTCACAATCTTGATTAGATCAATATTTAGTGTTTGCATTATTACAATGGTGTAAATGCTATTCACAGCTGACTCATATTTCTTGTGTAACTTTGCTTCTCCTGGAGTTAATAATGCTCTTATTTTGTTTGTTTAGCTTCCTATGTATGTGTACATTATAATTCATCCCCAAACTCTCATTCACTTTCCTAAATCTCTGCGCAATGTGTTCAGACATATTCTCTCATTTTCATCTTCTTGAAGAAATCTTTCCTGGAGCCTTCTGACCTACTCAGAATTAGGGCTAAGGTTAGGATAGAGTGTACACATGTCCACACACATATCTTTCTGGGTTTGTTCCTATTTTAATGGAATGCATTCTCCAACAGCTTCCTGAAAACAATGTGCATGAGAGGTATATTTTTAAATAATCTATAAGTCTGAAAAGGTCTTTCTGTTACCTACTCATTTAATTGAGAGATTTCTATGTTGGCCTTGGAATTTTGAAAACACTGATCTATTTTCGTTTATCTCCAATTTGCTGTTGAGAAGCGTGAAGTCATTCTTTTTATTTATTTATTTTTATTCTTGTAATTTTTTTGTCTGGAAGCTTTTAGACTTCAGTATTGTGAAACATTACAATGATGTGCCTTGGAGTAGACCTCTTTCCTTTCTTTGTGCTGGAAGGGGATGGGCCTTTTCATTCTGGAGACTCATGTCCTTCTATACTGGAAGATGTTCAGTTATTCCAGCAATGGTTTTCTCCCTCTGTTTTTTTTCCTGTTACTTAAATATAGGACTCCCCTGAGTTGATTCTCTAATTTTTAATCCTGAGAGAGAGAAACATTGATTGGTTGCCTCCCACACATGCCCCAACCAGGGCAGGAGGAATAAAACTGCAACCCAGGTATATGTCCTTGACCAGGATTGGAACCCGAGACCCTGGTCCACAGGCCACTGCTCTAACCACTGAGCAATGCTGGCCAGGGCTCTATTCTTTTTTTAAAAATATGTTTTTATTGATTTCAGAGAGAGGAAAGGAGAGGGAAAGAGAGATAGAAACATCAATGATGAGAGTCATTGATCAGCTGCCTGCTGGGGATCAAGCCTGCAAGCTGGGCATGTGCCCTGATTGGGAATCGAACCGTGATCTTTTGGATCATAGGTTGATGCTCAACTGCTGAGCCATGCTGGCCGGGCTCCATTCATTTTTAATTGCTGAATAATATTTTATTGTATGGATATACCACAATTTATCCATTCATTAGTTCATGAGCATTTAGATTGTTTCCACGTTTTTTTAATGTCTTTTTTAATTTTTTAAAATTTTTGTTCAAAATATTACAGATGTCCCTTTTTCTCCCCATGTTTCTATTTTTTTACAATTATGAATAATGCTGCTATAAATATTCATGTACAAGTTGGTGTGGACACATGTTTTCATTTCTCTTGGATGTATACCCATGAGTGGAATTTCTGGGTCATATGGTATCTCTGTTTAACCTTTTTGAGGAACTGCCAGACTGTTTTCCAAAGTGGCTACACCATTTTGCATTCCCACAAACAATGTTTGAGGGTTCTAATTTTTCATATCTTCACCAACACTTATTATCTTTTTTATTATAGGCAATTCCTTCTTAAATATATGTTCAACCAGTCCATCTATTTTGGCCTCACTTTTATTCTTCTTTCAGAGTTACTTGGGTCCCAAATTCCTAAGCCTTTTCAGAATTCTGTGGTATAAATCATTGCTTCTTAGCTTTCTCCGTTGCTAGCCAGGGGATCAGTTTCTTGGATCTCTGTGGTCAGTCACCATCACCGTGTGGAGGGGCCCACAGGCTGGGTTTCAGTCTTGGCCTGGCTACTCACAAGCTGCAAGACCTTGGGTCATATTATATCCCTTCTCTGAGCCTCAGTTTTCTCATCTGTAAAACAGAGAAACATAACCAATGGGAAGTACCTGACATTCAGTAGTTGTTGACTAAATATTAGTTCTCTTATCTTACTCAAACATGATGGACATTCAAAAAGAGAAAGAGTTCATCTCTTTCCATCAAGAATTCTTCAGTTAACACCTGGAGGGAAACCAGAAGGCAGTGTAGGTAACTGCTGTACCCACCGCCTCCCGCAACCACATCAAAATTACAACTAAAATACAAAACCGCCATCACTCAGAATCTCCTGAGATCTGGCTGAACAGAAGCACTACAACCAGGGAACTGAAGGAGCATCGAGACCGGTAGGGGGGGCGGAAACGCGGGCGGATCGGGGCTGAATTGTGGAGTTGCGGGAGGGACATCTCAGGATGGAGGTTTCCTGGAGGAGTGAGGGGTCCCAGCCCCACATCAGGCCCCCAGCCCAGGGCTCCAGGGCCGAGAAGAGATGTCCCCACAACTCCGGGCTGTGAAACCAGTGGGGACTGTCGCTGAGGGTTGTGGAGGCTGCGGGAGCCCAGGCAGCTCCTCTTAAAGGGCCCACACACGGACTCACTCAGACGTGCTCCCTCTGAGCCCAGCACCGGGCAGCAGCTTGAAAGGACCTGGGACACTCGGGGAGGAACTAACCTGCCGGAAATTGGGCCGAGAGGGGGAGGGGCAGCTTTCTCCCAGGCAGAAGGGCTGGCAGAGGCCATGGCTCCTTTGGCCAGTCCTCCCCGCACACAGCCGGCAGGCAGGCGCCATATTTAAATTTCCTGCACCTGACTCCCACCTTTGGCCCCACCCTGTGATTCCCGGAGGCCCCGCCCCTTCCCACCTGCAAGCTCATCCAGGCCTTTTCCAGTGGCTTTTCTATGCAAGTGCCTCTCGAGCCTCATGCTTAGGACTTTCCTAAAATCTCTCAAACAAGCAGCAGCATGCCCCATAGGGCTTGATAAGTGGCCCCAGGCCTGGCACTAATAGCAGCCTGCATTGGTTCATAGCTTGGCCTCTCCTGGACAGCTCCAAGCCCAGCACAAGTAGCAGCCAACTACAGTTTGCTGTGTAGCTCATGCTGGGTGGCTCTGGGCAAGGCACTGACAGAGACTGACTTTGCACCTCCTGGGAGGCCCCAGAGACAGTGCACCTGGTGGGCAGACTCGACCATGCCGGATTACAACCCTACCACATCCACAGGTGACACACTCAAGGGGCGCACTTGGTGAATACCAAAGCTCCACTAAAGTAAATCCTGCTCCATAGGGGTGTCTCCAGCACAGCAGCTCTCTGGCCGTAGCTGCAGCTGGTCCTCACAGCTGATTGGCTGCGGGGGGGGGGGGGGGTCAGTTCCTCCCAGTGACGCCAACAGCAAACAAGGCTCAACTACAACAGGACAGTGCACACAGCCCACACAGGGGAGCACCTAGAAGGCCCAGCTCGGGTGACTGGGGAGGCTGGGCCACTGGACCCTACAGAACACCTACTACACAAAGCCACTCTACAAATTCCAGGAGACATAGCAACTCTACCTAATACATAGAAACAAACACCTGGAAGCAGCCAAAATGTGGAGGCAAAGAAACATGTCACAAAGTAAAGAATAGAAGAAATCTCTAGAAGAGGAACTAAATGAAATAGATCCAAGCAAGCTAACAGATATAGAATTTTGTTTATAAGGATGCTAGAGCATATTATTGCAAAAACAACTGAGAAAATCGATAACATAATAAAGTACCAATTTGAAATGAAGGCTACAGGAACTGAAATGAAGAATAATTTACAGGGACTCAACAGTAGAGTAGAGGACGCTGAGAATCAAATCAGCAGTTTGGAACATAAGGAAACAAAAAACACCCAACCAGAAGAGCAAAGAGAAAAAAAAAATCCAGAAATATGAAGATAGTATAAGGAGCCTCTGGGACAACTTCAAGAGGCCTAATATTCGTATTATTGGGGTAACAGAAGGAGAAAAAAGAGAGCAAGAAATTGAAAACCCATTTGAAAAAATAATGACAGAAAACTTCCCCTACCTTGGGAAAGAAATAGACTTACAAGTCCAGCAAGCACAGAGGGTCCCAAAGAAGAGGAACCCAAAGAGGCCCACAGCAAGACATATCATAATTAAAATGCCAAAGGTTAAAGAAAAAGAGAGAATCTTAAAAGCCCCAAGAGAAAAGCAGTTAGTTACCTACAAGGGAGCCCCCATACGACTGTCAGCTGATTTCTCAACAGAAACTTTGCAGGCCAGAAGGGAGTGGCGAGAAATATGCAAAGTGATGAAAAACATGGAACTACAACCAAGATTGCTCTACCCAGCAAAGCTATCATTTAAAACTGAAGGTCAGATAAAGAGCTTTACAGATAAGAAAAAGCTAAAGGAGTTCACCACCAGACCAGCACTACAGGAAAAGCTGAAGTGTCTTCTTTAAGAAGAAGCTAATGAACAAAAGAATCTGACGAACTAAATAGATCCAGAGACATTGACACATGCAACCGACGATCATATTTCAGAGGAAAGAGGGAAGGGGGTGGAGGGTGGGAAGAGATTAACCAAAGAAGTTATATGCATATATGCATAACCCATGGACACAGTCAATAACGGGATGAAGGCCTGGGGAGGGGGTGGGAGCGAAGTGGAGGGGGTCAATTGGGGGGAAAAATGGGACACCTGTAATACTTTCAACAATAAAGATAAATTAAAAAAAAATTCCTCAGTGGGAGAGATAGACTCGTGCATAATTCTAATCTGCTTAATTTTCAACAACTATTGAGTGTCTATAATGTCCCGTTATACTAGTTGTTGAGGGTTCCTGTGGTTCAAATGGCTAGCCATCTGGTGGAGTCAAAGCCAGAACTGGAATATAAGGCAAACAGTTAAGTGCTGTCACACTGATAGAAAGGAAGTGGAGGGGAAGGAGAGGTAATTTCTAACCATAGGGATATCGCATGGCGTGGTCCACAGATTGATTAGAACATTTTAATATGTATGACTCTCAACTCTCTAAGTCCTCTAAACTAAACTTCACTTGAACTCAGGCTACTCTGAAAAAGCAATGCTCAAAGAATAAATCAGCAACAGAATTCCACTCAACATTCTCTATCACAAAACCTGGTGGATGTGGCTTTGTGCCAGTTACCAAGGAAAGTAAAAAATAAAATAAAAATCACATTTTGAAATGGGCAAGCAAAAGACATTGTAGTTCATATGTATTAAATTGAAAATGCTGAAGTTCAGCTGTGGAAGCCAAGAAAGTCCGTGCTTGTAGATATAACTCAAATTTAACACATTTTGTTATTTAATATCTGAAGGTTTCCTCTTCCCTGCAGACAAACTGCTGTCAGAGCAGGGATCAAGTTCTGGCCCTTGCAGATCTTGGAGGCCTTAAATCTTAACCCAATCCTTGCTCATGTAGGAGTGTAGCAGTTATGTGGCAGAGACAGTGTCAGAGACATTTTGGAAACTGACAAGTTGCTAAAATGACTGCATATTCTCTAAGGACTGAATATCCTTATTTGAGTATATCACCTTTGCAGGCCCCTGATTCTATAAAGTCAACCTGGGACACATTTACTTGGGTCCACACAGTATGAAGAAAAGGTTTCGAGAACAAAAAATAACATTGCTCCTAACGTCAGGTTATTTGTCTCCCTTAAACCTGTTAGTCAGCCATTGTGAGCCCTGTCATTGCTTTTGGCCTTCTAAAATGTCCAGGTGTTAGGAACACCTGACCTCTCATTCTCCCTCCTGTGGCTCCTGTAGCCTGATGTGGGTTCTCCGCACAGTCACAGGCCCCATCGGCTCTTGCCGCTTCCTCATTCTCAGTTCCCTAAGTACCCAACTCCATCACCAGCCTGACCTGGATGTTTATCAGCTGAACAGCTGGGAAAACTTGGCAGCAGGGCTCTGGGGTACACCTATGCTAATGAACTGTTATCCTAAGCGTTAGCTGCCCAACTCTACAGCTTCTAAGGATATTAAAAAGGATTCTAAGGCCAGTATTTGAAAGCATTGAATACAACAAAGTTAAACAAGTTTGTTTTCTCTCTCTCTTAGCACTTCTCAGAGTCTCTAGTAGTTCAAAATCCATTATGAATTTCTAAGAAAGGGATAGAGTATGCAGTGTTTCCCAAATTCTTTTTTTCAGTCCAAAGAAAAAAATTAAGAATGACTGAGTTAAGACACTTTTCCATGAGACCTTCCCAATAATCCCAGTCAGACATTATTTGTGATGCTTTTACCCCTTATGTCTCGTAAAATTTTCTGTGTAGCTTTAGAGTTGGATGAGATAGAAATTTGTATTCTTTTAGCAGCTGCTGTAAGAATTCCTGATTCTTTTTGGATGAAGTTTAAGACAAGAAGCAGAAGATCCTCCTTGCATTCTATTAGGGGGTCGCCTTAAGGCCTTTGTTTTCTTGAACCCCCTAATGAGTTTGGGCATGTTAATTTGGAAGGCAGAGCTGGAATGCTTTAATAACAAAAATATGAGACATTTGAAGTTCCCAGGGAAATTTCAGGAAGGAGAGAGGAGTCAGTCAGACTAAATTCTTCATGGGAGAAAGATCAGAGAGGAAAAAGGAAACAAACAAACAAACAAGCAAACTAATGGTGGGCCTGCTGAAAAGAAGCTTTCTGGGAGAACAGAAATGTCTAATGGGAAATTTTAAGCTGTTTTTATTGGGAATGCAGCATAAACTGCTCTTTTGTTCCCACTGTGATGCCTCCTTGGCCCACACCGGTGGCGTGTGAGTAGGTTCCTTTGCAGACTGGGCACAGCGGTGGATGGGCTGGAGCTGGCAGGGGAAGCTGACGTCTGGGTGGCATCGTTACTTATGTTCGTGTCTCATCAACTCCCCTAGACTGTAAGCAGTGATTGAATGAATGAATGAATGAATGAGTAAATGCATCGCTTTTTAAGCAGAAGCAGCAGGTGAGGATTTCTACTTAACTGGGACTAGACCCAGCCGCTCAGCCATTAATAGGATAGAATTACTTAGTAAAGTAGGGGATTAAATTGGTATTTGTTGAACTAACTCATTTCTGAGTCAGTGAGAAAGGTGCTGTTCTCTTGGTTGGAAGCATGCTCTTCCACGTAGAAAGAACTAGAGCTTTAATCTTTAACATCAGAAGACTACTTTAATTATGAACACCTGGCCTTCTAGATTCCAAACAACATCTCTGCTCTGTTCTATGGATAAGGAACCAATGGTAAAACACAAAGATATCACACGTCTCCATTCTCTGTTAGAAGGTAATTGCTCCCTTACATGTGTTTCCATAGCATTTTATAACAAACTAGGGTTCTGAGGTTCACCACATTGTATTACAGATATCATACATCTTTGGTTTCTCCATAACACTTCAAGGTTCAGATGTAGCCAGGTCCTGTGTCCTCTTGGGGGGCTGAAAAGATGACCACAGAGGCTTTATTTTCTCGCTACTTGCCTCTCTTCCTTGAAAGCCTGTTGGTATCTTGATGGAAGGGACCATGCTTCACTCACTTCTGAAGCCCCACTGCCTTGCAGTCTCTGGGCCATAGCAAGTGCCAATCAATGCTTTCAAACTGAATGGCATGTGGGGAGAAAGCTGGGTGCTGGTGCAGTAATGGTGACCAACTCAAGAATAATTCGTTAGGGTTCCCTGGAACGGCCTGGTCTTGACACCTTTACTTGTCATCAAAAATGTCCTTTAATTGCACAATTAATTGCCAGAACCCACATCTGGTAGAACTGTGAAATGAGATATTCTATATTGATGTGAGAAGGAATCGCATCGTGTTCACATGAGAAAGGAGATTTAGGCTTCTTTGGTAGAAAGCTTGGCTGACATAACCTCTCTTGTTTCCACAGTGGCTCTAAATTTAGGAATTTCCACAGCAAGTTTGTCTTTTGAAATGCATTTACTGGGAAACCATTTGTCAGTCCCAGTTATCCACTGGGAGGAGAGTGGGGAAGGATTTGGTTGTCATTTCAGGAGTCATGCTGGGCTCCTGAGATGCCACAGTTGGTGGAAGAGATGACCACAGAGCCCAACATCTGAAAGGGAGGGCTGTGGACTCAGTCATGTGCAGATCATTTAACTCTTTGGATAGTTAATTACTTATTCATTCGACAAACTTTATTAAGCCCCTGCTCTGTGATAGGCACCATTTTAAGAAAGGGAATTCATTCTTGAAGCAAGACAGAAAAAGTTTCTGCTTACAGGACTCATGATGACACACACATAAATGAGGATATCAGGTGGTGTGACAGGGAATGGCTGGGCGGTGGTTTGGAAAGGCATCTCAAAAGTGTCATTGTTTAGTTGAGACCTGAATTAGAAGGAGTCACATAAAGAACAGGAGGAAGACCCTGCGGCCTTTCTCAGAAAGTGTGGTGTGTTCCAGGAACAGAAGGAAAGCCACTGTGATGAAGGGGAGGTGCAGCAGGTGGAGATCGCAAGTTGAGTCCTGCACTGACCCTGAACTTCTGGGCCTCACCAGGGTTAACACTGTGTCTTTTCTTCTCTTGCAGACGACTTTGCAGAGGAGGAGGAGATGCAATCCTTCGGTTACAAGAGGTTTGGTGAGTTCCAACAAAGCTCTTTCCTTCTCCGTGCTCAATCTGGGTTACAGTAACAAGACCTTTGGCGGACCTTAAACACACATGGACGTGTGTGGCTCTGAGGCCCAATCTTGGTTGGAAATTGAGTTTCTGTAAACAGGTGGATGATTTCTCACAATGCTGATGGCAGTGGAGCAGGAGTTGTGCTCAAGCACAGGATGCTTATGGGGTTTGCTGGGTACAAACTAGATGGTGTAATAGGCAAAACATGGTGGGAAAGATAAACCTATGACAAGACAGGGGCAAAAATACCTGGAATGTCTCTGTTTTTATATTTAGAAAACATCTTTCCTTTTTCCTCAGGCCCCATGCTTATAACTCAGTCAATGCTAGTAGACAGTGAGAAGACTTTTTCTAGAAGCCCAGCTAGACACAAGTGCTCTGTGGTAGGCTGGATAATGAATGGCTCCAAAAAATGTCTACACCCTGATCCCTAGAACCTGAATGTAACCTTGTATGGCAACAAGTGCTTTGCAGATGTGATAAAGTTAAAGAACTTGAGATGCAGAGATTATCCTGGGTCATCTGGGTGGGCTCTAAATGCAATCACAAGTGTCCTTATAAGAGAGATGGAGAAGGAGATTTGACACCTGGAGGAGAAGGCAGTATGATGGTGAAAGCAGGCACTGGAGTGATATACTCTGAAGGTGGAGGATGGTGCCATATGCCAAGAAACACGGGTGGCCACTAGAAACTGAAAAGGGCAAGGAAATGGATTTCCTGTTCAGAGCCTCTGGAGAGAGCACAGTCCTGCCAACATCTTCATTTCGGCCAACGGAAGCTGATTTCAGCCTTGTGGCCTCTAAAATTGTAAGAGAAAAAATTTGTGTTGTTTTCAGCACCACATTTGTGGTAATCTGTTGAAGCAGCTATGGCGAGCTAATGCCCTCTCCTCTGCCTCCTGATCGGCTGCACACGGGCCCTTCTCTCTTTGACCACGCTTCTCACGCTCGGCAGTTTGGCTTTGCACTGCCAGTGAACATTACTGCAGAGTTCCAGAGGTGGTTCAAGGGAACTGAGGTTTTCCGCCCAGCTTGTTTCTGTGCTTTGGCCCGAGGAAATGAAAAAGGGTAAAGGAGAAAAGAATGAGAGAGAGAGAGAGAGAGTGTGTGTGTGTGTGTGTGTGTGTGTGTGAGAGAGAGAGAGAGAGAGAGAGAGAGAAAGAGAGAGAGAGAATGACAGAGAATATGAAAGAGAATGAATCTACTTCCTGGCTGGCCCAGCCGGGCGAGGCTCAGCGGTTGAGCACTGACCTAGGATCCAGGAGATCGCGGTTCGATTCCTGGTCAGGGCACATGCCCGGGTTGCGGGCTTGATCCCTTGTAGGAGGCCTGCAGGAGGCAGCTAATCAATGACTCTCATCATTCATGTTTCTATCTCTCTCTCTCCCTCTCCCTTCCTCTCTCTGAAATCAATGAAGATATATATACTTTTTAAAAAAAACAAAAAACATCCTGGCTGCACTTTGGTTAAAGTTGACAACCCCCAGCTGCTCTGGCTTCCTCATTCTTTAGCATTTTTCCTTCTGGACATACACTTCTGTGTATCTTCGTGGGGAAAAATAGGGCTTTGAAATGGGAGTGCAGTGGTGCCAAGCCCGTAGCTCCTCCATTCATGTGCTGGCAGAGTGGCTTGTGTTCAGTTCTTCTTCCCTTCCTCCATAATACTGTCCCGTATCTACACAATTACATATTTCTGGATGAGTACCCTGTGTTCTGCTTTCTGATGGTGGGTTCACTGATGGTGGTAGCAGGAGTGAAAATGAAATCAAGAATTATAGTGCAAAGGAAAACAAAACAAAAATGAAAGGCAGAAATAAAGAGGAAGATCAGACTTGTCAAAATAAGGCAAAATAAATGTTGACATGCCTACATATTTTGGAAATCAGTAGATTTCAGATCTGCAGTTGGAAATCAGTAGAAGTATGAAGAACCGAGAGAAAAAAAATTTGCTTTAAAAAGAGTGACCTTTAGAGAAATGTTATTTAAAATTTGATGACTATGTAACTAGCTAGATGGGTGGGGATTTGGTGGAAAACAACCACCACGAAAAATAGTAAGTTGCTGAAAGGATTTAATGTGTTGTGGTTAGATTATGTGTGGAGATCATGAACTGATGACTCAGAGGAAATGTGATAATAATTTACAAATACTGGACAGCACAAACGGAGGAGTGAAGAGAATGATACCAAGTGACACAAGTAGGAAAAAGGGATGAAATTAAAATGGGAAACTTTGGAATAGGCTGTGAAAGAGACGTTCTGATGTTAAAAATTCTTAGATTCAGCTTTTAGGCAAAATGATGGATATTCAGCTCAGGAGTCGAGTAGAATTTTGGAGATGGAAGAGCCTTTGAGATGATTTAAATCAGCCTTTAATTTTACAGATAAGGAAGGTGAGGCCCAGATTAAGTTCTTCTTGAGCAAGTTAGCTGGAGCTGGGTGGGGTTGGAGTAGTTTTGGGGAAGGGTCCAGCAGTGAGGTTGAAGTGACCTCTCAACCTCTGTGTCCTAGAAGGGTCCCTATAGTTCCAGAACTCTTAACATGGGCTGAACATTCCAACCTGGCCCCACCAGGGAGGCCTCATCACTTTTGCAGGACCTAGGACACTGGACTTGGTTTTATAGAAGATAAGTGGGCTTTCAGTTCCTAAGAAGTGGGCAGAGCTGGTCATTGAAAGCAACAGAACCGAAGAGCCCATTCCTTCAGGTATTAAAGAAGGACAGAGTTAGGCGGGGGGGGGGGGGGGGGGGGGGGGCGGGGGGAGGCATTCAGGGACTGGACAGCCCTGTAGGCCCTGCTCCTACTCACTCTGTGACTTGAAACCAGTCACTTCAACTCTGTGGGCCTCAGATCCTGCATCTGCCCAGGTAGGTAAGTCTACCTCACAGGCCTTTGGTGAGACTAAGAGAGATACCAGATGGACAAGTACTTTGAAGGCGCAGCACTATAAAAAGAAAGGTGGCATGATCACTCTCCTGAGAGTCAGGGCTGTCATTACTCTGCACATGTTGGTACAGCTACTGCTGAACATCGGAGTGTGACAGGCCTGACACCTCATTCCTGAAGACATGTAAAGGTGTGATTTACCTCCGAATGTGGGAATATTCTTTGCTTTTATTTTTGCAATAGTAGACTGGATAACATAGAGGGTTTAGTTATTGTCTCATTTCCAGCATGTCTTATTTATGCAAATACGATGATGACAACCTGAATTTAGGCTCCAGATGAGCCAGAGGTTAATTATCCACAGGACAAAGGGGCCATTGTTTTAGCAAATTGTTACCTGGTGGCTTGTTTTCAGTTATTTATATATAGTTATTCAGAAACATTTGCTAGGTAAAGTCAAGGCTGTTTACATAATATTGTGCTTTTGCCCTGGCCAGTTGGCTCAATTGGTTGGAGCATCTTCCCATACACCAAAAGGATGTGGGTTCGTTTCCCAGTCAGGGCACATACCTAGGTTGCAGGGTCGATCTCCGGTCAAGGTGTGTATGGGAGGCAAGTGATGGATATTTCTCTCTCACATCGATGTTTCTCTCTCTCTCTCCCTCTAAAATCAATAAAATAATAATAATAATGTGATTTTTCAAATTCAATACAATATTACAATGAAGAGCAAAATGGGTGGTCTTTTCCAGTGATCTAGTATGGTGTGGTATTATTTTAGGACAGTCATCCCTTGCCTATTCCAGGATTCATTATTGCACTTTGGTCTCAGCCAGGTCTCTTTTTCTTCAGCTTTTTTGTATGTCATGCTTGTTAACCCCTTTCCCAAAGTTCTGGGCATGTGTCTGAAGAAGAGATAGAGTTAAATCTGATGGGTTTGCCATTTATTTTCTTCTCTGACCAATGCTTTGATGAGGGGAGATTTTGAAAGGTTAATGAAGTGAGCATTTTCAACATTTAATCAGGCTCTGAGGGTCAGCGTTTCTGGCCTCAGTATGCAGAGCTAATTAATTTGGGATGTAGCTATAGTTACAGTGTGGCTGAGTTCATCCTCCGGAACATGAGTTGCCAGTATATTAATTTTTATTTTCTATAGATAGAATATTATATATACTACAATGATATCCTTCTGCTTATTTCCCACTTACTGTTTTCTTCAAAAATAGCACACATAGCTCTGGAAGCCTTTATTGTTATAGTTAGCAGGAGGAGAAAGAGAATTAGTCCATATTCTAAGGGATAAATATACATTTATAAAATTGGAATTTGCGATAAATTGATACATGTCTTCTGAAACCTTCTGATTAGTCCTATGATTACCCTGAATGCATTCAAATTAAAAAATTTTGTTTTTTCATGAAAGTGATAGGGAATAGGAGGTAAGAAAATGACATTTCAGTTCCAAGGGATAAGTGCATCAGCATTCCACAGGAGAAGGGGAGAAGTGTGGGAAGAGGGGTGAGTTCCAGACCCTACCCTTTAACCCACGTGGAAGTGATTATAACAAATCCAGCTCACATTTTTTGTTGTTGTTGTTTAAAATATATCTTTATTGATTTCAGAGAGAGGAAGGGAGAGGGAGAGAGAGAGAGAAACATCAATGATGAGAGAGTCACTGATCGGCTGCCTCCTGCACATCCCCCACTGGGGATCAAGCCACAACCTAGACATGTGCCCTGACCAGGAATCAAAGCTCGATCTTCTGGATCATAGGTCAGTGCTCAACCGCTGAACCACACTAGCCAGGCCAGCTCACATTTGTGTGTGTCACTTTTATCTTCCCAAAGGACTTACAAATGTTTTCTTCCTTCACAACAACTGCATGAGGCCAGCAGGCCAGGTGTCATCTTTCCCACTCGATGGCTGCTTTTCATCTTTTCTGGGGACAATGGGGTGCAGTGGTGGGCAGTGGTTAAGTGAGTGGACGCTGGAACCTGGTGTGTGTTTTGGATCTGAGTTCCAATACTCACCAAGTCTGTGCCTTGGGTACATTGTTGTTTAAAATTGTAAAGTCTCAGTTTCCTCACTTGTAAAATCTGGGTCATAATAGGCCTACTCCATGGGGATGTTGAGGAATTAAGTGTGATCCTGGGTTAGCACAGTGCCTGACACATGTGAACATCCCCTAAGTGTTGCCCATTATTCCGATATTAGGTTCTTTCTTCTTCAACTATTTGGTCCTGCTGCTTGAACATGGTGTCTAGGATTTAGTAGGTCCCTGAAACCTTTTGGTTTTCAGCAGCCTCGTGGATTCACACCCCCTGCTTTATTGCTGAGAACTGAGAGAGGCAAGAAGGCCTGGGGACAGTGGCTGTCTGCCCCAGCCCCATGGCAGGCAGTGTTGGGTATAATGACTTGCACCACTCTGAATGTCGTGGGCCCTCCCTCTGGAGTCTGCTTGCCCCTTTCTGTGCTGAGGGGGTGGGGGCAGACCGCATTTGTTTCACTGGTTGCATTGGGGTCTCTTGTGCTATCTTTGGAAAATAATAGGGTGTCCAGAGTTGGAATGACTGAGGAGCAGGAGATACATGGTTCCACAGGTCAGATTTAAGGGTCGACAGTGAGCAACTGGGGCAGCTGGAAACATTTGTTGTTTGTGTTTGGCAAAGTTGCTTCCTTGGGTCTCAGCTATAGGCAGTATTTATAGCTATGAGAGAAAAAAAATCTGAAAAATTGCAAACTGTGGAACAGCAACAAAAAGTAAAAGGAAGCATTCTCTATGGAGTAGAATTTGTCTTTTGTAAAAACTAAGTGGAAAAGTTGTAAGAGAAATACCGAAAAATTATTTAGGGGTTACAGCCAAAAATAGGGGTTTCCAATGCCTTTTCCTAAGTGAGTCCTTGAATAGTTTTGTTTACTCACAACTTCACAGACTTCCCTGAACCAATAGTCTTAAATAAGCTGGGCTTTTTCTTTTCCCTTGGATAATAATTTCAGATGAGTAAGAATATGTTTTAACAGTTTAACCTGCACAATGTTGGGCATGTGGAAGCAGCCTGAGAAATCTGTATTGAGTAGAGCTCAGCCCTGTTCCAGAACTCCCCCTCCCACCCCAGTCCCAACACACACACACTCCTTACCTTCCATTCTCCCAAACCCATCCTCCAAACCAGTGACTAAAGTAAAATCATTGAACTGTTTCTTGCCAAAAGGTTCAGAGGAACTGGATGTCTAACAGTGTAGAGAACCACTTGGGCTTCTGAAAAGTAGCAGCACCAAGATGCCTAGCCAAATAGCCAGAGAGAAAGGCTCTTTGTGAGGCACATGATGAGTTTCTGCTTTCAGTGCAGAGAGGACTGAAGAGTTTACCAAGAGGATGCTGAACTGTCTTTGGGAAGCTGCTCAAGATAAACACTTTGATGCCTCGACTTGTGGTTGTTTGGGCTTGGGGACCAGGCTGCCTGTCTCTCCTCTCCTGGGACCCTTCCCAGAAGGCTGGCTTCATCTCTGGGTTTGGAGAAGGCGCCGCTTTGAAGTTATCCACCTCCAACTACAAAGGAGGGCTGCACACATTCCTCTCACCACAGCCCTTCAAGACTGACACCAGCAGAGTTCACCCCTTTCTCTGATAAGAATGCCTGGAATTTCCATCATTTCCTGTAGGGAATGACTAAATAAGCTCAGCATGAGACTGTCCTTTCAGCAGCACCTTTTCCAAACATCTCTGGATGGAAGGGGTATAACATCAGGCAGAGGACTGACCCAGGGCAGAGAGATAAGTTAGAGGCAGGGAATGAGAGTCTGACTTGGTCCAACTGGATTTCTATGAAACGTCCAAAGCCATTTGCATCATTTCGTGAGAGGGTTTTGTTTATGTTGCTTTGCAAATCCTAATGGAATTGATATTTCTGATTGTATAAGAATGTCCTGTCAAATAGCATGCAGAGAAGTAGATGCAAAAGAGATTCTTAGGGAGAATCACCTCTCAGGGGCTTTGCAGAAAAGCTCATCTGGCCCTTCTACCCTCTGCTTCCAGTCAAGCAGGCAGGATTCCTGAGATCTGAGGAGAGTTCTCTGGCCATCACTTTCTTTTTAAATAACTTGAGGAATAACTAATTTTTATCATTATAAATGCTAAAGTGATATTTACAACCTCCCTTGACAACAGTGTTTGTTTAGGTTTCATTCCCCCCCCCCATCAAGAATGTCTTGCTGGCCCAGCCGGTGTGGCTCAGTGGTTGAGCATCGACCCATGATCCAGGAGATCACACTTTGATTCCGGGTCAGGGCACTTGCCTGGGTTTTGGGCTCAATCCCCAGTAGGGGACGTGCAGGAGGTAGCCGATCAATGACTCTCTCATCATTGATGTTTCTCCCTCTCTGAAATCAATAAAAACATATTATTTAAAAAAAGTCTCACTGGTTAGGTCAGATGCTCCCTACCTAGTCTTTCTTGCTCATCAGTAAAAATTTGTTCAACACCACATTCCCATGTGATTATGATTTTTAAAAAAATCATTTTCATATGGAAGAAACCATTAAGCATCTTTTCTGTCCCAGAAATCCTTTGAGATGAGAATTACCTGCAGTTTGCAAGGGGAGGGCCTGAAGCTGACCAGGCCAAGTGGCATGGCCAACATTTGATTCGACATCACTTCAGTCCCCATTGTTCTTTCCACTCTACCCATGACTGAGGGACACACAGATATGTCCTTCCTCAAAGCACCTCAAATTTTTGATGGGAAAATTAATGACTGTGTTTGTGGACTAACTCACCAGTTGCTTATACATGCATGGTCTTATATTTCATTATTTTAAAATATGTATAGTTTTTCTGAAAAGCAATAAAAAAATATCCCTGGGGAGGATTAGAATATGTATAGGTTGAATACTTGAGCCCTGAATTTTCAACCATTTCAAATATAACCCCCACCCCCACCCCTTCCTTCCATGGTTTTCATTCACTTATAATTCCTGGTAAGAGTGTGGGGAAGGAGCAGAAGGGCAGTAATTTGTTTTTCCTACAATTGGGTTAAAGCGGAATGTGGTGTGTTTTTATTTTTTGGAAAAATTAAAGAAAAACAATCTCAGCCATTTTCTTCCTACGACATCATGAAGACATTAGGTTGTTTCCAGTGTTTGGTTGCTGGGGGCAGGGTGGGAAAGAGTTATTCCTTTTTCTAGCAACTTAAAGCAGATGACCTTGGAAACTTTCCTTGAAAGATCTGAGCCTTTCATTTGGAGGCCCCTGGGAATGGGGAAGATGTCCTAGAGCCGTGGGCTTTGAGGGAAGACCAGGGACCTCAGCACAGTCCTGAACTAGAGTCTCTTCTTCTCTCTCACCTTGCCTGCTGGTGCCCTTGATGTTCAGAATGGTGGCTGGTTAGGAAGCAAGGCTTTAGAACTGGGCAGTCCTCGTTCACATGCCGGCGTAGCCCTTTACCAGCAAGGTATCCAATGTCTCTAAGCCTCACTTTGCTCATCTATGAAATGGGAATGGCAAGAATACCATCTTTACGGGGTTCATGGGTTATAAAACCTATAAATAATATATATGAGGGGCCAGGTATATAGTAGGTCTGCACTAAACTGTGGCTGTCGTTAAACTGCTGACTACTCTTGCTCTTCTCTTCCCTTCCCCAGGCCTCAGCATCCTGTCCTTTGTGAAGCCCACTAGGCCTCATGCTCTCTGATCCTTCCCACCCGCTATCCTACCTTCATCAGAATCTTACTGCCCTCACTCCTGTATTCTCTGTCCTGCATCCAGGCCATAATTTGCTCAGGGAATATCCAAGGAGTCTTTTTTCCTGCAGGGTCTTTCCTAAGGAAGGTAGCACATACTGGGGGCTCAGAGCAGCTTTCGTGGAGAAGTGGTATAGCATCCTCATGGCTAAGAGAATGTGCGCTGGAGCTGGGCTGCCTGGGTTCAGCTTCCAGCTTTGCCACTTACTGGCAAGATAGCCTTAAACCTCTGGGTGCCTCAGTGTCCTCACCTAAAGGATGAGGTAATTACCTACCTATATGGATGGAGTGAGAACTGAATGAGTTCATACTTAGAGCAGTTCCTTGTACATAAAAAGAACCAAATAAATGTATGCATTATGAAACGTGACATAAGTGGTCACAAGGTGGCTACAGAAGTTCCAGGTGTGTGAAAGACATTCTTTGTTTTAGTGTCTTTTTGGGAGTAAGAAACTTTCCCAGAAGGCCTTCAGTATACTTTACCTCACCTGTCACTGGCCAACATTGAGCCACAGTCTTTGCTTAAATCAGTTATGGACAAAGGGAATGGGCTGGCTCTGGTTGGCTTGGGCTAGTTGTTTGGGGTAGAATACATGGTGAGGAATTAAGCACCCTGATGACTATTATTATATATAATTTAATATCCCTAATATATCATATAATATTATAAGTATATATTATATATAACATTATAAAATATAATATATTTATAAGTTAATGTTAAATTAGACAGTGATCATTAATTATTAAATAACAATATAATTTAATTATAATCAGATCTATTATATTTATAATTTGTTCCACTTATAAAATTATCATGTTTTATATAACACATTGAAAAATTCAGTTTATTTACACAATAATTACAAGTTTACATTTAAATGATTTGTAATTTTGTTACAAATGGAGCTATAAGGTATTGAACTCTCAAGAACCCTGAGTGCTTAGTTTTTGACAGTTTATAAAAAGAGAAAACTGCAAAAATAAGAAATCAGTATGATAGTGAAGGGAATGAGTAAATGAATGAACAGAAGTTATTTTGCTTTCTTGGAACTTAGTATTCTCAATAGTGTTAAGCAGATTTGAAGAAACAACTTTTTTCAGAAGAGGAATTTAGAAAAAAGTGGAGAAAGTCCCAAATCCTAGTAAATACAACTCTTGCTACAGGAAATATTGCAAAATTGGCCTCCTGTTCTGAGTCATAACTATGAAGACTTTCTGCTTCTTGGGAATTTTGTTTTATCTTTTATAAGTTTTTGGAAACTGAAATTGGGCCCTGATTAAAGCAAGCCTCTCTTTTTATCCACTGGGGCAGTATTTGGGGGGGGGGGGGGTGCATGAATATTTCCACATAGGTCGGTTTCCTCCACGCACTGCAGAAGGTGAAGGCCTTTAGACTTGCCAGGAAAGCAGGAGAATGGAACTAGAAGTCTGCCAGAGTCCTGTCAGAAATCCAGACTGCATTCTTATTCTAAATGCCTAAAGATGCCTCCTATTCTCTAATATATGAAATAACCTTTGCAACACATCCTTCTTGTTCTGTGAATCAGGAAAATGCTTAAAATCGTTGCTGATGTTTTAGAGTTTGAGTCTTCAATCTCAGCTCAAGCATTCAAAGAAGTATCAGTGAGAGAGAGTCATACGCTTCCCCTTTGGGTTTTATTTTATTTTGTACTTGTATGAGAAAGTCCTCATGATATCTCATATTTAGTACTTCACCAGGGCCATTTGATAAGGAATATCCTGATGTCATGACTGCTCTACCTCACATGTTGCATAGCAGTCTTACTGTTGAATCGCTTTTGGAAATAATTGAGGGGAAATAGGAACACTTATTCTGATCGGGATGCACTGACTGCCTTCCATGTGCCGTGAACTGGGGTACGAAGATGGATAAAACAAGATCCCTGCTCTTGACTATTTTATTGATTATCCTTTTTATTTTCTAATTCATTTTTTAAAAATTTCTCAGAAAACAAAAGGTATAAAAATCCTTATGAAAACAGAAATTTTCTCCTAAAAATGTCCATACTAGGAATAGCTAAGTTCTTAAGCCTTGTCAAAGGCTTCCCCAGAAGTGTCATAAAGTGTACGTAGAGCAGAGGGCTTCCATTTTGGGGTTGGAAGTGATATGAAATAGGGTGTCAGAGTCCATGTAGATTCTGCAGGTGGGAGTGGGGAAGTAGAGTGAAAGAGATGGGGGGCCGGGGGAAGTCCACTGGCCCAGGGAAAAGGTGAATGAAGCATTAATGGGAATTTAGGGAAGAGATTCAAGCAAGGAACACCAACCTCACTTTGTGAGATTTGTTGAGAAATTGAAGCAAACATGGCTCATGGGAAAATGTCAGTCTTAGTCAATTCGGTATGAAAATGACGTGACAGTTATTAACCATCCATAATGTGTTGGGCATCATGCACAATAAAGAAGGGAGGTGTGGCCTTTTGCCTTTGGGAATTTCAAATTTAATGAGAAGCAGACGGAGTATTCCAACAGCGGTGCATTTGCATAAAAGAAAAATATCAACCAACCCTACAAATTGCTTTCCCTCCCACCCGCAGAATTTCAAAAGGCACAATAGAGGGCACCACATGCCAGATGGAATGCGAGCCGCCTCGTTCTGTCTCCAGTGGCATTGTTAAGTTCAGCATTGGCAAAACTTCAATGGTTTTGGATAAGGCTGAGACTCTCCTTTGCACCCTGCTCTCCCTGTCTGTGTGAATGAAGAGGGCAGAGACGCAGTCCCTTTCCTTGGCCCCACAGAAGAGGTTCAGGACGAGGTGTGAGAATCTGTTTGATATAAGCCCGTGGAAGAGGGTTGGAAGGTAATTTCCTTCTCCATATGCTGCATACAGCATCAACCACAGCTGTTATTAAACTGCAGCCATCTGATTCTGCTCTACTTATTAACAGCAGCGATGTTCATTTCAAACACAATTCAGAAAGTGTGTAATAAAGTAATTTGGTTCAGAAGCCTTCACTCTTTGTTCCACTTTTGATCGAACAAAATGCACCTCCTGTAAATAGTGAAGCCTGTGAGTGAGGCTCTCAAGGGCAGCCCGAGTGCCCTTAAACACGTGCATTGCACCACCAAGCCTTCATTGGCTGGTCGTGGAAGGAGGGATAAGAGTGCCTGTTAGAGGGGCACTGTGAGGATGAATTAACGTAAGTGAAGTGCTGAGCACAATGCCTGGCACTTACAAGTACTCCATAAATGCTCATCATTAATCAAGAGAAAAAGAGGAAGAAAGAGAACTATTTTTTTAAATTGAGTTCAGTATTTCATTTGAGCTCTTTCCCTCCATCTTTAACTATATAGACACAAACACATATCTGTGTGTGTGAATACTCTGTATGTGTGGGCATACCTGTGCATTTGAAGAGGTCTGAATTGGAAGCGTGAAGATCAGAGGTGTAGTCTTTCTTTTGCTACATACTTACTAATTAGCAATGTTAAATGATATAAACTCTGTGAGTCTCAACACAGCTCTTCTGCAAAATAAAGGGGCTGGAATAGATGATTTCAGGGACATCTTTAGGCCATGCCGTGTTACGGGTTTGCATCTATAATGTGATCCAAGGTTCTATTCTGCTACTACATTCAGTTTATATATATATATATATTTATATATTTACTTTCTCTTACCTGAACAATTCAGAATAAATATTTTAGTACCTTCATTCCAGACATACTTTCCAGGTATCTGATACAAAGTTTAGCTGCAAAAATTGGCAGAATAGAAAACTCATCCCAGTTTTGTTCAAGATATTAGTGATCTCATGGTTATTGGTTTTCATTTTGTTCTGTTCCTTCTTTCATGTAACTTTAGGGGTATTGAAGCATTTTCTAGGCTTAATGTGTTTTGAACTCTCTTTATTCTAGATTTCTACACTCAAATATGGAAGATTTTATTCCCTCCACACTTTATAAAATCAGTGGGCAATTATTCAAATACGTGGGTCTGTAAATGAAATAAAAAGCATAATGTTTCCATTAATAATCCCAAGAAAATTTGGCAGTTTCTCTCAGTTCAGTGATCTGTTTATATTTATCAGATTATGAAATTTTCCTTTGTGCTTCTCTTGTTGATGCAGGACATATTGAATGAAAACAAATCTACTAGCTATCAGCAAAGGAAAAAATCACTTTAGCCGCACCCCTTATTCAGAAGAAGGCTCATTGGGGGCTGTGATTTTCTCACCCTGAGTTATTTGCCAAGTATTAGAATCTACAAAAAATAAAATAAAATAATAAAAGAGTAGCCAGTGGTCTGTGTCTTAGGGCTTTTTTCCTTCCTCCAAGATTGTGGTTATGCAAAGTGGGAACACTTTTAAAAAGCTTGTGAGCTTGTCCTAGTCCCAGCTGGGAAATTATTAGGTGAACTCCCTCCCTCCCTTTTTGTAAATAGTTAGCCTCACTTTGAAAATTGTGAATGAGACAGCAATAGAACGAAGGGAAGACCAAAGGAAGAGTATTATTATTATTTTTCATATTTATAAATGCAAACACCCAGAAAAGATGGATTGTGGTCAATTGAAAGTGTATTTTTATTTCCTTGCTGAGCACTTGGGTGGATTTAGGTACTCCCACAGTTGGAGAGAGCTGAAAATTTCGAGTTCCTGGGGTGCTAAAGGAAGGAAGAAGAAAGAGAAGAAATAGGGGAGGGAAAGGGAGAGAAGACAAGAGGTAGCAGAAAGTTTCGCAGGCTTTGGGGTTGGGAGTATGAGGCAATCGAATTTCGTTTTCTGGGGACAGGGGTTACAGGAAGAAGGCATGTGCAAATGCTTGCATCTTTGTAACAACTCACTTTTTAAAAATATTTTCCCTGCCATGGTGTAAGTTCAATGCGGACAGAGATAGTGTCTGTTTTGTTCACCATTGTACCTAGGACAGTTCCTCGGCTCAACAAATATTTGAGAAAGAACAATGTGTTTTGTGTGCTTCTACTATGCATTGTCCTTGGGGTGTTTCCTTAAATCGTACCAAAGCTCAGGACCTGGTAGGCCTCTCCCCGAAGGCGCCTGTGTTCGGTTAAAGAGCTCTCTGAAGTTGAATTCAGGGAAGGCAGGGGACCAGGTTCCAAATCAAACAGTTAATCAAAGCACAGACTGGAATCCAGGAAAAGTAAAAAAGGCAGGGGGTAGTCCTGAGAAGGAGGAAGATAAACCGGAGCCAACGTTGGGGAGGGGGCAGTCCAGTATTCTCTGGGATCCTTAGAGGGAGAGGGCTGAGGGAACCAAGGAGCTGCTCTGAAGCACCGGAAAATCTCCAGCTAAGGTAGGGCCAGGTGTCTGCCTGCTTCTTCAGAAAGACACTGGGAAGGTTTTTTCTGCTTCAGCTGAATTTACCTTATTTTGTGCTTAATTAAAATAATAGGGCTCCTGTGATGTGCAGATACACTGGGGAAGTTTTAGGAAGGATGGTGGTTACTAGTAGTCACCTGCACTTCAAGGTGATCTATTTAACCAGAGTGCCCCGCTCCTGAGATCTAGCTGCTGTCAGTGACGGTGTTTTTAAGAGATTTGTCTTTCAGAGATATGAAAGGTTGCAGGAACTTTGGATCTAAGGTTCCTGAGATTGGGGAAGAAACGTTTCTAGATGTGGGCCAGGAGCTCAGATGGGAGAGTGTGAAACACAAACTTTCCATAATTATCAGTTTTGTTTAGGTCTGTTTCTGTCTCCCCTCTTCCCAGAAAGCAGGTAGGAAGGAGGGAGCTGGCTTCAAAGGGCTAGAGGGAGAATGTGGATCTCAGGGGAAACTGCCTTTAAATGTAGCCCCCCCCCCCCCCCCCCAGTAACAGGAGTCTCCAGAATCCTACTTTGCAAAGCCAGAGGCTGGATGGGTTCCCCTGGGCTAAGCCCCTTCCCCCCACACCTGCTGGGAAGAAGGACTTCTCAACCACCTTCTGTGGCTAGAGTTAACTTTCGCTAGGAATAAAATGTGAGTTCTTAAAATTTGTGTGAGTCTTGGGCCTTAGATGAGAGCTCATTGAGTAAAACACAACAGTATCTGTTCCGTACCTGTTATATCGTGCCCCTCTGCTACCTGGGATTGGACCATGGCACCGGTATTTATGGTTCTCACAGGTCTGGTGGGGGAGGAGAGAAATCAACATAACCATACTGTAGTTTAAAAGATACTTGAAGGGAAATAGAGGGAAATAGAGGACCAGATCCTGAAGTTAATTCTGCAGAGGGGAGGGACCTGTGATCAGAGAAAACAATAGAGAAGGATGATTGCTTAAGGGAGAGCCATTAAAATGAAGAGTCCCCCGCAGTCAGCAGGAGAGAGCCAGCGGGCAGGAAAGGAAGGGAAGACGGAGCCATAGGTGAGGAGCATGAAGTACCTGTCTTCCTGGGGAAACAGGCTGAGGTCTGTACCTGGGAGGAAAACGCATGCACACCCACAAGGGAGGTGACACCCCAGCTCTGGGTTCCAATATCCAGGGGTAGTCATTAAATGCTGTGTCCGTTAGGCACCTAATATGTGCTGGGTGCTGTAGAGGATTCAGAATAGTAACTCTGGTCCTTACTGTCAGGATGTTACAACCAAGTGAAAATGACAGAAGTTACTCATGTGAAACAACAGCAGACAATGGACGTCAGTAAAGATCTGTGGTGAAGACAAGAAGGAATCTGGGGGGGAAAAAGGGAAACCATTGCAGTGGTCTGGGGCTCTGGGTGAGGAGAGGTAGAAAAAGCTCAGAGTGCATGGGAGGTGTGGGGAGCTAAGGCCTCAGAGAGGGAACCAGAAACCCTTCCAACCTGGAGCTGGGGGTTTACGTTAAGTAGTGGGGGGTGAGGCCAGGTTAGGAAGCTGAAAGCTAGACCAAAGAATTTAGACGTGATGGGATTAAAATAACCGGTCTTTGAAAGTGTTTTAACAGAGCAGTCTGTGGGGCAGCAGCCGTATTGAGAGCACCTTATGTGGGGGCACAGAACAGTATTATAGAGAAAGTAGAAGTTAGGGAACAGGAGGAGAGAGCTGTAGCTGTCACAGTGAATAAGCCGATAATGGACTTGTGACAACGGGAATGAAGTGAGAGAGATACTGTAATCTGTGACTCCAAGATGTCTCTGACTCTTACTGGGGTCACTGATAGCATCTGCCTCTGAGATGCAAAGGTCAGCGAGGGAAGCAGCAGAGCCACAGCCCGGCCCCTGACAGTTCCAGGCACCGCCAGGAGGAATCCAGGCGCAGGCAGTGTTTACGATGCTTGCCGCCAACTTTAATTGCATTGAGACTATTAGGCAACTAATTATTTTTCTGTGTGTGTGCTTAATTACTTTCTTAATTTTAATAGATCTTTTGGTGGTTGGTTATTGCCAGATGTCTTACGTGCCACCATGTATATAGTGAGGTACAAAAAATAAGCACTTTTTACTAAGAGGTTGTCACTTCACGGGTGTGACAGTGTGGCGCTGGAAACATTTTTGACTTGGTGGAAAATAAAACAACAACAAACCAAGCCTAAAACAAAACATTGTAAAAGAAGTATGAACCAAAAAAGTGGATGAGGATGATATCCTGCCAAGGGAAAGCGAGTTGCTTTCTGGAAGAGCCGATGCTGAAAGCCAGCTCTGAAGCTCATTTGGGGAACCGGGGAGGAGGAAGTGGTGAGCAGAGCAGTGGGGCTGCAGGAGCAAGAGAGGCTCTCAGTTTGAGCCTGTGCTTCTGCAGACCCTGCCGCCCTCTCCCCAGACCAACCCGCTACCACCCATCCTCCTGAAAGCACAGCTATGGAAAGAGCTGGCTCTTCCACTGTTTGGGGGAGGGCTTAAATCTGAGATATTGCACTTTACTTTTCTTAATAAACTGGCTGGGGAGGAATTAACTTGGGGCTGATCTACTCTGCCTTTTTCAAATAGAAGAAAAATACAGGCTTCAACATTTCAACCATTGTTTGTTTATATCGGTTGAGTACTTGTATATTCATGTATATGTGGTCACATGCTCAGTCTCATATGTTCATTGGCTAAAATGTGTGTGGCATGCAGGGGCCTCACATGCCAGGCAGCACTCCTCTGTTATTTTTTTTAATAACAGCTTTATCGAGGTATAATTCACATATCATACAATTCACCGATTTAAAATATACAATTTGATTAGTTTTAGTGTGTTCAGAGTTGTGCAGCCATCACCACAATTGATTTTAGGATATTTTCACCGCCCAAGAAAGAAACCTTGTATCCCGTAGCCGTCACTCTCTCTTTTTCCCTCCTGCTCCCACTCCCCACCCCCCTCAGCAGTCACTAAGTTGACTTATGTGTCTATGGATTTCCTTGTCCTGGACATTGCATATAAATGGAATCATATAATATGTAGTCTTTTGTACCTGGCTTGTTTCACTTAGCGTAATGCCCTCAAGGTTCATCCATGTTGCCGTGTGTGTCAATACTTCATTCCTTTTTATTGCCAAACAATATTACATTGTATGGATAGACCACATTTTATTTATCTATTCATCAACTGATAGGCATTTGGGTTGTTTCTACTTTTTGGCTATTATGCATAATGCTGCTGTGAATGTTTATATACCAGTGTTTGTGTGGATGTATATAGGGGGTCCCCCCAAAAATGTATGCACACATTAACAGCTGATAACTCAATTTTCACTCCTTCCCAGGTTTAACTGATTTGAAATAATGGGCGAAGACAGACTAAGCTTTGAACAAAGAAAATTTATCCTAAAGTGCCACTGAACTTTTTTTTATGGGGATACCTAAAAGATAAAGTTTATGGTACAAAACCAGCAACAGTCAACAAATTGAGGGTGCACAAATACTGAATGAAATGATTTTTGATGTTTGTGATTTCATTGCTTCATGTTATCAGCAGTGCCTGGACCAAAACGGTCATCAGTTTAAAAACAGGCATTGACCAAAAAAATTATTAATTTCTGTAGATTCTTTTAAATTTTGAATATGAACTATATGTTAATATTAGTTAATAAACCAATATAGTTAATAAACACTGACTTTATAATCATTCAAAGTGTGTGTACATTTTTTGGGGACATGCTGTATTTTCACTGCTGTATTTTCACATGCTGAGTTTTCACTGGCTTGGAGTTGCTAGTCATGAGGCAACTCCCTGTTTAAGCTTCTGTGGTATTGCCAGACTATATTCCAAAGTCTGCACCTCTCCTTCATTATTGAGTATCCCTGTTTCCTTTATTCTAAAAGGGAAAAAATCAGCTTGAATTATTTTGCTATTATCATACAAGGGTGATGTGTATTAACTAAAAAGGAATAGTATTGAAATGACCTGAGAGTGTTTTTAGATATGTTGTCGTTTATTTACATCTCGATATCTATACATTTCACTTCACTTCAGTGCTACCATGTGGAAAAGAAGTCCTGGTTAACATTTCTGTTCTCCCCTTTTCCCTGAATTCCCAATTAAGTCAGTGAGTGTGTAGGGCAATGCTACACCTGAGCTTGCCAGTGCGGCAGCTTCCACCTCTATGTGGCTTCTGAGCCCTTGACCATGTGGCTAGTTCAGACTGAGATAAGCTAGAAGTCTAAACTCCACCCAAATCTGGAAGACATAATATGAAAAAAAGACTGTAAAATATCTCCTAATAATTTTTATATTGGTTGCATGTTGAGATGACAGTATTTGGGGCCTATTGGGTTAAATAAAATATACTGTTAAAAACAACTTCTTGTTTTTAATGTGGCTGCTAGAAAATTTAAAATTTATATATGTGGCTTATATTTCTATTGGACAGTGCTGTTATATACTGTCTTCAAGGGTTGTTTTTTGAACTACTGGGAAAGAAAACAATTTAAATATCCTTTGGGTAAACTCAGATGATTATTAGAAAATATTTTTATAACTGAAAAAAGACACCTTATTGAGAACAGTGAGTCAAGTGAATGCCAATCAACTTTCAGTAGTAGGGCTTTGACTGGCCAACTAATCCATAGTCCTTCAAAGTTAATTCATCACCTACCCAGCAAAATAAGACAAAGCCTTAACAGAAACATGACTGCAAAGACATTAAAGCAAAGCTCAGTGATAATTGGGTACAGTTCCTTCACTGACCCTCCCAGTAATGGGCTGGCCTGAGACAATGCCCCTCTCTGCTGTGTAAGCAGGAGAGTGGTCAGCGAACACTGCAGACTGAAAAAGAAAAGACGATGGGACATTTGTAGCAAACTACCTGGGAGATGTTGGGGAAGGTTAGTCACTGGGTTGTCCTTCAACTCATATGTGAATACCATTTAATCATAAATAGAGAGAGGTGGCCCTGGACATCTCGCCTGCCCTTTACGTTGAAGGTCAATGTTCAGATTACCAGGAAAGCTAGGTTGAAGGCATAACGTATTTGGCAAGCCTCTTTTGTAAAACACACATTATATGCTGGTGTTTTTCATCTCAAATATCTGGAAATAAGGTTACCACTAGTGGTTTCATGATTCAAAACAGAACAGACCTGTATTTTGGCAGCATCCCCAGGTAACATAATTTAGCTTGACTCTGGACCTTAAGAAAGATAAATTCCTGAATTCCACTCCAATGGGAAGAAAACTTCTTTCCCTTTGGCTGAGGCTTTCGCTGATGCATAAGATGAAATTTGGGGCAACAGTGGGGGGGGGGCGGGATTCAAAAGGTGAGACAAAGTCCATAAAACCTTAGGGCATGTAGCGAATAAAGAATCCTCCTCTCTCTTGTGGCCCATCCCAAGTGACCATGGAAGAAGAAGAATAAAAATAAGTAGGAGACAGCCAGGATTTTATTCTCGGACGACAGCGGAGGGACTCCACATGTGTTTAAATGACATCTCCTGTCAAAAGCATTTCCACTGTTTTACGGATATTGCTTACTTCAGCTCACTGCCAAATCAAAATAGCCGAGTCTAGTTTCTTCTTTCTCCTGACGAGTTCTTAAGTGAAAGAGTCGGCAGGCTAATCAGTCATCACTCATCACTTGTCCATTTTAAAGGAAGAACCTCAGGGCAGTGCTTCTGGGAAATACTGAGAGGTCATTATGGTTTACTGAACAACAGGATAATTAAGAGAGGACAATCCAACAAGCCGATTCGTGAGTTGAACACATGTTTTGTTGGATTTCCAGGTTGATTTCAGGGCCAACCTTACAAGAAATGATTCTCTTCTGAGAAGGTCCTCACATCATTTTTTCCTTCTATACCCTCCTACCTCGTGGCTGAGAAACGTGGGAGAGTCCGGGAATTGTATCCTGGCCCTTGCTCCACTTCCACCATGAAGCTTCCAGAAGGTGGAGAAAGGAGTAGACAAACTCCAGCACATAGAGGACACTTGCTGCCCTGGGTGCTCAGACAAAGCTGGTCTGGGGTTTCCTGGCCTGGAACTGACAGTAGCAGAGTTTTAAGGTAGACAGATTGATCTTAAACACCCTTCATGTCTCCACTCAGGTTTTACATACTGTGCCCCATCTGTCTCTTCCAGGCATCCAAGCCCCTTAACCCCTTTAAGCTCTCCTAGTGAGAAAAGCTGTTTGATTTATGATTTCACTTATAAATTCACTCAGCACATATGTACCAGGCACTGTGCCTGCTCCCTCTTCCAGGTGATCGTTCCTTCAAAAGTAGAACTTTGAGAAAGGGTGCTGCTAGTGACGTTCTAGACTTAATGCAGAGTGACAGAGTCAGTTTTGTTGGCATCCTTCAAATCTCAAGATAGGAAGGATTTTTCTGCCCATACCTGAGAGCCATCCTGTACCTAATAAATCCAAGTTCCTCATTAGAGTAGGGGTGACCCAACGCTATCCACCAGCCATGTAGGTGGCAAGTAAGAACTCTCTGAGTACCCATTGTGCAAAGTGAGAACTTCAGGTGCAGTGGTGCAGCAGAGAGGAAACTGGGAGAAATGGACTCATCTGGAAAAGACAAGTCTTGGGGAGTTGATCATATGGGAAGAGAATCCTGGATCATAACTTCTGCTGGGCAGGAATTTAGATGGAAAAGGTCCAAAATAAGAAAGGGCATTTTAACAGGTGGAACTGTCCAACAGTGGTCCAGGCTGCCCCATAAGTGGGTTATCATCAGCTCCTAGGTCCTGAACTGCCACCCATTCATGGAAGTGAGGGCCTGCCTTCAAAAAGTCAGTCTGCACAGTCAAGGAATGGGTGGTGCCTGTGGCTACAAGAGAGGCCCAGCCTGGATACTTCCCCTCCAGTCTCCTTCCCCGGCCCACACTCACATCTTCTCAGTTGTTTGGATAAATCTGCAAGCTCAGGTGGAGACAAGAGAATTGCTCTAAATTACTAGACATCTGTGTCCATTCAAACAGAAGACTTGATTCAGTAGCAGTTAAAATGATCATTGCTTTCTTAACATGAAAAATAAAAAATATGTCCTCAGGGGGATATTTCAAGGATAAGTTGGGAAACCGATGATAGGGTTTTGGGCCCTGACAAGGTCATCTGAGAGCTTTCTTAAAAATTATTCATTTTATAGCTAAGGAAACTTAGAACAGTAAAATAACTGGAAATGGGACCCCCCACAAAAAGATCACAAGTGGGCTCAACATTTTTCTCCTCTTTTGACTCTTGGGCTTGATGTTTATCTGACACCCATAGTCGTCCTCTTGTCTGAACTCTCTTCTGGCAGGGTCCAGTTGGTCCCTTCACCACAGAGAGAATGCGGTGCCTCTGGCAAACCACATATTTATGTAGCCTTAGACGTATTTACGTAACTCTGTCAGAAGAACTTTGAAAGATAAATGTCCAATTCTGCAAACTTTACTGTAACTTTTGAGAAACAGCCTATATCCTGCCAGTAAGATATGCCATCCCCTTAATCATAAGCTCTTCTAAACAGTCAAGGATTCCATGTTTGTTGGCAGGGATGTTTCAAAATGCTGAATGAGGAAGGCTTGTTTTCATTCTACTCCACTTGTGCTGAGAACAGCAAAAAGTAGGAAACAGCTGAGAAAGCCCACAACTGTAGGCACCAGCAAGGTCTTTGTGGAAGAGCCCAGTTGACTTCATTTGCACCTTATTTTAAGTAAACAAACACCCGGCTTTGCAGGCATCCATTTCCCCACAGCAAACGCCACCAAAGGATTTTACGGATTCTCACAGTTGCCCCAACTTAATTTCAGAGATGAGGACCTCTAAGCAACATCATTTTAGTCAGCGTTCTGAATGTGTATGCCTCAATTAAATACTGTATTCGGCTCTGTCAGTGTGAGCATGTGACATGGACATTCTTCAAGGCAGGGTTTAAAACATCTGCAGCCTAGAAATCAGCAGAGTTCCCCTGGGGGGGTGTTAAATCCAGAGTGTGCTGATCTGTTTCCTGTCTTTGTTATGATTTCTTCACTGTAACTGAATATCCGTTGGCGCTGCAGTGACTGGGTACTCTGGTGCAGCTGTGTCAGCAGGCCAAGGACTGTTGGCTTAGGGGGCTCCGTTTGCGTTTACACAGCTAGCTTCCATAATCCCAGTCAGGCCTATTAATTTACAGGCTAAGCCACTCCTTGTCTGCAGATCAGCGGGCCTCTGTGCAGTCCATGCTGTTAAATATAATCTAATTAAGGCTCATTAAGAGGAAGAGCAGTCACCTAGTTGCTCTGATCCTTGCCAAGAGAGCTCTCGAGGATACTAGCAAACCACCATCCTAACAAAATGCCCATGGAAACGCTGCTGAAAGCCGTGAAATATTTAAGAAGTTAGAGGCGTTTCCAGGCTCATCCTGGGAGAAGCAGAATGACTAACCACTTGGCTGGAGAGAGGGGAGCTGCAGTCTTGGGTTGAGCAGCATGTGGGCACGCCTGCGTTGTTCTTCTCTGCCACCTGCATTTTATTTTTACTTTCTGCTGGAAAGCTGATCTGGCCGTCCCAGCAGCCTTTGATCCTCATGTGTGATCTCTCCAGAAGCAAAATAGTGAGCGGCCGAGGGGTGACCACTGCCCACAGCCCACAGCTCAATCCGAATCTGCTCTTTGTTGGAAGAGAAAATGTGCCTTTTGGAAATCTTGAAGATTACATAGTTTATTCTCAAAACACTACATAAGCCGCCAGTGGGTTTCCAGGAAGCTGTGAGAGCATTTAGCCTGGAGTGGGTTTGTGACCTTCTTGAGCTGAGGTGTGGGAAGGCTCCAGTGAAGTGTGGAGAACAGATCATTGGTAACTCAGAAGTCATTCTGCTGTTTCCGGCACTGAAGGGAGAGCCCGGGCAATATTGAGTATTTCTCCAGAGGGGATTTTTGGGCAGCTTTCTCCTTGTGCAAAGCTGTGTTATGGGCCTGGCTTATGAGCACAAGTTGCTCACCATTGGTTCAAACTCCCTAGTGCTTTTTGGCACTCTTAAACCAGCAAGGGGTTTGTGTTTTGTCTGACGGATGTAGAACTAAGCCGTGTGCACTATAGAAATCAATAACGCTTTATTTCATTAAGACTTGAACACAATATAACACAATGTTGTAGTTCTGCATAGAGAATTAGAACTGAGCACAGCTGCAGTGTGCCTACTGGTTTTTAATTCTGTCATGCCCACCTCTATGAGACGGGGTAAAGGTGAAAATCAGATGGTTTTCCTGAGGTCTGTGGCTAGTTCAATTCAGAAAAGTAGTAAAATGCTCCATATAATGTATTGCAAGTCCCCTCTTAACCCAGTCAGCCTTCAGCCACGTGCTTTGTAATCCCACCTGAGGGCTGACATATGGTCTCATTTCACACCCTGCTCAGTGTGCCTTAGACACTTAAGTATTGTGTCATTTAAAATAGGCTGCACTATTTTTATAACATTATAGCATCACAGCGCCTTTCATTTCTACTTATCTTCCGTTGTAGCTACCACACAATCATGGAATGGGAACCAATGATTTTCAACATTGTTTCTGCCTGGCTCATAGCACCATCTTAAGGATGTGTGGTCTGTGATCATAAAAGGTGGCCCCGCTGGTGGGAGAGGGAGGATGCTTGGTCACCAGTAAGATCAGGAACATTAGTGGTCTTCAAGTATGATTCTAGTCAACATGTATCCTTCATCTCTTTGAAAATAAAAATCAAAATTCTGATTATAGGAAGCCCATTCTGGCCTACCTCAATGGCTTAACATCCACTTTTGTTTTAGGCTCTGGGAATACAGTGGAGAACAAGATAAAAATGACCTGTCCTCAGGCAGGTGGGGGAGATAGATAATAAACTAAAAACATTCAAATAGTAATAGGTACTATGGAGAAAAACCAGGACAGGGGACTAGGGAGTGATGGAAGTGCATGGCTGTTTTAGATAGGATGGTTAGGAAATGTGTCTGGGACAAGGGGACTTTGGAACAGAGACAGGAATAAAGTGATGGATGCTGTGATTTGGGGGAAATATTATAGCCTGAGGGTATGATAAGTAAAAAGTCCCTGAGTTGGAAACAGCCTGGAGTTTTCTAGGAACAGGACTAAGCCCAGTGTTACTAGAATAGAGTGCAGGGGAAATGGAGAAAATGAGATCAGGAATGGAAGGGGCTAGAACATGTTCAGACCTGGGGTCCATGAGGAGGCCTTTGGAGTCTACGGAAAGCCTTTGTAGGGTTCAGGTAGAGAAGGAGCATGCCCTGGCTGACATCTCACGGTGACTCCTCTATGGGAAGGTGATTATGGGGTATGGAGGGTGGGGAGGCAAGTGTGGAAGCAGGGGACCTGTAGGAGGCTGTGTCAGTGGACTAGGTGGGAGGCGATGGTGTCTTTGGCTGGAATGGTAGCCCTGGAGGTGATGAGAAGTAATGGGAGTTGGGGTGTGTGTTAGAGGCAGAGCTGACTGGGCCTGCTGACGTGGGTGTGAGGGAAACAGTAAGTATCAAGGATGTTTAAGTCTTTGGTCTAAACGTCTTGGTGAACAGTGGGTACATTTATTGACATTGGGAAACCTTCGGGGGGAGCATATTTGGAATCTTGTATTAAACATGTCAATTTTTAGATGCTTATTGTACATCCAGGGGGATATAGTTTGCCTGAGTCAGTGGGGAGGCTGTGACTGCAGGTAAAAATTGGGAGCCTTCAGCATAAAGCCAAGTGATAAGACGCAATTATGTAAGAGTGTAGTGTAGACGGAGAAGATGAAGGCTAAGGACTGAACCCTGGAGATTGTTTAGAGGTTGAGAAGCTGACGAAGAAATAAGCATTCTATTGTACAAAGTTCAGCACTGACAGTCCTCATACATACCCATTTCCTCACTACCAGCAGACAGCTCTGTGCTCTTCCGGTGTGCCAGCGGGCAGGGGAGACAGGGCCTGGTAATTCCCCTCCTCCTCCTTCCTGATCTTTCCCTGTTCTCCCTCCCCCTTCCTTTTCCTTCCCCCTCCTCTTTCCCAAATTCTAGAGCTCCCCAACCTGGCCAGGAGTGGATCTTGTTCTAATGTCTCCTAGCACATTCCTGCTTTTGCTGATCTCTAGGTCAAGTGACTTGATCATATGACAGTAATTCAGAATTCCTGCTTGCTCCATTCCCTGTCACTTCTTAGTAAGGGAAGTTGGACTGGTTGGGGGTGGGGTAGGAGAAAAATAAACCACCAAACCCCAGAAACCTCTTTGTTGTTCAAAAGTTCTTTATCAGAAGATGGAATTGGCAGAGTATAATAAAAAAGAATTCTAGTTTCCTGCTGGTTTTCAGGATGATGTCTTTTGCTTACATTCTTTCAACTTGTTGAATATTAATTTCAAATTCCCATGGGTTGGGACTTCTGACATTGCGTCCCCGCGTGGCTCTGTTTGGTAGGATACAGGCGGCATCCTTACCTCCCTCTGCAGCAGCCCCATTCTCTGGTTGGAAGTGTGAGTTGCTAAAGCCCTTAGGAGCTCGTGTGGCAGGAGGAATAGATGTAAAGTTCAGTAGAAGAGAAACCCAAGGCAAAAAAAGATATTAGCAGAACACAGTAATTTAAAAAACAAGCAAATCTGCAAGTCAGTCCTGGCGATCCAATCTTTGGGTCCTGGCTTGGGTTGGGGAAATTTTGGGTTTTGTCAGGGGTGATATCAGCTGGTCCTCTGTACTCCCACAGAATTCTGCCAGAGCCCAACACTTGGAAACGCAAGGTTTCCTCCAAGATTCTTAAGAAATGCTCTTTGATGGTGGTGGTTGTGAGGAGGAGGAGCATGCTGAACAGAAGCAGTAACCAAAGCTTTAAAGGAATAAAAAATGATAATGATGATGATAATGACCACCACTTAGTGAGCGCTTACGTATACCAGGTACTGTGCTATACTTTACCTGCCTATCTCAACAAACCCTTACTATGGTTCATTAAAGGATGAACTAAAGGGAGGGATCCGATTTTATTGATGGGGAAGCTGAGGTTGTATAAATTGCCCAGCGTTACAGGCTAGTAGGTGGGAGAAATTTGAAACCGAGTCTGTCTGATTTACCCACGCTCCTAAGTTAAATCATATATATTAGAAATAATAGTGTGCAATTCAAGTTTATTTTTTCTAACAGTCTCTGTGAGTATTGATGCCAGTGAAATTTGTTCACTCCGCAGTATTTAACGGTAGACCATGCATAGTGGGGGCAGTCAAAGATATGCAACTTTATTCTTTTTCTCAAGCAACGTACAATGTAGGTGAGAGAAGACATAATCTTAAAAAATAAAATACAGCCCGGCTGGGCGTGGCTTAATGGTGGAACGTCAGCCTAGGATCCAGGAGATCGTGGTTTGATTCCCGGTCAGGGCACATGCCCTGGTTGAGGGCTCAGTCCCCAGTTGGGGGCATGCAGGAGGCAGCTGATCAATGACTCTCTCATCATTGATGTTTCTATCTCTCTCTCTCCCTCTCCCTCTCCCTTCCTCTCTCTAGGATCAATAAAGATACATATTTTTTAAAAATAAAATAAAATAAAATAAATAAAATACAGAAGAGTGTAAGGCAGTATGTAATGAAGTGCCTAATCAGAGATATAGACAGATATTAGAGATGCTCCAGGGAGAGAGTAAGACACTGTGTTGCCAAGGTCAAGGTGATATCTTTCTTCTATAATATAACTATCTTTTAAACTAATGGTGTATAAAACATTATCTTAAGTAACATTTAAGATGTACCCTCTACTATAATGAAAACTTTGTTGGTAAAATCCCATTCTCAGAAATATCCTTATAACATTTGTTTTAATAGGGAATGTATTTCTAAATCCCATGGAAGACCTCAAATGATATTGTTTTGCTGTTGTGTATATAATGCAATTTCTTGACTGAGTTCAATGGTTAACATTTGCTAAGTCAATGTCTTCTACATGACAAGCTCTGTGTGAGGCTAATGGGATTCCAACATGAATGAGAAGCAGTTCCTGTAGTTCAGGAGCTCGGAAGATAGGAGCACATATATGAGAAGGACAAGACTGGATGGTGGGAGACCAGTGAGGAGTCCATTGTAATAACCCAGAGAATGAGGGCCTACACTCTTAACCTAAAGACTTTAGCTGGAGAAAGGGAAAGATGCTGTTAAGATCAATAAGTACTAAGGAAGTAAAATAAACAGGGTTGAATGTTGATGGAGTTCAGAGGAAAGCAAAGCATCAAAGGTAACTCCCAAACTTCTGACTGGATCATTGGTGGTGGTTTCACCAGCTCACAACTTTTTTTTGGAGGGTGGGGAATTATGTTAGATACATGTTGAATTTTGAGGTACTTGTTATGGGTTGATTATGTTACATACATGTTGAATTTGAGGTCCTTGTTATGGGTTGAATTGTGTCCCCCCAAAAGATGTTGAATTCTTAACCCCCAGTACCCGTGGATATGATCTTATTTGGAAATAAGATCTTTGCAGATGATCACATTAAGTGAGGTTATTAGGGTGGGCCCTAATCTAATATATGAATGTTGTCCTTATAAAGAGGGGAAATTTGGACACACAGAGAGAACGTCAGGTGAAGATGAAGGCAGAGATTGGGGTGATGCATCAGAAGCCAAGGAATATCAAAGATGGCCAGAAAAACACAGAAGCCAGGGGATGCAAGGAGGATATTCTCTATTGCAGCCTGCTGAAGGAACCAGCCTTGCAGACACTTTGACCGTGGACTTCTGGCTTCCAGAACTGTGAGAGAATAAGTTTCTGTTGCTGAAGTTACTCAGGGTTTGGTACTTTGTTACAGCAGCAGCCCTGCTAATACAGATTTTAGTACCCAGAAGTGTGGTGTGCAGTAACCAATACCTAAAAATGTGGCAGTTGCTTTGGAACTGGGTAATGGGTAGAGGCTGGAGAAGTTTGGAGGTACATGCTAGAGAACACCTAGATTGCCTTGAGAAGACTGTTGGTAGAAATGTGGACATTAAAGGTGATCTTGGTGAGAGCTCAGAAAAAAGGAGAGAGCAGTAGAGAAAGCTCTAAGAGAGAATGCGTTTATCATGGGCAGAATGTTGCTAGACATATGAATGCTAAAGGCCGTTCTGATGAGGTCTCAGACAGAGATGAGGAACATGGTATTTGAACTGGTGGAAAGGCGATCCTTGTAATGAAGTGGCAGAATTGGCTGATTGTGTTTTGTTGAATGGAAAGTAGAACTTGTAAGTGATGAACTTGGATATTTAGCTGATGAAATTTCTAAGAAAATGTTGAAAGAATAGCCTAGTTTCTCTTTGCTGCTTACAGTCAAATGTAAGAGGACAGAAATAAATTGAAGAAATAATTGTTATGCAAAAAAGAAACAGAACTTGAAGATTTGGGAAATTCTCAGCCTATCTCTATTGCAAGAAAAGAGAAACTGTATTCTGGAGAGAACCCCAAGGGTGTGGCTGAACTGCTATTTGCCAAGCACAGGCCTGGGGACAGGGCTACCTCCTCAATTCCAGAAGTCTTGGCCACTGCCCTGGGCTCAGGAAGTGGGCTGTCATCCTAGTCGGCCTGGAAGACAGAACATCAAGCCAAAGATGATCCTTCCCAAGCCTTAAAATCTAATGGAATTTGCCCTGCTTGTTTTCTGATTTGCTGGGACACATAGTCCTCCCCCTACCCCCTGATTACTCCCTTTAGATACAGTATACCTAGATTTCAATTAGGTATTTAAAAAACCTTTTAAACTCATTAAAAATGGGATTTGTACTTGTATAATATGGAAACAGAATTTGTTAAAAAAGTTTCTTCCCACAAATTTCTTTTGATTATTTTTATTTATTTAATTGTTGTAATTTATGCTTATTTTTTGGCCACTAACAACCTAATTGGCCTCACAGACATCTCAGTTTATTCAAAGTTCACCAGTAGTTGAATATTATCTGCCATTTGGATTCCACAGGAATTTGGACAATAATTGTGAAGTTTTGGGCAGGGGGATGGGGGTTGTTTGGCTGACCATATATTATGAAAAACATAATTATATTTCAAGTTAATTTGGTTTTACATAGCAGAGTCTGCATGTAAGCATTCATTCACCACATACCCACTGAGGGTTTTAGGAAGTCAGTTTGTTTACACTGTATCTTAAGTCAAGGGTCCTGTTTTTACACAAGGTTATATGACAGGTTATACTATAGCATTGTTCTGCCAATGCAAAGATTACAGGATCAGGCCCTTTGTGAGCACTCATTTGCCAAACAAAGTCAGTGGTGTTTTATCTAGACAACCCCAAGCTCCTCAATTCATTTTGGAAACACCATTGTGTTTATCCCATGATGATGATAAAGTAATTCACAAAAAGAGAAGCAAGGCATTGATATAGAGAGGCCAGAGAAAGACAAACTCTGTGGCCACTGCTTGGGTATTTGGAAGTGGCAGAGTTAGTGTTTTCAGTAACAGCAGTGCTGCATTCCACATTGAATTTTTTATTTTTTTATTTTGTATTTTTAAAAATTTATTTTTATTGTTGAAAGTATTACAGATTTCCCCCTTTTTTCCCCCATTGATCCCTTCAACCCCGCATCCACCTCACCCTTAGGCCTTCCCCATTCTATTGTCTGTGTCCATGGGTTATGCATTTATGCATATAAATTCTTTGGTTAATCTCCCCCCACCCCTCCCCCACCCGCTCTGAGATTCCTCAGTCTGTTCTATGCTTCCACGTCTCTGGATCTATTTTGTTCATCACTTTATTTTGTTCATTATATTCCACATATGAGTGAGATCATGTGATACTTGTCTTTCTCTAACTGGCTTATTTCGCTTAGCATAAAACTCTCCAGTTCCATCTATGCTGTCCCAAAGAGTAAGAGGTCTTCTTTTTGATAGCTGCGTAGTATCCCATGGTGTAAATGTACCACAACTTTTTTATCCACTCATCTACTGATGGGCACTCGGGCTGTTTCCAGATCTTAGCTATTGTAAATTATGCTGCTATGAACATAGGGGTGCATAAGTTCTTTCTGATTGGTGTTTTGGGTTTCTTAGGATATGTTCCTAGAAGTGGGATCGCTAGGTGAAATGGCAGTTCCAGATTTACTTTTTTGAGGCAACTCCAAACTGTTTTCCATAGTGGCTGCACCAGTCTGCATCCCACCAGCAGTATGCTAGGGTTCCCTTTTTTCCACATCCTTTCCAGCTTTGAGCTCTTTAGATACATATTTTCATGCGCATTATTTCTAAAAGTCAGATTCTCCCTGCTACAGCCCCCCGCCCCCCCCCCCCCACCAAATTACAGTTTATCTTGACTACTGGCTATTTTTGAAAAGAGTTCTAAAAATACTTGATAATTATCAATAATGAAGGTTGGAGTTTTCCTTCCTACATGACTACATTATTGATATCTTTTGCTAGAGGGGGAAAAAGTGATCTGTAGCTTTATAGTTAGTAAAAATCAGAGAGGACAGGACCTGCATTTACAGTTTTACCTGTATGTTTACTGTATATTAGTAAAAGATGCAAACACTGGAAGCTGATTCTTTGTACTGTTGTCAGGTGTATGTGGAGGGGTGAATTTCACAAAAGAAGAGACTGGGCTGAGCCCCTTCCACTTTTGACAGCTGCTTATGAAAAGCAGTATACCAGATTTTCAGCATGCGGAGGTTATGGTCTGCTATTTTTCCTGGAGTGCCTCTATGGTGGGTGGATCTGGTCTGGCGAAGTCATCAAATTCTATTCAAGAAGCCAGACCGGGTGGCCTCCATTCAGCACGCCAGGCAAGAACTGTCAGTGAATTTCCAGAATGGTAGGTTACTCGGCTCTGCTTCTACCTCCATGAGAAATGGAGAAGGTTCATGCTGCCCCAGGGGAAGTTGAAGGAATATCCGATTGCTTTATGATGAGGTCAGATACTGCTCCAAGACAAGGTCTCACCCCATGTTTGAAGGTGCCACAGATACAAGTGTCTCTTAGATGGTACAACCATGACAGACCCTGAATTATGTGTAGAACAAGAATATTTACTAAAAGATACCCTTTGTGTTGGTTAACAAAGGCTCCAGCCAAGGAGAAAACCTGAATGCATATGTCTTCTGCTCAGAGTGAACAGTTTTTCATAGGGAGGGAGTCAATATGCGACTTATGACTTAAAGGCCATGTAATGCCCAGGAGAATCTCACTCTCTTCAATCACATGAGCCAGAGGAACCATAAATAATCAGCATTTTGAACATAGGAATATAAACCAGTGCAAATGATCAAGAATAACTATGAAGGTAAATTTTCAAAGACTGACAGCTGTCAGAGGGGAAGGGAGTTGGGGGGCTGGATGAAAGAAGGTGAAAGGATTAAGCAAAAAGAACCCCCATATGTATATATGACACATAGACGCAGACAACAGTGTGGTGATAGCCAAAGGGAAAGGTGGGGGGGGGTAGGTGGAGGTGGGCAAAGGGGGAGGGAATGGGAATGGAAAGAGACTTTGCTTGGGGTGATGGGCGCACGATGCAGTGTGCAGATGGTGTTTTATTGAATTGTACACTCGAAACCTGTATGGTTTTGTGAACCAATGTCACCCCAATGAATTCAATTTTTAAAAAAGGTAAAAAAATAACTATGAAGATAAACTTTGAGAATGAATGCATAATTTTTTCAGAAGCTTGTTGATGTGCTTATGTGCCCTAGGGCACTTATATTCTGAAGATAAATAAGTAAAATAATTCAGAATTATTAGGGAGACATCAAAGAATATGTGAATGAAATAAATGCTGTTTTGATTGTTTTTAGGGTTGCTCAGTAACACAAATGAGTGGCTGACAATGTTGCAGCATATATTAAGATCAACTGGACTTGCTCTAAGAAGACAGAATAATTTGCAATGAACAGTAAATAGTTTCTGCAAATAGTGCTAAAATTTTGAAAAGTTTGGAAGTTTTTGGAAAAGAGGTGAATGTTTTACTTTTTGCATTTGACATTTTAATTTTTTTCACAAAACTTGTTTACATAGATAAAAAAATAAATGTCAGAACATTCTGGCAGTTCCTCAAAAGGTTGAGCATAGAATTTTCATATGACCCAGCAATCAGTATGAAATGAAAATGTGTCCACATAAAACTTGCACATGAAATGTCCATAGCAGCATTATTCATAATAGCCAAAAAAGTGGAAACAGCCCACATGTTATCAATTGATGAAACAGAGAAGTAAAATGTAATATAATCATAAAAAAGAATATTATTCAGGTATAGAAAGAAAGTACTGGTGCATGCTTCAAGAGGGATGAACCTTGAAAGCATGCTAAATGGAAGAAACCAAACACAAAATGATTCTATTTATACAAAATGTCAGAACAGGCAAATCTATAGATACAGAAAGTAGATGTGGTTGCTAGGTGCTGGGAGGTACAGCAGCTAGAGGACTGCTAAGGGGTATTTGGTTTCTTTCTGGGGTGGTGAAAATGTTCTCAAACTGATTATAGTGATGGTTGCACCACTGTGATTACACTAAAAACCATTGACTTGAACACTTTAAATGAGTGAATTGTATGGTATGTGAATATATCTCCATAAAGCTGTGCTGTTAAAAAAGATAACTGTCAGCCCATCCCCATCAGAATTTTCATAAATGTGAATAATTGGCATTCAGATGAATAATATTGTACAATACCATGCAGGTAGCATCTGCAAGTTAAAAGGAACACGGTTGAGAAATGGTAGCTATCACCCAGGAGAGACCGATAATGTTTTTTCCAGGGCGCTCTGGAATCCGCACTAAATGGAACCTGCTGGCGCATGCTTTGCGCCACATTGAAGAACAAGTGCGTGTTATTGCGCTCTCTGGCATGCCTGTCACCCTGCTCGCCACGTGAAAATTATTGCCCTGCTCATGTCTGATTGCTTTATTATACGTTCATCTCCGAGTGCAAACATCACGTGGGAAAACCATTTCCAACTGGAAGAAACAAACTGTGAATGTTGTCAGAAGAGGGCAATGAGTCAGATTTGGCCTCCCTTTTAAAATAGTATGTAAGAACAAAGATCTTAATAAACAAAAGCAGCTTAAACTGACACCGTGAAAACAAAACATAACAAATCTAGGAGGAGGCGTTTTCCTAGACGTGGAGAAGCCATGCACGACCCCCTTTGTCAAATCGTGCACGCCACTCAGAGAACTGCCGTCACCGTGGGTTTGAGACCCAGGGATGTGATTTCAGGATATTGCTTCTGACAACCTAAATTTCTTGCTTAAGGTAATGTGGAAATATTATGTGTCAATCTCATTTATATAGAGATAAGTATTTTTTCAAATAAAAGTTGTTTCTGCATTGGGGAAAGATCGTTTTCTTGTCTTTCATGCCTATGCTTCTATTTTAACCTTTCTTTCCCCTTTGGACCCCATTCCCCACTCCCCCTTCCCAAAAACAAAACAAAAAACAAAAATATTGCTCCAACGAAAGTTCATCTCAAAAATAAATTAATGCATATCAAAACTGCTTCTTACGTGCTACACGAAATGTAAATATGGCCTTAGATTTTCTATCTGCATGGCTCTATTAACCATACAGATGGTATATTATTTTAGGTTTGGCTTCAATTATGTCAGCACATTCACCTGCCACAGCTTTTACACTGCGCCAGACCCTGGCTCTAGATTCTAGACTCTACCCCAGTGATCTCCAAAGTGCGATATAAACATGTTTGCTTGGATTATATCTGAAAAAGTGAAAGACATTTCAGATGTAATACTTTTTAACATATGGATAAACATGATGTGTATACATAATTTAGAAATAAAATACATATACTGAAGGATACTTGTTTATGACTTTTTTTCTGATAAGGGTATGATTTGATGAGCACTCTCCTTTTTACTTTAAAAAGAAATTTTTTTTCCTATTGTTGACAGCATTAAAGATGTCCCCCTTACCCCGGTTGCCCCCCTCCACCCAGCCCCTACTCCACCCCAGGCCTTCACCACACTATTGTCTGTGGACGACTGTCGTTTTTTCTTTGTCTTTTCTTTCCCATCATAGCCCTTATCCTTGTGCTCGAGCTCCATGATTCATTTTTACTGGCTCCCCTTCCCCTCGCCCTGCATCATTAGGCCGAGAGAATACAGGCACATATCTGGAGCCAAGGATACCTTAGGGTTCACAAACAAACACACATTCCCATGAAAACCTGCAAGGACGGCCACAACTTCCAGAGCCAACTGCTCTTAACCACTATTTCAATAGAAGGCCCAAGAGAATATTTGAACAAAAAGCTAGAGTGGTTTCACTTTACTAACCAAAAGACGTGAAAATGAGATACAAGGTAATTGAGTTTCTTTTGGTTTGACCTTTGGTTTCTTTCAGCCAGGAGAAAATTGATGTATCCATTTTTCCGGATTTGAGATTTTAATCAATAATTTAACTTCAATCTGAAGATACCCAAAGTCAGTTATATACTCATCAAGTTACATATATGTTTTAGGTGCTGTGGGGGAAAAAAATCAGAATGGTATTTGTTCTTCAAGGGCTTACAGGTCAGTGATGAGAACTCATTAAAAAAAGAGCTTACAAAGCAGTTGGGATGAGCATATGCATATGCGGAATATATAAAACACTTATACATGCAGGAGTGGGCAAAAGTAGGCTTACAGCTGTGAGTACATGGAACACAGGGTATATTCTTGTATTATTATTTATTGATATTACAACTATAAACTGACTTTTGCCCACCCCTGCACACACACACACACACACACACACACAGAAAATTACTGAACAATCAGGATTGTATATGAGACAACCTTGATTCATCAGTAAAAAGAGATGACTCTTCTGCTAGCAGGTAAGGACAAAATAAACTCTTTCAGTGACTTGCAGCTGTCAGAGAGATGGCTCCAGGATTGTGTAGAGGAGCTGGTAGTAAAGGTCCTAGGAGCTTGGAGAGAGCAGTGGTCCCCCTGGGCTGGAGGGCTCAGGAAAGTGTCATAAGCAAGATGGAACTTGAACTCACTTAGGAGAAGCAGTATATGAAGAGCAAAGGACAGGAACGCACAAACAGGAACTGAGCCTTCCTTACCGAAGGAGGCTGAGTGTGGATCTGTGCTCAGCACTGGCGTAGGTTTTCTCACTCAGAGCTTCTTCCAGGCCTAGTTATTTGCCCAAGGTCACGCCTATCCATTCTGTCAGGATCCCATCCGTGGTGAGGACAGGGGAGTTGTTGGACATCAGCCTAGATCAGCCTGGATGCTGTCACATAATGAAGGCGTACTACAACCTCTGTTTTAAGAGCATTAGCTCTGTTGCAGTTGATAAAATGGATTCCTGATTCAAATCTTTTGCTTTTGTTTAGTCTGTTTTGTTTTGAAAGAGAGGAAAGATTCAAAACAGGAATACTTGTGAGATGATCTATTGCTATTACTACCCAGGTTGAGGTAAGCAGGGAGAGGTGATGATAAGATTTCCAAGTAGAAGTATCAACCAAGAGTCGGACTCATCCATAAGGAATTCAGGAGAGAAGTCAGGACTGAAGATAAAGACTCAGATGCCTTTTGCATAGACATCATAATTAAATACATGAATTTATAACCCATCTCGGATGGAAATATGCGGAGATAGAAAACCAGAGAGCCACAGTGTGACTACAGAGGAAAGAAATTGGCAGCCTGCGTTTCACTTTGTCATCTCTTCTTCCCTTTCTGTCTCAGCCTCTGACTTACTCCACAGAGATACCCAGCACTGAAGAATACATTGGCACACAGGCTCAGAATCCCTTTTCATTCCCCAATGATGGCCATCAGAAGCAATATTTTTTTAGTAGATTGTAGAACTTCATTTTAAGAGAGTGACGTGGTAGAAGAAATTAGAATGCTAATGCTGGAAGAGACTTTAGACATTTAACCACTACTCATCGTTCAGGACTCTATTTAAGCATTACATTTCTCTGCCGCTTTACCCCTTTTCCCCCACCTCCAGCAGATTTGGGTGCCTCCTTTTTGGTGATCCAGTATCACTCATCCCATCCTTTTATCATGGCCTTCATTGTATCCCGTTATAACATTTGTTTTACTTGTCTGTTCTGTAGACTCTGTACAACTTGAGGGGAGAGATTTTGGTCTCATTTTTCTTCATCTTCAGTCCCTGACACAGAGTAGATGTTTAGTAAATGTTTGTTAACTAATTGTTCTTTCAAACCCCTAATGCATTTTATTTTTCTTACAAACCTGGGTAAGGAACATCCCTAGTTTTCAAACCTATTGACTAAAATTGCTCTTCTGACTCTGATATGGTTTTTTAGAGCATCTGACCAATTACATTAGACCAAGAGATATTGTTGGACATTTTCCTGTTAAATTGGGTACAGCTACAACTATATAAAGAAAAATATTCTTATTATTTGTACCAAAGTGAGTTTTTTAAAAATTTGCTTTGTTAACCCTCACCCAAGGATATTTTTCCATTTATTTTATTTTACTTTATTTTATTATTTTATTTTATTTTTTTTAGAGAGAGAGTAGAAGGAAGGAAGGGATGGAGAGAGAGAAAGAGAGATGGAGAGGGAGAGGGAGAGAGAAACATTGATGCGAGAGAGAAACATTGATTGGTCGCCTCCTACACGCACCCCAACCAGGGCTGGGGATCGAACCTGCAACGCAGGTACATGCTTTTGACCAGAAATGGAACCAGGGACCCTTTGGTGCACAGGCCAATGCTCTAACCACTGTGCAACACCGGTCAGGGCCCAAAGTGAGTTTTTATCAGGGCACATTCACTGGCAAAAGGAAAATAAAAACATGAGGCAGAGTAGACACCACTTTGGTTGGTATAAGCATATGGACAGTGTCCTCCTATGTCCGTTCCAAGGAATGTCCTAAGCTACAGTGTGTACCCTGCAGGGGGCAAAGACTGTGTCTCCTTTGCTCACTATTATATATACAGAGTCATGTAGTATGACAAACACTTCCAAATGAGCACTGAATGATTAGTGTTTCCCAAAGTGTGTTCCTTCAAAATAGTCTCTGAAGGTGGTCCTTGAAAAAGTGCCCCTCTTATCATGTCAGTGCAGAAAAGGCTGCATAGCCTTCTATGGAGACGTATAGCACACGTTGCACATCAAAGTGTGTGTAGCGTTTTAAAGTGAAGCTCCACCGTAAAGAGCCTGTTTAACTTGGTCTAATCCAGCATTTCCCAGAATCATATGAAATTGTGAGCAGTTTAACCTTTCCAAAACTCAGGTACCTGATATGTACAATGGTGATGGTAAAGTCTATGGTATGTAACTCAAAGAAATGTTGGAAAGATCCAATGCATTAACATATGTGAAAATGCTTTTATGTAAAACTCTATTCAAATGATGGTATTACTAGTTTCCTAATTATTATGAGGAACCGCATGTGCTGTTCTCCAAATAGATGAATTTGTTGTATGTGATTTATATCTCAGTTAAGACAGATAGGTAGATGATAGATAAAATTGGAGAAGTGGAGAAAAAAAGAACTTATGCTTGTGGAGACCATGAGATTTAGAAAATTTGAATTGTGGCTATTAGAGTATGATTCTCTCTTCTCTGTGTTCTAGGTTTTCCCTCCCTTACTAGCCTTGATATCTCTTTCCACTCATTTGCTTATTTATTTACTCATTCATTTATTCAACAAGTGCTTGTTAAGTGTTGAAGATGCTGTGCCATTTTGACTAGTATATGAATGGTGAATATGAAAAAGACAAAAAGTCTCTGAAGTTCATGGTTTTGAGGAAGAGGCACACATGGAAACAAAGAATTATAACAGTGAAGGATGTTCTATTGTTGGAGTATGTGTAAAGGATGCTGGGGTGAGAGTTAATTTCTGAGAGTAAGGGAACTGTCAGAGGATGGTAGAGAAGTTTGAGTTGGGTCTTGGAAAAGTTTCCCAGATAGACAAGGCATGTTAAGGGCAGCCAGTTCCTATCCAAAATTATTATTCCTGCCTCCTTTATTATTCCTTCTTGCCAGTTACTCCTTAACTTGCCATAATTGTGGCTACTTCCCCTAACTTCACTCCTGTTCTTTTTTCTTCTGTGGCTGTTCAAAGAGATCCAATGAAAGTTTGTAGATGTGGGGTGATTGGGACTTCATGGAATGAGAACCTTTTTTTAAAAAAATATATTTTTATTGATTTCAGAGAGAAAGGAAGGGAGAGGGACAGAGAGAGAAACATCAATGATGAGAGAGTCATTGATCGGCTGCCTCCTGCATGTCCCCTACTGGGGATCGAGCCCGCAACCCGGGCATGTGCCCTGACCAGGAATCGAACCTGGATCCTAGGTCAATGCTCAACTGCTGAGCCACGCCCGGCTGGCCTGGAATGAGAACTTTTGATTTTCCATTGCATCTCCTTTTTTTCATAAAGTGCAGCTAAAATTGATATATAAATGTCTAAAGTATTGAAAGTAAAATGACAAATGCTCACTTAAGATTTTAATATGTTGCCTGGGTGGGCGTGGCTCAGCGGTTGAGCGTCGACCTAGGATCCAGGTGACTGGGGTTCAATTCCCGGCCAGGGCACATGCCCGGGTTGTGGGCTCGATCAATGACTCTGTCATCATTGATGTTTCTGTCTCTCTCTCTCTCCCTCTCCTTTCCTCTCTCTGAAATCAATAAAGTTATATTAAAGAAAAAAAATTTTTAATATGTTTAAACATATTAAATAATAACAAATAATAAATAGTTGACCAAAATGCAGAGTATATTAAAATTTGGGATGAATTTTAGCTCCATGATATAGTATCACTTTGTATTTAAGGCTAAGCTATCAAATTAGAAAAGTTAGGAAAAGTAAATTATTAATTCATCTATCAGCCCCGGTTGTAATAGCATGAGGTTTACGCTGGCACTCCAACTTTACAACATCTGAAACCACTCATGAACACTTTTTTATATCCAATAGTATCTCTATGACCAAATTAATTCCTCTTTTACATTTATTTAAGAATATGGCTTTTATATTACAATCTAGCACATATGTCATCTTATCCTTTTTATAATTGTTTTAAACGTTAAACTCAAAATATATCCAAGAGTTCAAAGCTAAAGTATAATTGACTATATACATGTAACATATGTATGCAGAGTGTATTTCTTCAGAAATATGTGTACTATGGGATGACAGCTCAAGCTTTAAATTCTGATTTCCTTAGTCTATTTTATTAGTCGCCAGAGAAATATTAGGGATTTTTTAAAAACCCAATTTGTATCTCTAACAGTCGGTTAGATGAGTTAATAAATGCAAAAGATCTTAGAAAAGTGTCTGGCATCTGGTAAGGGCTCAGTAAATGCAAGCTATTGTCATTACTATTATTTTTCCAAAGACTTTTCTTTTAACTCAAATACTGTCACATGAAGTATCACCATCTGGGTTGACTCAAGCCACTTATCCAAATCAGAATAAAACTTTCAGCCCTGGAGTCATTTCCTGTCCTTTCTAATTGTACTTTGGAATATACCAAAGAGAGATAACTCAACCAGCTATCAACCGAGCAAATGATTGCAAGTTCCTCATTCCATGTGTGCGTATACATATACCACCATCGCAATGAAAACCAACTTGGGAGTATGAGAGAAAAGAGACTATGGAAACAGACTTGAAAAAAGAATCCAGTTTAAGTGGAGAGTCATGGGACAGGTCAAAATGGGCAGGGAAAAGAATTTTAGAGAAATGAAAATGCTGTGCAGGTGGCCACCCTGAAGCTAATTTAACTTGGGTCATCACTGATCTCTTCCAGCTGTGAACATGTGCATTGTAGCCCAGTGGCCCAGATGTTCTTCCCTGGTCTTTATATTGCATGGCACAATAAATTGAAACAGGATTAGAATTTAGTTCTAGGCCTTTCACAGTCCTATCATCAATATTTAATGGAGCTGTTCTCTGAAAATATAGTCCTGATAAGAGAGGCCCTGGTTTGGGCCAAGACCGCCTTCCATACCCTGTAATTTCTCCACAGTGACTGCTGTCTCCCTTCTCCCACTGCCTCCTCACCCCCATCTCCAATTTTATTCTCCTCAGAGAATTGCTTCTCATTCTAGAAGCTCCTAGGTGATTTCAAGTTGTGGTTATTTCAAGTTGTGAACTAGAAATCTCTGAAAAACACAAATGTTGTTTTGCTTACCTTTTTATGGCAAAATTAATTAACTGACAGATATTTATTGAGTAATGTGGTAGGCATTTCAACATTGGTGACTCTGTCAGCCATTTGAAGGATATAAATAAAATATAAAACAACCTTGGCCTCAAGAAACTTGCAGTCAGATTGTGGAGGAAAGGTGAACACATGTAAGAGCATCAGCAAACAGTACAAAATTCTTCCATAGCTGTTTAGAGGAAAACAACTTGCCTCCTTGTAATATCTACCCCTGGTTATAACTTTTTGTTCAGGTGACTCCCTGATAGTCTAAAAGTTAGGACTGAAAATCCCAGCTGAACACAGAGGAGACCTATGTAAATGTCTAGAACAAAACTATATTTATAGTGTAGGATCCCAAATCTTGTAAATCACTCTTTTTTCCTTTATTACCTGTAACATAAACATATCTAGTTGAGAAAGACCCCTTTCTCTAGCTAGTCCTTGGCAGAACAGAATTATAATCACTAAGTAGAGCTCATTCATGCAGTCAAGTAACTTAACCAAGAAGCAATGTTCCGACAAAGAGCTGATAGCTAGCTGGAGGTTACTTGTTTTGTAGCAATAGTCTGGATGGCATACTATACACATTAGTCATGGATTCTGACTTAAATTCCCTCCAGAGATAACACAGACACATAGAAGACCAAAGGGGAAAGGTGAACAGTTATTAAGAATATCTGACTTCCAGAAACCCAGTCAGAGTCTTTTGCAGACATTTGCTGTAAGTAGCAAATGAAGAGTCTAGATTTAAGTCCAAATTTCTGTTGTGTGTTATCAGAAATAAGAGTGCAAAGTTCCAGGAAGTTCTTCAGGCTGACCTATCAAAATAATAGTCATTATATTTCAACATTTTTTGCATTTTGAAAACAAATGAGTTTCTTCAACTTATGTTTAGAAGGTTACTCAAAATATGGAATGTCCAGATTTTGGATAGTCAGAAGGATTTTTTTAAGTAGACAAAATTCCTTATATATAATTTATACATATAAAATAAATGAATTTAACTTATCATCCTTTCTCTAATTAGAAGTTCAATGCAATTTCATTTTAGTGAGCATTAATAGAGTGTTCATTAGATGTGAGAGTGTGTGCCAGCTGCTAAAATCTTTTAGAAGCTCAGAATCCAGCTAGAGAAGTATAAGTAAAGAGAATGATAATATCAGGAATAAATGCTAAGCCAGCATCAAAAAGCTGCTAGTTAAATCAAAACTACAATGAGATAGCATCTCACACCTGTTAGAATGGCTATTATTCACAAGACAAGTAATAACAAGTGTTGGAGAGGTTGTGGGAAAAAAAGGAACCTTCATTCACTGCTGGTGGGAATGTAAACAGGTACAGCCAGTATGGAAAACAGTATGGAGAATCAAAAAATTAAGAATAGAGTTACCATATGACCCAGAAACTCCTCTACTGGGTATCTACCCCCCAAAATTGAAAACATTTATTCACGAAGACCATATTTATTCATATGCACCACTATGTTCATGGCGGCATTATTCATGGTGGCCAAGACATGGAAACAACCAAAGTGTCCTTCAGTATATACAACGGAATACCACTCAGTCATAAGAAAAAATGAAATACTGCCATTTGCAAAAGCATTGATGGATATTGAGAATATCATGCTAAGCTAAATGAGTCAGACAGAAAAAGTTAAGAACCATATGATTTCACTTATATGTGGGATGCAAAACTGAAAGCAACAAATAAACAAAGAAGACAAACAAAAACTCATAGACACAGACAACAGTCTGATGGTTACCAGGGGGAAACAGGGGAGTAGTAAAGGTTAAAGGGGGTCAAATACATGGTAACAGATGATGATTTGACTTTGGGTGGTGGGCACATAATGCAATATGAAGATCATGTATCATAGAAATGCACACTTGAAACCTATATAATCTTATTAACCAATGTCACCCCAATAAATTTAATAAAGAGAAAAAAGCCGCTAGTCAAGATTGGGAAAGTCAATGAGACAATAGGCAATGAGGGGACTGACATTCCAAGCTGAGCAAATTATATGAGCATTGGCCTTGGAGGAACCAGATAGGGCACTTCTTCTAGGAATGGCAAATGGTTTGGCTCATCTGGGGGATGTCTAGATGGCTAATTTGAGAGATGAAGCAGGAAAAGATGGCTTAGGCCAAATCAATAGGGAGCATTGGGGATGATGTTTGCATTAAAAGACATCTGAAGGAGTCTGTAGGGAAAAGGTAGCCACTGTGTGATTGTGGGGGAGAGTGATCTTTGGATAGATACCTCTGTTGGCAATATGAGTAGGGAAGTGATTAGAAAGAGGAGGTGTCTGAAATAGGAATTCGAATTTGACAACACATTGCATCATACTTGGCAGGAGATGGTGGCAGCTTGAGTTGATCAGGGCAGTGACCAAGACCTGCCTCATGGTAGATGGCCAAAAGAGGCCTTGTGGAGGAAGAATGGGCCATGTGTGGCTGCTCAGATATATAGAAACATGGGTGATAGAAACACAGACAGCAAGCCAGATCTAAGTCATAGTTGATTATAGAGGTTTGTCATGAAAATACTGTGTACTGCATTTATATTTCTGGATCAGTATTACCCATTATTGGCTCATATTTTTTTAAATGTCTGCAGTTTTAAATGTTGGATATGTTCTTTGTTTCTTGCATTTTCTGATTCATGGATCGAGGCTCAACCAGCAAGTCACGCCGGCCAGGCAATGTTTCTTGCATTTTCAAGTGATACTTTGAACCACTTTTCAGCTTTTGGCCTATTTCACAGTAGTTTATTATCAGTAGAAAACATATATTCTAATAATTTCTATTCTTTTTCCCCAGCCAATGAGTATAGCTTAATAATTTATGGATAATATTTCAGTAGTGCTCTATTATTAGTAATAATAACGATGGCCTCATATTTGTGTAATGACTCCTCCTGGGGTGTGAGTTTGATTTTTGTAGTAGACTTTGCAGGGTACTTAGCCCTCCTCTTCTCCTTTTTCCCTCTCTCTCTTAATTATGTCTAGAAGATTATCAGCTGTCACAAGCAAATCTCTTCTTCAGCATTTTAGTAAGCAGGATAGACCCAGATTCAGGATGTGGTGATCAGACCATGCCGTAAAGTCTTTTGTTGTCTTCTGTAAATGGTGACTCCTAGAGCTGATTGGCTTCTGGGCTGAGCAAAAACTTGATTTCAGGGCCTCCTGGGGATGCCAGAATCTTCTAGAAAGCCAGTTGTTTAGTTACTACAGGAGTCTCAGAGGAGAAACTGGCAGAAGTCCTCAAATAGCCTTCAGATCATATTAAGCGTCTTGGGCCCAGATCAGTCCTGCCTTAAATGAAGCCCCAAGCATCCTTGGTTGGGTAGGAAACCAAAGGACAGCCTTTCTAAAATGCTGAATTTCCAAGTGCAAGGAAGAAGGTGCTCTTCCTTGGAATTGAATGTTGAATTAAAAAATGATCTGCGTGCAGTCAGCTCTGCTGTCATGCAACAAACAGCCTTCCTAAAAACCACCACACTGCAAAATCATGCGATGAAAACCACAGGCTTATGGGAAAAGGGGCACAAAATTCGAAAACAGTAACATATGTTTAGAAAGATAAGGTCTTAAAAAACACAGTTTTACAGCACAGTTTTACACGTGCTAAATGGTTAAGCAATATATAAATCCTACAATAAACATGGCACTTTACCTTGAAAAGTTTACTTAAGGAGGGAGGCACTGGAAGGGTTGCAACTTGTGAGTTTTTGTGACGGGATGGAAGGAAGCTTATATCTGAAAGCAGATGGGAAGTTCTAAAACCAGAGTAGATGGGTGTGGCTCACAGCACACAGTGAACTGAGGTAGCTGGTTGATGTCTAGAGTGTGTGTGTGTGTGTGTGTGTTGTGTATTCCAGCGTGACTCAGTTCAGATGGATGAAGTTTTTTGCATTCACTGTTTGTTACGGAAGAAATGGTGTATAAGCAAAAAGTGAGATTCATGTTATGCTCAAATTGTTCCCTAATATATCAAATAGGTTGAAAAGAACTTATATTTTCAAAATAAGCAATATAGCAGAACTGACTGTCATCTTACCATTTATTTATTTAACCCTCTATTTTTTTGTTTAAGGGCATTGAGACCCAGGCTAAATGAAGCTTGTTGCCAGGATAGTAGCTGAGCTGAGCGTGGATTCCTGGACACCAGTCTCCTTTTAATTTTTTTCTCACCCGAGGATATTTTTTCCATTGCTTTTCAGAGAGTGGAAGGAAATGAGAGAGAAACACCAATGTGAGAGAGACACATTGATTGGTTGCCTGCCACACGCACCCCGAATGGGGCCGGGGATCGAGCCTGCAACCAAGGTACATGCCCTTGGCCAGAACTGAACCCGAGACCCTTCAGTCCACGGGCCGATGCTCTAACCGCTGAGCCAAACCGCCCAGGACACCAGTCTCCTTTTGCAGTAGGAATATCCATCATACTCTGTTGCCTCTTTCACTATATTTTATAAATCCCTCCTATTATTATTGTTATTGCTGATAATATTATTTTAGTACTTAATTTAAAAAAGCTTTTTTGATTGATTTGAGAGAAGCATCGATTTGTTGTTCCACTTATTTATGCATTCATTGATTGTTCCTTGTATGTGCCCTGACCAGGGATTGAACCTGCAGCCTTGGCATATCGGGATAATGCTCTAACCAACTGAGCTATCCTGTAGGGCTGAGTACTTAATTGTTTTAATGTAGATTTCAGAACTAGCTCTTTAATGTAGATGCCAGCATTTAACATAGTATCTGGAACTGAATAAGTGTTTGTTAGTAACTGAATGAATAAATTAATGAGGTTAGTGAATATACATAATCAAGTCCAGGTTCGCATGGATCCAGTTCCAGATATGAGTGTAGAAGGACACATAGAAAAGATATGTATTTAATATTACCCTTTCCTGATGCTCCTCAGGTCTTTTTGGGTTGGTTTGGATTTTAGTAAAATGATTATGAGCATGGGCTTGTGACAGACCACAGGCAAGTTATCTAACCTTATATAATTCTGGTATCTCATTGGGTTTTTGTAAGAATTAGATGCCACTGTATGTATGTATGTGTATATATATATGTATGTATGTGTACATATATATATATCTATATCCCCTTAGCACAGTGTCTGGCATATGGCAATGGTTCAATAAATGTTAGTACATCATCGTCACCATCCCTATGACCACCATCATCATCACCACCACCACTACTGCTGTTGCTGCCTTTTCCAACATACCCCTCTGTGTATTGGAACCACAGACCAGTGAATGTGAGAGGAGCCCTGGTATTTCCCCTGAGTTCTGGCTCAGTTTTCGTAACTACTTATTGGACACATCCACCAAAATATGTGATAAGACTTCAAACTCAACTTGTCCAAAATCAAACTCATTGTCTTTCTCACAATGTGCTCCTCCTCCTGAATCCCCACTGTCATCAGCTCCATTATTATTTACCCAAGCTGCAAACCTCAGTTGTTCTTTACTTTGCTCTCTCCTTCTTCTTTCACATTCCATGGGTCATTTATTTATTCAACTGTGATTTTTATTGAGAGCCAACTATGTGCCAGGTACTCTCCAAAGTGCTTCAAGAAATAAACAGACCTGGCTGGGTGGCTCAGTAGATTGGAGCGCTGTCCCATACACCAAAAGGTTGAGGTTTTGATTCCCGGTCAGGGCACATACCTAGGTTGTGGGTTCAACACCTGGTTGGGCATGTACATATACCGATGGATATTTCTCTCTCACATTAATGATCTCTCTCTCTCTCTCTCTCTCTCTCTCTCTCTCTCTCTCTCTCTCTCTCTCATCAATAAAACATATCCTCGGGCAAGGATTAAAAAAAGAAGAAATAAACATTAAATAAGACATGATCCTTGTCCTGAATAATCTTCAGTATATTATCTTCAGTGTATTATAAGACAGATGCAAACTGTGAAGTGAGTGATCCAAATCTCAAATCAGTAGGCCAGTCACACTAACATATGTTGGTCAGCTATAAGAGGCCATATGGTATGGCCGTAGTTCCTATTTGATTCCACTCACTTAAATTCAAAGTGGACGGCTATTTACATGCACAAAGTTGATGAAGGTTATAATCAAGGAGTTGTTGTATATTTAAAAAAATTTGGCCCCTTGGGTTAACAAAATGTATTTGTCTGGGAAACTAGTTTTATTACTCATTGTATTCTTCATGTTGGGTTCTAAAAATGTTCTTTCACATGATAATGACTTTACAGTAAAAGTGTTTCTGCTTTTTTAAAATAGTCCTTCAGTTGGACTATGTGTGTATGATGATTTTTTGTAGTGCTGTAAAGGTAGGTTGAAATAATTTAAAATTGACTTTTCAGTTAAAAATTCTACTTTTTATATGTTAGCTTGAATTTATAAATTTAGCTTAGTCCATTTATATTTATATTCTTAAATGTTTGTGCAAATAAAACCTTAGAGATTTTTCATTCACTTAAGTTTCAAATTTACCATATAAGAGAGAGCTCTTTTCCGAAATATACTATTAATAATGAATTAGAATAAATAAAATTTTAATTTAAATAAATTCATAATTAATTATAATAAATAAATTTATAGTTAATAAAGTAGGAAAGAGCACTGGAAAATATTATTTTTCAAAATAGAGATAGTCAGTCCTAGCAATGTGGCTCAGTTGGTTGAGTGTCATCCCATGCACCAGAAGGTCACCGGTTCAATTCCCAGTCAGGGCACATGCCCCAGTTTTGGGCTCAAACCCCAGTAGGGGGCATGCAGGAGGGAGCTGATTGATGTTTCTCTTTCACATTGATGTTTTTCTCTCTCTCACTCTCCCTCTCTCTCTAAAAAAAATCAATTAAAACAATAGAGATAATTAATGGGCAAAGTTATCTTTGTGCAGAATCTGCAGTTCTCCAAAGAATTTATTTATTCTTTCACCAAATATTTATTGAGCAACTTCCATGTGCCAGGCCCTGTTCTAGAAGCTGGGGATGCAGCAGTGAGCAAAAAAGAGTGCTACACTGAGTCAGTTTACATTCTATTGGGAGAGACAGAAAATAGAGGAATAAACAATAAACCTGTAATGTCAGGCAATCATAAGAAATTTGAACTAAAGTTAGGGCAATAAGGATTAGAGAGGAACGTGTACTAGATTAGATAGACGAGGTGGTGGGGAATCTCACATAGATTGTACAGCTTCTGCCTTCTTGGTTCTTCATTGAGATGTCATTAATTCACATAGGCCTGGAATTAGACATTCAAATCCACATCTACCATCATGCAGTCTCACCTTCCCTTACACTCTGGTACATATTCTTTGCTGGTTGGTGTTGGTAATGAATTACATGATGAAATAGCTTGCCTTGTTTATCATCAAATCAGCCAAGTATAGAAATGGTCTAGTATGGTACACATTGTTCTAACAATAGTTTAAATACTTTGACATCTGCATCATGACAATGGGGAAGGCAAAATGCTTTTGCTAAGAAAACACACACAAACACATACAGAGCATATGGTTAACTAACAGCATCTTGACATGAGCAAATTTTTAGTCTCAAATTCTGTGGCTTCACAGTCTCAGAGGGATTTTCCTCCTTACTGTTTAGGAAAAATTACTCCCCACTGCATTTTAAAGAATTAAAACTTTCACTTGTATGTTGAGAATATTCACTCTGGCCTCTTAAAAAAATTATGATTACCTCCAAAAAGGGAGCTTTAATGACCTTTTACATTTTTAAAGTAAAGCTTTCCATCTGGTTAAAAAATATCTTTTAAAAAAATGCTTTATTGTGTTTGTGTTCCCTAGTAATAAATGTTACATTCATTCCTTAGAGAATCTGCTCTAGGGCGAGTTCATTTTGGCCTGATGTAACCTAATCCAAAGGGAGAAAATCATTAAGTTAATGAAATCTTAATGGAAAGCCATTATATTGTATTTGGTGTCTTTATTATTCTCTCAAATTATATTTTAAGTTTCAAAAAAGATACATTTTTTTAGTTATTTAATTAAATGCAATGCTTCATTTGGGGAATAATACTTTATTTAAAGTCATTTTTTAAAATGACTTCCATCAGATGTGTTTACACATACGTGCATGGGTTTATTTCTTGGCTCTCTATTCTGTTCCATTGATCTGTGTGTCTGTTTTTATGCCAGTACCATACTGATTTGATTACTATAGCTTTGTAATATAGTTTGAAATCAGGAAGTATAATGCCTTCAGTTTTGCTCTTCTTTTGCAAGAGCTTTGGTTATTCGGGGACATCTGTGATTTCATATATATTTTAGGATTCTTCATTCTATTTTTATGAAAAATGCCATTGGAATTTTGGTAGGGATTGCACTGAATCTGTAGATTGTTTTGGGTAGTACTAACATTTTAACAATATTAATTCTTCTGATCCATGAACATGGAATATCTTTCCATTGTCAATTTCTTTCATCAACATCTTATAGTTCCCAGGTCTTTCACCTCCTTGATTAAATTTATTCCTAAGTATTGTATTCTTTTTGGTGCTATTGTAAGTGAGATTGTTTTCTTAATTTCTTTCTGCTAGTTCATTATTAGTGGATAGAAATACAACAGATATTTGCATATTGATTTGTATCCTGCAACTTTACTGAATGCTTATTAGTTTTAACAGTTTTTTGGTGGAGTCTTTAGGGTTTTCTTTAAATAATATGTCATCTACAAATACAGAAAATTTTACTCTTTCCAATTTGGTTGCCTTTTTAAAAAGTTCTTTTAGTTTCATCTGTCTTCTCCCACCACCCTATCTCACTGTAAAATGTAAATAAATTATATAGGAGCAAAGACTTTCTCTGTTTTAATCCAGTGCATAGAACAAGGCATAACCCATGGTAAACATTCAATTTATATTTGTTGGAAAAATCTCTTTAAGTAGGATCTCCAGGGTGGCAAATAGCAGTGTGTGTTGAATTGCATGTTTTTCAAAGATGATAGTTAAACACCAAAGACAGCTTTTCAAGGGGAAGAGAATGCCTCTCAAAGGCAGCCAGAGAAGAGAGTGGAATCCGGGGAGCATGTCTCACGGGACCATGAGCACTGGGGGGCAGGCTTTCAGGGGTTTTCCTCCTCTGGAATAATGCTGAGTATATGGTAGATGCCCAATAAATGTTGGTTGCATTAGTTATTTAACTAGTTAATGGGCTTTTAGTAATTTTAATTCAGTACACTTTTTTAAAAAATCCTCACCCCAGGATATTTTTTCCATTGCTTTTCAGAAAGAGTGGAAGGGAGAGAGAGGGAGAGAGAGAGAGACGTTGATGTGAGAGAGACACACTGACTGGTTGCCTCCTGCACACACCCGACCAGGGCTGGGGACTGAGCCTGCAACCTAGGTATGTGCCCTTGGTCAGACAGAGTCGAACCCAGGACCCTTCAGTCCCCAGGCCGATGCTCGACCACTGAGCCAAACCAGCCAAGGCTAATTCAGTACAATTTTGAGGACTAGGTATGAGCTGTGCGAGTCACTGGAGAGACACAAAGATGAGTAAGACAAAGTCTCCTCTGGGAATTAATAATTACATAGATACGCTTGGCATCCTTTTAGTCCCAGCCATAGAGTTTCACTTTTCTTCCAAGAAGGCTGCTCAGGGATCCTTTGACGAATCCTCTAAAAGGCTGGGCCTGAGAAAACAGGACAGCCCTGCCCAGCTGGGCAAGATGTAGAACACTTCCACCTACATGTAGTGCATTCTTGCTTCTTTACTGGTTTTAAAATGGGATCCTCCCCATCACCACCACCACCACTGCCCTTCAAGGCCCAGGTTTAATGACAAGGGGCAGGGACCCGTATGTGATGCTTACCTGTCTCATGCACATTGTCTTCGTTAGCATGTGGGCACAGCCGAATTTGTCCTAGTCACCCTTCTGTCCTCCCAGTCTTCCTCACTTTACAGACAAGAACCAGAAAGGTTAAGTGCCTAGGGCCACACTGCTTGTCAGTTGCTGAGCCAGGGCAGGAATGCACATCTGGGGCCAGTGCTGTTTTCAGAACACCACCTTCCCTTGCCTTGCACTGTGTGGGAGACAGAAAATATCAAGTGCACCCCAAATTGTCTCTCAGTGAGATGTTGATCAACATCAGAAACAAGAATGATTGGAACATCACAGGGCGTAAACTGCAGGCTGCCATCCACAGCTGCTAGAGAGGGGCTCACATGTCCACCTCTGTCAGGGACCTTGCTGCCCTAGTGAATTATTTAGTTCCAGATAGTACAGACCCCAAGAAAAAATCAGTAGCAATGGCCTCAGAGAGAAGCAAGAGAGAAGTGTTCTTTTCCTTGCAGACTGTGGGAACTTGAGCAAGTTATTTAAACTTTCTGAAATCTCTGTCTTCTCATCTAGAAAATGGAGATAATTAGAGTGTCTACCTTATCGTTGTGAGAATTAAATGTATGAAAAGCCTTTAGTCAAGGCTTATAGTTAAGTGCCCCAAAAATGTTAGCTGTTGTTAAAGGATTATTATTTAAAAAGGTAAAATCATGACTGTCATACAAATATCAAATGAACACGTGTCAAAGATTTATTTAACTCATTAATTAATGAAAGAATCAGTAAGCTGTTACAGCCATTTCAAAGAGAATCCAAAGGGCAGGCATATTCATAGGAAATCAGGAATGATGACTGAATTGGCTTAGTAGATGCAAAACTGGCTCCTTCTACAGGGAGGAGATAATCAATTGCACTTCCAGTGGACAAAATTCATTTGCATTTCTATGGGCAAGAATCATTTACATTGCTCTCATATCCACAAATTACAAGTTGCAAAGTAGTTCAAAGATCATAAAACTGCAAGAACTCATAGAATCAGATAACCTTGAACAGGTGTGCTAGGCAACAACTTGTTTTTCATTGATAACTCCCATTAATCATTCTGATCCATTTCAAAAAAATTTCACAATTATTTCCTACACAGTTTTTATTATTGATAATTCCTTATTTGCATCTAGGAATGTTTTGAGGAATAAAATAATGCGTATGATAAATTGCTATCTGAGCTATGATATATTTTGCAGATAGTAGATATAATATAAAAGAGAGAGGTTAGGCCTTTGTGTCCTACCTCTGATGCTTTCTATGTGACCTTGAACTAGTCACTTAACACTTTTTTGCATCCATTTTCTTAGCTGTAAACCTGTGTATTTAAAATTCACTGCACAAGGTTATTGTGAGAATTAGATGAGGTGTTATATAGGTAAGTACTTGGGAAAAGAAAAAATGCTATACCAAGATGAGATATAATTATATTATTGCTCTCGGCTTAGATTTTGGTTCATTTTTCTTTAAGAAGAAATCATAGAACAGGATAGAGTGGTGAGTTCTTTAACTCACCAGGTCCTTATTACTCCAAGTTGTAAATCACATAGAGAAGTCTTTAACTGAGTAACAGTGATTTATGGTATTACTGTTAATCCAAAAGCACTTCCTCAATATTCACCCACATGTCCTGATGGCTCTGGGGAGAAGTAAGTGGTGTCAGGAATGGTAATGTTGATGACCCGGGGGCCATGTGTCCCTAATTAAACCTGTAAGGACTGTATTTTACTCTCCTCAATCTCATCCCCCAGTGCTGTCATCCCATGGTCTCCCTCCAGTTATCACGTAAAAAGAGACTCATTTAACCAGCCTATGGAGACTCTAAGGAATTTGCAGGAATTGGGAAGGAAAGTCTTTGGCCCAGCACACTCCTTTCCTGGCCCAGTTCTGGGTTTTGTAATTGAGAAGGGATAAGGAGGGTTTGGAGTGAGTCCAGGACATGACACGGAAAGCACTGGAGGCGATGAAGGAGCCCTGCGTGGGAGGGGCTGGGGCCGCTGCTCTGGAAATGAGAAAGCAGGGGCATGGCTCTAAGTATGGACAGATGCTTCCACAGAGGCCTGATTCCCCCCACGGCTGGTACAGGAGAAAGTAACTTCAGCGACAGCTCAAGGATCATGGTTATGGACACTGACGAGCTTTCTGCCTAAGGTGGTGAATATTACCACACATTGATGAAGGTTGCACCAAGTTCTTCTCTAGAGATTTTGAAGAACACGAAAGGTCTCTCTTAATCTGAAATATTACAGATTTTTCCACTCAGTTGGCAGAGGCCTGATTCTGATTTGAAGAAGGAAAAAAAATTGAGACGAGAGAACTACCGCTTGATTGCCCTGCCTTGTTTGTTACGAGTAAGGGCGCTTGAGTAACTGAGCCGGCCTCCCTGTTCACTTCCTCTCCTTCCCTGTGCCCTGTGAGGGGACCCCAACATACATACCCTGCTTATCTGTGACAGCATTTGCTATGCTGTCTGCTAGTTGGTGGTCGATTTACTGCCTCTCCTTAGACCGAGCTTCTCAAAGACAGAGCCCTGGTTTTCATCTCCGTGTCCCCAGCCCCTAGCACAAGACCTGACACACAGTAGGGCTCAACAGGTATATGTTGAATGAGTACATTGACGAATGACTCCTTCACAGGCTGAGGTCAGGTCAACAGAAACCTCAATGCCAGAGACACTGACAGGAACCCCATTTAAAAGCAGGGTGAGCAGGCCAAACTATGGGTTTGAGCGCTGTTGAACAGTTCACCATAAAATAGTAAAGGAAGCCTGAGCCCAAATTTCAGCATTCATAGTGAAACTATTTTCAGCTTTCTCAGAGACAGCATCTGTAAATAATCAGGCAGAAGCCTTTTATAAAACAACATAGAAAAACCTCAAAGACTATTCTAAGGCTGCAACATTTAAACAAGATTTTTAACCCATGGGAAGGCCAAGATCAACATGGAGCTTCCTGCACATAAAAGCCTGGAATTTCATAGCAGTGTGGGGGCAAAAGCTATGATCGCATTTCCCCCTTTCTGAATTATATACTGCTTAATGTTAATTTGAGCAGAGGGCCGGGATGGAGACGGGCCTGTGGGTTACGTAAGTCTTGCTACAACCTTCATTCCTTCTGTAATACAGTATCCATGGTGACACTGGTGAGGGGGAGTCACCAGGCTGGCTGGACTGATGGAAGGCAAAAGGTCACTTGTAGGTCATGCCATGATTTAAGTATTCAGTGTAATTTACAACTGGGCTTTCACTCTACATAGAAAAATGATCAGGGACATTTGTCGTATAATTTTTCTCTCACCAGAAGATGCTGTTCTTAAAACTGAGTTAGTGGCAGCTGTAAAAGCCCATCTGTAGCACATTCCAAAGTCACTTTCTTTTTCTTCCCAAATTGGAAAACGGAGCAAGAGAATGTCTTCTACTAATATGAGTGGGAAAGGATGGTGTTAATGCTTGTGATCAAGTGAACTCCTCAGCTCTCTCAACCTGCATAATGACCTCCTGGGGAGGAGAGACTGGCCTCTAGATCACTTCTTCCCCTGCTCCTGAACCAGGGGCCACATCAGCACATTCTGATGAGCCAACCTCAATTATAAACAAGTGAAAAACAGAATGCTCCCAGACTATTCTTACATCAGGCCGGCCCTGTGTGTGTGTGGCCAGTATGCTGTGAAAGCTGCCCAAAGCTTCTCAAGTTACTTGAGAAGTCACTTGAACCTTCTTAAGGTTCTCTTGGGGAGACATGCACTGATACTGAGTTGCCTGGGAAGGCTAGTATTTGAAATGATTATTATAGCACCTGATAGTTTATACAACTAAAAAAACTGTTTATAACCAAGAGGATTTTAGAAGTTATTTTCTAAAATAGAAAAATTTCATTTGGAAAAATAGCACATATGCTTATTTTAATCCTGTGTATTTTGGACTCGAGGGTAAGGCTGCATCTTCATTTTTGTACTCCTAGTTAGCACAGTGTCTGGAAGATGGTCTAAGCCCAATAAATATTATTTGAATGAATGAGAAGAATATTTACAAAGCAAAAGCCTCTGGGATGGCTGGCTGTGAGTGCAGCAGTGGTGTCCTGTTTCTGCAAACTCTCATAAATTTGTATAAACAAAAAGATCAGAGTGAGAATTTAAAAAGAACATTTAGTATAATTTTCAATAATTTATACTTCTTAACCTCATGAGTTCCCTATCTAGAATAGTACATGAACACCCCCCAACATCTCCAAGTGTACATGCTTAGAATATAATGCATAGGCTGCATGTGTATATGTGCGCACATATATATGCATTTTTGTTTTTTTAAAGCTATGGGAAATATGGATTATTAACAGTAGTTCTTTTTAGAGAGGGAAGTAAAATTGGAATAGAAAAGGAACTTTCACATTTACCTTATGTATTTCTCATTTTTTGAAACTTTCTTACAGCGAGTATGCATTGTAGATCTCTAGTTCTTAACACATTGCCTGGCACTTAGTGAGCATTAAGTCAATGTTAAACACATAAGTGAATCAGTCAATAGAGTGACATAAAAATTATACTCAAACATTTGGCTTTGAGAGAGTTAGAAGTGGGATGCTGATAAGGAAATTGAAGATTTAGGAAAAAGAGAATATCATCTGGGTCTGTCCCTAGAAGAGCCCATCAGAAATAAAGGAGTAGCTTTGGGTTGCTATTGCCAAACTGCATATTTCTCATTTTTAAAAACAAAACTGTACCAAATTAGCTGCCTAACTGCCATTGGCAAATAACATAGTCCTAATTGTAGGTGTTCCTGTGGGTTTGTCTATTGCTTGAAAAAAGGCCAATGGCCCGGCAAAAAGGCTACTAACCCTGGTGACCTGCTCACCTGACAGGGCTGGACAGGCATATGGGCTGAAAGGCCTTTGTACTCACAGCTGTATTCAGGCACCTGGTTTGCTAGATCATCTGAAGAACTAATGAGACCATTCTGGGAAAGAGACAGCAGTCTGATGGTTCAACCACCAGTCAATTGCCTGGGTTGACCAGATAGACATTTCCTGTAGCTTAGTGTCCAAAAATTGACATCATGAGGGAGAACTCTAACCTCAATCCAGCTGGTATGACCCAAATGCATGAAGCCCTTTCTTGGCCCCTTATTTAGGATTTGAGTTGGCAATATTTAAAAATGCTTGAATGGCAGCTTGGAGTCTATTAGAAGAAGCCAGTAGAAAGATCCCAATGGCCAGAATGTCCACCAGTAGGCAGTCATAGGAATAACTTCAGTATTTTGATCAAGTGAAGAAAGTGCCACTCAGCTTCAGTCTGGGTGGCAGAGTCCTTTTAAATGTGGCCACAGCAGAGACTTTCTGTGCATTACTCATGCTGTGAAGTAGGTGATTTAAGCCACTGACTTCCTAAATTAAAGGCACCAAAAGGCAGACATGTAATTCTTTTAATTACACCTCCAAATTTCTCCTACATTCCATTGAGTCATTCGTGTTTGCCTCCTGCTTTATCAGCCTACGAGCAGGAGACGAACAGAAGATCTGTAAAGGGGCGAAAGACCTCAGTTCTTTTGTTTTCACTCTAGCCTTGCAGGTTTAGAAGACAGGAAATCTGACTTCTGCTCATGGTAGAGGTAAAGCATTTCAAGATAGAAGTGAGTCAAACCTTTGTAAATTTTTTACCATCCGTTTTCTACTATCATGGGTGATTAATAAACCATATTTGGTTTATATCACCAGGCAAGAAGGTTGAATCTCATCTTGTATTTTCATTAAAGTATATGCTTATCACCTTAATTAATGTAGTTTTCCTAACTCAGCAGTAGAGACAGGCTTTCTTTTTAGAAGCTATGTAGCCCTTTACAATTTAAAAGCTGTTTATGCTTTATAAAACTACACAACCATTTAGATATTTTACTTATAAGAACTAATTGAAGTGGGTACTTAAAAGGCCACACAACTTTCCTTCTGCTAGACTATATGAGAAACTGAATTTTGTCATTAAGTAGCTGAGATTCTCTTTTCCTGCCCTTCCTCGCCTCTTTTCCTTTATAAGGAAGATGACATCATTTATCTTCCCTTCACAGTACAGGTTTCTGGGTTGGTTTTCTAACCATGATGGGAGACACTCTGACCCCTCTGCACTTCCAAACCAGGCCTCCAGACATGAGTGCACCAGTTAGGAAGTTGCTAGCTCTCGGAGCAGAGAAAGCCCTTTCCCTAATTTCATGGTCATCGTTGTTAAACCGGCCTCACCTCACCCACCCCAAATCCCCACCAGCTACTCTTGATTTCAGCTAAGTCTTTAAACATATAACTCTTTGAATGATATTCTAAGAATGTCCATGTTGGATATGGTATGGTAAAATAATGCCACAGCCTTTATTGGGATTCCTGCAGGGAAAGGCTAGGCAGGACAGAATAGTTTAGGATTGATTAGTTTGAATACTTTCAGAGGGCTTTGAGCTATAGAGGTGATCTCTAGTTGCCTGGTACCTGGTCCTGGGATGATAAAGGTAAAGAAATATTGCCTCCTGGAGTGTAAGGGCCAGATAGAGGAGGTCAGTCCTGGGATGATAAAGGCAAAGAAATATTGCCTCCTGGAGTGTAAGGGCCAGATAGAGGAGGTTTGCTCTGGATTGGTTAGTTTGCATATTAAAGGCATGCTCCCAGCAGAACCCTGTGCTATCTAAGAATTGGCTAGTCTCAGGGGGGGCAGTCTCTCCAGCTAGAAAGGTTTTTTTAAGATGTCAAAACATCATAATATACAGAATATTAAAATTATATACAATACAAATGAGTTTAACATATTTGTTTGTCTGAATCTTTTTAAATTACCTCTTTTGGAGTTGCACAATTATTTGCCAAACGTGTTCTAGAAGTAATTTGTCTTTAGTGGTCAACATGATTTTGAATGGATCATACAGTATTTATACAATCTTTAAGTTATCATCTAACAATGAGTTTAACCTTGACCTTGGGGGAAATCTAGACTCTCTTTCCCTCACCCCAAAACTTTTTGAGGTCCTTTATTAGACTTTTTGAGGTCTTTTAGACTTTTTCTGTTGTATTTCTGCATAAGAGATTTAGCCTACATAGATTTTGTTGCTTTACAAAATTAACGAAGTTTTTCCCTATTTCATTGTACTTGGAAATACTGAGAATCATTTCAGTTTGCCATAAGACATCCCTGAGCAGCTAGCCATAGGAAAATGTTTTCCTGTTCTAAGACTGAAAGCAACTTTTGAACTGAAATTTTATTTCAGTGACACATTCTTATAAATTGCCATAAAATATTTTCTCATTTTATGTTTGGGTGATTTTCCAGTTATTTATTGCTGTGAAACCAACCACTCTAAAATGTAGGGGCTTAAAGCAATTTATTTTTCTTATAGCTCTGAACCTGTGGGTCAAGGATTCGGACAGTAAGTACAGCAGGTACAGCTCACCTCTTCACTACCATGGTGACAGGGTGACAGGAGTGTCTGAGAACTAGAAGACCCTGGGGGTAGATAGGCAACTCTCTCTCCTATGGTCTCTCCAAACGACCAGCTTGGGCTTCTTCACAGACTGGCAGCCTCAGGGTAGTCAGACTTCTTACATGGTGGCACAGGGTTCCAAGAACAAGTCATCAAGAGTCAGGAGGTAGAAGCTGATAGTCTCTTAAGACTTAGCTTGGAAGTTGACATGGCTTCCTTTCTGCCATATTCTATTGATAATGTTTTCAGAGACACCCTTGCCCTGACCCTGCAGATTCAAGGGAAGGGACTATAGACTTTACCTTTCAATGGGAGGAATGCAGAGAATCTGTGGTCATCTTTAATCTACCGCAGATGATAAGTCAGTAATCCTTGGAATTTAGCATATCTACAAAAAGGAGATTATTTTTATCTCACTCTGCACCTTCCTTAAAAAAAGGTAGATATTCAACTGAAGTTCATTTCAGAGTTCTTTTGATATAAAGGTTGTTGATGACAAACTTTTAATGGAAAAATTTTGACCTCAAACTCAAATTATGACTCCATGGTCATCTAAAATATATACATATGTGCATGAGGATATTCAAATGTATATCCCTACATTTATTGGATATTTTTCCAAAGAATTTTAGGATACATGCATCCCTTGCTTTATTGGATTTCACCTTGTTATGCTTTACAAATGTTGCGATTTTTATAAATTGAAGGCATGACCCTCCACCAACAGAGATTACGACTGGCTTTATTGCAATACTCTCATTATTGCAGTGCTGTGGAACCAAATCCTCCATATCTCTGGGTTATGCCTGTATATTATCTGATCCCTACATCAAGTCTTGGATATTATTATCTTTGTTTTGTCATAAGAAGCTGAGGCTCTGAATGGTTAAGTGTCCCAGATTGCATGACTACTAATGGTGGCAGAGGTCAGACCAAAATTAGATTAGCTGTATATTTTCACCGATGGCCTCCATGAATTCCTTAATATAAGGTAGAGTAAGTCAAAGACCATGATAAAGACTTTTAATAAATATCACCATTTGGGATGTTTATCTCCTAAAATAAAGAAAAGGCCCTTTTCTTCAGGCAAATACTTGATGTTTGTGTGGCTCTTTTACTTACAAGGTATTTTCACACCTATTACTTACTTTGTTCCACATGCTGATTTCATGAGAGAGAGGTATTGTTAATAGCACTGTTTTTCAGATGGGAAAACAGAAGTACGGAGAAGTTAAGTTGCTTAAGGATCACATGGTTAACTGGTATTGCTGGTGCCCAAGCCCAGAACTTAAAACTCTGAACCCAGTGATTCTTGCTGTCTGACACCCCCCCCCCATTTCTTCACCCCCAGCCCCTAGTTTCTTGGCCGTTGAAGGCTCAGAACAGCATATATAGGGTGGAGCCATCCTCTTCAGGGACAAAAATGGGAGGCCTCAGAAGACTAAATAAGCCAGAGTGGTTAGAGAAAAGAAAAGATCAGGACAGTGCCGCCGGCATCATTAGAGGAAATGGGCAACTCTAATTGCAGGCAGTTTAGCTCTGTCTCCAGGGAGAACTAATATACTGTTATGATTTCTCCTGATGCATGTGAAATCAGTTGCTACAGCAATGACCAGTGTTTCTTGGAACTTGCTGACAGCGACAGGCCTTAGAAATGACATTTCTCCTTTTTTAATCATGCTTCTGATGCTGATAGTGATGAACTTGGCTCCAGCATTTCAGCACCTCTACCATGTTTGTTTTCCATCATCATTTCTTCCTGGCCAGAAGGTAGGCAGGAGAGGTCTCTGCTCACGTCACTAGATAGACTTGTTGACAGCGGTCTTGGGAACATGGCTGATCTGTGGCCGTGTTCTGGGGAAGGGGAGCCAGGCTGATAGTGAGGCGGACAGGCAGGAGTTTGGAACCTGGATTTAAACCTATATTAGTGAATATTTGGGTAGATGGATATCTCACATCTATAGATGTCACAAAAAGACCAGGAAAAATTATTTGGAGTTTTGTTCAAGCTGAAGCCACGTTAAGGAATGCTTCCATTTTCCCATTTAGATGTAAGCAGTGTTTCTGAATGTTGGCTGTAGCTACAGGACACGTTTCCTAGCTCCACATTCCTTTCCCACAGCCACGCTGGCCCCCTTTCTCGTCTCAAGCTCCTTCTTGCATTAGAACCTTTGCTCTAGTTACTCTCTGTCCCCAGTGTTCTTGGTGTGACTGACTCCTTGTCACTCAGATCTTCATTTAATAATCCCCTCCTGACTTCCTTGAGGACCCGAACTAAAAGCAGCCACTTTGATTCTTTGCACAGTCCTGATCACTGCCTGATATTGTCATGTTAATTTAGTTGTTTAGTGTATGTTTCCTCTTCACCCCTTTATGCCCATCTCAGAGGTAGGTTCGCAGGGGTAGGGACCTTGTCTGGGTCGGGCACTATTACAACCCTTAGAACAACGCCTGGCCTAGGTGCTTAACAAATATATGTAAAATTAATGAACCATTCCTAGTTACTGCCATTCTTTAAATCTGGCATGCTTTCCCACACAGCCATGCCCTTGCACGTGCTGGACCCTCTGCCTGGAATGCCTTTCCCCCCCACCCCCATTTGCTTGCCAAACTTCTTGCGCTGCCCAGAATACATGGCAAGACTGGTCTTCTAACTTTAATAAATTTAAAAACCAACAACTTTTAAGTACAGAGACTTATCAGACCTCAGTATCCTTTAGAGCTGGTGCTTCCCCACGAACCCTCTAAGAGAAGCACATAAACAGTGTACCTGTCTTGTGAGGGAGCACAGTTGGGCCTGGAAGAGTCTCGGAGCCTCATCGTGTGGATGGAAACTTGAACTTACCTCCCTGCTCATAGTGGAAGAGATTGCTCACTGGAGAGGAGGCACAGAAGCCACTTTCAGTAAGTGGTGGAATTTTTCTATAATAACAAGACAGCCTAAATGTTGAGAGAACAATTAGGCAGACCTGTAACTCGTAGATGGCATGGCAGTGACTCTCCTATTACATCCCTTCTGACCTGACTTATCTTTCTTTTCTTTCTTCCACATCCGATAATCTCATAGAACCCAGTTCTGTTTAATGTTTCAACCACCTACAATAGTCAGTATGTAATGAGTATTTCACTAGATGTTCCTGGCTGGTCTTTGCTGTTTTCAGTTTGCTCTTGCTTTTTGATGGAACAATTCCCAAACTGAAATTTTTGTGGTTCAACACACGTAACATGTCAGGTTTGAATTTTGATCTGTTGGGCCTTTGGGTTTCTTTAAATATTAAGAAAATAGAAACTGGAGAATCCAGACAAAGAGGTTTAAAAGTCATCTTTCCATCCCACAAATAGTTCACCCCCATCTGCTAGCATGATGATAACTCATTTGAGGGCAGTAAAAATCAGTAGTCTGACCAGGAACTAGTGCTATTGATTATCATTTCTCATTTATTTTTCTTCAGTCCAACTTATTTTAAGCCTAACATATTCGACACCACAGTATTGAGTAACTGAAGAAAGACAGACATGACTTGCATTGTAATTAGGTTCATATGTCACTGTGACAGGCAACTGAATAAACCTCATGTTATTGCACATTTAGTCAGAAAAGCTGTACATTTATTCCATTCCTCTTAGCTCCCCAAGAGCCAACCCCTTTTCCCTGGTGACACAAAGCTTCTTACCAGTGCCTTATAGGAGCTTCTAGATGTCTAAATCCAGGAGCGTTTACGTTTCAAAGAACTCACCAGATAAGACAGCCCCAATGTACGTGCAGGACAAGACAGGCAACTTTTACAAATAAGTCACTTCCATGGTATCTGTTGTAGGGGATACAAAGATTAGTATGAGACAGTCCTACAAATAATTTTAATTCAGTTAGCCACAAAAAATAAGAGCATGTTGTACAAATGTTTAGTGGTGCAGAGAAGGTCTGGAGCAGGGGTGGTAGAGTTAGGCTTAACTTTGAGTCTAGAAAGTGGAATTCACACCGGGAATTGTAATGATTTAGCTACTCTCTCATCTCTAGGTCAATATCAGAATATCACAACTAGACGAGGAAAAGGCAACAGTACCTGAAGATAGGAAATCTAGGTAGGAGCAAGCCCTCGCTCTGCATTCTCTAGTTTTCTGACTTTGGGTTTGTCGTTTAGCATTCTTGAGCCTTAGGTGCCTTGTCCATAAAATGGAGATGGCAGTAATTCCCATGTCACACAGAACTGTTGCTATGATCAAGTGAAATAATGAGATATAAGTATTAATAGACTGTAAAGCTTCATGCTAATGTCTATTGCCCTCACCTTGTCTCTACAATATGTGTAATTCTAGAGAACTTATCGTAAGTAATCACTTCATTCCAAGACTGCACAAATGCATTTGAATTCAACCTTTGAAAGTTAAGTTTACTCTCTCATCTTTGTGACAGTAGCTTTATCCGGTGCAAAGCAGTGAAATAACCCAAGTGAAATATTCTGTGCTCAGATAAGGAAATAGTTCCTGCATTCCCTCCTAGGGAGCTATATAGGTTAGTGTATCTGTTTGCTGTGGCCTGCAGGCTGCGAGTCTGGGACCAAGACTGGAGATCAGAGTCCCAGGCCCCAAGTCTGTTCTTGGGCAAGTCACTCCACTTCTAGCTAGGCAATTCCCAAGTTCAGGTTAAGAAATAAAAGAAGTTGATAATTAAGCTCTTCTATCTTTAAAAGTTTGTGTTCCCATAAGAGTTTGGTTTCTGTTTTCTTGTTTTGTTTTGCTTACATTCTTTTACCAGTTTGAAAGTCACCTCTGAAGCATTAATTTTTTAAATTAAAATTTGTTTTGAAATCATTGTACGTTCACATGCAGTTGTGAGACATAATACAGAGTGATCCTGTGTGCCCTTTACCCAGTTCTCCCCAATGGTAGCATCTTGCAGAACTATAGTACAATGTCGCCACTAGGATATTGGCATTGATAGAGTCAAGATACAAAAACATGTTCATTATCACAAGGTTCCTGCATGTTTCCCTTGTATAGATAGCATCACTAATTTCCCTCCCCTCCATCTTCTCCTTAATCCCTGGCAACCACTCATCTCTTGCCCATTTCTATCATTTTGTCATTTAAGAATGTTATACAAATGAAATTATAACATGTGTAACCTTTCGTGGTTGTCTTTTCCCCCTACTGAATAAAATTGCCTGGAGCTTCATTAAGATTGTTGCATGTATCAGTACTTCATCCCTTCTCATTGGTGAGTAGTATTCCATGGGATGGATATACCACAATTTGTTTCACCATTCATCCATTAAAAGGCATCTGGGTTGTTTCCAGTTTGGGGCTATTATGAATAAAGCTACTGTAAACATTTGTATACAGATTTTTGTGTGCACATACATTTTCCTTTCTCTGGGATTAAATGCCCAGGACTGCGATTGCTGGGGTATATAATAGTTGTATGTTTAGTTGTTTAAGAAACTGCCAAACTATTTTCCAGAGAGGCTGTCCCATTTTACACTCCCACCAGCAATGTATAAGTGATCTAGTTTCTCCATATCTTCACCAGCATTTAGTGGTGTTACTATTTTTTTATCTTAGCTATTCTGATAGGTGTATAGTGGTTTTAAGTTATATTGCTCTAATGGTTGATGATGTTAGATATCTTTTCATTTGCTTATTTGCCATCTGTCTGTCTTCTTGGGTGACATGTCTCTTCATGTCTTTTGCCCATGTTCTAATCAGATCACTTGCTTTTTTGCTGTTGAGTTTTTGAAAGTTCTTTGTATATATTCTCATCACATGGTCTCACTTAATATGTGGAATCTAAAGAACAAAATAAACTGATGAACAAAATAGATCCACTGACACAAAAGCATGGAACAGACTGACGAATCTCAGAGGGAAGGCGGGGGTTGCGGGGGTGGAGGGGGGAGAGATTAACCAAAGAATTTATATGTATAAATGCATAACCCATGGACACAGACAATACTGTTCCTGACATTCCATGGTTTCTTTCTTTTCTCTTTTCTTTAATGTTTAGAGAACTTCCTTTAGTTTTTCTGTCAGAGTAGGTGTGCTAGTTACATCTTCCCTTAGTTTTCCTTCTTCTGAGAATGTCTTCATTTACCCCTTCATTCCTGAAGGATATTTTTGCTAGGTATAAGATTCTGGGTTACCAGTTGTTTTCTTTCAGCACTTGGAAAATATATTTCCATTTCCACATTTTCTGATGTGAAAGCCACTGTTGTTTGAATTGTTTTTCCCCATTAGGTAAAATGTTGTTCCTCTCTTGCTGCCTTCAAGGTGTTTTCTTTGGCTTTAGTTTTCAGAAGTTTAATTATGATATGTCTTGGCATGGATTTCTTTGGCTTTACCCTGCTTGGGGTTCATTCAGCTTCTCAATCTGTAGGTTTATGTCTTGCCAAATCTGGGAAGTTTTCACAGCCATTGTTTCATCAAATACTTTCCCAGCCCCTCCTTCTTTCTCTTCTATTTTCAGAATTCTGATGACATAAATGTTAGATTTTTTGTTTTGGTTCCATTTTCTTTTTTAAGCTATTTTCTTTCTGCTGTACAGATTGGGTAATTTACACTATTCTGTCTTCCAGTTCACTGATTATTTTCTCTGTTCCCCCCATTTTGCTGCTGAGTCCTTCCAATGAGCTTTTTATTTAGGTCATGGTATTTTTTTTAGTTCTAAATTTCCATTTGGTTCTTCTTTAGGTCATGTATTTCTTTGCTGAGACTTTCTATTTCTTTTCTGAGGTTTTCTAATTTTTTCTCACTCATTTGAAACATATTCATAATTTCTCATTGGAGCAATTTATCATTTTAAAATCCTTGTCAGATAATCCTAAATTCTCTGACATTACAGCATTAATACTTATTGATTATTGTTTTTCATTGAGTTTTGAGATACTTCTGTGTCTTGGTATGACAAGTGATTTCGATTAAAACTGTGATATTTTCATATTATTTTATGGGATTCCAGATAGTATTGAAACCTGTTCTAAGCTGCTTGCTCTGACAGGACTTTGGCAAAGGAGGGAAGGGCACTGCTTCATTACTGCTTAGGTGGAGGCAGAAGTCCAGATCCCCCACTTGGCCTCTACTGACACTTGAGAGGAGTCATTATGGCTCAATATCATCATGCTCATTATTAAGCATCACTGCTGGGCAGGGCTGCAAGTTCCAGCTCTCCACCTGGTCTCCTTTAACACCACAGTGGGGTTGGCCTTGTTATTGCTAGATTGTGGTGAAAGTCCTGACTCTCCACTAGGCGTTCTCTGACACCACCCCAGTAGGAGTGTTGAGTCACCTCATTACAGCTTTATGAGGGTAGACCTCTAGGCTCTCCACCTGGGCTTTGCTGGCATGGGCGGAAGTAGGTTCACAAATCTTTTGTGTGGTGTTTGGCTAGAGCACAGCATTTACTATTTAAAAGTTGACTATATTGTTAGGCTGTACCTTTCCTTGAGAGAGAGCATGCTTTAGCGGGGAGTTTTCAATCTGTGCCCTTTTGTCTGTACCCAGGTTGCTGGCTTCTTCAACTCTAAGTATGGGATATATGAGACAAAAAGAAATAAGAACAACTCACCACTGTGTTGTCCCATGGGCCCTGAGATCTCTAGCTAGTCTGCATTCTTATCCTCACCTTTCAGAGTCTTATTTTTGTTCTATATCCAATGTCCAGGGTTTTAGTTATACTTAGCAGAAGAAATGGGGCAAGTGTGTCCACTTCATCTTCCTGGAGATGGAAGTCCTGGAGCTTTAATTTTAATCAGCTTGGTTTCCCAAGCTCAATATTTTATGAACATGAGGCACCACTTAAACCAGGACACCAAACCACCTGCAGGAAACATTTGTTTCTAGGATTTATGTAAGAGGAAAAGTGTCTACCATGTGCTTGGCACTTTATGCATAATTTCACCTAATCCTCAGAATAACATTACAGAGAGGGTGTTATTAACCCTGATTTACAGAGGTGAGAACTGAAGTTCAGAGAAATTAAGTAACTTGTTCCAGATCACACAGCTTAGTAATTGGTAGGGCCAGATTTGAAGCCAGTTGTGCCCACATTTTATTCCTACCACATGCCTCAGTCATCTTGTGAGCTCAGTTAGCACAGAGATGATCTTTCCTGCTTCTTTGGCATGTTCATAACTAGGAAATCCCATGCCACCCCAAATCAATTTAGTGTCAGACAAAATTTATTCATATTTTTCTAGTTATATGTAGAAATGTAGTTATAACTACATAAAGAGGAGTCCTATACTTACAGTAGGAAATTAATAAATACCTATAGGAGTAAATTAGTGAATGAGCCCAGAATGTTAACATATTCAGTATTCCTGTATAAAGTCTGCCTATAATATAGTAGACTGATTCCATAAGTGAATAAATACATTTACTTATGATATGAAATCATAAGTAAAGGCAACTCATTGGTGCTCTTTGTAAGAACACTTGCATTTTGGAGGAAGGAGATATTTCTTTTAGAGCCTAAACATTTATCTGCAGGCATAATGTCCAGATAATATTCTTTCAGTTGTGAAAAACACTGATCCATTTAAGATTAATAAGCTGATAATAATTGTGGACCACATCCTTTTCTTTTTTTTTTTTTTACTTTTTAAATTTATCTTTATTGTTGAGAGTATTACAGGTATACCATTTTCCCCAGCAACTGACCCCTCCACTTCGCTCCCACCCCCTCCCCAGGCCTTCACCCTGTTATTGACTGTGTCCATGGGTTATGCATATATGCATATAACTTCTTTGGTTAATCTCTTCCCACCCTCCACCCCCCTTCCCTCTTTCCTCTGAAATATGATCGTCGGTTGCATGTGTCAATGTCTCTGGATCTATTTAGTTCATCAGATTCTTTTGTTCATTAGCTTCTTCTTAAAGAGGATCCTTCAACTTTTCCTGTAGTGCTGGTCTGGTGGTGATGAACTCCTTTAGCTTTTTCCTATCTGTGAAGCTCTTTATCTGACCTTCAATTCTAAATGATAGCTTTGATGGGTAGAGCAATCTTAGTTGTAGTTCCATGTTTTTCATCACTTGGAATATTTCTTGCCACTCCCTTCTGGCCTGCAAAGTTTCTGTTGAGAAATCAGCTGACAGTCGTATGGGTGCTCCCTTGTAGGTAACTAACTGCTTTTCTCTTGGGGCTTTTAAGATTCTCTCTTTGTCTTTAACCTTTGGCATTTTAATTATGATGTGTCTTGCTGTGGGCCTCTTTGGGTTCCTCTTCTTTGGGACCCTCTGTGCTTGCTGGACTTGTAAGTCTATTTCTTTCCCCAGGTAGGGGAAGTTTTCTGTAATTATTTTTTCAAATAGGTTTTCAGTTCCTTGGTCTCCTTCTGCCTCTTCTGGCACCCCAATGATATGAACGTTGGGCCTTTTGAAGTTGTCCCAGAGGCTCCTTATACTATTTTCATATTTCTGGATTCTTTTTTCTTTTTGCTCTTCTGGTTGGGTGTTTTTTGTTTCCTCATGTTCCAAATTGCTGATTTGATTCTCAGCGTCCTCTACTCTACTGTTGATTCCATATAAATTATTCCTCATTTCAGTTCCTGTAGCCTTCATTTCAAATTGGTACTTTATTATGTTATCAATTTTCTCAGTTATTTCCCTAACCATCTGTTTAAACATCCTTATAACCAAAATTCTGAACTCTGTATCTGTTAGCTTGCTTGGATCTATTTCATTTAGTTCCTCTTCTAGAGATTTCTCCTGTTCTTTCCTTTGTGACATGTTTCTTTGCCTCCACATTTTGGCTGCTTCCAGGTGTTTGTTTCTGTGTATTAGGTAGAGCTGCTATGTCTCCTGGAATATGTAGAGTGGCTTTGTGTAGTAGGTGTCTTGTAGGGTCCAGTGGCTCAGCCTCCCCTGTCACCTGAGCTGGGCCTTCCAGGTGCTCCCCTGTGTGGCCTGTGTGCACTGTCCTGTTGTAGTTGAGCCTTGGTTGCTGTTGGTGTCCCTGGGAGGAATTGACCCCCAGGCCAATCAGCTGTGAGGACCAGCTGCAACTATAGCCAAAGAGCTGCTGTGCTGGAGACACCCCTATGGAGCAGGATTTACTTCAGTGGGTCTTTGGTGTTCACCAAGTGCGCCCCTTGAGTGTGTCACTCGTGGATGTGGTAGGGTTGTAATCCAGCGTGGTTGAGTCTGACCACCAGGTGCACTGTCTCTGGGGCCTCCCAGGAGGTGTAAAGTCAGCCTCTGCCAGTGCCCTGCCCAGGGCCACCCAGCATGAGCTACGCAGCAAACCATAGTTGGCTGCTACTTGTGCTGGGTTTTGTGTTGTCCAAGAGAGGCCATGCTATCAGCCAATGCAGCTGCCGCTAGTGCCAGGCCTGGGGCCGCTTATCAAGCTGTATGGGGCCTGCTGCTGCTTGTTTGAGAGATTTTAGGAAAGTCCTAAGCATGAGGCTCGAGAGGCCACTTGCAGAGAAAAGCCCCTGGAAATGGCCTGGATGAGCTGCAGGTGGGGAGGGGCGGGGCCTCCGGGAATCACGGGGCGGGGCCAAAGGTGTGAGTCAGGTGCTGGCGATTCAAACATGGCACCTGCCTGCTGGCTGTGTGCGGGAGGACTCGCCAAAGGAGCCATGGCCTCTGCCGGCCCTTCTGCCTGGGAGGAAGCCGCCCCTCCACCTCTCGCCCGGATCTCAGGCAGGTTAGTTCCTCCCCGAGTGTCCCGGGTCCTTTCAGGCTGCTGCCCGGCGCTGGGCTCAGAGGGAGCGTCCGAGTGAGTCCGTGCCGGGCCCTTTAGAGGAGCTGCTGGGGCTCCCGCAGCCTCGCGACCCTCGGCCACAGTCCCCGCTGGTTTCACAGCCCGGAGTTGTGGGGACGTCTCTTCCGGACCTGGAGCCCTGGGCTGGGGGCCTGCTGTGGGGCTGGGACCCCTCACTCTTCCGGGAAACCTCCACCACCAAGATTCCCTCCCGGGTTTCACCCGCGGCACCAGGTGTGGGCCCGCAGCCGCGTCTCTGCGATTCGGCCCCGATCCGTCCGCGTCTCCGCCCCTCCTACCGTCTCGGTGCTTCTTCAGGTCCCTGGTTGTGGGGCTTCTGTTCAGCCAGATTTCAGGAGGCCCTGAGTGATGGTGGTTCTGTATTTTAGTTGTAATTTTGATGTGGTTGCGGGAGGCGGCGGGTGCAGCTGTTACCTACGCCCCCATCTTGTTTTTCCTCTCCACAGCATTTCTTGAGTCAGGCATTTCAACCCCTATTTTAGTGTGAAATAAGTTGTGGCAAAATTATTTCTTAAGGATCTCTATACACATAAATGAGTTTAGACCTATTTACTGTCTCTGAAATTCAGCTTAACCTTAAATCTCTTTCCTTCTTCCCTTTTACTTTCCCCATTTTTTCTTTTTATTGTTATCTGACAATACTTGAATTCCTTGGAGAGTTTCAACTTTAAGACAGCTTTGAATAATTCACATTTAATCCTGCATTCACTCCTTTCCATGTTCAAAATCTGACAGCTTTTTTTCTGTTCATGAACTACATGAATTTTTGGTATAAGATAGTGATTGGAAAGAAAGATGGCTAAAGGAAGTTCCATATGAGATGTATTATTTATTGAAAACATACATAGGGTTATATGTATAATGAGAATGTTTCTGATTCTCAAATTTTAATACTACTTGACTCCTTCAGAGTTTGGAGAAGAGACTGACATTTGCTGGTATCCCATCAGCGGTGCTGCACTGTACTGACCTTTTAATAATGTCTCCGTGATCATTATTCCGAATTTACCAATTAAAGAACGGGGGTTCTGAGAAGTTAAATAACTATGTGACAGAGTTGGGACTAAACTGAAGATCCTCATGCCTGTGCTCTTTCTAGAACATTTAACCCGCACCATGGTGAAAAGCCCTCAAACTGAAAACCAAAGAAATTGGCTTCACCTCTTGCGTTCTGAGGAAGGCTTATTAAAAATTCATTTCCTAGGTTAGCACCAGCAACTGACTCCTTCTATTCATCATTATTTGTCTGGACATCTGGACATTTATTGTATTCTTTCCTTCTAGTCCAGAGCTTCCCAGTTCTAACTACACATCAGAATCACCTGGGGAGCTTTTAAAAAATAAGTCAGGCTCCACCCCACAAAGATTCTGTTAATTGGCCTGGGATGGGGCCCAGGCAGCTATTTTTAAAGTCCCCAGCTGATTCGGCTGTGCAGCCAAGATTGATACATTGCAGTCTCATCGCTTCCTCTAATCTCTAATATCATTCTCTATGATTGTTAATTTTATGTGTCAGTTTGATTGGGCCATGGGGTCCCCAGACATTTGGTCAAACTTTATTCTTGGTGCTTTTGTGCGGGTGTTTCTGGATGAGATTAACATGTAAATCAGTAGACAGATTAAAGCAGATTGTCCTCCCTAATGTGGGTGGGTCTCCTAGAATTCATTGAAGACCTACATAGGACAAGAAGGCTGACCCTCCCTCAAGTAAGGCCTTCCTGCTCCTGCCTGTTTTAGCTGGGACTTTGGTCTTTTCCTGCCTGGAGACTTAACTGAAACATTGGCTCTCCTTGGATCTCAAGCCTGCTGACTTTTGGACTAAAACTAAACTTTTGGCTCTTCTGGGTCTCCAGCTTTCCAACTGCAGGTCTTGGGGCTCCTTAGTCTCCAAAATTGTGTGAGCCAATTCCTATACATCCTATTGGTTCTGTTTCTCTGGAGATCTCTAATATACTCCCTTTTAAATTAAGACTTCTAGAGACCATTTCTATCTTTGACATTTTTCATATTTTATGTCCCTAGACACATCATAAGGAAAGCTCTTTTGAAAGGGAGTCTGGATGGACATCTCTCTCAGATTGCACCTCAACATTAATGCAGGGTAGATGTGGCTCAACCACAAGGGCTCGCATTCCTGCCTCTAAGCTTCCCTCAGCCAGCTCGGGCCTGACTCTTGACCTTTATACCTGCGCCCATCCTGCAGAAGCAGCCGTGAGATCAAGGAACACACTACCTTGTTACCAAGCCATAGCCCTTACTGAAGTGGTCCTGTCACAGAAAGAGCAGCCTAGGGAGTAAAGGCTCCTTAATATTAAGTGCCCACTGGTAACTCACATTGTCCAGTCATCCCTCATGGTGGTCTGGGGTCTATCTGCTCAGGGTGCTGGCCAGATGGCCAAAGCTAAACTTGAGGTCTAGAGTGAGAGACAAGAGAAAGATGAACCAACGAGAGGTGCAAGCCAGTCCTAGAGAGCACTAAGGACCAGGCCAGTGTCCCATTCCAGTCTAAGGGGCGAGCAGAGAGCCAGAGAAGAGGGCAAAGCCAAAGGGTCAGAGGCCCAACCGAGGTAGCCAGAAGAGAGGGAGCAAAAGGGAGATGGAAAAATAAACCAGAAGTCCCCATTGTTGCATATCTGTGAATCATTTGTATTGGCGACCAACCATATGGTCATGAATGGATCAGCCTGGTTGAAAGGCCTGTGTAGGGGTGGCTAATTTTTCATTCAATTTATACAGCCCTATCCTTAGTCCCATTTTAATATGTGGCTCCATCCTGTCTTTTGAATATTTTGTTTTATTTGGTCACATAAGTTCATGACTTGGTCAAAAAAACCTCGGTTTACAACACCATAATCCAGTTCCCCATAAATTTCTATCACACTAGTAATATCTTTAAACATATGAAATGGTACTTTGGGATTCGGTATGGTTAGAGTAAATTTTAGTTCATTTTAGTGTCTTGTAAATAGCAGGCAAAGGAATAATATTTCTGTTTCATCATTTCTTGCTACATTTTTTCTAAATTTGAAAAACAATTGCTAATAAACAAACAAAGCCACAGGAATTATTCCCATTCAAGAGAATAAACAGATTTTGTGGGATCAAAAGAAGTCAGCAAAGTTCATCTAGCAGAGCCTTCGTCACTGTATTACCCTGATACACCGGAGCTGCCAGGTGTAACGATGAAGGCATCAGAGTTTCCATTTCACGTTTAATTTTCAGATGGTTTTGCTGTTCTCATTTTACCACAAATAAACAAACCAGGAATATATTTGGAAAAGAAAGGAAGATACCCTGGGTTGGATCTTGGAGTTCTTCCAATTCCAGAAGCCCAAAAAAACCCACCCACCTCTTCCACACCCCCTCCTCATTTAGTACCATAGGTGCCTGAGAACAAAATGGAAGACACCCTGCTCCAGGTTTACGCGGCTGCAGGTGAATCAGAAGGCTGCCCACCGACCTGGTGAACCTGGCTGTGGAGGCCAGGGTGGACGTTTTAGATTTGAAAGGATAACCGTTCTCTTACTTTTGCTCAAACTGGATAGTTTCCTCAGCTCTCCACTTTGGTTAGCTAATGGCTATGAATACAATTGTAATAATCAACTCCATTTCTTTTGGGTTGAAAGGAATCAGATTGATGTGTTTTCATTCAAAACTGTCTTTTCCGGAGGCTGGATGGTAAAGTGTCACTGCAAGTAAAACAATTGCCACCAACAAAGCACTGTTTGCTTGGGCTACCGTTCCTTTGTGTGTGCGAGTGGGTACTGATAGCGTTAGCACGCCCAGTGCCATCTGTATTCTGTGTATTGAAGGTTTAGCAAATGGGCGCTGCTGGCCTGGGTTTCCCATTCTGGTCACCACAGTCCTGTCTTCTATGACCACCTCCTGCTCACCCAATTCATATATCTCTTTATAACAAAACCCAGAAGGCTTGTTTTGTTTTGTTTTTAACCCAGGGTCAGTATGAAGACAACACAGGGATTTTATGAGTGTTAAAAAGACACCCTGTAAGGACCTTGTACAATTTGCCATTCCCGTGAACACCCAATAAGCCATAATGAAGATAAAGTGGGTTTGACTACTAGTTGCCAGTTCTGTCTCACTAAGGACTTGGTGCCCTTAGCCAGTGGAGCTCTGGTCCAGTCTGAGTCCTCTCTGTCACAGCTTGTCCCCCTTGGCCTGGTTTGCACTTCTTGCTTCAGGGTCTTTCAAAAGCTGGTTCTCGTTTCTTAAAGTCTAGTCAGTAAGAACCAAGTATTTAAGTCCTCTCAGTAGGATTAACATTCTTCTGAGAGCTAAGATGGGAAGCCAAAAACCCCCTTTGAAGGTCAGAGTAATTTAACCCTTGAAGGAGAAGTGAATATAGGTGGCTCAGTGTCAGGGAACATGGACACTATCAGACATGTCCTGTGAGACACGTTAGACCATTTCCCAAACTGCTAACTCAGGCCAGGGCTGCTTAACCAATTTGTGTCCAATTTATGTGCTACTTGCTTCTGTGCACACGCCTGACCCATGGAGAGGCTCCCGAACATACACCTGAAAACGAGGAACGGGCTTTCCCCACCGCCCAGGGCAGGTGTAGGATGGTTACACCAGCCATAGACACAGCCTGAATTCAGCTACTTCTAAGACTCTCTATTATGTGAAGGGTGCACATTTCCCAAGGCAAGACTTCTGGCTCTTTTAGATCTCTGCCAGAGTGCTTAACCGCAGTAGAAACGAGGGAGATCACCTCCTTCCCTCACTCCTGGTTAGCCTTTGTGCCACCTGCCACAGCGAACTGTCCTAAGTACCCTCTTCATACTGTTCTGTTGCAGCTGTGCTCTACCATGGTCTGCTGGGGTATGATTCTGAGTAGAATAGAATTGCAGAACCACACAAATGAGAACTGGAAGGGGTTCTGAAGGCTGCTGAATATACCCAAACACTCACTGTGCAGGTGAGGGCACTGTCAGCCGTGGTAATGCCGCAGTTTCACTCAAGACTGTTTTAATTGTGCCTGCGGGTGCACAGCTCTTTCTAATGTCTTAGAATGGGAGTCTTTGTCAGAGCCACATGTTAACTCCTCTACAAGCTGTATGTCCCCTTTGGGCCCTCTCGGATCCTCTGAGGTCCAGGTTATCCTGTAGCTGGTTTTTGGCCTTCCTGTCTGTCCCTGGACCCTGAAGAAATAGGGTTTGAAGCCTGCAATGAAGTCTGATATAACACAGTGTGACCCCTGCCATGTCCCTAAGAGTGATACTGAAGCAAGTGTTTGAGCATATTCCCTTGAGGTAGAGTAAGTCCTCACTTAACATTGTTGATAGGTTCTTGGAAACTGTGACTTTAAGCAAAACGATGTATAAAGAAACCAATTTTACCATAAGCTAATTGATAGAAACAAGAGTTCAGCAACTGTAGCATATTTCTGCTCACAAAAGCATCACCAAAATTCTAAATAAAGACCCCTAATGCTTCTAATATTAAACATTAAAATGCATGTGCTCTATACATACATTTAAGAAAGATTAATAAAAACAAGTAAGATAATTATTTTCCAACTTCCTTATTCCAGTTCAGGGTCACAGGTGGTGGGACCCTATCCTGGGAGCTCAGGGCACAAGAAGGAACCCACCCTGGACGGGACACCTGTCCATCACAGGGCCACTCACACATTCCCACACTCACTCAGACTGGGACGATATAGACACACAAGTTAGCCTCATGTGCACATCTTTAGGATGTAGGAGGAAATCGCTTTACCTGGAGAAAACCCATGCAGACATGGAGATAATATGTAAACTCTACACAGACAGTGGCCCTGGCTAGGAATTTTTTTTTTTTTCATCAACGTAACAAAAATGACATTGAACAAAGTGACCTTATTCGAGGACCTGCTATACTAGGTAGAATATCTCTAAGGGATAAAACAGCCCAACTCCATAGACAAGAATGTTGAGATGCCAAGAGGATGCATTGTGAATCTCAGGCCAGTGCTGGCACTGGCCCTGCCTATATAGCCAGAGATTTTTAGTCCAAGACAATCACAGAACACTGAGGACAAATCCTTGGTGACAACTAGAAAGTATCTTTTTGTTGGTAATAATTGTATTTTCATGAGCAACTGAGGAGCCAAGGACTGTTTGGGTTTTTGAAAACCTGGTTTGTTTCCCTTGGAATTAGGGTTGAATCCCTGTAAGGAAGCCAAGGTAACTGCTTTGCTTTGAGTAACAGTTGCTGGAGGTTTTACAGAGGAATTATTTAAAAGATCAACCAATATGATCAGTTACAGATCTGAGGCACTGTTATGCAAATAAAAATATTTTATTTCACTCATGAATAACTAATTTTGGGCACCTAAATACTAAGAAGATTGAAGCAAGCCTGAATGCAGATAGTATTGAAATAGCAGATGCTATTCGTAGGTAAGAATTGTTAGGCCATGATTAGAAGAGTTTCATGTGCAAGACAGTTACATTCCATTAGCCTTTCAGAGGCTCTAATGAGATTGATGTTCCCATGTAGATACGTCTCAAGGAAATAAAATTCCATGAACTAATCTAGTCTTGGTTTCACTAGGGGTAAAGAATGCATCTTAACAAAATAAGGAAGGAAAGTTTCTTTTTCAGGAAGCTCAAACCATATGTTCCCAGATGCTGGGTTGCTCCAAAACTAAGGGAAAAAAGTTTTGGGCTACTTCTTTAAGAAAAAAACCATACTCAAATTGTTATTTCTTAAAACAGAACAACAAACCCTCCAAAATAGTAAATGTCACCAGAACAATATTAAATAATGTCACAAGTGCCCATCGTTAGAAACACAGTCACTCATGTCTTACGTTGCACAACCGACAGCCATGTGCTAAGGCATTTCTGCGATGATTGAAGACACATTCCGACAGCTATAAGCATCCATCACAGATTCAAGTATGCATCTCAGGATTCCAGAACCGCAGCCTGCCAGTTGTTGACAATTAGTGACATACCAAGCATTACGGAGACCTCTGAGAGATCTCTGGGTTTGCACGATACAGCTGTAATACTACTCAGTGTAAGAGAGTACCTGGGGTGAAATAACCCTTCAGGAAGCCTAATAAAGAAGAAAGGAAATGTGCCATTTAAAGCCAAAATTGCTTTCCCGAAGCATGGTCAAATCATACATGAAATACAATGGCCTTTCCATGCCGGAGGAGTAACAGCTCACTTCCCCTGCACTCCCTGGACCCTCTTTCCCCTTAAGTTTTATTGCATGTTTAAGTATACATTACTGGTCATTCCAAGTGCATGAACTTATGACAGACAAAAAGGATCTATTTACCCTATAAACTGCTGAACACACAATTGGCATGATTTAGACTAAAAGTTGCTCCACTTTTAGAGGACACCAGTGCTTCTTTATCCAGTACCCAGAGGTTTTCCAGATCAGGATTTCCCTGGGCCTTTTCCATCTTCTAGATATCCACTGGCCATTGTTTGTTTGCAGTTTCATTACTAACTAGCACTACCGACAGACCTGCACTGGGACACAGAGGGAGATGAAAAGGGTGAGCTATTTATACTAAGAGAAAGCTGGGAGCCCTTGCTAAAGCTGTGTCCTGGGAATTTCTATAGGCTGAATAAATAGAGCCTCTCCAGTCATCGCTACAGGCACCCTTTAACAAGGTCTGTCTAAGGATTGAGCCAAGGATGGGGTTTGTTATAGGTTGGGCTAGTCCCAAGCAAACTGAAACAGATGGAAATTAATTTCCCAAGTGCTCCACCATGATCCTCACCACACGTCTGCCCTGGTCTAGCGTGGCTACCAAATCCTTCCAAGCACTCAGCATCAGCCTGAAGTTAAAAACTCTACTTAACTCACCACTGCTAACAGCACAAAGTACAGTTGTGCCCCACAGTATCTGCATTTTAACCAGAATTAAAACTCAAGCAAACAGCCTGCCAGAGATGAAATGCTTGGCATTATTTAGATTTATTCTGTTGTCTTAAATTGGTAACAAGATCAGAAGAATTTGGATATATTTAGGTTAGGATTTTCCTCTGGATACTACATATAGACTGGCTTTTAATTCCTTCTTTCCTTCTTGTATTTAAGTCCATGGGTACTTAGAATCAGTATATCAACACCTCTAAATAGCGCGAAAAGAGCCAGTTCATGGTACTTGAAGTCAAAGCTGTTGGTAAACATATTCCTCCCCAGGAAAACCTGGAGACTTCGTATGTCTCAATCCATACTTTCAGCTGGCTACATGTTCTTTATATAATTATTGACTTTGAACTTCATTATGGATGCCACTGAGTCAGACAGTTCAGTGTATAAGCTAACTTAGTTAATTTGTGGTTAACCAGCTCATCTAACTCTTCCACAGTTTGAATCTTCTTTTCCATCGTGAGATTTTCCTGTAACCGGCCTAGCTACAGCTGCCCACTCTTTCCCCAGACCCCCCTCCCAACATCAGGGCAACTGAATGTGCAGAGCTGTCTGCCCTTAAGAGAGGGGCTCACGCCCAGAGGGGAGACCTGGGCCAGAAGGACCAGTTGTTTCCAAGCATCAGAGAAAAGTCTTCACTGGCAACACCTGAGAAATCGCCGATGTTGTGTTCTTACCGTAGAAGTGGGTGGAAAGGAGAATTTGCTGCTAGTTCCTTTCATCTTGCTGGTGGTTGCTTGTCTTGGATAAAGTAGCAACATTCCTCTAAAACTGGAAATTGTGGCCCTTGAGATTGAAAATGTATGTAGCAGCTCTAATTTTCTCAAAACACCAGAATGGGGTGACAAAATCAATTGACTGAAGTGTTAAGACTGAAGGTACTGCTGACTGAGAGGCAGTTTGGGCTGAGGGCAGGAACAGCATAGCCCCCTCCCATGCTGGCATTCCCATGCTTCCTGCACTGCCTGTGGAGGAAAGAGGTGTGAAGACAGGCTCAGCATTTTTTTATTTTTTTTTTTAACCCTAAAATGTTAGGTCATATACCTTACTTGCTTCCCTCTAGAGGCATTTGAGACATTTGGACATATTTAGTATCTGCAACTTCCCTTGTTAGAAAGTGCTCTAAACCAGAAATGGTGTAGATGTGGAATCAGCTGTGCAACTATCATTTTCCTGGCAGCCCCGAAACCCTGTACATTTTTTCCCCCTGACTGGGTGATGTGGCATTTAACCCTAAATGAATGAATGGGTCAGTCTTTAGTCTTCTGTCTCCAAGGTCTCGAATTCAAATATGGAGAGTATTCTGTACCTGGTTTCTTATTCTGGTTAAGTGGTTTTACCAGTTGCATTATCTGGTTTTAACCTTCTTTACAAAATGGCCATGTGGCTTAAAAAGACTCCTATAAAGGAACCACGGATTAAAGAGAGCACTCTAACAACATAGTCCCCAAGAAAGCCACACGGACAAAAATGGAAGAGGTAGCACTTCGGCTACTCCTACGCAAAATGTTTGTCAACCACATCACAAGGTTACAGAGTTACAAGGTAGAAACGGTGACAGTCTAATTTGATTTGCCAAGCAGTTGGCCAAAAAACCCTTCAAAATTATTGAAATGTCACTGGGGATTATGGATGAAAATGTATATGTAAAATTGTTATGATAAATCTCACTCTATATTTTGTGCCTTGAAACTACTAAATAATAATAATATCCTGTGTAGATAATATGTATGTTAACAAATAATAATAAAATAAGGAAATTGGGGGATATATGTTCAAATGCCTGGAACTTCCTGCTCTAGGAAATGGTATCTACTAAGGTTGATGGTCAGAGGTTGGTGGCATGTTCAAAGGTCGGGGTTCAAAGGTGGCATGTTCCGAGGACAGGACTGCCTACGAACAAAGTCTGAAGGGTGATAGAGGCCAGTGATGTGAAGTGAAGAACTTAGAGGACACAATGTACAAACCGGCAGGAGGGTGGGGAGTCTCCCTGTCTTTTCAGAGATATGCGAACTTAGGAAGTGCCCCAGGAAAGTGGACACAAACTCACCAAAGGAACAAGTTTCATCTAGGAGCTGGTTCTAGAGCAGTCCGAGTATTACAAGGTCATCTGGCCAGAGGCCGTTGGGTGTAGAAAACTCATGCCAGCCTCTCCATCCAGCCCTCTGTGTGGTTCAGCCTTCAGAGAACACAGACGGAGGTGTAAGGCAGGTTTTGATTTCAACCTTTAGCATTTAATCATCCTAGCGTGGCCTTTTCCTGTTAAGGTTAACGAACTTTAGTTTCCATTGCTTTTTAAGGTTTATGGAAAGGAAGGCCTGTGAGCTCTTGCCAGGGCTGCAGCATCCAGTTGTGCAGGTTCTGCTCTGCAGAAAGGCTCCCAGAAGGGCTGATCCTACTGGAGGGGGCACCTTTTACTAACTCATGCAAACGCACCTACGTTGACCTGCCATGGCCATGGCCTGCTGTAAATTTTGGTAGAATAGAGCCAAAAGCAGAAAAAAGATTCAACAGACAAAATACCCAGTCTGATGAATGTTCACTTTCAATGGGGAGTGTGGCTGTGTGTAGACCCAGGTAAGGTAGGTTCATGTGCATTCATTCACCTTCAGTGTTGTCAGAGAAACCGCTTGAAATCAGATTTGGTGATGGAGAGAAGCCCAATGCGGAAAATGTGTTGTAATCACTAAGGCACATCCCAGAGACTGGCAGGGATTTATAAAAAGAAAGAGCACATCAATTTTATTTTGTGACGAAGACTTCTTGAGTTGTTGCTCAAGTGCCATTTGTTTCCAGAAATTAACAAGCTGTGTGTCTCTCATTCATTACCTGCCATGATCCTTCCCAAACACACTGGCTTTGAGGTTCTCACCCACCCTGGCTGAAGAAGGAGAAGTGTTAGTTGTGACTCAGGCTGAGAAGTGACAAGAGAGCTCACTGGAGGCTGAAGCGGGTGTCATTTCCCTTTACAGAGCTGGTAGCAAAGTAATCAAACCAAGCAGTGCCGAGAACCCAGGCCAGCTCCTTGGCATTTGGCAGTCCTCTCCATTGCAGTGTGCTCTGGGCTGCAGAGGGCCTGTAAATTGCACGGTAATGGCTGGTTCCTCAGCAGAAATAAACATGTGCTTTGAGTTTTCCAAATGAGTCAGACGCATGCTGCGAGATAAATGCTGATAGCAAGCAGATGTGACATGTGCTTTTCAAGAGGGACAGACAGGGGATCATGTACTGGCATCTTCCACACTCTTCGAGATGATAGACTGACACTTAATGGGGTCTGGTCCCTTAACAAGAAACATTGGGTGGTGGGTGATCCCCGTCCCCCCACCCTTCTTTCTTTCTGTAAGAGGAATCTACATTTTTAAGCCTTAAATGTAAACGTGTTCTGGCTCCAATTTGTCGGCTGACTCTAATCGCCTCGGAACTTATATAAACTCTAGGTGAGTAATTTCCCCAAGTACAGTGCCCCCTTGGAATGTGTGTGCTGTGAACTCAGATTAAACTTTTAACCTCACATTTTTCTGGGAAGGATTATTATCCGTGTTTTTATTGTTTAAAAAAGGCAATCAGAAACTGAAATATGTCTAGTGCTCTTTCCGCAGCTGAGTTGGTCCATGCTCCTGAGCCCTTCCCTTGTGCCGTACGTGCTCAGGGATTATGGACACACTTGGCCCCCTAACAATGGGATGGATGTTGTCCCAGAATTGAAACTGTAAGGCACCAACACCTTGCCTTCTTTGTGACACTGTCAACTGAATTGTGAACTGTTTGGAGGGCCTGTGTCCTCTCTGCTCAACTGCAGAAATCCTGAGTGTCTTTTTGCGGATGCATGCCATGTCCCAGTTGCCAAGTGACATACATAACATGTTTGTCAGCAGAGCAGGAGGTCTGAATCCTAAATTTCTGCTTCATTCTTCCACACTTGGCTTTCATTCACCTCATCTTCTTCCAGCAATTGGGTCAACAGATGCTAGGCTCTCTTGAGCCAATCCCAGAGGCCAAGCTTGAAGATATGACATCTCTTTGCAACCTTAGTCCCTGTGCCCATTAATCACTGGCTCAGACCTGTAACTGAGTCTGTTAGCCCTTCGGTATAAGGTGTTTTTGTTGTTCCATTGAGTTGGCATCAATGTGGAAACAAGTGGACTAGCTTATTGTCCCAGGAGCTTCTGGTTGTTTATACTTAGTTTGTGTTTGATGACGATGAAGAGGCAGCTGGCGTGGTCTCCTGGGAAGAACAGTGGGCTGGGAGTAAAGTATTGGTTCTGCTGCCAACTCATGGTGCAGCTTTGGGCAACTCAGTGTATTAGACAGGGCCTCAGATTGTGCCTTTGTAAAATGGAGGTTTGGACTCAATGGTCTTCCTATTGAAACAGTAATAGTCCCATCAGTTTTACTGTAAGGTTTCAAAGAAACACTAAAGCAAGAGAAAAAAACAGGAAACCTTCAAGGTAGAAAGTTACTGCTTACCATATTGAACATGCTCTACAATGTCCTTTTAATATGCTTTGGTGTGACATTCCGCTGTAAACACTGTGATACTACTTTCGTGTTCTATTTCATCATCCAATGGATATTTTGGATTCTTGGACAAATGAAAAACACACTGTTCTGGCAGTGAAAGAACGAGGGAGGCTCTGGCAGCATAATTTTCACCCCAGTGTTTGGGAAATTGATTGGACAATTGGTTTCTGGTGTTCACTTTCCTCAGCACTCACATGCCTGTTTACACGCTCCATGCCCCCCAGGACACCAGATGGCCTCCCACGCTCCACTTTCTGGGTCCCTCTCCTCTGTCCTATGGAATCACAAAACTGAATCAGGTGCACCTTTTTATGTTTCTGACTTCATTTGATTGCTTTTCTGGTATTAGCCTCATCTATGGCAAAGAGTTGGAATTGACTGCACACTGAATTCTATAGGCAACTGTTGGGGGTGGGGGGAAACACCTTGGTATTCCTGTCTCCAGAAGGAAGTCTGAGGATTGGGGTCTGCTCTGAGGAGGGACTGATGCTATCCCAGTATCCCAGATGCTGGAGGACACCATCATCTGCACCTGTGCCTCCAGCAACCACTACCAGGAGGCCCATGCAAATATTGAAATGCATTTTGTTTTCAACCTTGGTAACAACTATCCCAAGGGTCCCGTGTGCTAGTGCTAGAACAGAAGCATTCATTTACTCATTAATTTTATAGACATTTGTCAAGCATCTATTGAATACATATCTAGAACTGTTGTTAGGCACTGGAGATACAAAGATGAAATCAAGTGGCATTGCCTTCAAGGAATTTCTGATCTAGCAAAGGACACAGATGTGTACATAGTCTATTAGAATGCTACACTGGTGATATGGATGGGAGCTACAGAGAAACAGAGTCAGGAACTATTCTGCCAGGATTTCACTTGGCTAAGAGACAGGCAAAGGGTTTTCTGAGCAGAGGGACCTGCATCCACTAACACAGTGCGTGAACAACATGACAGTGCGTGGCAGAGTCAAGGCATGATGAGGGTCAGTGTGATTGGCTCACAGATCCATGGTAGAAACTGCCAAAAGACAAGCCTGGAAGGGTTGGGATCCAGAAGAGTCTTGTGCAGAGTTGATGAGTTAAATACACATTTGTTCTTAAAATTAGGGGAGTTTACAACAACACACGATACATAAAGAAAAAAATTAAAGTGTAGGAAATATAAGGGATGGAAATTAATATAAGACCATGACCAGTTTTTTGTTCATATGTAGTCAGTATTTAGAAGTGGGATGAAAAACTGACTCAGAGCTTACTAGATGCCAAAGCAAAAAGGGAAATGTGAACTTTGTTGTGAAAAAACAAGTTGCTCAGGAGAAACCAGCTTTTGCTGGATCTAAGAGCCAAGGGAAATTTCTCCGTTGAGTCTCATCAAAGGCTCAATGTGGGGATCCAGTGGAGATATCAACAATATCCCTACACTAGCAATTTTTATAGGACTGTTTCTTGTAATGTCCCTCAATGCAAGCCAATGGCATACTGCCAAGGTGTAATTCAGTAAAAGCAACTCTACACGGGGCCAGAGCAATTCAGCCTAAGCCTGCTGCTTTTTTGATTGTTTGGCCTGATGTGCAGATACAATTTAGGCTATCGAGAGGAATAGAAGTTTTTCATATCTTTTAGGCAGTCATCCATGAGTATTATTTCTTACAATGGGCTCTTAAGAAGTATTGGACAGCAGGCAGTGAACTTGAGCTTCTGTTCCTTGGCAGAGACCTCAAGAACAAAGGAGTTTGAACTTCGGGTTATGTAACAAAGGGAAAAAAAACTTTTCCAAACATGTTTAATCATGGGAGGAAAGTAACTGGTCATCCTGGACCAATAGTGCAGTCCCATGGCTCAGCTGAAACTGACCTGGAAATAGAGTTTCCTGACTTGACAGAACTCGTACCGTAAACTCTAGGTTGAAGGTGGGTGTATAAAGAGCCCTCGCATCATAAAAGTAAAGCTGTGGGCTGAGCGTCTTTTGAGATTTGGCCCTTTTTCTTAGCAGCTGAAGCTATTGTGTGAAGCACAAACCTAGGTCCAAAGGCTGGTGTGTGTGTGTGTGTGTTTTGTTTGGTTTTTGTCTCAGAAGACTCATGGTATTCAACAAATAGCAAGAGAAAAGAGAGTGTAAATTTCACCAAACATATTTATACAACATTGAATGATTTGTAAAATATATTCCTATCTAATATCTAATTTGAATTTTTAAAAGCTTTGAGCAGGACTGGTATGAATATTCCATATACAGATGAGAAAACTAAGGCTTGATCAAGTTGGCTTGGACATGGGGTGGGAGAACCAAGATCACAACCCAGGTCTTTTTATTTTAGTACAGTTATTTTTCTACATTTTCAGGCTCACCTGAGTTATCCAAAGGAATAGTGAATTGTAGGTCATGATAACCAGGCTCAGCAGCCACCAGGCTACAGTAGTGCCTATTGGGAAAAATTCCAAACACTGCGGGTATGGAAGGCTCCCTGCAGTTAATTCAGGAAAAAAATTAATTCCTTAGGCAGGAATGCTAAAATGATGCATCTGTGGGAAGGCAAGCCCTCTCTAGTTCCTGGACCCCATGGATGACCCAAGTATATACTAGCCAGAAACAATCCAAGGATTTGTTCATTCAACCTTCTGTTTACCAAACATATAAAGTGTGTTGCCACAAATGAGTGTGTGGGCATGCAAGATCAGTTTCGCAAACATTGTAGAAACTTCAAATAATCTTACCTGTTGATTTTTAATGACCAAATCTTCCCAAAGGTACTTACTCACTGTAAATATAAGGATACACTTGAACTCTGTTGTAATAATTGCTTTTCTGAGTACTCTACTTAAGTAAAAATAAATTATGGCTGCCTCCTGCCTACTTTTTCATGAATATCTAATGTGCTAATTCATATTTAGTTACTTTGGTGTGCATTGACGAATTTGTGGGTGTAGACTGTTTTTTCTTGGTTCCCCCTGAAAATGCAAAGATAGAAGGTAAAATTCAGACATCAATGCCACTGCTAGCACAATACGTGAAATTGTAAACTAGCGTTCCCAAAGACAGGACTCCTCCAGATCAACAAGAGTACTTAAACCAGAGAAACAGGCACTCAAAAGAGATCATCTCAACATAGCACCAATATCTCCAATTTATAGCCAGAGAGGAAATTCCCTGGTAACTCAATACATGTTATGTATTCACTGAAAAACCGAGATACTTTTGATGCAATTACTTGCCAAAGGTTCCTCAAAGCAACCTATCTCCAAATTGATCAGAGGAAAATGTTCCAGAATGTTCTCTCCTGTTCTTTTCTCTGGGCACACACATTAACACTCACCCCTTTCCATTTGGCACCTGCACACACTCCTAAAATAAGAGAACACATCATATTCAAAGTCTCTTCCACTTCAAAACATTGAGAGTTTACAGAGACTGGGTCTCTGAGATGAAAGTTGCTACACACCAAAGAGCCTTCTCTCCAACCTCCCCAGTTGTGAGAGTTCAGGTCAGGTCAGTGAGAACAAGACCCTCTGACATCCAAACCCAAGACTAGTTTGGGAAACCTGTTGTTTAGAAATGGCTTTGTAATAAAACTGGAAATTCAGGTCAAAAAAAGAAAGACAAAAAGAAAAGAGTGAACCAGTTCCCTGTCAACACATAACTGCCCACAGCCATCTGCAGTTACTTCCTGACAAAAACTGGTTTGCCTCTGTGGGGACGATGTATATCCCACCATCAGCAGGCACGGAGTGTCTCAGTGTCTTATGTGACCTGTTGCTAAACAGCGACAAGGGCATTAGGAAAATGGCCTTCTTAACTCGGGGATTACAGAGTGTGCACCAGAGGAGTCATTGCCTCTGTTATCTTTTTAATCTTTGAGCATAGAAAAGAGTCTGCTGAATGATTCTTAGTGCCTTGAAGTCCTCAATGGAACACCTTCAAAAACTCTCTCCCTTCCTCTCTCTCTCTAAAAATCAATAAAAACATATCCTTGGGTGAGGATTTAAAAAGAAATTCCATCAGGATCCTATCTTTGGTCTTTCACTTAGAACGAAAGCCACTTCTTAGAAAGCTGTGGATGAGGTTTGTGGATAATATGGCGGAAAATGAATTTGAATTTGTGGCCTGATCTGTGAGTGTGATTTTGACCACCAATGAGATTTCCACATCCATTGTTCAGACTCAGGGATTAGCAGTTAGTTTTTCAGAAGTGCTATGCCAAGTTTCCAGCTTCGTTCTTCAGGCTTGAGTCTGTGGGTGGCACTGAGTGAGCTTGATTCTCTCAGGGAGCAGGGTGAGGGGAGGGGATGGTTATTCTGAATTAGTGAAGGAAGACCAGTGTTTACCTTATTTGTGGCCTTGTGGTTGGATTTAAGAAGCCCAAAAGGGACTTGCTGTTACAGTATCTTAGAGAGTTTCCTTTTTAGTATATATAGCACTATCTCATTTTTTTAAAATTGCTGCCTACTACTCTATGGCATGGCTGGTGTATATGACAGAGAGATATGTATATATCTTGCCTTTCAAACATTCTTTCCTAATTTCCCTGAAATAACTTCCTTTCCAAAGTTACATTGGCAGAAAGTCTATCAATGATAAATTCAATATCAATAAGCTCATCTTTTCCATTGTTAATACCCTTGGGAGAGGTGGTAGTGAGTTGTCCCATCTTCACACTAAGTTGTGAATGGTACAGTCAGGTTGCTTTCTTTCTGACACTGGCTCACACACTCTCCAAGAGATGGATTGTTTATTGTAGGAGGAAGAGGTATTTGGGAGAATTGGGAAGGGGGATACCAAGTAAGGAGCTTCAATGAGCTGGCAGGCTTGTGAGCATAGCTGGAGCAGGGAAGGATGTTCAGGAGAAAAAAAAAGCAATGCAGAGATGGAGGCAGGAGGACTCCAAAGATATACTTCTTCCTATGTTGAAAATGTCTAGGGAGGGGAGGTGTATGCTCTCCCGTGGGTTCCTTGGCCTGAAAGAAAGGGAGTGATGGTAGGTGAGAATTTTATAAGAATAATCAGTTACTGCAATTGCTGATGCATCTACTCCTCTTTAAGTGTCCCTGGGAATCAGATTTTGTGGCAAAAGCTGGCTTTAATGTCACATTAATTCATTGGCAGGAATACCTTCCATTGCTTCCCCAACATGATCTCTGATCAGTCCTTGTCTGTGACATACTGCCTCTCAGACATGCATGGCCACAGGTAGTTAATGAAATGGCCTCCACGTGTTAAAACGGGGGTTTGCAAACTTCACTGGATATGCAGTTGACATTTGGGGAGACCCACAAACACAAAAACTTGGAGTGGATCTCCTAATAAAGACGTGGGTGGATGATGCCAGCCCCTACTTGGAAGCCACGCAAGCATGCGCAGTAATGATGGCGCCGTGCTAATTAAGACTAACGCTGGAGGAGCCAGTGCCGATGATCCAATTAGGCAGGTTTAGTCAGAGATTATACAGATAGTTCTGATTAAGACATCAATCTAGTTCAATTTTACAGACCTCTGCTTGAAATGAGGTGGTATTTGACTAGAATAAAATAGTATAATATGTAGTTTACTGTGTCATGCCATTGTGGAAGCTGAGGACTACTAACAGCCTTAAAAATGACCATTTACGTTTGACTCTTTTTCAAGGCCCAATTTTGTAAATGGTTATTACTAACGTCTTTTTGGCCCTTACTCCTCCTGTTGTTCAGCTGAGACTGCTTTATAGTTCTCTAACCCTTTGACTCTCACTGAGACAAGGTGAAGCCCGCATCTGCCTGCCTGGAAACAGTAAACTATTTTGTGAGGAAGATGCTGAAACTATTGGCTAAACCAGGCCTTTGTGTTCCCCGTGGATTAAATTTTCCTTTGATTTCCCTAGGTCCCCAATACTGGAAAGAGCTGAACCAAATACTTCTTGAGAGTGTAAAAAGTAAAGTCAGCAGGATCCTGCTTTATGTGACATGGCATTTGTCACATGTAAGGAAAAACACTGGTAAATCCAACAGGCTAGTGAGGCTTTTTAAAACTACACATGGCTTGTACAGTGATTACACTCACCAAAACGATTTTTATTTAACTGTAAATGCTGTAACAAAGATTCTGAATATTTCTAGAGCACATTGTTTTTTAAGAGCTATGAAAATACGGTCGTATAGGTTGTGTCTGGATTGATGAATGTACTATGAGAGACTGACCAGTTCTCGAATATTACACAGGAAAACATCACTGGGGGATTGCACTATGGCATGGAAGCCTTCAAACATTTCTTAAGTGGGGAGAAGGAAATCACCATATTTTACTGGTGGAAGTTTCATCGTGAGCCCTGGACTAGAGGCAGAAGTTTCTGTGCCTCTTGCCTTGAAGCATGGGCTGGGGGTGGGGGTGATGAGAAGGAGGGGGTGAAAGGATAAAGCAAAGCATGGTAAAGGCAAGTATAAGGGTGCTGTAGCCTCATCTAATTTTTTGCTTCTTCTAAGGCGCTCCTAGGCACTGCCATGGGACACATTCCTCAGTGTGTTCTTCGCTTTCTTGTCCTGATGCGCGAGAACACCAGCCTAAGGAAGGGCATACTTTATCCCCCTTGGAAAAAGAAATAACAAATAATTAAGGCCACGGCTCACAGGGACCCAAGTTTATTGGCAATAAAAGGCAGTTGTGCTGACAACTCTACCAATTAATCTGTCAAAAGTGAGCATGTCACAGTGTTAGAAAACAGGACTGGAAGCACCCAGGGATCTATATACAGCATAGACAGCAGGCTTAAAGAACATGGGCCACAACGTGGAACCACTCGTCAGCACATGAAGTAGCGTCTACATTCTTGGCCCAACAAAACTCCTTACTACATGGAGAACCCCCGGCCTGAGTCAGGTAGACACCTGGCCTCTGTTCTGCCTCCCTAGAAAATGCCAGTAAGAAAAGAAAAAATTGGGGAGGTTAAATATTTTGAGTACCTCAGGCACTTTCAGGTATGTCATTTCACTGAACCTTCACAAGTACACTACTAGGGAAGTATAACATCTTAGTTTGCACAGGTGAGGAAACAGAGGCATAGAGCTTCCAAATTCAGATCTCCCTGGTTCCCATACCCATTCTTTTCTCACAACAATGTGTATTTCCACATGAAGCATCAAGAAATATTTAGCCCTAGCCAGTTTTGCTCAGTGGTTAGAGCATTGGCATGCGGACTGAAGGGTCCCATGTTCGATTCCAGCCAAGGACACATACCTCAGTTGCAGGCTCAATCTCAGCCCTGATCAGGGCCCGTGCAGGAGGCAACCAATTGATGTGTCTCTCTCACATCAGTGTTTCTCCCCCCCACCCCCCACTCCCTCTGAAAAGCAATGGAAAAAATATCCTTGGGTGAGGGTTAAAAAAAAGAAAGAAAGAAAAAAGAAATATTTGTTCAAGACCTGGCTGTCATGAATTTATGGCTTGACTTTGGGCAAGTCATTTACCTTCTCTGTATACCTCAGCTTCGTATCTGAAAAATGAGAGGTTTTTCTTACAAAATTAAACATACTCTTACCATAACATCAGCAATTGTGCTCCTTGGTATTGACCCAAAGGAGCTGAAAATTTATGTCCACACAAAACCTGCACACGGATGTTCATAGCAGCTATATTCGTAACTGCTGAAACTTGGAAGGAACCAATATGTCCTTTAATAATTGAATAAATAAACTGTAGTACATCCAGACAATGGAATATTATTTAGCACTAGAAAGGAATTATCTATCAAGCCATAACAAGACATGGAGGAACCTTAAATGCACATTACTGAGTAAAGGAAGCCAATCAGCAAATGCTACATACTGTATGACTCCAACTATATTACATTCTGAAAAAGGCAAAACTATGGAGACAGAAAAAAGATCAGTGGTTGTCAGGGGTTATGGGGGAGGGAGGGATGAATAGAGCACAGAGGATTTTTAAGGCCCTGAAACTACTCTGTATGATACTATAATGATGGATATATATCATACGTTCATCTAAACCCACAGAATGTACAACACCAAGAATGAATTCTAATGGGAACTAGGGACTTTGGGTGATTAAGATGTGTCAATGCAGGTTCATCAGCTGTAAGAAATGTATCACTCTGGTGGGGCATTTTGATAATAGGGAGGCTATGCATGTGTGGGGTCAGGAAATACATGGGAAGTCTCTGTACCTTCCCCTCAATTTTGCTATGAACCTAAAACTTCTCTAAAACAAAATGTCTTAATTTAATTTAATTTTTTTTTTTTTTTTTTAAATAAGAGGGTAGAAACTCTAAGGTCTCTATCGAAGTGCTTCTCCAACTTTAGCAAGCATAGGAATCACCTAAGGATCTTGTTAAAAGGCAGATTCTGATTCAGTAGGTCTGGGGAGATTCCAGAGGTTCTGCACCTAACAAGCTCCAAGTGATGCCGATGTTGCTGGTGCACAGATAGCACTTTGCGTATAGAGGTCTTACAGCATTATCATTGTGGGATTCCAACATGACAGCCACCGCATCTGAGCCCTCCAGTCATCACTACATATCCACATTTGATGAGGTGCCTGGTACTCAATAGCGTTAGACACACTGGATCTAGTTAGTACGGAAAAAGTGGCTCAAAAGGACATGGTGGAAGGGAAGTTTGTAACTCTAGCTGCTCAGTGATTCTGCAATTTCCTGAAGGAATAGGCCTTCTCCCCCACCCCCACCCACAGCAGGTTCCCTGGTAATCTTGACTTTCTCCACTGATGGGCTTATCCACCCTCACTTTATCCCCAGCTCACTCTGACTGATGACCCAAAGTGAGAGCAGCCTTAAAGGATATCTGTTAAATACCATTAGGAAGTACGTTATTCTTCCAAAGATTTTATTTATTTTGTAGATTAAATCACATCCTCCCCATGTACATTATGACATATAAAGTTCCTTCCTCCACTCCGACACCCTTCTTTGTTCTAGTAACCAATACCAGCGCTTTATTAGCTGCCAGTGGTAGCTCCATGCATGTTTCCTTGCGCGGTGGAAGTCACTACTTTTAGGAATGGTTGCAGAGGCCAGAGGCCAGATTTTCATTATCTCTATGGGGAAACATATTCATAAACTCAAGATAAAAGTATGGCCTGAATTCAAAATTTCTTTTCTTTCTCTGTTGTTGTTTTTTTAATCCCATTTTAAACCCCTTGTTTAGAGTTGGATCTAATTAGAGTGTTTCAGAAATAAGGGCTTACTGTGTTGAACCTATAAAGAAGTGGATGCTATTTTTTTAACCTGATCTTTCTTATAATGCCCAACAGGACAACATTATGTATTTTTGTACAACTGTCGAGGGACAAAGGCAGCTCCAGATATTTGACCTAGATCAACAGATTACCATTCATTTCATCTGAAAATATAGGGATAATTAACTTGGACAACCATATAAACAGCAGGGGTCTCCTCCAGAGTGTCTGCCTTCTTAAATCCGCAGATAGCCTCCTAGAGAGCTGCCACAGCGAGGCCATTCAGTGTAGCTGCCTTTTATTGCTGTGTTTCGAATTGTTCTAATGAACTGTGTGGTACTGTGGAAAGAACTTTGGGGGCATTTCAGTCTTCTTGGGTTTACTCCTGTGTCCCAGCCCACTCATGTTTATCCATTTGGTAATGTTTATAATGGATTTGTTCTCCTGAGCTAAACAAAATTTTTTCTTTATTGTGCAAAGTTGGTAATTTAGTCCATTAGCCCCTGGAATCACAGAGTTACACGAGGCCTGAAAGGTCATCCAGCCTAATCCCCTGTCCATTCGTGATTTTCCTTTACACACTTTCTGCCCAGTGGGGCCTCACACTATCTGTGCTCACAGGTATTCAGCTAGACCACCTTGTAAAAAAGTTCTTCCTGAGATTGAGCGGAAATCTATTTCTCTCTGGTTCCCACCCTGTGATATCAATGCAGGGAAAACAATTTCCTCTTATACATGACAGAGCTTCAGGTACTTTAAGTACCATTTATACTCCCCTGAGCCACCTCCTCTCCATATCCTTTGCTAGCATCCTTATATCGGAGGCCAGACTCTTCATTATTTTGGTCACTCCTCTTTGAGCAGGCTCCTACCCCTCTGCAACCTTCCTCAGGTTTGTGGCCCAGAGTTTGTACCATTCTCCAGGGCGGCACAGGACTAGCCATCTGGAGCAGTCGTTCTCAACCTTGGCTGCACATTGGAATCGCCCGGATGATGCCTGGGCCCTGCATTCAGAGATTCTGATTTCATTGACCTGGGGTGTGGTCTGAGCATCTCAAGTTTTAAAATCTTCTGGAGCATATCAGATGAAGCTGAGGCTGAGAACCACTGTTCCTTCACCCATTGGAGGCATTGCTGGCTGCCCGGGCCGTAGAGAAGGAATGGAAATAAGGGGAGAAAGTACAACCTGCTGTTGAATTGATAGGTCTCTCCATAAGCTGGAACTCATACTTGCTTCTTGGTTTTTAGATTTTAATCTTGAATTTTTTTTACATTGATACAAAACCAGGAGAATCATAATTTAAGTTTCACAGCTGAGCTAGTCGAGTTCATGGTATGCTTCATGTTTTATCATATTTCTGGCAGATATTTTCTTTTGCTCTCTGGGGTGTTATGATGAGGCATTCGGGGAGTTGGGATGTGGGGGGATCCTGATCTCTCTCCTGAGCCCCATCACACTACATGTTACACACAGAGTTACAGATAACTAACTCAAATTGAATTTGCTACTTAAACTCCTACGTCTTTTTCCCTCATGCTACTACTAAGCCATCATTTCATTCATATACAGGGGTGGGCAAAAGTAGGTTTATAGTTGTTTGTATGGAAAATAATACAATAAATAATAAATAATAAAATAAGAATAAACTGTTTCACCTACTCACAACTGTAAATCTGCTTTTGCCCACTCCTGTATCCTGCCAATTGCTTTTTTTTTTTTTTAATTACAAAACTCACCTTTAATACCAATAAGGGCTGGTTGGAAGGATGTGGATTAGGTGTGCCACAGCAGTGAGCTTCCCAATTGACCCCAGAGTTAGCTGGCTATTCCCACAAGTTCACAGGCAGTACTAGAAAACCACAGTTCCCTTGTGGAGACTGTCTTATAAAACATACAGCATGGAGGTGCAGACCAGAAAGTGTACTCCGTGTCTGCAGGCTGACACCCCCAAAAAGAAGTTGCATTTTATAAGGAGAGAAGAGGGAACTACACTACATTGGCCCAGTATGTGCCACATTCATTGTATTCATTGTAAATGCATGATCTCATTTAACCTGTATAGTAATCCTGTGATGTGTGCATAATTATGCCCAAATTGCAGATGAGAAAACTGAGGTTCAGAGGGGCTAAGCACTAATAAGTGGAGTGTCAGGATGGAAATGTGGGTCATTCTTTTCCCACCACTCTGTACTGCTAAGGCAAGGATGGCCCTTCATCCCATTTGAATTTTATTGCAATGGGTTCGCTCCCAAGTTCCAGCTTTCCAAAGGTTTTCTGAATCCTATTTCTGCATGTCATGCATTTGCTAGGTTAGGAAAACCTCCTCCATTTTGATGAGATGCAGAACACTTAGGAGACTTAGAAGACACTCTTCCTTTCTTTGAGCAATTTGCTGTATAAAGTACTAAGTCAGACTATACACTTGTGAAACTGATCCTATATTCTCAACTCCGTGCATGAAAAGTAGAAAGAAAAAGGGATTTTCTTTTTGATCAGTGTGTCTAAATGATTTATATGTATAGTCCCCAACTTGGAACAGGAAAGGTGATTTGTAAGGCAGTTATTTGATCATTTAAAGATATATTTTGCCCTAGAAATAATTTCTCTTCTGGCCATCTGCGATGCCTATTTAACCCATCGTGTACGTGACATATGGTAATGAAAATACCATTCCAACTCCATTGTGAGTATGTTATAGACTATTATAGCAGTGCAGTCCTAATTCCTAGCAAGGCCCCTGTCTCCGCCGTGGTGGCAGTAGGTATTTTTAGATCTCTAGAAGATCACAGACCTGCTATGCTTGTTTAACATGCCCACATAATGAATTTTTGACATTTGTAAATCCAGCAGTTATTTTCCTGATGAGAGGTAAACTGTTTTAATGGAACACAAACTATACCACATTTCAGAACTGCACAGCATCTGAGATTTAGATATCCCTTTCTCCTCCTGTCAGTTCCTGCCAGAGTTACTGGGAGCAGAATCATGTCTCAATACAATGGGCCATTTCAAAAATTCTTTCATACAATGGGCCACTTCTGCACTTTTCCGCACACGATTTTAAATGCGAGGGGGCCCTCCTGCACTTACCTGACTTGCTCTGAGTCTGGTTTTGCTGGCTTTGACATTTATAAGAGTCTCAACTCTTTATCCCAGCACCTTTGACATTCTGCGGCTCTTTGGGAAAGGGTTAATTTAAAATGGAATTTAAATTGATGGAAATAATGTATGACTTTTTATATACAACCACGAGGCAGGGGCCATTTTCCTAGGAGGCTGGAAGGGGACCAGGTGTGAGACTGCGCACAAGCCCCTGAACCGTTCTCTCTCTGCTCTCGCTCACTTTGATCTGCTCTCCTCTGTCCTGCAAACATATATATGCTGTCTGAGTTGAAAGCCGAGGCCTGTGCATATGCAGTCTCTGAGCATTTGAAGCCATTCATTTCCAAGTTTCAAACTATGAAAGATAATTCATGCAATGGGAAGGCGTTCAAGTACAGCGGACATCTAAGAAAAGGAACCCCTTAGAAGTCAGGCTTCACAGAGGAGCTTGAGTTTTGAGATGGTTTATAGAAGACGAGTACATTTTGCGCAGGCAGGCAAGCAAGCAGGGAAGGTGCTCCAGGCAGAGGCAAAAGCACGTACGGGGGGGGGGGGGGTATGAAACAGCATGTGGTCTGGAAGATACAAGCGCTCTGAAGTCTGAGCTGAGGGATGCAGGAAGAAGACAAGCGGAGGGTCCCACCCTAAAGGTTCCACACTGTGGAGTTTTTGTTTTGTACTCTAGGCCGTGGGAAGCTACTGAAGAATTTCAGGCTGGGGAAAAGATATGGCCAGCCATGTTGGGCATCGAAGCTGAGTCATGGCTGTTAAAAATAATGCAAATCAGAGGGAAGTAGGATTCTTTCTTCATCACTGGAAAATAAATAAATAAAGCTCTTACCTCAGCTTTGGGTAGAAATCTTTGCTTTTTCCTCCGGAAATACAGCTCCATCTTCTCCTTTGTGGTTTCTGTGCTGGTGCTTTCTTAATCTGGTCTTGCAAGCGAAGCTGCCAGATGGCTCGCGTCCTGTCCTGGGCGCTGTCACAGGCATGCCCACCGTGGGGGCTGATGAATGAACTCCTCCCTTGTACGCCTGACCTCTGCACTGCCACCTTCCCACTGTGCGGCTCCAGACTCTCTGGATCGAACTGTCATGCATGGAGGCTCATGAGCCCCCTCCCGAGCCGGCCACTTCTCTTAAATCACTTGTCAGAGGCCCTGAGAAGCTGCTACTTAGTGGAACATTAGAAACAGTTTTAGTGTTTTGAACTTTGACCTGAGTGAGTTGCGATCACTCTGAAGTTGAGTCTTTCTCTTGAGCCCTTTGTTCTGTTTATTTCTTCCTCTTGCCCTCCTGTTTTTCTCTACTTTCTTCACTTTTCCAAAGTTTTTAGGTTGCATGGACCTGGTTAGGAGTAAGTGAACTTTTCTGCTGGTTACAACTTTTTCTGATGAAGATCGAGTGTTGTGATGAACAATCCACCCAGCTCTGTTTACCAAACAGAGTGGCCCCCTGGGTTGGGGAGTTTGCACCATGTCCCACTCAGTTGCCACCCAGGGGTTCTTTCTAGTGGCTTCGAGATAAAGTTCTCGAGGGCACTGGTGGAAAGAAAGAACTGAGAGGAAGAAGTAGAACCACCAAGAATGAAAAGGACAGCAAAGGAGAGTGGGCATGGGAGGGAAGAAGGGGAGGGGAGGGGAGGGGAGGGGAGGGGAGGGGAGGGGAGGGGAGGGGAGGGGAGGGGAGGGGAGGGGAGGGGAGGGGAGGGGAGGGGAGGGGAGGGGAAAGAGAGAGAGAGAGAGAGAGAGGGAAAGAAAGAAAGAAAGAAAGAAAGAAAGAAAGAAAGAAAGAAAGAAAGAAAGAAAGAAAGAAAGAAAGAAAGAAAGAAAGAAAGAAAGAAAATAAATCTAGGAGTGAAAAGAAAAAGGGAAAATCGGTTTAGAGGAAGTATGCAGTGTCAGAAGAGTCTTGAAAGAACAAGACAAAATATGGTTCTCTTAGTATATCCTTTGGGACTCAATTTCCCCATGGAGGACAGTGCCGACCGCTACCAGGAAGGAGCGAGTCATTTACAATTTCGGCAGTCATTGCAAAGACTTCAGCTGGAGGGCGGAACTGGGCGCCGTTCTCCCTGACACCCTTTGGGACTTGGTGTTGGTCATCTGGCTGAAGGACCAGTGGCAATTGCCTCTGAATGCTTTGGTTCACAAAGCAGGAATACACTTGGGGTTTGTTTTTACACAGCTTCACAGGGATGGAAGAATATTCTCCAAGCCCTGGCACTAGTCCCTGCAACTACTTTCCCTAAACAGTGGAGCAACTTAAAATAGCCATTCTACTTTTACAACAGTTTTGTTTTTAGTTCAGAACGGGCGTGTCGTCAGTCCATCTCCCAATGTCCCATTAGGTCTGTATGGCCAGGCTACCAGGAAGCAGGGTGCCCTCCAGGACATGCGCCAGGCAGTGAAGGCTCTGTGTCAAGTGGGAAGTGTGTTGGACATTCCACCCACAGGTAACTGCTGTGGTATTTTTAAATGTTTCTTTAGGGATATAAGCAGGGCCAATATTCAGCCGGGGAGCACCGTGGTATATCCATTCTGATTGATCAGTTCGCATACCAGAGCATTTATTAAATATTTGGAATATCACCCCTGGATGGGGTTTGGGCTGAAGTTGTACACGATCATATATTCTCTTTCTGGCTCAACTAGTATTTGGGATATGGAGTGTTTTCACATCTAAATTAAACTACAGCCTCTCAGCAGGGAAGGAGTACAGGCCCCACCCACTCACCCACTTTTCCCCAACCCCACTCCTTGCCAGGCTGGAGCATATTAGTGCGGGCTTACACATGCCCAACTTGGGGTGCCCCCTTGACTTCACACCCCCTGATGCTGCTCACTGGCTTCCCTTTGGAAGGCAAGTGCTCCAAGTTCAGGCTCTAACTAGACACAGGATTAAAGGCTTTTGAAATTAAAAAAATAGGTCTTCAAAGCAATGGCCAAGGATTCCCTCCACTACAGCATGAGTCCAAAAACTCAGCCCAGCACACATCTCCCAGATGCTCGGGGAAGCTCATTTCCTTTGTGTAACAAGGACTGTGCTGTCTGTGGATCTCAGACTTGGACGCTGAGGAGCAAGCTTTGCTGCAGGGGGGAGGAGGTGGCTTCCATGCCGAGGGAGACACTGCAGAACACAGGGGTACGCCTGTTACTGGAATACTGCAGCATGCACAGTCAGTCCAGCTAGGGCACTTGAGCTTGCTGGGGTCTGGTTCTAACTCATATGGGGCTCTTTTTGAGTTTAGGCCACCAGCCCGACTGATGGGCATCAGGCCCCCTGGGCTCACATGTGCCAAGTGCATCGTGTGCTGGTTGCTCTCCTGCCATCTGGAAGCCATTAGCACTGAAATGGTTTCAAGCACTTGTTGTGCACTCAGTGTTGCAGGAGGCCAGCCCAGAACAGCCCTGGTCCTAGGAGCCAGGAGCCTTTTGCTTCCTGTAGGATTTCCATTTTAAAACCCAATAAAGCCCTGCCTTCCAGGCTACCACTAGGTCCTCTTCTCTGCCTTCCCTTTCCTCCCCTTTTGGACCTCAAGAGCAATTATACTTGCAGGGAAATCCTGGCACCTCTCCTTGCTCCACTTTTTGCCCACTTTGTAGGTTTGAAGGGAAGGAGTTACAGATAAGTCACTTTTTAAAAAGCCCCAGGAATGGAGTTGCATTTTACATTCTCCACTGTGTGCATTTTCTAAAAGGGAATGTCTCGGGAGAGCCCTTAGAGGACGTGGGGACTCAATCCTCTAGCCCAGCGATTTTCAACCAGTGTGCCACAAGAATTTTAAAAACATGACTATTTAACCAGGGCACTGACCTCTTTTCCCTCATATTGTCAAATAAAAAAATGACAACAGCCAACACAACAATAGCTGTCTGGTGTGAATGAATCAAAATTATGCCTATTTTTTTGTCATATCGGCAAAAAACAACATATTTTTTGGTGTGCCGCAGAATTTTAGTAATTAGTTTATATGTGCCATGAGATGAAAAAGGTTGAAAATCGCTGCTCTAGCCATCTAAAGTCATGATAACTACACCATAATAGTAACTGCCAGTGGTACCTGGTAATGTGCTAGGAGCAGTATTGGCCTTACTCCAGTCCTTATAATAGCCCTGCAGACAAGGACACCAAGTCTTGGAGAGCTACGCAGCTGCTAAAGGAAGCACTGGATTCTATCTGAGGTCTTTCGAATTCCAAAGCCCGCACTCTTTCTGCTCTACAAGCTTGTGACCCAATTTAGGCCTAGGTAAGGTGGAAGCCCCAGAGGACAGAGGAGCAAAAGAGGAACAAACATCTGCAGTTCACACTAGATAGTCCAGTCATGGGTTTTTCTAAGGAAGCAAAATGATCTTTTGAAAGGAAACTCACGCAGTCTGTCAGCTTCTTGCCAACTCTACTGCAGTACAACCTGCCAAAAACAGCCAAACCTTGTTTTGGGTATGAAAGCAGCTGTTATAATAAACTCCTCTGCTCTACCTCTTTTTCCTGTTATGGTGGAATGACTATTTAAAATAAATGTCACCAATACACGGATTTTCTGGGGTCATGAAAACATTTTTAATTGGCAGGCTCTATTACATTTTTTGGTGCAGTTAGGAAGTAAACAGAATGCCACATGCCATTTCAGACTCATGCAGTATAAAGGTCTCTGGATTCTGGAGACTTTATTCCCCACCCCCCACCCCTTGGGCCCGAGCCTTCTTGGGCTTTGAGCTTGTTCCAGAATGAATGGATTTCTGCCTCTTCTACCCAAGGATTTCCAAAGTGAGGGGACTGAGTGCACAGAACATAGAGTCAGATCTGGGTTTGAATCCTGGTTCTTCCAACCACTAATGTTGTAACTGCAAGTAAGTTACTCTGAGCCTCAGTCTCCTGATCTATAAAATTGGTATAATAAGTACTCAATAGGTTTGTCATGAAGTTTAAAACAAAAATTTAAAAATAGCAAATATTTGCATAATTTTAATTACATGCCATGTGCTGTTAGGTGTTTTACATGTATCAACTCATTTAATTCTCTTGACAACCCTGTAAGGTAGGCACTATACGATCCATATCTAGCTCCTGGGGATATAGGAGTGAGTGCAACTGATAAAAATATCTGCCTGCATGAAACTTACATTCTTGTTGAGGGAGGCCAAAAGGTAAGTAAAATATATTAAATGCTGATAGTGCTATGGAGAAAAATAAAACAAGAAAGGGGGGTGGATAATGGGAGGGAGGTGTTACATTTTTCAAAAGAATGATGAGGGAAAGCCTCTTGACAAGGTGATATTTGAGAGTATAGACCTGGAAAAAAGTGAGGGAGGACTCCATGAGAGTATCTAGAGGAGAGAGCCCTAGGCAGAGGAAACAGCAAGTGCAAAGGACCTGTGGCTGCATGTCTGCTGTGTTCAAGGCACGGCAAGGAGGCTAGTGTGTCTGAAGCAGAAGGAGCAAAGGGAAGAGAAGAGGAGGTCAGGGTTGGAGGGCTCTTTGTCTCAGTGAGATAAGAAGCTACCAGAAGAGCTTGAGCAGAGGAGGGACATGATCAAAATGAAGCCAAATGTGTAGAAAGGACATTCTGATCTGTTCACTACAGCTGCTGTTCCTTCTGTTGGTTCCCACAAGGACAGTTGCCAACTTTTTGAGACTGTTTAAGTAGGACATTTCTTAACGGGACATCTGGGCCTTCATTGTCAACATTGTACTTGTTGATTTTAACAACAGATGAACTTTCCCCAACTTCCCCCTGTCTCTGCATCCAGCCTCCTCCCTTCTTCTGGATGAGTCTGTCCTTTGCTGCCTCTCTGAATTGGATTGTCTTGATGCTACTTCACTAGCTGCATAGATGACTGTGGTCTACACTCACGACTCATAACGTGTTGTTTTGTGGAATTAATTACTGAGGCTAAGGACAAACAGATAAATATTGCCTGGTCCAAGCAGCCAAGAGAACCAATGGAAAGGAGGAGTGATGGGTGAGATGTTTGTCAGTGGAATTGCTCCCTCAGCGTGACAGACAACCAGAGAACTTACTAGCACCTATAAATTCCTTTAGGAAAGAATTATGGTATCTTCATACTTCCTGTGAGAGGCCAGGCATCGTGAGTTCTGAGCCTCAGATCTATGAGTGGCTTCTGGGGCCCATGGATCTCCTGAAATCATGTCCAAATATATGTCAGTGTACATGTTTTTGGAGAGAGGTTATAGCTTTCATGTTGCTTGTTTCTTTAATGGCTTCATCACAGTTGCAGGCCATATTTACAACACTGGATAACCTATGTGCAAGCATGTGAAAATGTATACATTTCAAAAAGGGATTAAAGGGATCTTTTAATTTCCTAATACTAAGAATCTATAATATCTATATTTGACAAATATTACTTATTGTGTGCCCAAGATAGAAATACAAATTAAGGTCTTTTAGAAGGTGTAGGGTGTATTTTTTAGTACATCAAGGTGTACTATCATTCAAGGTCTGTTTTGCCTCCTTGCTCAGTGTCTGAATCACCAAGAATTCACCCGATGTATTAGGTCATTTATTCTCATATGCTCCTCATTGCCTTTGAAACACCTCCAATTCTAGCAATGCTTTACAGACATGTACATGAGCCAAGTGGTTTAAAACAACAACCTAGGCCATAGGTATTTGGAAGCCCCCTTCCCCTTCCCCTTGGATCCTTCATGGAACAGGGCCCACATACAACATGAGATCCAAGCTCAGAAGCGGAACAAAGAGAACTCAGCGGGGAAGTGTAGTAACCTCCCAGCAGTACAGTGATAGAAACGCATGTTCCTTAAAGTCCTGCTGGCACATACTGGCATCTTCTGGGCCTGGAGGCACGGCGAGCACCCGGCTTTCTGTTGGTTGCTGCTCACCTGCAGATGTACCCAGAAGCACACCAGGTAGAACTCAGTGGGGGCGCTGCCTCCCCTGGGCACTGGAGTTCTGCCACAGCAGTCCCTTCCACCCAGTTCAGAGAAGCCCTCAGGGGTTCTTAGCCGGGACTCAGAGAAGTCAACAAAAGGATTTGACGAGAATGACTGATCCCACGCCCTGGAATGCAAACCCTGCACAGTTTATGGTACATAATTATATACAATAAACTATAAAGTACATACAGTGGGTTTTGATATTAGGTTCCAGTTCCTCCTCACTAAGGAACTGGTGAAAACCCTTCATCAGTGCGGCTAAGGAAGCAGTTCTGGTCCTGTCTGAATCCCTTGCCATGTCCACACTGCCCTTTCCCCCACCGTGTGGGCTCACTGGAGATGTCTGCTTCTCAGGCAGGGTCAGAAGCATGAACATGCCCCCTTATTTATCACTGTGGAGGGGAAACGTGTCACCATCAGAAACATGGTGAAAGCTTGTATTTGATAACTAGTTAAGACCAGCAATGTAATTATGAAACAGAAGCCTGTCCATTTCTTCTCCAGTTGCATAGAAACTTCATGTTTGTCATCAAGATGGAAACTGAAAGTGAGGAAAACTATGAAAAGTGTCCTCGCTACCAATTCATTCTGTGCTCCTGTCCAGCCACCACTGCCAACACTTTGGTTTTGTCCGGGTCATAGGGGAGCCGTAGTCTGTGCTCCTCTCTAACTTGAATGTACTGTTAAACGTAAACTGAGGCATATTGAGAATTTTGAGTTTAGTTTGAGCAAAAATCTATTCCAGTCTGGGAGTGGCAAACTGGAAGTGGTTAGGAGCACTCCGCCGACAGGAGCCCCGGGAAAGATTTCTACAGAGAAAGTGTGGAAGCAAAGAAAGGAAGTACTGAGTGGCTATACCTTAAAGCCCAGTTAGCTGTTTCTAACAGGTTGTCCTTAGTGTCGATTTCGTAACCTTGAAGCATTTACAGGCTTAGGTTTTGGTTTGCTTATATAGGCTAGAGCCACCTGAGTCTAATGGACTCTTTGTTTGATTAATTTAACAATACCAGTCTCCAAGAGGGATTTGTTATCTTTTTCTACAGAGCTGTAAACTCTGTTTCCTTTAAAGATGGGAGGAGGTTTAACCCCTTTTGCCAGAGCCTTTTCCTGCTGGAAAATGAGACTAAAAAATGGATCCCCTATTCACGAGGCATCAAAACACTTTCTATGTCACAACATTAATTGTCCCCTGGCAGAAAGTAGTGTGAGGTGTACTCTTGAATCACTAACTACCCAACATCGTGTGAATGTATCACCCACTGTCAGGTGTACCCTACAAGATGATATAGGTAGGAAACTATTTTGTACCTCCTGCTGCACCAACTTAAGGGTTTGAATAGTCTGCTCCCAGCTGTGGCTCAGGGACTTCAGAGGAGTGGCACTTGACTTACTAGAAATGAGACAGTGCAGTAGAAATAAACAGAGTCAGTTTGGTATCTTCAACTTATTACCTATTTTTGTTTCATGAGGATGGGTGGAGGGAAGGGAGCTGAGATTGGGGAAGAACTCTGAAATACATCTACCAAAGAAAAAGTCTTTCATTGTTTAGCGAGTGCCCCAAGTGGCTGGGCGTCTGACAGCTGGGTGGAGCTGCAGTTTGGTTCCCAGTTTTGGTGCCATCCGAAGGACCTGCCTGTGGGGTGTGGGAAGGAAGACAGCAGCCAAAGTCCTGTCCTGCTCTGAGGGCCGAGTGTGTGGATATAAAACCTTAGCATTGGAAGCAGTTTGGCTGTTTGGGAAACAAGAATCACTGCATTTTACCAGTGGAGGTTAGATTGGTACCCATTTCTTTACCTGACATACTTGCTTGAGTTTGGCCCTACATGTCTAAGTAATTTTATATGACTGTGTGCTCCAGGTTGTTTCCCCTTTACTCTCTAAAACCTGCTCTTTAATACTAACAGAAATAATCCACATCCTCTGTGTCCCAGGGAGCAAAGCACAGACACCACTCCTCGCGTCTCTAGCTTGTTAGGACACAAATGACTCAATGGTAGGAACCTTCCTTATAGTCTGTTTCATGAGGCCTGTTGTTTATTTTCATTTCCCTGTTGCCACAGCTCTCCCCTTTCTCCCATTCTTTCTAGATAATCACAAATCTTTGCTGTTTTCCTTAAAAAATATAAATTTGTTTTTGTTTCTATCCCCTACTCTGTGATCCTTTCCATCCTACCTTGGCCTATACAGCAGAAGCCTTTGAAAGAAGGAGCCTCCCTGAGCCCCAGGGCCCACCCAGAGCCCTGACTTTTCCAGCTCCACTTAAATAAACATTTCTTGTAGATGATTTGTGCCCAGTTGTGATGTCTGTCTGGAAAGTAAGCAGGAGTGGAACCAGACAGCTCTTCCCACCAAGCTCAAAGCCAAGATTTCCTTCTATGCAATGGTCCTATAGATAAAATTTAGTAAATATATAATCATACAGTCATTTGGGGCTGTGCATACCCTAATAAATTAGTGCTTCTAATTTTATAAGCACTGTCATAACCACGGTTGTAAGTGGGATTTTTCCTTTCACTGTAGTATATGTTCCTTTGCTTTACTAGGTGTTGTTTATTAGGTGTTGTTTCCCCTAAGTGCTGTATAAAGTGACAGATTGTTTCAGGGCAACCAGTAGGTTGTATTCACAGGTGGTTGGTTGTCTTTACTAGTGTTGCTGCTGTAACACAACTGCTTTCTGGCAGGAAGGAACATTGCATAGTAACAAGTTATAAAGTCCAGAGCTCTTTTTATTCCTCATTTAGGAACGGACGCTTTGTGAATCACTGAATCCTTCTTTTTCAGTTCCTCTTTGGTGCAGGCATAATGGGAGGGTAAGGAAATAGCACTCTCTTTGTATCTGCAAGCGGAACTGCTGGCCTGTCGTCAGTAGGACCTGAGCTTCGAGTGGCTTTTCCAGCAGTAGGGTTGGGAAGTTTCCCTGCCCCAGGAAGGAAGAGCCCTCCTCAGGCTCCATTCTAGAAGGGGTGTTTGTCTTTGGTCTGTCGAGCCAACCAAGATCTGCTGGCACCCCATTGTGTAGTGGCCACTCAAGACAAGTACTTCTTAACTGGGAAGGATCACAGGATATTTTAAAGGAAAATAAGCAATGAACTCACAGTATATTCTAAACTATATACAGTATACTAGGAATTAATGTAAACAAATGTGTACTGCAAAATAGAAATAAAATATATGAGAGACTCCCATTGGGGTGATTCTGCTACTAGTTCCAAATTTTACATTCACTGGGGCAGTGTTGAAAACCCTGAGCAAGGTGTGGATTAGACAACATTGTTAAGGGCTTGTCCTAAACCCCTTCTTTCAGCCTCTTTAACCAGTTTATAATCCTAATTAGGAGTGTTAGGTCATTTGGGAAAATTCATTTTTCTGAGCATGAAATACAATTAAGTGGTTTTACCCTAAGAATTTCATATCAGGTGAAATTGTGTATATATTTTTCTGCATTTCTGATCTCCATTGAACAACAGGCCAGAGCTGATGTGGCCCCGACCAAACTTTGCAATTTTGTGCTATAAGAGGTGAAGGTCAAAAGATATTCTGACTCCACTGTTTGCAGCTCAGCTGGTGCATTTCTGATGTTCACCTGTGTCTATTTCTGGGTCTGATTGTAGCTCTCACGGACATTTGTGCATCTCCTAAACATATCGAGGTTTCTAACTCCTTTTGACTCTTGGATTTTATTCTGCCTCGAAGGTGTGGTTTTAATTCCTGCATGATTTTAGGAGGCAAAGAGTACCTTCCAGACTGAGGGAGGTCATTTGAAATCCTTTCCTCTATTGGCAGTTCCTCCATCTGAAGTCAAATGTGTCCTTCACGACTCCCTGTCCTTAAGCCAATTCACCTGCGCCCCACCTCTTACCTTTGCCAGGGTAACTTCTGGTGGATGACAGACTATGCCAGTCCTTCTATAAATTGCCTCTGCATAAGAAGAAAATTTCCTTTCCAGGTGGTTGGCCAGAGTTAAGTGAAACCTGTATCCATGGTACAAAGTTAACAGGCAGGTGTGAACTGAATCCTAAACATTGTCAGCTTCACTGGGAATCTAAGATTATCTCATCTCACAGAGATTATGAATATGAAATGTATGAAGCTTCCATGAAAGTTTTGAATTCAAACATCTAATGTGCACAAATATCACCAATAAGAATGCATATAAGATCTCTATAATCTTGATAGGGGAGAGAAGGAACAAAGGTCTGTATAATCGCCACCATGTCCTATGAGCCTGAACTTCTCAAGTGATTACTCCATATGGACAGAGCAGTTGTTTGATTTGTTTAAATGGCCTGGGTCAGTTGCACCAGATTGGTAAAGTCACTGAACATGGAGCTGTGGAGACATATAAACAATTGGCTCTCACCAGTCAGTGTAAGCTGGCTCCAGCACTCCCCTGAGAAATCTATCGGAAATTGGGAATTTGAATTTTGGCTTAGAAATCCTTTTTCAAAAAACATCTCTACTGTTTGAAGAAAGTCACTGTGTGTGTGTGTATATACAAATGTATGTACTTATCCATCTTTTTATCTAGTTATCTCAGTTGTAAGCAATTCTCTAAATTTAACTCTGTCATTTATGAACTGTTTACAGAGGCATGGGAAATTTAATATGCAAGCATTTTCTCATTTACTTTACATTCAGTTATAATTCATTGCATGCCTTCTGACTTTTTTGTGTAGTAGTACTCCATTTTTGTTTTCCAGTATAATTTCTTTGACGTTTACAACCATAGTTCTCTGTCCCATGAAGTGATTCCTCTCTGTCCTTTGTCCAGTTTTAATAACAAGTATGAATAACAAGCTTGTGAATGGACTGCTCTTCGCTGAATCTGGAGGCCATGCTCTCACTACTGGGCCAGTGGTCTGTAAAATAGATTCCAGCTCTTTCCCGTGTTATTTATTTGCCAACTTTTCCTCATTTGGGTCACTTGAAGTCGATTGACTCATTTCTTACCAAGATTCAGAACTGAGGCTACACTCAGTACAGAATAGATAATTCCTTTAAAACATCAACAGTAAAATCTGTCACTCTATCTTGGCTCACTTCTCCCTTCATTTAAGTGTCCTCAACTATAGTCTTCACTTGATGAAAGTAAAAAACACATACTTATAAAGGAGTGAGGAATGTCTGTCTGGCTGATTGGTATTTTCATTTACATTGAGGCACCCCTTTTTTTCATGAAAACACTAGTTCTGCTGGTTTTTAAGAATCAAGTAGGTATGTGAGAGATAGTGGATTTAGTCTTTTTGCTAGCACCTGCTCCTCAGCATAATTTCTACGTGTTCTGACAACTGTTTCAGTGATAAACAAATACACTATCATTAACTGAGACTTGCCCACCCTGCTCAGCTCAGTAGGGCTCCCATCATCATACTAGCTGCCCCCAAATGATACTTTTTAAAGCAACAAGACTCAAGGCAAAAGTTAGATAGTGGGTTTGCTTTTCTCATCTTTACCCTATTGGATTTAGCTTTTTGAGTGTTGAGGGACACAAAATGTAGAATGCTGTTGTGCTGCTTCAGATCTTGGGGGTTGGTTCAGTCTGAGTCCAAAGCACTGCATTGTGTTCCTTTGATTAGTAAATCCCACTGTACTCCCCACCTCCTGCGGTGAAAACTCTTCTTTCTGGCTCTAGGTTCCTGATTGTTTGGGAGGAAGGTGTTCCGAGTGTCTGTGATTTGACTGCCAGGCCACTGAGCTGAATGCCTCTCAGGACATCTGCACCCTGGCCTGCAGGACAGTGAGATCTGCACCTCACTTGCCACTTGGAACGCGGAACACAAAAGTGTGAGAAAAGGTTGTAAAGTCCCTGCACTTGAGAGATGGGGATGCTCACTGCTTCCAATTTATGTGAGGGAGATTCACTGGGGAGTGGCAGAGCCCGCTTTCCCCACTGCCAGGATCTGCACTCCAATCAGATATTTGTTAAACTACATGACGTGCAGAGTATTAGAGAGTACTGGTTTGTTTAGAGAAATGCAGAAGCAATACTGCAGAAAAATAAAATCCCCAGACCTATAAGAGGTAGCAGCCATGAGTATGGCATTTAAAGTATCAGAAAACACACAGCTGAGCATAATTTATGCAATGCAAACCACATAGGTGCTGAAGGGATTCAGACCCAGCTGGGCTTGGGATGAAGCCAGCTGATTCATTGAGGGGAAATTTGTAAGGTTTTGTTTTCTTTTAATTGAGGTAACACTGGCTAATAACATTATTTAAATTTCAGGTGTACAACATTATAATTTGATATCTGCACGCTCTATTACATGCTCACCACCGAAAGCCTAGTGTCCATCCATTACTGTATATTTGACCCCCTTTACCCATTCCATCTTCTCCCGACCAGTCCACTCTGGTAACCACCATTCTGTTGTCTGTATCTATGAGTTTGGTTTGGTTTGTATTTTTTAAATGATTTTTTAATTTTTCAATTACAGTTGGCATACATTATTATATTAGTTTCAGGTGTACACCCCAGTGATTAGACATTATATAACTTAAGTAATCATCCTGATACATTTCCCACCCATCTGACACCATACATAGTTATTAGAATATTGTTGACTATATGCCCTATGCTGTGCTTTACATCCCCGTGACTATTCTGTTACTACCAATTTGTACTTCTTAATACCTTCACTTTTTTCACCCAACTCCCCACCCCCTCTCCCATCTGGCAACTGTCAAAATGTTCTCTATATGAGTCTGTTTCTGTTCTGCTTGTTTGTTTATTTTGTTTGTTAGTTTCAATTGTTGATAGATATGTATTTATTGCCATTTTATTGTTCATATTCCCCCCTTTCTTCTAGACCCTTTAATATTTCATGTAATACCGGTCAGTGGTGATAAATTCCTTTAGTTTTTTCTTGTCTAGGAAGCTCTTTGCCTGTCCTTCAATTATAAATGATAACTTTGCTGGGTAGAGTAATCTTGGTTGTAGGTCCTTGCTTTTCACCACTTTGAATACTTTTTGCCACACCCTTCTGGCCTGCAAAGTTTCCGTTGAGATATCAGCTGGCAGTCTTATGGGAGCTCCCTTGTAAGAACTAACCACTTTTCTCTGGCTGCTTTTAAGATTCTCTCTTTGTCTCTAATCTTTTGCATTTTAAAATGCTATCAATATCTCCCATATGCCTTTTTCCCATTCCTTGCTTTATTTTCCTTCATAGCATTTATCACCTTCTAACATATTAAAGTAGACTCCCTCTGGAGTAAAAGTTCCATAAGGACAGAGATTTTTGTCTGTTTTGTTCACCATTATACCCAGTGCCTGGTACATAGTAAGTCCTACATACTTATTTTGTTGAATAAATGAATAAATGGGATATAGCAAGAAAGAAGCGTAGTGAAGTGGGCAGTGTTTGGGGTCTAAATAACTCTGGTGGAGAATCTAGAAACCTGAGTCTCCAAGCCCAGGCTGGCCCATGTGTGAACAGGTGGGCGATGGAGTTCATAGGGCTACAGTTTCCTCACTGGGAAGATGGATGTTGGCAGAGATGACAGTTGATATACCTCCTGGTCCTGAGGTTCTGAGAATCTGTATGGTCAGAGGAAGCTAGCTGTTGAGCATCTTGGAATCTACTTTGAGCCACCAAGAGTTATTACAATGATAGCGGAAAATTACTGTGGCTTCCCAAACTATGTAAAAAGAATTGGTTTTGCCAATGTACTCCAAGGAGGTCTTTTTTAAAAAGGGGGAGTTAAAAGGGTAGAGATAAATAAATTTTAATTACCATTTAATCAATCCTTCTTTCATGTTCTTCCTTTGCACTAACTTATCTCACCCAAATCCTACAGGCTTGAACCACCAGCAGTTGTTTGAGTCCACGGATTAATGAACCATTAGAAACTGGCTTTTGAGGCTCCTATTTCAGTGGACTAGAACTTTAGAAGAAAACTCAGTAGGGTCAACCAACTGGTTTTGGTTTCAAGCTTACAGTGAGCAGGGCCCCCCGTATGTCCCATAGTTGCCTTGAAATTATAAAGCTACCTTCTTTTCCCAGCCTATCCCATTCCAAAAATTCCATTACCATTGGGGGATGATGTCCCTGAGGGGCTCCAAGACCTTATGAACCAAACCTCCAAGCCAGTCCTGACTTTTCACAGAGATAATGAGAATTTCTTTAGGGTGGAACTAACTTGCTGCTCAAATATGTCATCATAGAATAGTAAGAGAGAAATTACAGCCTGTAGTAATAGTTAACTTACTAGGAACTGAATTTTACTGTTCTTTTTCTGTCAACATTTGAAATGATGTTTCTGTACCCTTTATTTTGACAGAACACTATCAGTCTGACCTGTTGGTTTTCTGTGGTTTATCTTGTTAGGCATCCTTAATCTTACTTCCTGTTTCTTTCCACTTAAAGTCAATAAACTTGGAGAAACAACGTGTGATAAATCTGAGTCCAGGTCCCAGTTCAGCCACTCACTGGCTTGAGCACTCAATCCCTTTAACCATCACTTTCCAACAGTCTATAAAATTAGGGCTAGTTCCTACTTTGCAGGATTATTAAAGGAATTGTAAGTAACCAGGAGAGGGTGCCTTACACATATCAGGTCCTCAGTAATGGCAGCCTTCCTCAGCAATTCCTCTTTGCTTTTGCAGTAATAGGAAACTCTCACCCACTAACCAAATGTCTATTGGCCTGCCTCCAAATACCTGCAAAGTACAAGTGTCCCGCTCAATTATACAGCAGACTCTGATGGCCCAAGCTGGAGCGGAAGGTTCATGAGTCCTTTTAATTAAAAGGTTCAGTGCCCAATCATAGAAGGACATTGTTTGGCAGTGCCAGATAATGAAGTGGCCAGGGTTGCGGAAATGTATCATCAGGCTTGTTGAGAGTTCCCTCTGTGCCCATGGAATAACATGAATAGGAAGAGAGCCAAGAGGAAGGGGCCAGCGAGGAGAGACAAATGTGAGAGATGTGATGGCTCAGCTCCCCAATGAGCAAGATTTTTTCCTCAGAATTGGAAGCGTTTGTGTACAGTCCATATAATAAAGGATTCATTATTATAAAAACCACAAAGAGAAAATAATAGCGTTCTTCTAAGTCAGTATATATGCTGGCAGACACTATTAATTCTGAGTGGCATCATTACATCTGGCTTTTGCCTACAACAATTATTTTTTAGTAGGCAGGGTATGAATTATAAATTTTAAACAAGTAATACAGGTGTGTTTTTTTACATTAAAACCAAACCAGAAATTTCTCTCTCTCTCTCTCTCTCTCTCTCTCTATATATATATATATATATATATGTATGAAATTCTTTAATAAAAAAACTCTATACCCTTAGTACATGTGCACCATATTACTATAAATTCAGAATGAATGCTAAAGATTTCAAACTCATAAAACTCTCTTCTAAATAATTTTTTGATTCAAGTATATCTTTCTGAATACAGAGATGCTTCATTTATTTTGCACAGAAAGTTATTTTATTAACAATTTTTGTCCTGCTTTTGTTTTTATGATTCTCCACATTGTTTGGGAAACTTGCATAATAAGGTGTCCAGGGCTGGAATTTGTTTTGGGGGAACTAAATCACTCATTAATAATAAAAAAATTTAATTAATTCTATATCCCATCATTTACTAAATGGCCTTTATATTAAGGACAAACTTAATAAAATGTTTTATGTATTTAACTTTTGTTCTAGTGCTATTGCATAACATCCAAATAACTAACCAGGATGTTAACTTTTACTGTTTTGTTGCTTTTGAGGGCATTCTAATTATAGGAATGTATTTGAATCATCAGCTTTACTGTTACAGCCAAGTCATTCTCATGGGCTTATGGGAATATATGCCACCAGGCAGTAGATTAATAACTATAAAAAAACCACATGAAAAGGTCACTGCAAATCTCAGATCAAAACCTGTGGTTTTCTGGATTTTGTAGTCTACCAGCATTTTGAAGCTTCTCTTTGGTAACATGATCTTTATGGCAACATCACTGAGCTCTACACACTTGTGATAATTAAGACAGCCCAGAAGTGCCTCACACTTGCCCATAGTGCCAGCCTTAACCTAACAAGCATGTGTCCATTTTAACAGATAAGCCTTCCTCTGGTGATGTACCTGGCAGAAAAATATGATAGTGGAGACTCTTTTGTTCTCCTGAAAGATTGGAAAAACAGACTGGATTGGAGCCTAGACCACAGCACTTGGGAGGGCTCTTTGTGGAGAACCACAGCAGTAAGGAATTCTCCTTACTGGTGAATTCTTCTGGCCGGCTGCAGTGTCATTCCTGCAGCGTTTCAATTTTTCTCTCCAACCAGCTAACCACCCCTGAACTGTGACCCCACCCAACCCCCATTCTTCTTACTTTAAAATGTGCTGGAAACAGGGCAACACAGGGAACTTGGAGTTTGGGCACTGGGGACCGTATTGTCAGCTATTCTGGATTTCCGTAGAACACTCAAGGAGTTAACCAGAGTGATTCCAGCTACACTTGGCCCCCGTACTCTTTTTGTGTAATAAAGACTTGGACACAGGAAAATACATTCAGAATGTGAGCCAAGAATTAAGTTCAATGGGAGGTAGTTCAAGAGGGCAAACCAGTGGAAAGGCATGGAACCTTCAGGCACGTTCTGTCTGTGGCCTGCTGAATTACAAATGTGCAGTTTGGGCCAGGATTTTTGATAAACTAGATCTCTTGGTGGTAAGGGGCAAAACTGCCTCACTTCCTGCAGTAAAATCTCTTATCCAAAGCACTCTGCAGATCCATTCCCTTGCCCTTCCTACCCCACCCCCTCCAATGGGAGCAGAGTCCCCAGTCTCTGGAAAGTAATGCTAAGAAAACAAACACTACAAAGCCTGCTAACAGGGGGATATCTCTCTTGACTGTTTTTTGTGACCATCTAGGTTCAAGGAGGAGGGGTCCCCCAGCTATGTGAGCCAGCAGGGTCTCTTTGTAGTAGGCATTCCTGTGTCCTCCCAGTGGAGGGCAGAGAGGGAAAGATAAAACAGAATTCTTATTAAAAGTAAGCCTGGGAGGGGGGAGAAAACACAAGACAGAAAAAGTGTGTCAAGTGGAAAGGGAGGTCAGATGGTGGCATCTGATATTGATTAAACGCTGATACAGTCAGCAATGAGAAACGCGCATCATGAGGAAGTGACTATTCTTCAGAATGTGAACCAGTGACAACTGTCTGGGAGTGGATCTGCACAAATGCCACATGTACGAGATGTCCAGTGGCAAACACAGAGCAGGCACACATGGCCAGGATGAGAGGAAGAGACCCCTACATCGGGAGTAAGGATGTGTGGCTTCTGATTCTGCTTTAACTCACCGGCCTCACTTTCCCCATCAATAACACAATGACGCTCGACCAGATGACCTCTAAGCAACCTTTTAGTCCCAGATTGTATTATCTACCATAATCTCTGCTCTGATCAAATCTTCTGAGCTTCTTCTAATAGAATGTAAGAAATAGCCCTGAAGAGGCCTAAGAGCCCACCATAGTTCTAAAATAAAAAAGGAATGAACCCCCGATCCCCCCCACCCCTCCATCAACCATAAAAGTATCACCCAGCCTTTCCACACACAGGAGATCGGTCAGCATCCCTTTGTCTGTTAGTTATCCTGTGTTTTACAGTTGCTACCAAAGCAAGTTTATTATTTCTGAACATGAAATGTGGTATGTTTGTGGGTCTACCTATACTTCTCCCTCTCCCAACTCCAAAAGTATTTTCACTCTAACTGGATGTGAGGAGTCTGTTTCATTTTAAACTGCCAGATTATGAAGAGCCTAAGAGCTAATGGGGGTGGTGGTTTGTCCATCCTTTATTTCAGGGTGAGCTGTTGAAAGTTTGTTTTGTTTGGTCTGGTTTTATTTGGCATTGTCATGCAGATAGCAGTATTTTAGTACTGGGTGAGGCTGGATTCCAGTGGGAATGAAAGAGGAAGCTTCTGCCGAGATTAGAGAATCTCACACTAGGATGGGGGCGGTGGAAATGGAGAGGAAAGAATAACCAGAGAGAGGCACCATAGTGTAGTGGAGAGATCATGGCTTTTGGAGTCAGACCCTGGTTTGAATCGTGGCTGTGATGTCTATGGAATGCCATTTCAGCTCTCACCACCATTCCTCCTTGAAGGGTTATTATATGGATTAAAGATGCTGTGTGTAAAGTACCTGGTGCAGTGTAAGCAGTAAGTGAACATCAGTAAGCTGTAGATGAGATGATCATGATAAAAATATCCCACAGAAAGATTAGCTGGGCCTAGTGACTGAGTGAATTAGAGATTAAGAGACTTCAGGGTGTCATTGAGTTTAAGCACCAAGGGGATTAGGAGAGTAGTAGTTTTTAGGTTGAATGGAAACAAGAAAGTAGGGTGAAAGTTTGAGACCTGGTTTGGCAGGGCTAGTACCAAGGACAGTTTTGGACATGAGAGCTGGTGCTGAGGTGGTGGCAAGGAGTAAAAAAATGGGAAAACTGTGATGCAAAGAAGCTGATATACTCTAGGACTGTTTGATCAATGAGTCTGATTTTGCAGCTTTTCCTTCAAGGAATTAGCTAGCCAAAGGTTGATCCAGCATGGTCATCTTGTAAACTAGACCTTTGTTCCTCAAAGTGTGTTTCTCTGACTAGGAATCACCTGGATCTTATGTAGAATCTTTCCTCCTACCTCAGATCTGCATTGGAACAACAGGATTTGTAAGCACTTCACTGTTTGATTGAGAAGCACTGTTCTAAAGCATGGGCCCCAGACTAGCAGTATCAGCTCGTGTTAGAAGTCTAGGTTCTCAGGTGCCTTCTTGGACTCCTGAATTAGAAGTGGTGTGTTTTAACGAATCCCTCAAGTGAGTCTAATGCACTCCTGAGTTTGAGAATCACTGCTCTGAGTCATGGGGCAGATTGAGCCCCCTCCTGTTGGGTCTCTGGCCCAGAACAGCAGAAGGATTGGTTAAACCCTGAAAGTTAAATTTAACTCACTGTTCTGTGCTGTTCCTCATCATTTTGCATTAAACACAGCTGAAGAACTCTTTTCACTGAAGCAGGGCACTGTGGGTAAAATAACAAACCCAAGGAGAGAAACTTCAGCTGTGACTTAATCCTTATGACCTATCCATCAAAAGTTACTGAGCACAGTTATGGAGGATGAGCCCTTTATGTGCTGTTGCTCCTGGGGGACGCCGTTAGTGAGACACATAGGGAAACAGGTCAGGGAAAGGACTCTCCCGGTACTCCTTACAATGTGATTTTCACATTAAAATGTCCATAGTCTTTGTCTTCTGTGTTTCTAATCAATCCCATGGACAGTTCCCTTTTATGGGTTAGCTTCTGGAGTCACTTGCAGAAGTGACAGTGGTTTATCATTTAGATTAGAATATTTTTCAAAAAGTTGAACTGTGAGAAGTCAAAATTTACCTCTGCTCATCAAAAAGATCTGATTTTTCTAGTTATTCCATAGTTCTTATTTAAATAACTGTGATAACTTGCCCCAGCCAGTGTGGCTCAGTGGTTGAGCATCGACCCATGAACCTAGAGGTTGCGGTTCGATTCCGGGTCAGGGCACATGCTCAGGTTGCGGGCTCGATCCCCAGTAGGGGGCATGCAGGAGGCAGCGATCGATGATTCTCTCTCATTATTGATGTTTCTTTTTTCCTCTCTCTCCTCCTTCCTCTCTCTGAAATCAATTTAAAAAAATATTTTAAAAATAATAATAAATAACTGTGATGACTTAAATAAGGGTCTGTATCTGTTTTCTGTATATATGTAATATATAAAAATGGTTATGTATTGAGCATTTTAATCCTAAAATTACCTATATTTTCTGCTGTAGGTAAATATAGTATACATTTACAGTCAGTGGCATGCTGGTACACCAGTTTGGGGGGGGGGGGGGGAGGTCCTAATTTGTAGTGCTTGCTATTTTCCATGGTGTAAATACTCCCTCCAGGATTGATTTCAAGCTATCAACAATTTAACAATCAGCTCCCAAAATTCCTAAAAATTTAACAATCGACTCTTGCAGTAGGAACTAGCTCTAGCTCACCACTGAAACCAACATCAAGGGACGAGTCACAGTTTTTTTGGTTAGTTGTGTTTGAATTGCTATAGGTTCAATAATGGCTGAAACAAGCAGATTTGGGTATTTTAAATCTTTGGTCATGTATAGATTTTTAGTGAAATTATAACTAATTACCAGAGGGGAATTTGGTTCAAAACTATTCTATGAGACAAAGTTATGTATTATTTTCAAGTTATATTAAATATAGTTACAACAATATGGTAATATTGAAAGTGCTTGTGTTGCTAAAGTGTTAAGTATATTTAATTTTAAAATACCACTCATCCTGTAATAAGGCATATGTAAAAAATTATTCTTAATCATAATATTTAAACCAAAATGCAAAAGGATACTTTTTTCAGTGATTGTTTTAGTCACTATTATTAAAATTTGACTTTTCTTACAGGTATTCAAGAAGGAACACAATGTACCAAATGTAAAAATAACTGGGCACTGAAGTTTTCTATTATATTATTATACATTTTGTGTGCCTTGCTAACAATCACAGTAGCCATTCTGGGATACAAAGGTAAGTACTCTTTCCTTTTTCCTTCCAAGTAGCAAGTTTCCCTTCATTTAACATGATAAAAACCCATGTTTACAAGTATGAAGTATTTCATGAATTCAACTCAGATGCAAAACTAAGCAACATCCTAAACTCCATCTTGGTGTCTTCAGCTTCTTTTAGCTGTGGGATCTGGAAGGCGAAAATAGCAATTCCTTTAGACTCATTTTAACAATAATAATAATGGCCCTCTCTGAGTTATAAAGATCTTTCCTCTTTGTTGTTTTTTCCTACCTATTTCCAGCTACTCCATCTTCCTCTTGTTTTCATCTTATCTCTAAGAGTCCTGTGGAAACCCTGGAGTCAGCACACAGGAAAACTATATTGAAGAGGAGAAGCCAAACACAAGACCTCCAGAGATATGACTTATTTCACCCAGGCACTGGCCAACTAATTCCCCTTTTTTCTCTTCAGCACATTTACTGTGGTCACTGTTGTTTATATAGCTCCATAAAAATATTACCCTGTAGAAATGAAACACAGAACAGCACCACCACCCCAATTACACTTTATGGAACGTCAGACATTCTTTCAATGTGCCTGATTTAAGGTCAGTGGAGGATTTTTGCCTGAATCCTCCAGACTTGCAGACAAAGTGGGTTCCCCCCTCCCCAAGCCCCATCCCTGGTTCAGACACCACAGGTAGAAGGTGTCATGATGCAGAACCACGAACTACATGAACCCTTTTATAGAAAACGGCCATGGAAGCCTTCCTGTCAAAGACACGTGAGGCAGATGTGTCAGCTGGTTTCAGCAAGAGGCAGGCATGGGGTCTGCTGATCTTCAAAATGCTCACTCAGCCACCGTCTCAGCTGCCTTCCCTCAGAAGTGACAGGTTAACAGTGGAGAATCCACACGTTCCCTCTCCCTTCCTTGGCCTGTAGACTTGGCCTAGGAAGAGAAAGATTCAGTGTGAGTTCCCTCCCACGTGTGACTCCTCCCACCTCTCTCCCAGTGTTCAGTGGTTTCCTGAGGAAACAGTGTACTGGAATGAGAATGGGTTTTGGAGCCAGAAGGTCCTGGATCAATTATGGATTCTGCCATTTGTAGTATAATTGTGTTTATTAAGTGCTTGCTGGAATGCCAAGCACCTTGCTAAATCCTTTGCATGGCTGTGTAACCTCAGTATGAATCATAACCTCTTAGTGTTTCCAATTTCTTATCTGTAAAACGGCAATTACAATGCCACTTTTCAAGGTGATTGGGATGAGCAAATATGATGTAACTGGACCACTGGTCCTATAGTTGGTTCCAATAGATAAGTGGCTATTCTCTGTCCCTTCCTTCTTTATAACTTCATTTATACAGCTATATCCATTAGAATGGTAAAAATGTGTTAAAAATTACTTCGTATAGTTGAGGCTTGTTAAGTCCCACTTCTAGCAACATATACATGGAAAAGTTAGGTGCTTCCTGTAGTATGCTGACTGATGAATTTGAGCAATGGCAATTTGGAAAATTACCAGGTCAGTTTATCCATTTGTGATGAGTTAATCTAACCTAGGATTAACAAAGTGATTAAAAAAGGCTGCTTCATCAGTACAAGGGCTGGACAGAGGTGGGGGAGGGAACTTAGTGGGGGGAAAGGAGGGTTTTTATGTCCTAGGTAATTTAGACTGTCCACCTTTACTAGTTTATTTAGGTCATTACTCACTTCTCCATGACTTTTCCTAGAAAACCCAGATAAAGGAGAAACTTGGATTCAAACAGCCATTTAATAAATATCTTTAGGGCTCAGTACTGTGTGATATCATGAAAGTAAACATTTCCTACTAAAAGAGAGATGAGAAAGGTTTGAAGACCACACCACCATATGGTATTTTGTAATTTTTACTTCTGCAAGGAAATGAGGTCTAGGATCTTTATACAGAAAGATCCAAAGGAGAGTTTTTTTATTTTCTCCGTTATAACATTGGAAAGCCCTTCTCAGCTCTGGCTTTGTGTGTGCTGGTTCATTTGTCTGGAAAACCTTTTCTCTGCTCTCCACCTAAATGATTCCTTCTTCCCTTATGTCTCACATGTCCTGCAAGGAACCCCTAACGGCTGAGTTAGGCGCCCTCCTGTTTGTTCCCACAGCACCTTTTATTTACTTCTAGACACTGTCACACTGTATCATGGCCAGTGGGCTTGTTTGTCTTACCATCCAAACTATAAATCCCATGAAGACAAGATACTGTCTTTTATTTGGTATATCTCCCACTAGCACTTAGCCTCATGGTATTTAATAGCTACCCAATAAATGAGAGGATGGATGGGTGGATGAATTGTGGATTAGGGCTGACTTCTGCAAGGCAATCAGTCAATGCCCAGGGACCTCTAAGCCAGTCTGCTCTTAAGGAATTGTGGCAACTTAAAGCCCTACCTAGAAACCTGAAATCCTAGAGATCGGCTTGGCCTGCTCTGGAGGGTGTGATCTGACCAGGGGGAAGGGGGGAAGGGACTGAGGGAGCAAGACAAGTGCAGGCACGATGACCCTCTTGCCTGTCTTTTTTCTCCTTCAAGGCGCCCATCCCTCAGGCCTCTACTGACAAAAATAAGATAATACAACATGCAATTTTGGTTTCCAAGCACAGCCTTACTGAACTAAAATGTTGATATTTTCCAGATGTGTTTTCTCTTGTACAGTGGGTCCTCTTTCTTGCTGATAAGATGCTGGTGACTCCACATTGTAAGAGACAGAAAGATAAGACTCGGTTTTCCTTTCACAAGTCTCCTTTCAAGTCTAGAGAAACTGCATTAAAAAAACAAGAAGAAAAAAATATTCAGTGAAAGAAGATATTTCTCTTTAGGAGAATTTGAAAGGAAATAAAATAGAAACTCCTTTTTAACCGGAGTTAGCAAAGGCAACTCCATATGTTTTCGTCAAAACATTCTTTACTTCTGTTATGTCACTCACACAGCTACCAGTTAGGACATCACTTAAGTTCCTTCTAGAGAATCTGCTGAGCCAGTCAGAGGACTGCTGAGTCACCCAGACAGGTCCGTACAGTGACTGTGACCAGGAGGCTCCTCAGCTGCTTTCCAGAAAGCATGTTCTTGGACACCTGCAGCTTGGTGTGTCCTCTGCCCTGGGCTCTCTATCATCTGTCAACGGAGCTTCTGTGGCAGAAGCCATCTCTTCGGTTCAGTAGGTCGTGTTTCCTCCAGAACATTCCCTGAATCCTACCCACTTGTCCTACCTAGAAGGCATCCATCGTAAGGTAACTACGATGAAGAAGGACAGAAATCTGGATCTTTCTCAGGAAGGCTCTCCTTTAACTCAGCATTCCTGGTCTTAGGAAGTCCACCTTGCTTCTGAGCTCTGCCAAAGTAGAAATGACAAAGCAGACTTTCAAAATGTGCATCAAATATGCACAAACCGTACACAGTAATACCCTACAACCAGATCTTCTGTATTTTTGTAATGAAATCTGAGTGTTCAAAGTGGAGATGTCTTTATTGCATTCCAGGGGAGTATAGTTGGAGTTACTGGGAAGTCCCAGGTACCAGTGAGGGGATGTGTTTCCCCTCAGTATCACAGTCAGTCTGGCGTAGACACTCGTGAGCACCAGGCAGGAGTTGTGCTCTGCTCTTCTTCTCTGTCCTCAAAGACTGGGCCGTGAGGTTGTGCTCTCACTGTCTCCACTATGTCACATACATGAAGGATGCTTAGTGAACATCTGAACATGATGACTGTAAAGAGAAGAAAACAAAACATAATCCTTCCCCTCAAGGGATTTTTATTGGAGAAAGCCAGATTTAGGAAGAAGAAACACTAAGTGAGAGGCAATGTGGACTTATAGAGAGAGCATGGATTGTGGAGTTAGATGTCCTGGCCACTTAGTCACTTACAAGCTGTGTGACTCTGAGCAAGTTACTGAACATCTTTGAGCCTCAATTTCTTCATCTGTAAAACAGGAGTTGTGAGGATTAACTGCAGAAATGGTGCAGTGCATGTTGCAAAGAGTAGGCACTCAATAAATGGAGGTTGTTATTGTTGCCATTCAGATGAAAGTTCAGTGGTGTGGTATGGAATCAAATTACCAGGGAAGGCTTAGCACAATGGGATGGCTAGATGTGGAGTAGACCTTAAAAGATAGGTGAAATCAAGACGAGGAGGAGGTCAGTGGTCCAGGCCAAGGGATGATACTGAAATCCTTTTGTAGAAAAGGTATTGTCAGGTTATCCTAGTGAATTTGGCTTCGGGTACTTGAGGAGTGACATCCTTTCAGGTGTAACACCTAAGGCACTGATGATCTGAAGAAAAATTCTCTGTCAAGAAACAATCTCCAATAAAGGGGAGCCCATGAAAAATCAGACTGCCGGTAACCCTTCTGAGTTTCATGTTTGTTTTCCTCATATGAGAACGATCTACAAACTGAGGTCTACTTCTACAGATTGGGGGTTTCTAGGGTAAGAAAGGATGGCTCTGCCATTCTTAGAATTTGTATTAGTAAGTTAAAGAGTAAAAACCAGTGAAAATGTTGTGTGCTATTACAGCAAGCGTTGGCTCTGGACCTCCGTCAGCATAGTATTTTTATGCAAAAGCAAGTTGCCAGCTTTGCAACTCTAAAGTTTGTAGTAGCTTTATACGCAGATCCTGTTTTTAAGCACAGACACACGCCCCAGGCCCCAGTGCATGGAACCAGTTCATTAGCACTTGTGGGCAGGTTAAATCACTTTCTTGCTGCACTGAAGAGAAAATTCGCAGGGCTGGGTGTTTTTTTTTATGAATATGTATTTTTTAATTCTACAGAAACCTAAATTATCTGTCTGTGACAGTTCTGTGTCTTTTAAAACTAAAATGGAAGAAAAATTGGAAAGGATAGAAAATGACTACTGCCTGTCAGCATATTTAGAGGTTTCTTTGGCTTCCAGGAAAAAAAGGCAGGACTTAAGATCCTGTGTGTGGTTTGAGGACAGACGGAGGCATATGTTTTGATTTGAGGATCAGAACTGAACCTAAACTTATAAACATTCCCTATTTTATTTTTTAAAAGTTTAGCTTTGCTAAAATGCAGATGAAACAGTTTGTTCTTCAGAGTTTCCAGGGATTAGGAGCATGCATGCCCATCAAACAGCCCTAAGGTGCAGATTACCATAACTATACCTCTCTGGCTGTATAGTCATTTTAAAAAAACAATAATTATTCAACTAGATGTCATACTCATTGCCAGTGCTGAGGCTTCCCGGACTTGGGTGGTTTGTACATTTGTTTGCATGACCTCCAGCTCAGCGGATTTTTCATGGGCCTTAGCAGCCAGCAGGCAGACTCTCATTTATTTAAATAAATGGCATAAGGAAATATGTGTTAAACACCTAGCTGTAAGTACCACTCATTGAGCTAAGAGCTGGAGATAAAACTGAATACAAATATTCCTGCCTTAAAGGATCTTGCAGTAAACAGGCCATGACAACACAGTCAAGTAAGTTCTGTAACAGAGAAGGGACTACTTGCCAAGAGAATTCTGAAAGGTGTATTTCACAGGAAAAGATGAGCTGAGTCTTGAAGAGTAAGTAGGTCTTAGCTTGGTGAAGAGACCAGGGAAGAACATTCTAGGTGGAAAGAAGAATGTGTGGGAAGGCTAGGGTGAGGAAGAGCATTTGGTGCAATGCACATGTGTCATTATGGACACACTGTAGAAGCTTAAGGGAGAGTCTGACAGGCCTCTCCAGGGAAGGTGCCAGGAGCCAGGGAGCTGGTTTACTTTAGGTCATTCAGACACATGAGACTATATTTCTACTTCCTGATAGACACCAGGAGAATCTTCTCACACAATCATGGTTGAGCAGAACACTTGATGAATAAAGTGAACTGGACCCATTGGGTCACAATTAATATACAAAGGAAAGTCATGCTTAAAAAAATAAAGTTGTTATTTTAAACAGCTGTTGAGAGCAAGGACAGTCAGACTTCATCCCAAGTTGCTAGACGTTGGATCTCACAGGAGTCACTTTCAGAGAAATACTCTCTTATTAGACATTTTAGAAAGATAAACTTTTATTCATAACTGTAGAGCATTACTGCCTCCCGAGAATAAATAATAACAAGCTTTTGTTTAACACTACATCACTAACTTTCCCTATCATGTGTCATCGAGAGAATGCTTTTTAAATTCTTCTTTGTAAATACGGGCTTCTAACTGGGAGCTGATAAAGTACACATTTACTCATCACTAAGGAGAGCAGATTTTCAGGCCTCAGTGGTGGAACTCAACACAGAAAGTGGCAAACACTCTTGATTTTGCATCCCTTCTGTGAAGACTTTGTGTATAGATGACCTAGGTGTTCTTTGCCATAAAATTTCCTGCTGGATGAGTCCTAACTGCCAGGGATGGTTGGGAGTGTGATGAGTAATGAAATTTTGTAAACGATCCCGGTGCTATGACTCCATCTTTGGAAATTAATACAAATGCTGCTCAATTTATGATGATCAGGTTACATCCCAATAACCCCGTCAAAAGTCGGAAATGCATTTAATACACCTAACCTACTTTAAACATGCTCAGAGCACTTACATCAGCCTACAATTGGGCAGCATCAACTAACACAATGAATACACTGTGGACTACTGGTTGTTCACCCTGGTGTTTGCATGGCTGACTGGGAGCTGCAGAGGCATCACGAGAGAGTATCTTACCACATATTGCTAGCCCAGGAAAGATCAAAATTCAAAGTATAGTTTCTACTGAATGTGTAACACTTTTGCACCATCATAGAGTTGGAGACCATCTGTATAGGAAACGATACAGATTGAGGACTTCTATAATACAAAAAACTTACAAATCAGTTTCAAACAATTTCTAAAGCATCCCAGGCAATACCGAATCATGAGAATGATTAAAATCACCCAATTCTCAAGCTTACAAGTAAACTGCCACTGGGTTTTGAGACAAGTAACTCATTTTTTTTTTCTGAAAGAATTGCTTTTCCCCATACAGTATTTGATTTCATTTATACCTTTTGTTTCAATCTGTTTTCTTTATTCTGCAATGAAATGATCTCTTGTTGAAACTGAGAAATAAAATTTGAGCAGGTATGTGTATTAATGAATTGATTTCCAAATCTTAGTTGTAGAGAAAATGGACAATGTTACAGGTGGCATGGAGACATCTCGCCAAACCTATGATGACAAGCTCACAGCAGTGGAAAGCGACCTGAAAAAATTAGGTAATCTGTTTGAGAGTGAACCACAAAGTTGAATCCCCTGACTCTACTTTATATAAATGACCACAGATTTCTAGAATGATGTTGCTATAAACTCACATTCACCCAAAAGGACATGACATTTTTGTGTTGTATGTTAAGTGATTTAATTCAAAGACTTTCAATTTTAAAAATAAGGGGCAATTTTGGAGTTGAATCCCCCTCAAGAATACCATTAGGTGCTCAAAATATCTGAAGACCAATTCTGATAAAAAACAACCACAAATAATCTTTATTAAAAGCTCATTTATAAAATGTTCAGTAAATTCCTATTTGAATTATAGAAGAATCTCTGCATAGACTAATTATAGAGATTAATTTTAAAAATAAATGATTCTAGCCTGTTCTATCCTTTGATTTTTGTTTTCATTTTTAAAAAAGGAATTTTGGTGAATTTAACAAAGAATAGGTTATTCTCATCTTGACACCCTGCCTGGCGCTCTAGAATCAGGTACTCATTCTCTCTTTGAGAAGAGAAGTTAGTCCCAATACTCAGCACTCCTTCCAGTTTCCCAGGGCCCATTTTTAATATATATGTGGTTACACTTGAAACAATATAAGTTTATTAACTAGTGTCACCCCAATAAATTTAATTTAAAAAATAGATGTGTATTTTACTAATGCAGAGCAATCTGCATATACCACAGATTTTATATCTTAAACACGGGGCATACTAGTTAAGTCTCTTTGGGATCTTTGACCTCACCTGAACACTTCTCCATATCATCAATCCAAGTAACAAACATATCTTATTCCAGGGGACCAAACTGGGAAGAAAGCTATAAGCACCAATTCAGAACTCTCCACCTTCAGATCAGACATTCTAGATCTTCAACAACAACTTCGTGAGATTACAGAAAAGACCAGCAAGAACAAGGATACTCTGGAGAAGTTACAGGCGAGTGGGGATGCTCTAGTGGACAGGCAGAGTCAACTGAAAGAAACTCTGGAGAATAACTCTTTCTTCATCACCACTGTCAACAAAACCCTCCAGGCATATAATGGCTATGTCACAAATCTGCAACAAGATACCAGTGTGCTGCAGGGCAATCTGCAGAGCCAAATGTATTCTCATAATGTGGTCATCATGAACCTCAACAACCTGAACCTGACCCAGGTGCAGCAGAGGAACCTCATCACTAACCTGCAGCGGTCTGTCGATGACACGAGCCAGGCTATCCAGCGAATCAAGAACGACTTCCAAAATTTGCAGCAGGTTTTCCTTCAAGCCAAGAAGGACACCGATTGGCTGAAGGAGAAAGTCCAGAGCTTGCAGACGCTGGCCGCCAATAACTCTGCCTTGGCCAAAGCCAACAATGACACCCTGGAGGATATGAACAGCCAGCTCAGCTCATTCACAGGTCAGATGGACAACATCACCACGGCCTCACAAGCCAACGAGCAGAACCTGAAAGACCTGCAGGACATACACAAGGATGCAGAGAACAGAACGGCCATCAAGTTCAGCCAGCTGGAGGAACGCTTCCAGCTCTTTGAGACAGATATTGTAAACATCATTAGCAACATCAGTTACACAGCCCACCACCTGCGGACGCTGACCAGCAATCTGAATGAAGTCAGGACCACTTGCACAGATACCCTGACCAAACACACGGATGATCTGACCTCCTTGAATAACACGCTGGCCAATATCCGTTTGGATTCAGTTTCTCTCAGGATGCAGCAAGATATGATGAGATCAAGATTAGACACTGAAGTAGCGAACTTATCAGTGATTATGGAAGAAATGAAGCTAGTGGACTCCAAGCATGGTCAGCTCATCAAGAATTTTACAATACTACAAGGTGAGTGAAAATTCTGAATTTATTTTTGTATTAGTTGTCTATTGGTGTATAACAAATTACTCGAAAACTTGGCAATTTAAAACAATGAACATTTATTTTCTCATAGTTTCTGAGGATCAGGAATTCAGGAGCAGCTTAGCTGATGGTTCTGGCTTGGTATCTCTCGTAAGGTTGTAGTCAAGGTATTGGCCAGGGCTGCAGTTGTCTGAAGCCTTAGCTGGGCCTGGAGGACCTACTTCCAGGGTGCCTCATTCACATGACCCTTGGCGGAGGCCTCAGTTCCTCATCATGTGAAATTGCTTGAGTGTCCTCACAACATGGTAGCTGGCTGCCTCCAGAGAAAGAGATCCAAGAGAAAGAGCAAGAAAAAAGCCACAGTGCTTTTTATGATCTAGCCTCAGAAGTCACATACCGTCACCTCTCCCACATTTTGTCCTTTAGAAATGAGTGACTCAGTCCCACCCACACTCAAGGGGGAGGGGAATTAAGTTCCATGTCTTGAGAAGAGGTGTAACTAAGAACTTGTGGACAGTGCTCAAAGGCGCTCCATTAAATATTTGTTGAACAGAAGACTGGTTAATTTGGATTTTCTCAGTGCCTAGCTATTTCAACACCATTATAAATTGGACTTCTGTGGAAGCAAGATTAATTCTTTTAGGTCATGGAATTACCATTAAGAGATTCATATTTCCAAGTGTCAGGAACATGGATGGATGGCCATCCCAAGGAAGATTTGAGATGAGATTATTAAAAGGATAATTTGTGAGCTTTCAGGGAAGCAGCAATCATCAGAATGCGATCACTAAGAAGAAGGCAGGTGAACCTAACATTTCTTCACATTAACAGACTTAATAGATTAAATTAGTAGGATGGTAAATAGCATGTCTGGATTTCACTGAGGCATTTGACAGTGAACAAGATGGAGGCGCGGCTCTGTTCGCAAAGCACCCTTCCCCATACCCTTCCTCCCGGCACCTTTTCCTGCTTCTCTCTTTCCTAAGCTCCAAGGGCCTTCTTTTGCCTCTGTAACTTATTTCCTGAGCCCATTTCTTCTACAGCTCACTTCTACCTCTCAAAAAAAAAAAAAAGAACAAGATGGAGAAATAGGTGCTGGATTATAGCAGTTAGGTGGATTTATTGGCTGTATTAGTTTTCTGAGCTGCATAGCAAATTGCTACAAACTTGGCAGCTATAACACCCATTTCTTGTCTCAGTTTCTGTGGGTAGGTGTCTGGTTAGGTGGGTCCTTTGCTTAGGGTCTCAGCAGGCTGCAGTCTCATTGAGGGGCTACAGTTTCATCCGAGGCTTGACTGGGGAAAGATCCATTTCCATACTCCCTCAGGTTCTTGGCAGAATTTATCTCCTTGGGACTGTAAGATTGAGGTTCCTGGGGTTTTTTGGGCAGTCAGCCAGAGACCACTCTCAGCTCCTAGAGGCCATTCACATTCCATGTGACCACCTCAAAACATTATAGTTCCTTCAAAGCTAGCAACAGAGTGTCTCCTTCCAGTCTGCTCAGATGGAGTCTTATATAATGAAACCTGGTCAAGGGAGTGACATCCCATCACCTTTGCCATATTCTGTCAATTAGAAGCAAGTCATAGGTCCCATATTCAAGGGGGAGGGATTACACAAGGGCATGCATCACTGGGGGTTGCCCTAGGGTGTGTCTACCACCCTGGTTGAATGAGTATAAAAAGTGGTAGTTAATGAGCCCCTATGCATCTGGAGGCAGGTGTGGGTGGCAGATAGCAGGGTCCTGTTCAACAGCTTCGTCAGTGACTAGAGTGAAGATATGGATGACCTGGTAATCCAATACTTGTGTGACATGAAACTGCATACTAACTAATGGGTGATAGAATCATAATTCAAAATCATCTGGAGAGGCTGGAACAGTAAAACAATGCCAGCAACATGAAATAGATAGGGAACACATGTAAAGTCCTGCTTGTAGATAAAAAAGACCAAACACAAATATTAATAGGTGGCATGGCTCAGAGCAGGGGTGGGGAACCTTTTTTCTGCCAAGGGCCATTTGGGTATTTATAACATCATTCACAGGCCATACAAAATTATCAACTTAAAAAGTGGCTATGAAAAAAACTCCTACATTTATTGAATTTTGAGTTCTGCCTGCGTTTGCCTTGGCAGGGCCAAACCAAATCATTTCACTGGCCATAAATGGCCCATAGGCCAGACATTCCTCACCCCTGGCTTAGAGGAAGTATGCATGAAAAGCATGGGGATTTTATTGACAGTAAGAAACTAAATGTATCAACCAGGGAAGCTAATGGGATCTTCGACTCTGTTAATGAAAATGTAATATCCAGAGTGAGGGAGGTGAAACTCTGTTCAGTATAGCAAGACCACCCCTAGAGGATGGTGTACACTTTGGAGAGCCCCTTTCAAAAGGGACATTCATAGACCAGCATGCTTAGAAAAGGAACCATGTGTTGTGGGGAAGGATTGAAGGGCCTGGGAACTTTAGCCTATAGGAGAGGCTGCTTAATGGGGAACAAGGCAGCTGTCTGCACAATTTAAAAGGCTATCACCCCCTGGCTGATAGCCTTGTTCAGTGGTTAGAGCCTCGGCCCACACACTGAAGGGTTGCGGGTTCGATTGCCAGTCAAGGGCACATACCAGGGTTGTGGGTTCACTCCCCTACCCCGGTCGGGGCAAGTGCGGGAGGCACCCAATCGATGTGTCTCTTTCACATCGAAGTTTTTCCCTCCTTTCCTTCCTCCCTCCTTTGCACTCTCTCTCTGAAAAACAATGGAAAAAATGTCCTCTGGTGAGAATTAACAAAAAATAAATAAAAGGTTATCATGAGGAAGAAATTTTAAATGACATCTGAGGAGCTTCAGAGCGTGAAACAAACACTATTGGGTATTCACTAAAGGAAGGAAAGTGTTGGTTTTATATGCTGTTCCTTACAAAAACTGGCATTGCCTGAAAATGCAGTGGTTCCCCTGAGCAACGGGGGTGCCTCACCTCTAGAGGGGCTGGACAGCTGCAAGTCAGGGATATTATAGGTGGGAGTCATATTGAATAGGGGTGGGCTTGCAAATGATAGGAAGTTCTTCAGTGCTTGGTCTGTTTGTTTTTCTCTTCTTTCTCAACCTAAATTCAGAATGAGGGCAGATCTCAGCAGACATGCAACCTCATGAAATAAGAGCTCTCTAAGTGTCTCTTGGAATTGTAATACCTTAGACAGTCCTATCATGGTATTTTGGATAATTTCTAACTATAAATTCATAGTTGCATTATTCCATTAGTTAACTGTAGCTTGTTCTCTACAAGGAAACTTCTGACATATTTAATAACATGACTTATCAGCTAAGGAAGTGCAGAAAACTCACAGTTGCAGATTCTGACCCTAGCTTTAAATTAGTTCATGTTTCCATTATTCTGATTATTGTTATCAGCGACTATTGAGTATGAGTGTGCTGAGTGCTTTATAGAAACCATCCCAGTGAGTCCTGACAACAACTCTATGAGGCAGGTACATACAAAATCGCTGCCAGTTTATAGATGAGGAAACTATAAGGCTTAGAGAGGTTCAGGGAACTTGCTCGAATGTATAGAAATAATAAGTAGATAAACAGGATCTGAGCCCAGGCTGTCTGGTGCCAAAGCCCATGCTGCTAACCCCACTGATAGGCTGTGAAAATGCACGTTCCTCTTCCCTGTTCCGGCTGCCCCCCAGGAGTCTGTGAGGGGGAAGTTGAGGTTTCATTCTAGGCGTGAGGAGGTTTTAAGCAAGGTGGTGACATGACCCGATTTATAGTTTTAAAAGGTTGTTGGGGGGCTAACGGGAAAGTAGATTATAGGGGAGCGATATGGAGACGGGTCCAGTGACAGGCTATGCACCAAGTATGGGTGACCTGGAATGGGACGGCAGACGTGGAGATGAAAGACACTGGCATCCTCACTCAGGAGGAGACTCAGACTCAGAGTCAGAGTCAAGGGCAGCCCTGCCCTCCCCTGGACAACAGCGCCCTGCTGTGGAAGCCCTAACTGGCTCAAGGGGCTGGGTATTCAGAGCCTACTTCAACCCGTTCCTGTCCCTCTTTGGTGCCTAGGACCCTGGAATTCCCTACCTAAAGTGTCCCAGCCCAAAGGAAAAGCCAAGAGGCACGTATGTATTGTAGAGGTGGGGAGCCATGTGGACAGAAATTGAACACAGGTGTCAGAGTCTGATATATGGCTCGACAAGGCTGGCTTGGCTATTAAGTTGGAGATGTCGGTTAGAATGAGCTTTCTGACTCAGTAATTCTGCAATACCTCAGAGCTTGGTTTCTGAATATTTTCTTTTTCACATATGCTTTCCCATATTACATGCATCCTTGGTTTTATCATCACTTGCCCTTTCTGTGAGTTGACCTGAGAAACATCTCAAGCCAGCCAAGCAACCCCCTTTCTATTCAATCTTCTCGACTTCCCCCAGAACAGAAATGCCCACCAGGATTTCCAAGAGAACAAGACTGGGGAAAGAACTCCATTTCTGAGTGCAAGTATGTCCTTCCACACCTCATTTCTAGCACCTTTCCTCTTTCTTTCTTAGCACATCTGGTCCCTGAGAATGAGGGAAAGGGGATAAGGCAGGATGGATGGAGCAGGATTGGATTAACACTGGCTTATGTTGGGCTTGCCTCTGCAAGATTCAAAATACTCTGATGCTTTCTGGGAAATTCTTGGTGGCTTGCACTTGAGGAATCCTCATGCTCCCGGTACAGTTCAGCCACAGGAGACGTTTGCCTCATTAAGAAGTGGAAGCTGAAGCTGACTGATTACACGAAAGCTAAACGATAACGTAGAGACAGATATTAAATCACATGTTGAATCTTGACAACTATTTCTAAATCTGTGAACCAAAAACCTTGTTAAGAAAGTCTTACTTTTTTGTTATAAATAATGTAAAGACTTTTACCCTAATTATGGACACAGAGGACTTCATCCCTCAGAATGCACACTCTTGGGTGGAAAGTTCACCTCACATCCTGAGCTATTCCTCGGTAAGCTATGAAGGGTCAGCTGCATCCTCCTAGGACAACCAGAGGGCTCCTTTCATCTGCTCTTCCCAGAGAGGCATGAGAGTTAGTGAGTAAGAACAAGAGCTGGAATCAGAGAGACCTGGATCCACGTACCAAGTTCCTCTTCCTCTCTGTGCCTCTATTTCCCCATCTGTGTCTACCTTTTAGAGTCATGAGGACTTCATGCAATAATGTAAATAAAGCACCTAGTGCAGTGCCTGGCAGAGGGTTAGCTAATATTCATACCCAATTCAGTTCCTATCCAAGATTCCCCTTCTGCTGTAGCACCAGCCAACACACCACAGTAGAAAACAGTAGCTTTATGTGCACAAGGAATAAAATTGTACAGACAGGGTTAAGGTTGATTTGGGTCCAGAGTACTTACTGCTTGCTTCCTGGTGCCCAGCCCTGGAGTTGGTCTCAGGTGTCACCAACAGCTGGCTTTCACTAATTTTTAAGTCCATGTTTATTGAGTGTCTGTGATATGCCAGTCACGATGCTGAGCGCTTGGATAAATTGTCTGCCTTCATTGTTACATCTCTTTAAGGTAAGAATTATCAGCACTCCCCATTGCAGGGGAGAGAATGGAGACTCAGAGAGCCTGTGTAACTTACCCAAGGTCAAGCAGCTAATAAATGGCAGACTGGACTAACCGGGGGTCTGTCTAGTTCCCAAACCAGGGCTCTAGTGGCACCCTGCTGCCCTGTGATGACGCGGAACAGATGACATATTCAGGGAGGCTGAGATGCAAGAGAGTTTATTTTCAGGAGAGCAACTGGTTAAGGCTGCAATAAGGGATTGACATTTGGGCTCAACCTGGAAAGATGCATAGGAAGGCTGAAAGAACTGGGGAAAGCAGGACGGGACAGAACAAAGTGGATCAGGCAGGAGGCCTCTGTTCCTCTCTTTGCCGATCCCATCTCCTCTTGATACTGCTTGTCTGGGATCCTCAAGAAAAGGCATTTGAAGGCATAGAAGCAGACTGGCCAGGTGGTGAGAAAGAGTGGTTTAAATATCCCTCCTCTGCAGACAGGGAGCTTCCACAGCTCTCCAGAAGCCTGTCTTAAACATGAGGTCGAGAATCAAATTATTCTGCAGAATGATTGCCAAATAATATCTATTAAATGTTCTTTTAATTTGTACATTCCTTTTTACCTCAGTGAAGCAGAATGACTTTTTCATGTTGTAGGTGTTTAATAAATGTTTGATTAATTGCAAAGTAGATTTTTAAATGAGAAGAAAGATACATCAGTTCACATTACTATTTTCCTCTGTTCTTCCAACCTTACCACTCATGGTTCTAAAATTGAGTCTCCAAGGTTTTGGATGGCACTGAGAACTAAAGTTGTTTCTCTACCTTATGTTAAGCACCAGCAGTCTTGCTGGAAAGCCAAGTGGAAAGGACAGGGGCTGGGCCCTTCTCAAGGTCTGCAGTTTGGTTGCCAAAGTGGAAACAGAACAGTGATTTAAAGCCTTTCGTCCTCTTTGAACTGCTTGGTTGGAGGATTCAGGTGTTCTGGGCTCCCAGCTCTTGGGTCTGGGGAATATGAGGAGGTTTTGCTGGCAGAGCAAACACAGGCTGCTCAGAGTTCATATTCGGGCATTTCTGGAGCTTGCAATGGCTTTACCAGCAACATGGGTATCCTGGCATTTTAGATCCTGAGCCAGGGAGCCACCCACTTTGCCTTGAAAGCAAATCTCAGATTTGCTTCTGTATGGGACATCACATGTGCCTCCACATGTAGCGTAACCATTCTCTCGACTAAACTCAAGTTGTTACTGCACAAGCTCATAAATACTCCCACATCATTTATCCCAGTGTTCTCAGTTTTGAGGCACTAAAGGTAGCTTATATTTTATTTCCTTTTATTTTCACTTCAACAGCCACCCAATAAAAGTTTCAAGTAAGACCTAAAAGCCTGGGATCATCCAGATGCTAATAAAATGATACTAGCGTCCCAGGTCCTGGAGGAAGATATACCCCTGGCATTAATAATCTACTTTTAATGGGAAACCAGGGCTGACTTTTAACATGATTTTGGCTCTTTTTCTTAGTGTTTTTAAAAAGAAACATAAAATTTTTACATTTTAATGAGCAAAGTATGCTCTTAATGAGCAAAGTATATGAATGATTGAATCCCCTTATGTATGGGACACCTACAGTACCTTTTCACAAAGCCCAGTCTCAGGCGGCAGAGAGCCAGCTTTCTGCTCTAGGTCCATGATGGGTTTCCCAAGGCTGGGGCAGCTGTGGATGGAGACATTGGTAACCGTTTGCATGCTAGGATTTTATCCGCAGCCATAAATATTAAACTTAGACAGGTAACCTATTTGTGATGGATATAGTGCCTCATATGAAAAAATCAGTTTTTATGAAAGGCAAAAACTTGCGTCTTCTCCCAATATCTATTCTCTTCCTTCACAAGATCTAGAAATTAGCATCTACTGACTGTGGGATCCATGTTTTATGCCATTCTTAAAATAAGCCACAACTTCAGTGTGGAGTGAGTGGAGACATTCAAGGAGTACTTCCAGTCTAGAGGGAAGTAGCTGACCACCACAAACTACCCGTGCCCAGAAACAAAGAGAAATGAATGAAAAGCCACAGTCTTGGCTTCATGTCAGGAGAGGAAGTGTGTTGTGTGTCCTTGGAATTCTGTCAGAAACCAGAGGAAGGTGTCCTGGAGGAAATACTGCTCCCTGCCACATGGGTCTGTCAGATCAGGGGCACACGCCTCTGAACAGTCACTATTTCATAGACGCAGGTAAACTCATTTCCCATAACTTGCGAGTGTAGCACCAACCCCAGATGTAAGTGAATGAGAAACACTGATTATTGTCCAAACTCATCGATTAAGGATAACAAATTTCTAAAGCACTTGAGTTTGCCAACAGACCCTCTTCACTATTTGGATTTCTTAAGGCTAAACAGAGAACACAAACAAGACAGAAATAGTTGAGAAAGAAAAGTTACTTTTATTTTTGCTGTTACTCCAATTAGAATTTTGTTTTGTTTTGACTGACTGTCCATATTGTTTCACCAGACCCTTCCATAATGCTGCATCCATTACGGGGAACACACATGCCACCTTCCCCACTGTTAAACTCTAGGACACTATTTTCTTAATTACACAAAGGAACTAAGTTACTTTTTTATTTTTATTTTTTAAATATATCTTTATTGATTTCAGAGAGAGGAAAGGAGAGAGAGAGAGAGAGAGAGAGATAGAAACATCAATGATGAGAGAGTCATTGATCGAACCCACAACCTGGGCATGTGCCCTGACCAGGAATCGCCTGGATCCCAGGTCGACGTTCAACCACTGAGCCACGCCTGGCCGGGCTAAGTTACTTTTTTAAAGGAGATAGATCTAGCAATGAAAACCCACCTTCTCAATCTTCACTAAATGCCCTAAGCTATTTAAATGAGCCTCCTCGTGTTAAACAGAAAAAAGAAAAAGAAAAAAGATTGCAGATAAGATCACTGGATCAATTTTTAAGTGTGAGTAGAATCAAGAAAGACAGATGTCCCCATGATCATTCATTCCACAGTGGCATCCAGGATCAACCTGACATGTAGACTGAGTGGAGCTGTATTTCTTAGAAAAAGGTGAGGGACACCAGGCAGGTCACTGTTCCCCCCAAATCTCTCCCTTCTGGTCTCTCCTGAGGCCCAACATGTTGGCATTAGTGCACTAGGCCTTTTGACAGGTGGTGCATGTTGATTTGATAAACACTTACTGAATAATGACCCTGTGCCAGACACTGCTGGCTGCTGGATGGGGCAGTGTCCTCAAAGAACAAACAAGGACTGAAAGATTAGAGAAGGGAAAACTTCCATCTGCAGTGGCCTGGGAGGATTACATGGTGGGTGAATATGAATTTTCCAGATGCCTATAGGCAAAGGAAATTCTAAGAGAAGAGATTTGCAAAAGTCCAGAGCTAGGATGGAATCAACAGTGAGGCCAGGTCATGAAAGCCTTTGATACCAAATGGTTAAATGGGGGCTGAATATTCTAGACCAAGTGGAGATCAGAATTGTGTGTAAGGAGGACAAATGTGGGAAAATGCAGAGTGGAATGAATGAATGGGCAGGAATCAGAGATAGGAAGAGCATAAAAATCTACCAGAAAGACAGAGAGAGGGACAGGAGTGAGGGAAAGAGACAACACCCACACTAGGGTTGTGACAAGTAACGGAAAGGAAGACGGTTATGATGATGTGGTGGGATAAGAAATGATGGAAGGACTTAAACAACAGAGATGATAAGGTCACTTGTAGACATGGCAAGTTGGAGGTGCTGGCCAGACATCCTGGAGAAAATGGACCATCTGCCTATAAGACGGAAATAAGGACCCAGAGCCTAGGAGAGCTGATAATGAGGAGGAGCTATTGGGAGCTGGTGGGCAGAAGCCAATGAGTCAGGTTCAAGGAGAGTCCTTCATCTCAAAGTCTCCTAAAGTCTCCCCCTATGGAGCAGAAAACCCTAAAAGGAATGCATGAAGCTCGTCCTAGCCACTAGCATAAACTCTCTTACAGCTCTGCAGAGGGTCCTGCCAGTAAATCCGTGAGTGACATCATGGTAACCTTAAATAAAAAAAGCTGAGTCCCGGGCCCAGGTGCCTGCTAAGGGAGAGCAGTGATGGATGGGTTGGACTTGGGGCCATGGATAGCTTGAGAGTACAGTGATATCCGTCAGGGCCTAGGGTGGGAGGAGGGCAGAGCGTGTCCTACAAAGGTGGGAAGGGCTGCTTCACAGTTCTGTCTGACCAGCTGGTGAGGGAGTGGTGGTGTAGGGAATAGAGAAAACTTAGGGCAGGAGGCCTACTCACCCTTCATCTCCCCGTCACCTCCACCTTCCAGCCTGAAAAGTGGAATGAGTGTGGGCCTCTCTTACTCCTTCATGTAGAATAGTGAGATCTCAGCAACTCTAACATTCTGGGGAGAACATCTGAAAACAGTGTCCTCTGAGTCACATTCATTTCAACGTAAGAAGACCTGAATTCCTGTCCCAGCTCCACTGCTTGATTGGGGTTGCCTGTGTCATATCCTGCTAGGTGAACAGCTTAGCACTCAGGTATATCTGTCCTGAGGAGCTAAGTAACCTTGATTTGAACAAAGAGCTTGGCGGCTCTGGCCCTGAGTGTCCTCAAATGTGCTGTGGGAGTAATGTCATAGACAAAGGTCAGGTGACATAACAGATGTGAAAGTCCCTCGAAAACTGTCCTTCACTATACAGAATTATGGTGTATTTGTGTGAAGCTCCCTTTCAGCCCCGAGAACTTAAAGAAAACAGTCCTATGTTAAGTGACCTGCTTTATGGGATGAGCAGGTATTTGCCTCCCCACCCTGGCCCCTGCCTTTTTCAAGAACTGCTGTTTCCTTTTCTGGTAGAAAACAGTGGGTTTTTTCTTTCTTCCTTCCCTGCCAATTCAACGGTCCACCTATTTTTTCCCTCTAGCCCACCTTCCCTATTTGCATTATTAGACTAACAAGCTGGAAAAAGTGAAACTGATCCTCCTCAGCCTGGCCTGGAGAGCACTTTCCCACCAAGACCTCCTGACCCTCTGAGCTGGCCCATGATGAGCGAGGCTCAGCTCTAAGGACAATAGTGTCCCCACAGCACTGGTGGAGGGGACAGGAATGCCAGGTGGAATGCAACAGGGAGGAAGAGGCCTCTCCGGAGTGGTTAACAGGACAGTGCCTCTCAACACTTGATAGCATTTTTATTTTTATTTTTTGTCTAATTCAACTCTTCAGGTATCCTAACACCTTATATGGTGCTTGTCATATAACAGGTCATTAATAAATATTTGTCAAATAAGGGGGGAAAAAGCATAAGTAGGAGGGAATCTTGATCCCAACTCGCAGGTTTTGCTGGTGATAAATAGTCCCAGTTGACTAAAGAGCCTAGGTAAATGGTGTGAATCATGTTGATACTGGAAGCTGTCTTCCCCTAAAACATCAGTGGGTACTGGGAAGTTGTGTGCTGTTAAGATCTATTCTAAATGCTTGGAGTGGGAGGGGTGAGCTTAGTAAAGAAACATCTCTGTTAAAGAAAGAAAAAGACTGTCAACAATAACATGGTAAAACAGTAAGCAATCCTTAATGTATATATTTTGTATGTCTAAGTTTTTTTTTAATTGGAAGTTTTATAAGAAGATAAATGCTTCACTATCACGTACAATGGATTTCATGTTGTTCCATTTATATTTTTGTTTTAGGTCCTCCTGGCCCCAGGGGTCCGAAAGGTGACAGAGGACAGCAGGGCCCCCCTGGTCCCACTGGCAACAAGGGACAGAAAGGAGAGAAGGGGGAGCCTGGTCCACCTGGCCCTGCTGGTGAGAGGGGCCCAATTGGGCCAGTCGGCCCCCCTGGAGAGCGAGGCAGCAAAGGCTCCAAAGGCTCTCAGGGTGCCAAAGGCTCCCGCGGGTCCCCAGGGAAGCCTGGCCCTCAGGGACCCAATGGGGACCCCGGCCCTCCAGGCCCTCCAGGCAAGGATGGACTCCCCGGCCCCCAGGGCCCTCCTGGCTTCCAGGGACTACAGGGCACTGTGGGGGAGCCCGGGGTGCCTGGACCGCGGGGGCTGCCAGGCTTGCCTGGGGTGCCAGGCATGCCAGGCCCCAGGGGTCCTCCAGGCCCCCCAGGCACATCAGGAGCAGCAGTGCCCCTGGCCCTCCAGAATGAGCCAACAACAGCACCTGAGGCCAATGGTAAATCTGAACCCTCCCTGGCACCAGGGGACAGGGGCAGTGTGTGTGCTTGTGGCTGGGCTGGTGCCCAGTGTGCTGCTCCATGCTTCCCCCACACCCTATTTTATCTGATAGCGAGGTTTCATGTGGGGGAGGCACAGTGCCCCTGCTGCTCTCACAGGCTGCGTCACTCAGGCACATGTTTCTCTCTAAACACGATCAGGTTCTCTAGCACTTGTTTATTTAGCTGAGTCAGGCCCTCAGGGAAAAACATGTCCCCAGACATTTCCTTCATGAAAGTCCAAGGCTGGCCACCCTCGACCCATCCTGTCCATCCTGTCTTCACTTTTTGCCCTTCACCTGGGGACACACGTCCCTCACTTAACATGCAGGTGGAACTTTCTGCTACTGAAGCCTAGATTTCACTTCTTTTGAGGAGATACTATGGTGACTTCTACTCCTTCCATAATTAAACCTTTGGTAAAATCCTAAATGCTGGGTTTGCAACCAAGCCTATTTTTCTCTCCTTTGATCCACACCCAATTCTACTGGATTTCCTTCAGTACAACTCAGGTCATCTTTACAGTCCTGTGAGCCCAACTGGGTTCTGGGTTGTCCCACGTAGTTATCTGTAGGTTCCATCTGATTCCAGGTGGCCTACACTGCCTTTGGTTGTTGATTCCGTTTTTCTGTTGTCGTAAAGATTAATCCAGATGCACAGGAGCAGAGACCTAGCACAGATACTTTCCAAATTATGTAGTTTTAACTACTGTGTGCTCTGCCGTTCCCTGTACTTGCCCTTGCTCCCAGGATGTCCGTGAGCGTCGGTCACGGGCTCCCCGCACGGATGCAGGGCTACTCCTGGTCTGGGAGGGAAGCAGGGCGGTGGCTGTGCCTCTTACACACAGCTGAAGAAGGATGGTGCTTTCCATGTTTTGTTTTTAATCAGTGTTGTAAACCTTTACATTCCTAGGCTGCCCTCCTCACTGGAAGAATTTCACAGACAAATGCTACTATTTTTCGGTTGAGAAAGAAATTTTTGAGGATGCAAAACTTTTCTGTGAAGACAAGTCTTCACATCTCGTTTTCATAAACACAAGAGAGGAACAGGTATGTTTGTAGCATACTTTGAGTTGGGGAAAACTATAATTTAGGGATAGTTTACATCTGGAAATTGCATGCTTACTGGGGAGTCAATGATATCAAGAATTCCTGGTCACATAAACACAGGAGGCTGCATTATGGAGATTTGGGCTTTGTCCAGTGACAAGAAGCATTCCTGGCATGGGAATTATATCCTCTTGCTTCCACCTGGAAGATTGCTCGTGCAGCCTGGGAGACGTGTGGCTCCTCCCAGTGGCTGTCAAGAGCAGTAACGCAGAAGAGAAGCCTATGGACTGGCCCCAGGCACCTGAGGAGAGAGAGGCAAAGAGGCATGAGCCCCTTGAGGTGGAGTGAGGTTTAAGGGACCAGACATGTGGCCCCAGCAGGGTCAGGAAGAGCAGAAAAGGCCATAGGGACAGAGCCCACACAGGATAACGATGGTGACCACTCACAAGGCCCTTACTGTGTGCCAGGCACCATACAAGGCGTTTTCTCCTTTAAGCCTTACAACAACCCTAGTGGGGGTATTATTATCCCCACCAAACAGATAAGAACACTGAGGCCTCACAAGGTTTAAATGATTTATTCACGGGTTGACAAATAAATGCAGAGCTGAGCCCAAAAGTGAGGTCCATCTAGCAACAATGTCGATGCTCTTTCTTCTGTGCCACGCTGTTCCAGTGGCCTCCTTCCTTTTCTCTAAGTATCTCCAGCAAACACAACCCTGGGAACAGATGCTTCCCACAGTGACTGACTGGGAACGAACATACAGTCAGGTGCCCGGGCTTTAGGATATACAGAGCTGGGCCCAATCCCAGCCCAGCCGCTTGTCTTTATTACATAGGTTGTTAGGCTTAAAGATGCGTTGCAGGCGACGGCACTGGACGTGGCACCTGGCCCAGAGGAGGAGCTCGATGACGCCTGGCTGTTGCCATTGTAGACGAGCACAGGAGGGATGTATGGTCGAAGGGGATGGAGCTGGCTGAATTCACAAAGTAGTCTGGGTGATCTAGAGGAGGAAGGGCATCACTGAAATATCACTTATGAGTCTATAAGAGAAAAACTGTCAAAGCCCCCAAAACAGTGCAAAACAAAACAAGTACAATAAAAAGGACAGCAAAAGCAGGCCAAGGTGCGGACACATCCTCTTTTAAACTGTCCTTTTTTTCTAAATGCTAGGGGAGGGGAAGCCCCCCAGACATCTGTTCTAAGAAATACTAATGCACCATCTCTGGTTTATTGTTCAGCAATGGATCAAAAAGCAGATGGTAGGGAGAGAAAGCCACTGGATCGGCCTCACGGACTTGGAGCATGAGAGCGAATGGAAGTGGCTGGACGGGACATCTCCGGAGTATAAGTGAGTGCTCAGGAACTTTCAGATGGGTGGTCAGACTCTCCCTGTTCTGTGTTTCACCTCTTGCCTGACTCCCTACAGTTTCCTCCTTAACGACCTAATGTCCTAGACACTCCTCACACTGAGGTTCCTGGTACCAGTTGTGTATTTCTATGAAGGGAAATCGTAGTTGGGACTCTATATGCTATAAAATAGGGTTTTTCTTTTTGGGGAGTGAGTTTGTTTCGTTTCTGTGAGGAAAAAAAAAAATCAGACTCATAAAAACCACACTTGTGGCCAAAACATTCTCTTTAAATGTTGCTATGAAGGAGAAGGGAGCCCAGACGACCTCAGGCACATTCAGAGTTCACCCTAACCCGGCTGGGCTTCTGTCCAGAGCATAATTACAAACTGCAAGTTTACACGGGAAGTTCAAGTGCACCACGAACAAAGGTGTTTGTAAGATAACCTTCTTCTAAAGGCTTGAAGATTCCCTTGTGTGGTCCGATGTGACCTGAGTTCTCTAAAGGCAGCGGCAAAGGATGGAAGCGTGTCACAGCACCTTGTCTGAGCTCCTAGGGGCCCAGAGGTCTCCACAAGCCTCCTCCTACCCCAGGTGTCCACCATCCCTAATTCTGCCCAAAGGTCTGAAGATGACTAAATTGTGCCAATTTAAATTTCACTTCGTCCTAGTCCTGCTTTGCCTGTAATGGATGTGGAAATATGCAATAAACTCTACCAAATGGAGAATTTATAAAAACCCACTTCTGAATCCTTCTGGAGACAGAGGAGGCAGGCTCTGCAGAGGTGCCCGCAGGTGTGAGCGCATCTCAGCTTTGGGAGCATGTCCCAAGCAGGGAGGAGGCTGCAGCATCCATGGCACTGAGAGTGGAGAAAGCAAGGACGTATCAGGTCCCAGACAGTGTCACGGCCTTTGAGGCCGATCCTGTAGAAGTCAAGGAGCAGGAGAGGATCCAAGGTGGTGGAGGGGCCACAGGTACCTGGGTAGATAGAGGCTTCTCTGTACTTTTAAATTCTCCACGTGAAAAGCGTGGTTAGAAGAAATAGATGGACCAGAATGAGGCCCTGTCTTTAAAAAAAAAAAAAGAAAAAAGAGTGATCGCAAGTAGAGATGGAACATTTGAAGATTTTCGATCTGCTGAGGGGAGCCTCAGCCTGGTCCCAGGGCATATGGGTGTCAGCCTGCCGGCCATCGGACAGATATCCTGTCTGCTCCCCTCTGCGCCTGTCCTGGGGGAGAGGAAGTGACACTATACCCTGATCCCCAGGAACTTGGCTGTCAGCCGGAGGAGAGCACCGGGCACGACAGACTTGCACTTCAGGAGACTCGAACAGTTGAGAGTTGGCACCAAAAATCGGAGCAGCGGAGGGCTGGAGGTGGTGTGGGAGGCAGAGATGATTAAAGGAAAGGATAAATCTGTGACTTTGACAGTTAAGAGTGCCAAAGCGCCAAAGCCTTTTTGTAAGCGAGTCAGAGGGGAGCTGGGGAAAAAAAAAATCAGTCTCCTCTACTTTTCTCACAGCCATAAATGCAGAAAAGGTCTGGGTTAGACTCACTAAGAAATTCAATCTTAAGCCTTCCTCCAAGAAAAAAATGGACTGGCCCATATGGAAGGGATTGAGGAGAAACATCACTGTCTACGCCAGCTCTCCCAAGGTGGGACTTTCCTCTTCTTCCCCAGGCTCCAGCAAGAATTATATGATTTGGAAGGAGAGTACCAGCATTGGTCCCTAGGACCTGAGAAGGATTACATCACCAGACACCTTCCCAGGGACTCTGTCCCCAGCCACAGCACAGCCTGCGCTTCTCATTTTCCACCCACAGGAATACACATACATGTAAAAACCCCCCAGGATCAAATTTTAAACACAGGAATAAAGTAGGTAGACATATTATGAGGCCTCAATAACTGAAGGCTAATTTAACTTGACATAGAATAATAAACATTGCACAAACTAGAAAGAGAGCCAGTGCAGCGAGGGGAGAGAGCACATGCCCTGGAGCCAATGGTCTGGGCTCCAGGCCTTGACCCAGCACTCAACAGCTGTGTGACCTTGTGTGAGCTACTCAACCATGGGAAATCTCCATGTCCTCGTATAGAAATGAGTATCACGAAAGGACCGACACCGGTATTGTGACTATTTAATGAGATAATATGTATAAAGCATTTAGTACAGTACTTGGTCATGGGAAGTGCTCAAGAAATGTCACCTGCTAATATTGGTATTATTGTCATAATCCTAAGTATTTTCATACTAGTCAGTAACTGCAGAACAATACTACCTAGCATTTATATATTATACATTATCCTGATTGAGATGCCACACACAGTATCCCAGATATCATACTAAGTTTGTAAAGAAGACAAGAAGAATGTTCTCTGCTATGCCTTGGCACAGGGACTGGGTGTCAGGCTCTCAGGGGTCTCCCATCAGGGTGAGTCTCCCCAAACACTTCTCCGTGTGTCAGATTCACCATTACCCTCCTCCTCGTTGCTCCTGTGGCCTCTAGGCACTGGCTCGTGGGCTTCCCTTTCCCTTGCCACAGATTGCCTCTTGCCCTTTTTACACACACTCACATTTACATGCCCTTTTGAAATTGTCTCAGGGTTTTATGGTTACTGTTAAAAAGGAACTAGACAAGGGATAAAAGGCTCTCTCCTCTGCCTCTTGCAACATCTCCATGTTTTATGCTGGTATCTGATTGAGAAAGACAGCGCTGGAATAAACAGACAGAAAGCAAGTCACATGGAATGGATGCCAAAGGCTGTGGGCACATGCAGATCTGAGCTCAGGTTTATTTCCCATAAAGTATATGACCTGACTCACTGACTGTTAGGACCCACTACTGAGGAAAGGAAAGGCATGAGAAACTGTCTGAGAGGTCTCAGAACAGTGCCCAAGACAGGGTCCCGGACGCTTCGAGTCCACACACCAGTAAAATACCAAAAGACTGGAAGGCTGACACACATCGCCAAGATTTTATTTGCCAACTGTGGGCATGGGTTTTAAAAATCACCTGTCAACAAGTTTCAGCACTAAAACAAACAAAAATAAAATCTACAATCCTTTTCAAGAAAAGACAACTGACCATCATACACACATACACACTGTCCTTATGTTTCTCTTTTCACCACAGACCTGTGAAAACTTCATTCCAGGCCTCCTGACTAGAGACTGGGATCCGCTGGCCCCAGCCTGTGGTAACAGTGGGTGACTTACCCTGCAGCGCCCTCTGTAAGCCAGCCTCCATGCTGGCCAGGGGCATCTTTCCTAGCCGGTGCGGCAGCATATGAGCGAGAGGTGGTGGTCTTCCACTCATGTAAGGAAATCTGATTTCAGGGACACAATCCAGAAGACGTATGCACCAGCCCTAAATGTGGACACAGCAAAGAGCAGGGCTTCAAAGGAGAGTTCAACATTCTCCTCTCAGAACAAGTAGAAAAACCAGAAGGGATATAGTAGACACCACCAACTAAGTCAGCTTCATGTACATTATGGAACATTTCACCCAACAACTACAAATACACACTCTTTTCAAGTGCATATGGTACTTTCACCAAGATAAACTATATGCTGGACCCTCAAACAAGTCTCGATAAATTTAAAAGCAATGGAATTATACAGAGTATAATATGTTCTCTGACCAAAACAAAATTATATTAGAAACCAAGAACAGGAAAATAGCTATAAAATCCCCAAATATTTAGAAATTAAAGGACACACTTCTAAATAACCCATGGGTCAAAGAAGAAATCACAAAGGAAATTTGCAAATGTTTCAAACAAAATTAAAACACAACATATCAAGTTTTTTGGGATGCAGCTAACAGTGTTTAGAAGGGCATTTATAGATTTAAAACACTTAGAAAAAATTTTAAGTTGAAAATCAATGATCTTAGCCTCTACTTTCGGAAGGTAAAAGAAGAACACATTAATCCCACAGTATGTAGAAGGAAGGAAACAATAAAGACTGGGAAGAATGAAACAGAAAACAGACAAACCAGAGAGGATCTGTGAGCCAAGACCATGTCAAAGCTAATCTTTCTACTCTTGATGGAATAAATGCAGGTACATCCTTTGACAGAGGTCGTCACTGTTACAGAGGCTGTGTTAGCACAGGGAATCAGACACACATGGGATATGTAGATCCTGCCCACTTGGTCAGAGCAGAGCTGAGGTAGCCTTTTAAGGCCTGGCCTGCCCACCCAGCTTGTAGTTGCCCACTTTAGATATTCTTCCTGAGTGTTTCCTGAAGCACACTGTATCTCCTTTATTCTTGCCTACTTCTTGGTCCCTTGCACAGGACATTACTTGGTGGAAGTGTGCTGTCAAGTATGAGTGACAGCTTTTATCTCTACATTGCAAAGATAAAACCTGGGTCGGCTTGCTGTCCATGCAGACTGCTCCATATAATATTATATACTGTGACTTTAGAATAGAGGGCCATAGAATGGTAGGGACCAGAAGGGAACCCTCAGTGTCCTCTAACTCAGTAATAACTCACTCTGGGGTCCATGCTTCATGCACCTATCAGAGTGGCACTGGCTCATACCACTAGAGAGAAGTCTTCCACTGTACAGACCCCTATAGCAGGAGAAAATTCCACAGCAAAGAAATACTCACTAGTAAGATTTTCCTATTTTGAAGCCAGGATCTTACCAGCAGAAGTTTTTTGGCCATGAAGCCTCAGTCAATCTTGTGGTCGATGAGAAAGTTACTAAGCTGTGAAGTTGGAAGGGGAGATTCCCAAGATTGGGGCTTTGTGTTCTGTCTCCATTAGGGTCAGCCCAGAATCCTGGGGGGAGGGTGACAACCACAGCTAATGTGCTTGTGTGTTTCCAGCTCACTGGAACAGTGAGTCTAAGTGCTTAGGTCCCTGATGTACTTACAATATGTTATCCAACTACATACGTATGTTGCTACCCAACCACTTCTGTGATGTATTTTTATAATAGATTCTGGGATTTTCAGCCTAGGCTTCTTCTATTCTTGTCCCAAAATCTATCCATGAATGAAGTTGTGCTATTTAAGCTGAATTTTATCTCTAAAATATATATATTCTCTTTATTTAACATGTTCTATCCTGTTTTATTACAAGCATGCAGACTGGGGTTTGCCACAAATCACTCCATGTGCTTTTAGCTTTTCCAAAGAGATGCTTTGAGACTTTTGTTGCTCAGTCTACAGGAGAGAATGCCCCTGCAGCCTGGCTTCAGGCTACTCCACCAGCCAACCACAGTGGTCCCACCTCAGCCACTCTACTCACCTCCATTGAACTGCATTCTATCTTTAGTCTTGAAGGAAAGCCTTGACCCCTCTATGTGAAGAATTCCAATGACCTGGGGGGAAAATGGAGAATGGTGATAAAAAGTATCTCTCTTATCAGTTATCTTTTTGTCTAGTCTGCAAATCCCTTTTATCTACATAAAATGACAGGGAAATCAAGGGGAAAATATTAATCAGGTCTTCTATCAGAAATCATATTTATACAACTTCCCAATTAACTGAGAAATAAAGAATATCAAATGCCCCAGCATTATACATTCAGGAATCACAGATCTCAAATTCAGTAAACAAAATTAGAATGAAACCCCCTCACATTACTGACAGAAATAAACAAAATGTACATCAACGAGAGCAATCTACTCAGGCATCACTGACATTTCCAGAAGAGTTCTGCAAGGTGGACAGAAATACACAAAAAAGCATCCACGTGCGCAGCAGGAGTGGCTCAGTCCGTTGAGCGTCATCCTGGGCACCAAAAGGTTGCCGTTTGATTTCCAGTCAGGGCACAGGCCTGGGTTGCATGTTCGGTCTCTGGTCAGGGTGAGTATGGAAAGCAACTGATCAGTGTTTCTCATATCGATGTTTCGCTCTCTCTCTCTCCCTTCCTCTCTCTAAGCATGTCCTTCAGTGAGGATTTTTTTAAAAAAGCATTCATGTGAAAATAAACTATTTTTCCTTCCAACTTTCTCTCTGGCATCACTGTGGCAGTCTGAGATTTTTAATTCATTTGTTTCTTGCCTGCTGTGTGAGTTCTGTGAGGGCTAGGGCTCTGTCTATTCTCTGCTCTGCTGTGTTGCCATCACCTGGAATTATCCCTGAACCATAGTAGGTACTCTGTGGATATCTGTGCTGTGAAAGTATGAATTAGTATTTTTAACTCTCCCTCCTGTTACCCTGTTTTTACTCTCATCAGTTGACAGTATCATCTAAATTACCTTTTCATCACTAATTTAAGTAAGGTCACTCATTTTTTTTTTTTTTTTAAATCCCAAAACATACATTTGGTGTGGGAGAGTCTATTCTACTTTGTTGCCCCACCCTTTAACTGTAAATTTCAACTGTCCTTTCCCACTGCCCTCTGATTTTCCTGGTTTTATTGTCAAAAGATGTAAGACAATTGGTCTCTATCCTCGGGTGGCCCTAGGATACTATGGCTGATGGAATAATGAGTCATAGTTTATGGGAAGTGCCTCCTGCTGCAAATGTTCTTTCGGACCCTCCATGTGAGGCAAGCTTGTCTTCTCAGGCAGTGACCACAGGCTTCTGTGTAAGACCTGCTTCTTAGAGAAAATTTAGCCTTCCGGTTTTGAGTCTTGAAAGTACATCTAACTTACTGCATGAAAATAGAATCCAGAACAGCAAACCCTGGCAAAGTGGTAATTTGAGCAGTGGCATCTAAGTTAACAAGCCCCAAGTGAACTCACCCTAAAGAAAACTTGTTTTTAAGAATCTCTCTTCCAAAAAAGGCAGTGAAATGTATGAGTCATTTTCAATAAGATTAAATTACTATTTCTTTCTAAAGCAATCAGCCATCTACAACTTAGCAGACAACCATAACCAAGTGTTTGTAATTGTAGGTTCTTGTAAATGTGTACCAAGGGTCTCTCACTTTCACTGCCTAACTCGGATTTGTTAGAGAAGCAAGGTATCGAAATGTACAAGGATTCCTCTAGGTTCTCACAAGAGAGAGTGTGTGTATCATATCCTCAGAGTGCATATAAATTCACACACAAATATTTACACACATGCCCACAAGTCAGCCTTGCAGTACACACTGGAATGTTTTCATTCATCTGACTGTGTTGAAGAAGGATTTACTGTAGGGAGATGCTGTGGTGCACACTATAGGCACACCTCTGTTCCAGACCACCGCGATAAAGTGAGCCATGATATTTTGCTGGTGGAGGGTCTGACCTTCAATTTGTATAAAACAATGCACAAATAAGGTATAGCCGTACTCTGCAAAACAGTTGATTCTTATTCTGAATAAGACTGTGCATGGGCCCTGGCCAGGTGGCCCAGTTGGTTGGAGCATTATCTTATGTACCAAAAAGGCTGTGGGTTCAGTTCCCAGTCAGGGCACATACCTAGGCTGTAGGTTTGATCCCCGGTTGGAGCATGTATGGGAGGCAACTGATCAATGTATCTCTCTTTCCCCCTTCACCCCTCTCTCTCTCTCTCCCTCTCTCTCCCTCTCTAGATGATAGACATAGACAGATAGATATAGCTGTATACATCTATATCTATATATAGATATGTATTAATAAACATCCTTGGGTAAAGATTAAAAAAAAAAGTAGGAATGGGTTTTTAAACAATGCATTTTCATTCTAGAACAAATGACATGCTTCAGTTTTGGTTTTTTATATTTCCCTGATGCTTCTGGATAAAGAAAACTTCTATATGACTTTAACACTCAATTTCTGTTTTGTTAAAAGAAATTGGAAAGCCGGACAGCCAGATGACTGGGGCCATGGCCATGGGCCAGGAGAAGACTGTGCTGGGCTGATTTACGCTGGGCAGTGGAACGATTTCCAGTGTGAAGACATTAATAACTTCATATGCGAAAAAGACAGGGAGACAGGTAAGCAGTAGAGGGGATTTAAGAGGGAGCTGCAGAGCCTGTATTCCATTAAAGGATAAAAGGGCTCTGAATCCAGTCCTGGTTCTGCCACTTACTAGCTGGGCAGGTTATTAACCTCAGGGGAATAATAATAGCATCCTCTTAATGATGTTGCTCTGAGGACACAATAGTAAATGCGCCTAATGTGTAAGAAGTGCTCAATAGATGTCAGACTAACTGGCTTAAGTTATGATAATGTCAGTCAATTGTTCTGTAACATATGGCACCAATGTTATATCTTTTTCATAGAGTTCCATACACAGACAGTTCAGGTAGCCACGCACATAATTCCACATGTATTTATTGAGCATTTACTATGTGCCAGATGCTGTGCTAGATAATGGAGGGAAGTTTGTAGGGAGAAGGAATGAATGCTAATTCAGTAAAGTTGTAGGATATAAAATCAACAAACAAAAATCTATTGTGTTTCTATACACTATAATTACCTATGAGAAAGAGAAATTAGGAAAATACTCTCATTTATGATTACATCAAAAATAATAAAATACTTAGGAATAAATTTAACAAGAAGGTAAAAGACCTGTACACTGAAAACTCTAAGATATTGATTAAAGAAACTGAAGAAGAAACAAATAAATGGCAAGATATTCCATGATTATGGATTGGAAGAATTAATATTGTTAAAATGTCCACACAACCCAAAGAAATCTACAGATTCAGTGCAATTCTCATCAAAATCCCAATGTCATTTTTCACAAAAAAAACAGCAAAAAAATCCTAAAATTTGTATAAAACCACAAAAGACCCCAAGTAGCCAAAAGAATCTTGTGAAAGATGAAAAAGCTGGTGGCATCATGCTTCCTGATTTCAAACTATATTACAAACCTGTAGTACAGTACCGTGTTGGCATAAAAACAGACTATAGATCAATGGAACAGAATAGAGAGCTCAGAAATAAACCCATGCATATATGGCCAATTAATTTATGAGAAAGGAGCCAAGAATATACAATGTGGAAAGGACCATCTCTTCAATAGCAAAGTAAACCATCAACAAAATGAAAATGCAACCTACTGAATGAGAGAAAAAGACTAATATCCAAAATATATAAAGAAATCATACAATTCTAGCAAAAAAGAAATCCAATTTAAAAATGGGAAGATGGTCTGAAGAGATATTTTTCCAAAGACACACAGATGGCCAACAGGTACATTAAAAGATGCTCAACATCAGTAAATCATCAGGGAAATGCAAATCAAAACCACAATAACACCTCACACCTATTAGAATGGTCATTATCAAAAGAAATGTGTCGGCGAGTATGTGGACAAAAGGGAATCCTTGTGCACTGCTGGGAGACTATAAATTGCTTCAGTCACTATGGAAAACAGTAAATAGATTCCTAAAGAAGTTAAAAATAAAACTACCATCTGATCCTACAATTCCACTTCTGGGTATTCATCTGAAGAAAATGAAACACTAACTCAAAAAGATATATGCACGCCCATGTTCATTGCAGTATTATTTACAATAGCCAAGACATGGAAGCAACCCAAGTGCCCATCGATGGCTGGATGAATGAATAAAGAAAATGTGGTATATATGTACGTATGTAAACACACACACACACACTTATAAACATACACATACACACGATGGAATAAAAAAAGAAGAAAAATCTTGCCATTTGTGAGAACATGAATGGACCTTAAAGGTATTATGCTAGGTGAAATAAGTCAGACAGCGAAGGGCAAATATGGTATGATTTCATATGTGGAATCTAAAGAAAAAACAAAGAAAATGGAACTCACAGAGAACAGATAGATGTTTGCCAGAGGCAGGGGTAGGAGGTGGGCAAAATGGGTGAAAGGGGTGAAAAGGTACAAACTTCCAGTTATAAAATAAATAAGTCATGGGGATATAATGGATAGTGTGATGACTGTACATTACAACTGATAATACAGTTAATAACACTGTATTATATATCTGAAAGTCGCTAAAAGCATCTTCGTTTACTCAAGAATTATTTCTTCTTTAGTACATTGTTTTGTTCCCTTTAAATTACTTTTATAGATTTTTTAAGGTATAATTAACAAATAAAAATTATATATACTTAAGATATACAATGTGATGTTCTGATATACAAATACATTGTGAAATAATTATCACAATCAAGCTAATTAACATACCCATCACTTCACATAGTTACCATGTCCTTTTTTTATGGTAAGAAAATTTAAGTTTTACCCTCTTAGCAAATTTCTAGTATACAATATTATTAATTATACAATACTATTAACTATAGTCACATTACTATACATTTTATCTCAGAAAAAATATTTTTAACTGTACTAACGGATGTTAATTAGACTTATTGTGGTGATCACTTTACAATACAGTTTACCCTTGAACAACATAGGTTTGAACTGCAAGGGTCCACTTTATACACAGACTTCTTTTCAATAAATATATAGTCAGTCCTCTATCTCCCGGGTTCACATCCTCAGAATCAACTAACCATGGATAGAAAACAGTATTTGTATGGAAAACTATTATCGATACGCAGTTGGGAATCCACAGATGTAGGAGGCTGACCATATACATTGTTCTATACCATTTTATATCAGGGACCTCAGCATCCGTGGATTTTGGTATCCGCAGGGGGTCCTGGAACCAATCCCCCACAGATACAGAGGGACAACTTAAGTTTTTGGGTAGTCAAAGTTATATGCTGATTTTTTATGACATGGGGGGGGGTCAGCACCCTTATGTTGTTCAAGGGTCAGCTATTTATGCATATACCATCAACTCATTGTTTTGTACACCTGAAAGTAATACAATGTTACTGTTAATTATATATCAGTTTTTTTGTTGGTGGTAAACAGAAACCTCAAATGTATTTTGTTCAAATTATTTTTGGTAGTAACTGGAGCACATTATCCATATATCCACTCCACACACATATATTGAATACCTTTGGTATATCAGGCACCAGTCCAAGTATAGGGGTCTCAAGAGCCATGAGGAGCTCCCAGTGTGGCCAGGTGCAGGGAAGGAACACAAATATCTAAACAAGAGGTTACAGTAAAGAGTGACAAGTTACCCAGATTTGTCATATGTTTCCCTTGTTTGGTTATTTGGGACTTGAGTTGGGACTAGGTTTCCCCAGAATAGGCTCCTTCAAAATGAAAATTACCTTTTACTTTATCTGAATAAGAACTTCTAGGCATTTCTTTGAAAAAAACATTGAATGATGTATTTTGGAATCTTTCTATAAAAAACACATGTTCCTTTTTTTTTTTTAACTGTACATTAACATTATTCTTTTTTTAAAAAACTAACAGCCATCCTTTTTCCTCTCTTTTAGTACTATCATCTTCATTATAATGGACTGTGATGTAATCACATGATCAAATTTTCGGACAGTTCTCAAAGGCAAAGGATACTCCCTTCTGATTGCATCACCTGCTCTCCAGATTGGAAAAAAAGCACTGAAAACCAATTACAAAAAAAATTGACAGCTAATGTTCTTTACCATCTGCCATCACTCAAGGACTTTGGAACAAAAATGTTCCCCGGTATGAGATATTGATTTTCAGTATGCAAATGGACTGAATTACAGATTTTTCAGCCACTAGCCGTACAGTTATGCAAATCATATCTTCCAAAGTATGGAATGCTCCGATCATAAAAAGATTATCATCGGTTGCTGAGCTTTAGGAAGAACTTACACATATACTGTGTAAACAGTACCTTACATTTCTAAAATCCCAAATGTAGGAAAAATATGCAGACATAGAGATATATAGGCCAACTCTTAATAATATGAAATATACTTAAAGAGCTTTTAAAACTGTATTTTTGTACAAAATATTTGCCTTTTTACAATTTTTTTTCATTCCCCTCCCCCCCCTTTTTTGGTCACTTTACCAATATAATACATGGAGCCAAAGAAAACAATATGGTACTAATAAAAACTCATAGGGTTTCTTGTCAGATTTAATCTTACCCAATGGCAAAGAATTCTTTTTAGTTGTGGATCAAAAAAATAATTAAGTATGTGTGTGTACATATATATTTTTAAATGTATCATTTCCTCAGAGGAGTCAATCATGTGAAATGTCTAGAAATACCCTTAGAGATTTTGCCAGTGTAGGTCAAGCCTGAGCATATACATGGCTCAGTCAAGTGGGCTGTGCATTAAGCTCATCACCAACCAGCACCCTTGCTGTGTGCCTGGCCAGGCCCAGAGTTTAACTCAGGATGTGTGTCTTCTAATTTTGGTGGAGCCAGGGGTGGTGGAGAGGCATCTGTTGGGGAGAGTAGAGCGCCTGAATCTAGTTATCTAGAAGGTCCTGTTTTATGGCTGAGGTATAAATATACTTGGTTTTAGACCCATACCAGAGCTGATACTGTCAAGAAAGTGTGGCATTACATCAGCCAAAGGCAGAGATGCTAGAAAGATGGGGATAGCTATGTGCTACCTGGAAAGTTTGTTTTCTTAAGTCAGGTTCTTAAAAAAAAAAAAAAAAAATTTAAAAAATGCCAAGGCACATGCATGCTGAAATGCAAGAATAAACTTTTGGCCACTTTGTGGAACTTTTGCAAAGAACCTTTCCTCTGAGCCCATCTTCCTTGTCCTTGATTTGCCATTGAAAAGTCTAACAAGAACTGTGCTGAAAATAAGCACTAGATATAACTGATGCTCAAAGGTAAGATTTCCATCCAACAGATCCCTCTCCTCCCCTCCCCTCCCCAGCTCCCCAGTGCTGCTACCCATTCCAGATACAGTGGTAAAATAAAGACAGTTTGATTTTCACACCTGCAGCTGTGTGGACTGTTGCCTTGCCCCCAGTCACCACTCATGCCATCTCTGCAGCATAGAAACCACCACCTCCTCAGCACCTTTATGCCCTGCTGACTTGTCCATGTGGTCAGGCTGGCAGGACCAACACAAAGCAGGCACTGGGCTTTGGCACCTCTTCAGGTTCAAGATCTTCTCTAGGCTGATCTCAACCCTCTTTTTCATCGTCTCCCTGTTTTTCAAGTGTAAATTAAGACTCATAGGCATCTTTTAATAGTGTTAACAATTTAAAAAAAAAGATTCATGTTCAGAAGCAACTTGAAATTAAATGTCTGATGCCATCATCAGGAAAGAACAGTGCTCACTCCCAAAGCCGAGATGGTTCCTCTCCCAGCCCTAATAATAATTTATGGAGAACTTATCATTTGTCAGGTACTGTATGGAGGGCTTCAATCAGATGATCTCAGGTCATCCTCCCAGCAGCCCTATGACATAAGACTTACTACATTCCCCATTTTACAGAGAAAGGAGGGGCTCGGAGGGGCTCAGAGAGGTGAAGTGATTTGCTGGGTCACACCATTACCAAGGATGATGCAGCGTTCAGACTTGAGCTTTGAAAATGTCCTGATTTTCTTTTAAGTACCAGGGTCCTTCTTAATAACACACTGAATAAAATCAGATAAATATCATATTATAAGATGCCTCATGTGCTCCTTTGGATATTTAGTTATTTACACATCAGGTTCTACTCACCTACTCACAACTCATGCTCTTTTGGGAGGAGAGTTTTAGTAAATATGATGAGGTCTTCAGGCACTTGACTTGCTATGTGCTATAAGCAGATGGAAAAGGCTTTTCTTTTGAAATGGCTCTTGAAAGAAAATGCACAATGGGGTGGGACACACACCTTTTCCCCCCCTCTTCGATAATCAGTGTTCATCAACTCTCCCCCTATCCTTCCAATTTGTAGTAGAGTTTAAGCTAAAGTGGATAAATAGTAATAGCCACTCCCACTAAAACATGCACACGCACAAAAACAGATGTTTAAGGAAGCGGAAAGCCACGCACCAGAATCAGGTAATAATACCAAGCACATGTATTTTGCCTCCGATCACAAAGCTGACTTCATAAAAGTAAGCATATTAACCCATTTCTGACTCACACAAAAATAATACTAGTTTAAATATATTTAGCACTTTTGTATACATTATCTCTTCTCATCTTGGTGCAAAACCTACATAGTCCTTACTCTACAAAAAGAGGAAACAGGCTGATTTGAAGACGCCTGTTGCCCACATTGCTGTCACAGTCCTTTTCAAAAATTCACATTCGATCAGGTTCCTCATTCTTACATCCCTAAATCCAAGTCCATCCTACTCCCTTACCCCCAGTTTACAATCTTCCAAAGGATCTGAGTTGCCTGTAGGACATACATGCAGAGGCCATAAGGCCCTTGGTGACCAGGTTCCCAGCCACACCTCCCACCTTTCCCTCAGCTGCAACCCCACCTGCCCTCGCTGCGCACCAGAACAGCTGTACAGACCACCTTCACTTGCCTCATTCTCTTTCTTACCTCATACTCCACCTGGATTTCCTTTCCTACCATTTTTACCTGGAAAGTACCTCCTTTAAGACTGAGTTCAAGCATCACGCCTTGTCTGAATCCTTTCCCAACAAACCCACCCTGAAGGTAGAGCTGGTTCCTCCTACCAGGCCAAATGCTATGCACAAGTGCGCTGGGTAACTGGGAAGCAAACTCTTCACTGCATTAGGTAATCAACAGGTTAGTTGAGAAGCCAAAAATATTACTGAATTAAGGAGAGAGAAAGGTGAATGTAGCCAGTAAATTATAAAATCTTAAAAGAAACTGAGAATGAGAAAAGCCAACAGGAGATATGAAGGAATTCATTATAATAGTTGGTTATTATGTATCCAACATATTGAATGTACGTATAATATGTACATTACTCCATCATATAATATGTACATTACTCCATCAAAATGCATGGAAAAGAATCAGGTGGTAAAACAGATTCATTCTATTTACCAACATACGGCCAAGTCAGGGAAAAGCTCTAGATGCCGTTTCTAAGTGGCAGTGGGATAGAATACCTCTTTTCTCACTGTTATACTCAATGGTTTTAGAAATATAGGCGAACTTTACAATCTTTTTAACAGGACATTTCTTTGTATGATAGCAACGTTTTCCTGGGAAGAATCCCTTAATGGCATGCTATCATATTTCTTTTATAAATCATGAAGCAGATATTGAGAAGTTTTCTACCTGTTCATCTTTTTTCTTCTCCCAGACATTCTTGTTCAAATAAGTACACAGCATGCCTGGGTTACACCACATAGGCAAAAGTCCAGGGAAAGACAGGCTTTGGAAAACCAGTGTTAATTTGCCAAAAGCAGAGCCCTTGGTTTTCAAATTTTTCAATGAATGAACTATCTCAGTCCAGCCAGGCCTGCCATGGCCAGGATTGTGTCCCAGTCTCACGCCTTCCTCCTAGGACTTATTAGCCCTGAATTTGCAAAGCAGGGATAACCCATGCAACTTAGGCAGGAGTCAGCTGCCAGGGAGGAGAATCCTGCCAACAGCTCACCCAGAGAGGTCATTAAGTGGGCTTAGCCAGAGGGTCTCCATTTAGTCCTCTTGGCCAGAAATGGAGATTTGTCCTTTGGCCAGTCTTCCAAACTCTCCTGCCAGAGTTTGCTGTATTCTTTAATCATTGCTCATTGCCATGACCCACCAAATCACGCCTGGAAGCTGCAGGGAATTATAATATTCTTAAAATCAATTACTATGCCATGGAGCAAAGGCGAGGCCCTGCGTAAACAAGCACAAAGTGCTGACTGTGTAGTAGCTATGAGAGCACCTACTATGGGTTAGGAATATGACATATACCATCTCCAATTCCTATATAAAGAAACTGAAAAACAGACAGGTTAAATAATTTTCCCAAGAGCTGAGACTTGAACCCATGGCCACCTAGCTCCCACCCCACCATGTTGTCTCCTACACTCCAACAGTAACCTTCCTGTCAGCCTAGGCTTTTTGCATTGTATTTTGTTCTTTGCCACAAGAAATCAGTCGAGCCACAAGATTACCTCTCTCCTAACAGAATCAGGGAGATAATGGAGGAATTTCCCCCCCCCCCAATTTGCACACTTTAGATAAAATTACTAGACTGACTCAACCCTTTGTTGTCAATGAGCAAAGAAGCCAAAGTCAACTTGGCCCCCAATGCCATGAAAGTCCAAAGAGATCTAGTCTGCAGAAACCCCCATAGATTCTAAGAAGCTGGACCTCTCAGAGTTCTCTGATATAATTAGTGATGAATAAAAGGGGCTTGGGAGCCAAACCAGCTCAGGTTAGAATCCTATTATTTGCTTTCACATTACCTAGGTTTTTGATGGTATAAATAATTGTTTCTAAATAACTATTTGCTATGCATCCCTTTAGAATAGATAATGCCATGTGAAAAGCAGCTGTTTTTTCTCCAAAGGTATAATTTGGGGCCCATTTTATAAAATAGTCTGGGTTTGAGGTGCTATAAGATGCCACTTAATTGATCCTCTGCAAAGAGATAACCATTTTATATTGGAACTTCACCTATTTCAACCTTATACCTATAACTTCACTGGGTGAAGTGTTTCAAGAGCCCTGAATCAATAGGCACAAGGAATAATGACCAGCACCTTCATACAGACCCTTCCATTTCTCAAAAAGGAAAAAAAAGGCCTAGAAAAATTGGTTGATAGATGTATAGGAAGGAAGGAAGGAAGGGAGGGAGGCAGGGAGGGGGGGAGGGAGGGGGGAGGGGGGAGGGGGGAGGACATAGACGGGCACATAGATACATAGAATGGAAGAGAGGGAGGGATTGCAGATCAGCTAGGAAAAAGCTATTACTTCTTTTCTTTCTTTTAACCCAGAGTCAATTTGAAGGAGTTTTTTCCCCATGGAAAAAGCACTGCCCTTGCCCAGCCAGTGTTGCTCAGTGGTTGAGTATCGACCTATGAACCATGAGGTCACGGTTCAATTCCTGGTCAGGGCACATGCCTGGTTTGTGGGCTTGATCCCCAGCAGGGGCGTGCAGGAGGCAGCTGATCAATGACTCTCATCATGGATGTTTCTATCTCTCCCTCTCCCTTCCTCTCTCTGAAATGAATAAAAACATTAAAAAAAAAAAGCACTGCCCTTAAAAGTCCACCGAAGTCCTCCACCCACCCGACAATCACTTTTCAACCCTGTAGCTATAATGTTTAGAAACTATAGAGCCCCAGAAATTACCTTTTCCTGTCTTCATTTTCCATTGCAGGCAACTGGGGCACACCCATTGCATTTTTCACAGTCTGCAGTAAGAACTGCATTTTGGTCAGTTGGCCCTGGCATTTGGGATTGCTGCTTTCCTCCTACTGTGGGGACAATTTCCCTCTCTCTGTAATTCAGCTCACTGACCATACACCCTGGAACACTGGCACCTAGTGAGAACAGAGCTGGGGAAGCCAGGAACCCAGCATATTATCCAAATACAGGTTGGAAATGAACCTCCCCAGGAGCAGATCTTCCAGGGGCAGGCTGGTCCAGACACCCTGATACCCCCACAGAAAGACACCTGGCACCCATGAAAAGCAGACAAGTTGATCTTTTATTTGAACATTTGAATGAACTCTGGAGTCTCAGCCTTTCTGGTCTAGGCCCTTGTTATTTCTGAGAAATAATCTCATACTTAGTGTTAGAGAATATGTTAAGAAAATACCACTTCTCATAAGAAAATAAACCAATCCCCAAGATTAGCACTTGAAGGATAATGTCCTGGACCACACACAGCCTGGTATGTCCCCTAAGCCGCATATTCTCCTAGGGCCCCCACTGATCCCTGCTGTCATCACAGTGGGGAGGGGAGCACTGCTCCTTCAACACACACCCAAGTATGGACCAGATTCCTTCCTTTCATTCTCCATGTGAGGAGGTCTGAAGAATGCTTTACACTGAAGATTAGGACACAAGGAAATACAAATAGTCACAGAAAATATCCAGTTCCTACACAAGCATGGAATATTCCAGGGAAAAGAGGTCTCACCTGGCCTCCTTCCTGGCTCCAGGATGCCACCAGATCACCTTTAAAACCCTCAGTCCAGGAGCACCTCTTGGCATCCAGCTCCCTGAAGTACCCCTCTCCTGCCTACAGAGATCCATGGGTCCATCCTGAGACACACCTGTCTCAGGTCATTAACACAAAGACCTCAGCCTTCAGGCAAGATTCCAGTCTCTCCCTACAGGGGTCTGCACCTTAATAACTAAATCTCAATAAAACCCTCAAGGCCATTAATATAAGAGACAGAGGCAGGGGTATGGGGGAGACAGCAAACCTCAGTAAAAAGACTGGGAAGGTGATATTTTACCCAAAGAAGCACGTCCCCGAAGGTGGACTCAGTTATTGTGGGGAGGAATCTGAAAGAAAGTAAAAAGGGCATAACATTCTATATGGACCATGATATTTTCCCCCTTATCTTTACTGATGTTACTTTTTTCAGAGCAGTTTTAGATTTATGGAAAAATTGATCAGAAAGTACAGCAAGTTCCCACATATCGCCTCTCCCTCCTCCACACAATTTCCTCTATTATTTACATCTTGTATTGATGTGGTACCTTTGTTACAGTTGATGAGCCAATATAGATACATTACTAAGACCCACACCAGAAATAATTTTTAAACTCTCACGTGTCCCTTTTCCCCCCCCTTAAGGCAGTCTCACACACACACACACACACACACACACACACACACACACACACACCGCATTAGAGTTACCTGAATATTTGTCTATCCCAACCTCTATAAGGCGGCAGGGGTTGGAACTTCTCATTTCACATTTCTATTGCCACCTGCTGCAGTGCCTTGTACATAGAAATTACTCAATACACAGGATTTAAAATGAATTAAGATACAAACATGGGAGGAGGGGGAAGTGGGAGTCACTACTTAAAGGGCATAAAGTCTCAGTTAGGCAAGACGGAGAAATTTCTAGAGATCTGCTGAATAAGATCGCACCGATAGTCAACAATACTGTACTGTGTATTTTTAAAATGTTATAAAGTGTGGTGCTGGGCCAGCTGGTCAACCTCTTAGGGCCTCAGTTTCCTCATAGGTGAGGATACATAGATGATACTTTAGAGATGCTATCCAAGGTTTCTCCTTCTGATTCCTTGTGCCCTTTCCCTTGCCTTCATCATTTAGGCAAAGTAACAAACAGAATCCTAAACTGGTCTGTATTGAATCTGATCTTAAGCTTTTCATAATGTTTATCTCTACGGGGGGGGGGGGGGGGGATGAACAAACAAAACAAAAGCAGTTCTCCATACATACTGTTCTTAGGGGGAAGGCAAATATGAGGAAATCAAAGAAATAACTGCTGACCTGTGAGTTTTAAAATTAGACTTTTTTTGGAGTCCAGAGCAGAGACAATATATTGAAAACAAAGCATTTTTTGCTGCAGCAGGCAGGGGTTTTGAGAGAGAAATATGTTTGAGAGAGACGATGATGAACTCCTAGGAGACCAGAATCCTGGAGGATTCTGCAGAGTTTATACTGTGAACTAAAAAAAAAAAAAACAGGAAAAAATGTAGGATGACATAAACAGATTTTTCTCTGCTTAAAAAAGACAAAGATGAATTCAATGACTATGGGAAGAAGGGACAGCAGGGTCCCAAAGAAGTGCCCCCTCCATGGATCAAAAACCTTGGACAGAAGAGGAGAGAAACCCCAGATAATTTTACAGGGTCTCCAGAGCCAAAGAGAACATTGCCTGGCTTCCCAAGGAGCAGCTCAGAGAATTCAAGTCTCATGTCCAACATGGTCCCAGAGGAGCAGCCTAACGATGGCTGCGGGAACTTCCTGGTCAGGTGACCTTCAGAGCAGCCTCATAGAACCATAAGCAAAAGGTCCCTGCGAGCCCCTGGACAAATAGGAAAGTGACTGGAAAAGACAAACTTCTGCTCAGGAAAACACAGCAAGGACAGAAGCCAGCAACCACCTCTCGCCTCTGGACAGTATATAAGTCAGTGCCCCAGAAACTTAGCTTACCTCCAGAGATAAGGGGTGAAGGAGAGGAGTGGGGGTAAACTTGCATTAATTGAGTTTAAAACTGTACTAGCTATATTTAAATCCAGAAGAAATTGAGTTACCTTGAACTGACAAAATTAAACTTTCTGCTCTCTGTGGAAATTGGGATGTCCTGACTTCGGAAGAAATGTACATATATGGAAAGCTAAATTTCTAACTACAAAATTTAAACCTGCCGGATGTAAAATGGGTATACTAATACCTATCTCACAGAATTACTGCTAGTTTTAAGTGAGTTCAACACGAAAAGCACCTAGCACAGGGTCTGGCTCATAAGATGCAGGGCAAGATCTTAGGTCCTTTTACTTCCTGTGGTTCTCTGTTTCATGTCTCTTGTTCCGCTAAGGAAATAACAGGGTTTTGGTTATCCCAGACACTTAATCATATGGCCCAGGAGAGTGGATGAGCAGTAATATGGATAGACAAAAGTGGCAGTTCCTACAGAAGCAGGGTTGGCTCCACCCATGGAGAAGATGGGACCCCATGTCGAAAACAGGGAAGTAGTTGTGTGTTTTTAAAAGCTGAGCTGATAAGTAACTCAACTCACCTAGGGACTTTGTAGTCTGTGAGTCAAGACTGACTCTCAGTAAATTACTGAATGTCCTCTCCAGCACTGTATTTGAAAGAGATTTCAGGAGGAAAGGAGCAGCGAGTGGTTTATGTTTTTCCATGCTTATACTAGACAAGAGAGGGCCCACTGTCTGTTTTTATAAAGTTTTATTGGAACACAGCTGTGCTCATTGGTTTATGTGCTGTCTGGGGCTGCTTTTGAACTTCAAGGGCAGAGTTGAATAGCTGCAACAGAGACCACACAGCCCACAAAGCTGAAAATATTTACTATCTGTTCCTTTACAGAAGAAATCTGCCAACCACTGTACTAGACAGTAACAACTTATCTTTCTATGGTGCTTAGAAAGCATTTCATACATATAATTTCATTTATTTCAGACAAACATCTCAATGGATGAGGACATTTTATCAGTCATAGTATCATTGCGTTGCTATAATGTTTCCTACTTTACAAAATGAAGAAGCTGAGGCTCAAGGTGTTAAAGGACTTGGCACTGAGTAGCAGATAGGTCCTCAAACCCATCCCATTCTCTCACCACTTTCCCTACAATAACAATGTCCTTAAGGTGACCTGATCGAAGTCTTAAGGGCACACAGAATCACCCTGAGTAGCTTTAAATGCAAAGTAGGACTTTGAACAACCTCTCTTGTAAGAGGTCTCCAACAATAGCACCACTCATCAGAATTGTTCCCTTGGGGCTACCCTTAGAAGTTCTCACCCAATTGAAGGCCACATCAAGGTCCATGCCTATGGAAATAAGGTTGGTTGGTAGCCATAACCTTGAGGTCATGCAACATGTTTCCCAAGCCACAAAAGAAAATACATTACTTACATCACCCCAGAGACATGTTATAAAAACAGCATGTCAAGGTATGGTTGTCAAAAGGTTAAAAACATAATTCTCATAGAAATATATAGTGGGCACATGTTGTTAATGAAGAAACTAGCAGGATGGAAAAACTGGTTCAAAGAAGTACACAAGTCATGAATGTATATATAGTCAGTTAAAAATTACATGAATATTTATAGCAGCTTTATACATAATTCCAAAAACTGGAAGCAACCAAGATGTCCCTCAGCAAGTAAATGGTAGTTACATGACATTACACATTTGTCAAAACCCATAGAACTTTACAGCACAGAGTGAATCTAAATGTGTGCAAAATTTTAAAAAATCATTTAGGAGGTTGGCTGACCCCAGGAAGGAAGGCAGACTATGATGTGAGAGTCTGTATTCAAATGCCTGGAAGAACCTCACTGAAGAGGGAAGGGAAGGGTGCTGACCTAAGTAGCTTTGGAAATGAGTGGTCGGTCTATCACTGAAGGCAAAAGGAATCGGACGTAAGTACTGCGCTCTAGCAGATAATGTGGTTTCCCATCAGGGCACAGATTAACAATTTTGATACTGCTCTCCATGTGTCCTGGAACTGAACAATTAAGTGGCTGGTGGCTTGTGGGAGACAGGCTTCTCACTCCTGACGTGAGAACTTACAGGTAAGTAAGGGGAGGAGGCCAGAGTGACCCACGCGGTTAGAGCTGGAGACATCAGTAAGAGCTCATGCTTATCTCAATATAGGTACAGAGGGTTACATACAGAACTATTCACAGACATGTGCACACATGCAGGGGTTAACATACTCACATATATTTCTGTGCTGTCTGCTGCGAGGGCCTGAGAGAAACGACACCCAGCCAGAAACAAGGATGCTCAGCACCCAGTACCCGTGAGTCCATATGGCTGTTACAAATAAATGACTGAATTAATAAGTGGGGAGAAGAGGCAAATCGCCCATGAAGATCCCAAATAATTTATGTGGATCCTCCGCCCCAAGGAGGGGAGTCAAACTCCTCGGGAATGGACTGCACACGGCGACTTCCTCTCCAAGAGAGCAGAGCGGAAAGGCAGAAGAAAAAAGTGATTTACAATGGAGGAACCTGGCAAATTCCGCCCTAGCCAGGTGACCGAGGCCAACATTAACAGTCATAAATCACGCTGACAGCATGTATCCTCTTGATATGATGTAATGGAAATAGGACTTCACTTCTGTGGTCTTTCTCCCAAAAGCCCATAAAGCCGGTCTAATCGTGCAGAAAATGTCGGAGCACTCCCTTAGAGGGACATCCTAAAATATCTGACCAGTGCTCCTCAAAACTGTCAAGGTCATCAAAACCAAAGAAAAACTCTCACGGCCAATAGGAGCGTAGGAGACCTGACCATTACATACAACGTAGTATTATTCTGGATGGAATCCTGGGACAGAAAAAGAACATTAGGACAAAACTAAGGGAATCTGAGTAAAATATGGGCTTTGCGTAATAATAATGTATGAATATTGGTTACTAACTATAAAACATGTACCATATTCATGTAAAATGTTAAAAATAAGGGAAACTGGGTGAGGGGTATAAGGGAATCAATCCTCTGTACTATCTTCTCAATTTTTCTGTAAATTTAAAGCTCTTCTAAAAAGAAAAGTATTAAAAATAACAGTTTCTAAATTAGATATAAAACTATACTACAGAACAATAGGGCCATAACCTTTGGAGTTATCTCTTCAGCCATAATCAACATAAGCTGTCAAAGTTTCATTCCACTAGAGGTTGGACTTAGATGGGCTTGTTGGCTTCAATGTGACAGGATGACAGGATGACATTTGCATGGATACACAGTCATCCTTTTATCTGGTTTCTGTGTTTTGGATCATTTTATCTTAACAGACAGGACCTGTAACTCTTATACTACTTTCTTCACAAAAATCATCACTACTGGATAGATTCATGATTCTTAGGTCACATATAAGGTGGCATCTTATAAACTCATTACTGACAAGCCACCAAATATTGATCAAGTTATAAATTTCATTTTTGGTACAACTAGAATATTTACAATTACAGAGATGTTCAAAAGATGAAACACAAGAGGTGAGAAGGTCGTAATAACAATGTAGAGCTGTGTACAACTTACTGTAAGGGAGTAAAATGTCTATTTTTATCGGGCCAATACCAAAGGCAATTTCTATGCTAATTTAAACATGTGAGTGAAAGGCCAGGGCAGTGATAAAGTCTTCCCAAACAAAGTAGAGACCTGAAAAGCTATTGGGTAAATGAGGCAATTACCATACATGCTTTCATAGATATCACGAAAAAGTTTTAAACTCTAGCAGCAATCACATGATAATTTACTGCTTTATTATAACTGTTGTTGTGAATATTTCAATCTCTTCAAGTATGCTACAAAAATTCTAATATACAAGAATGGGCTAGAAACCTAAATGTTGAAAGTCACTGAGCCAGACTGTCAAAATGACAAAACTAAGAGAAAGCAAAAATGATAGGATGAAAATAAAAGGCTGATAGCCCAGCCGGCGTGGTTCAGGGGTTGAGCATCAACTTAGGATCCAGGAGGTCACAGTTTGATTCCCGGTCAGGGCACATGCCCCCGTTGTGGGCTCGATCCCCAGTCGGGGGCGTGCAGGAGGCAGCCAATCAATGACTCTCTCATCATTGATGTTTCTATCTCTCTCCCTCTTCCTTCCTCTCTCTCTGAAATCAATAAAACATATTTTAAAAATAAATAAAAAGACTGATAGATCTCTGACTCTATCTACAAAGCTTCTGCTTTCACGATTAGGCACTAGGCAAAAAAACCCCCAAAACACAAAAACAAAAACACTTCCAGGCCCATCCAGGCCTGTGATTACATTTCGAGAAGATAGCTCATATGTTGGAGAATTCATCTCAACACCAACTGATCCCAGGAGAGAGAGAAGAAGGGGTGGAGGAGCCTTGGCCAGTGTGGCTCAGTTGGTTGGAGCATTGTACTGTACACCAGAAGGTGGCAGGTTTGAATCCTGGGAGGAGCACATGCCCAGGTTGTGGGTTTGATTCCCGGTCAGGTGTGGGAAGCAACCCACTGATGTTCCTCTCTTACACTGATGTTTCTCTCTCTCTCCCCCCTCTCTCCCTTCCTCTCTCTATAAATCAACTTTTTAAAATATTTTTTAAAAAGAAGGAGTGGAGGAAAAGCCTTTTTTTCCCCCCCTAGTTGGGCTTTAGACCACTGTCAACGCTGTAATTATATTACCCTTGCTGTTTATTTTGGTAATTTACCGGGTTAAGGTACATGGGATAATTTAAAAACTAAATTCATTCAGTCACTTACAAAAACAGTCAACTGGCTTATGTGTAGAGCAATAAAGTGTGAAAGTCACACGGCATCCAAATTGTAGCCATGTGTGACTTGGCTTTTTTTATTTGGGGAACCAAAAATGGTTAAGGCTTAAGCGATTGTATTTCTCTCTGTCGCTCTCACTCTGAGGGAATAATGAGTTCCTGCTGGTGACACAGTGGCTTGGGGAGGCAAGCAAAGAGGTGGTTTGGTGCACTTCCAAAGCTGTCAGTGTGCCTTTACCACAAGACCCTGGTTCTGTGTGAGGGACAGTTAGTGAAGTTGCTGAAACAGAGGCTGGGAGTGCCACATGTTAACATGCAGACTTCTTCCTGGGATCCCTAAGCCCTTCTCAAACATGAATTAACTCGAGCACCTTTACTACAGAGCACAGGGCACAGCTCTACATTCATATATTCATTAACAATTCATATAGTAACCATATAGGGCCTTCCTACTATGTTCCAGATCCTGTGTCAGATGCTGGGGTTCTTTCTTGAGTCCCTTGAAAAGCAGATCCCAAGATAAAGGTTTCATTTCCCTCCTCCATCACTCATTCTAGATTTCACTCACCCTTGGCCAGTACTCCAGGCAGCTGAGGCTGCCTGCCTGATGGGCTGACCCAGAACCTCAGCCCTGAGTCCTTAGCTGCCTTGGCTTCATCAAGCCAAAGCTGTTCAAGTTGCCCATTTACCATTATTCCTGGTATGGAAGCACCATGAGATACCAGGAGACATTCAAGTGAGTCCTCTGGGTTCCAGGCAACTCCCCCATGCTTTCATTATGTAGAGCAACCCTACTCTTCATGGTAATTATGGTCAACTTTGTCCACCAATGTAGTAATTCTTTTCTTTGCCAGTTCTTCCACTGACATGAGAAGCCTAAAATGACCTGGTAGTAGTCACAGCTTCAAGTTCAGTGACTCCTTGGTGTTTCCATTGTAGGAACCAGGACCTTTAATATGACAGAGCCTAAAGCTGCAAGCTTGAGAAGCAGTGATTGTGAGAGGGTTCACACCGACTTCTATCCCTCGGTTCCTATACCTGTGAATTCAAGTTATTGGGAATATAGCAACACAGCCACCGATTCAGTGCATATACTGCACACTGGAGGACAGCACCCTAACACTAAAGGTTATTGCCCCAAGGCTAGCACCCTAGCTGAGCCTCCACTGTCCCATTAGACTAGCTACTTCTGGTTGAGCAGGTATCTGGTGAGACCAGTGGATCTTGTGGTTTTGTGCCCACTGCCACAATGTTTTATAGGATGTCTCTCCAATAGATAAGGAATTCTGTGAGCCCCTGGGTGGTGGTACTAACAGAGACATGTGGGCAGGTATCCATTTTGGTAAGGACAAGTTGAAATTGAAATCACTCTGCCACCAAGTAGGTGGTCTGGTTTCCTCAAGGCTCATCATTAGCTGTCCACGTCCACAAGATTTGGCATCTTATCTACCTCATTGTTGAGAGCTTCCTTTGCAGTGGGAGTTCTCTGGTGGGCACTAATATAAGCTACACAAACTTTGTGCCCACAACCACAGGTTCATCATCGTGCCACTTTCCTGGGCTACCTTATCAGAGACCTTCCAATCTGGTTCCTTGTGAGTCCTGACCAAGCAGCCAAGCCACTCACCCTTGTCCCAGAGTTCAATCTCTAACTCAGGCTACTTTTCTCTCTTTATAAAGTTAGCCACCAATTATGCTGTTTGCATCTCTGTCCACTGGAAGAATTACCTCACTCTGTCAAGGCCACCCTGAGAGGGACTATAACATGGCAGCTGTTTCCAGCCAGCACCAAGATTCTGTGATCTTTCCCTCCCACTGTGCTGGTAAATGGATGGTAGGTGACTGGTTAACTTTCCTGCTCTGGTAAGTTCAGGGCAAAGATGTGATATGAGTGAGGATCTTTAGCACTTAAGTCTGTGTTTTTCCTTGACGACCCACCCTGCCAAACCAGAGGGTAGTGCTGGGCTGGGGAAGGCATAGTTTCTCCCCTAAGCTCTTTGCCCAGTGGGTGGTCATTACTACTGTAGCAACTGGCCAGAACCTGAACACCTTCTGCAGAACAGGTCAGAAAAATATCTGTGTGCCAGACACCCCTCTGCCCACTACTGGGGGGGCACACTTTAGGCTGTGGCTATTATTTCCAGTTTGAGTGCCACTGCTACAGAAAAATGAAAAACCACAATTTGGTTTGGGCCAATCCTGGCTCACAAATTGTGTTCCAGCCCTCTGAGAGATTGGCATTCCTAGGAGAATAGAAATGTTAAGAAATCTGCAAGAGGTCTGCCTTGTGTTGATTTTTTTCAGGGATTTAGAAGTTGCTGGATACTTTAACGTATTGAGTAACTAATTTCCCTTCCTTTCTTCTAAAAGCTCACATGGTAAGCATTTATTTCCTGAAAACATGCCAAAAGGGTAATTTTTTTTTCAGAGTTGGAGTATTATTTTAAAATGTAAAATAAAGTCCTGATAGCAAATATTATCAATGTAGGCGCTTGAATCTACATACAGCAACTGAAGAAGTATTGCCTTCTTTTGGTTTCAGGGTTTGGGAGTTAAAATGAAAGAGAACTTCCAAATGTTTCTGAAGTGCTTATTTTTCTCTGAGATTCAGGTTTGCTTACTGGATGAAAACGGTCAATCCAGGACAGCTGGCAACTCCAGGTAAAAATGTGCCTACGATTTGTTTTTAGTTGTGTTATTATACCTTTCGAGCCAAGGTTGCAGACTGGCAGTGCCCTGAAGAAGGGAGAGAGCTGGATACCACCCATACCTCCCCTTTAGGGCGGCCTCCACCTGAGCCTGGAGCAGGGCCACACTGGAACTGACCCAAGCTAGGCCTCCCTGTCTCCCCTGAGTCAGAGCAGCAGTTGAGCCCACTCTGGATAGGCCTGTCTAGGGGCAGATACAGATTTGTTAAATGGATGTTTGTGTCCTAAGAAGTGTCTTTGTCAAATCCATAATTTAGGTTGTAGGGTGGTGATAAAACAGTATGGGAAACACTACCTGTTTTGCCATTTAGTGAAAGTACAGGTCTTTTATTCCAGAAAAGTGCTGATGGAAAGTAAGGTATTCTGTCTCAAAAAGTAGGTGTGTAGTTAACCTGGTATTTGAAAAATATTTTCCAAAAGTAACGATAAACAGTATTTTAAGAGAAACAGTTGAAGTGCCTTGTGTATTATGAAATTCCTTTGATTAGTAAGTCACATTATTTATGGACTGCTGGAAGACCAGTCTCTCACTGTACAAATTGCCAATTGATCATTTGGGAAAGAAACCAAAGGGTCAAGAAGAGCTTTTTATCATACTAATGCATAAAGACACACAAAGCATGACCTAGATATAAAAAGGGGCCAGCACTTTTAGCAGATGCCATTCATGGCTGAGCTGAGAAGGCCGCTGCTTGGGAGCTCTAAAAACAAAGAGCATAATGGAGAAGGGGTCGGGGAAACACTGCCCAGGGTGAAACACAATGGGAGACGAGGAGGATTTGGAAGAAGTCTGGCTCCAGGAAAATATATATATATGTAGGATGCATAAAGATTCCATTTTTCTAGTTTCTTCCCCACCCTCCGCCTCCTGAAAATTTGAATCCAACTAGACAACATATTTGATTGTAAAAATCCATTCTTTCCATGTCTTCCATTATGGTTATAGTTATAAGAGTATATTAATTTGGATAATACTAGCTGCTATAATAAACAGCCCCTCAAAAAAGTATATAATGTCTCAAAGACCATAGAAGTTTATCTCTTCCCCACAATGCAGTGTTAGGCTCTCTTCCACATGGCAAGTCAGGAACCCTGACTCCATCTGTTTTGTAGCTGTGCCATTTCCTAGGGCCTTGTCATTTTCGGCATCAAAACACTGAAAGGGAGACAAGTATAAAGAAGGCACAACTGCCTCTTATAAACTCTCGCTCAGAAGCGACATGCAAAATTCTACTCACAAATCACTGGCTAGAACAAATCATAGGCATAGTTTTAGTACGGGTGCAGAAAAGGTAGTCTACCTGTATGCCCAAGAAAAAGGAGAAATGGATTTTTTGGTAAATGGCTAGCCATCTGCTTTAAAAGCTTTACTTTTCTTTGCATGAGCGCCCTCTGATGTGCATGGCAGGGTTTGTGGTAAGTAAACATTAGTTAAGTGAATGCTTGAGTAACTACTGAAATCATAGTAATAATAATAATAATAATAACTTATTGGGAGCTTACTATGTGCGCCTTTCTAAGTTACTTACACATAATATCTTATTTAATCCTCAAAGTTTTGTGTACTTTTACAGATGAGGAAACAAGCACAGAGAGTAAGCAATTTACTGAAAGTTATATGGTTGTTAAGTGGCAAAGCTGGATTGAGAATTCAGATTCCTCATTCTTACCACTATGTTTTGCTACCTCCCAGGGTGTAACTTTTAATTCAAACTTTTATTCATGCACAGAGGAAACCAGCTTTTAGAATTTTACAACCCAAAGTTTAGCATGCCATAGTATAGTATATCTCAAATTGGGTTCCTGGATGGAGTTCATTAAGATCACTATAACAATTTTAAAGTTTTAAGTTTCCACTTTAATGATAACCTTTAAAAAAAATGCCATACCACAGAGGGCATGCAAATTTATGTATGGAAAAAATATATTACTCAATTCTCTATAATAAAACTTAATTTCTAACTTTGAGTCTACCAGTCTACCAGAAGGACAATCTCAGATCTCCTAGCTCCCTTATCCCACATCTCCAGGGTCCAAACACCAAAGCATGGTGGGCTTTGTGGGAGGAAGGCCATCTGTCCAAACAAGCAGCCATAGAGATGTGCTCCCTCCCGTCTCATGCCACTGCCTCCCACTGGCCAAATCCAAGCAGAAACCAAAAGGTGAGAGGCCGCATGATGCAATTCATATGATCATCCCCCGAGGGCACAGATCAGGATTAGAATGAAGGGTAGATCTGGAGGTATAAATGGAAGATAAGCTGCACACTGAGGAAAAGTATACTCAGAAATGGCTTTCATCTGGAGGCTCAGGAAACACAAATAAAGAAAGTTTGCAAGCAAGCAATCTCTGCTTTTCTGACCAACCAGATCTCTACTATAAGGTAACAGGCCTAGAGCCCAAGAACCTGCTTGAATGGTCTGGGTAGAAAGAAAGGGTAGGGCTGGAGAGGACCAACACAGGGAGGTATCAATAAATAATATCTTGAAATACTATCTCAGCAACATACGCACATTTTGAATCATCTGGATGACTACCTTACAATCTATTATTGCCACAAAATTTCAGGGCCTGCATTTACATTAAAAAATGCATTAACCCCAAGTATTTCTTTGTTTATTAACTCCTACATTCAATAAACATTTATTAAGCACTTACTATGTGCTAGGCAGTGTTCTAGATACCAAGAATACAATAGTGAAAAGGGCAAAGGGCCACTCTCAAGGAGGAGATATTCCAGTAATACAGTTCTTTTTTACTTTCATGGGCTAATGAACAGAGGTGGATTTCATAACAAAATAATCACTTGGACCAAGAAAAGTCTAAATTGTATCAAAATGTGCTGTACAAATCTAGGATTTCCACAGTAGTTCAAAGAGAAAACAAATAATGTGGAAATGAAATCATCACATAGCAGTTAAAAATACCATAAGAATCAATATTGTATTTACATTGCAAGCCTCAATTTTATTTCAACAAAGTCATACTAATTGTCCATTATTAATGTTACTTGAGGTTTTCTTTCTATTTAATTTGTGTATTTGCTTTTAGTTTTATAGTTATATATCATAAAGCATGCTTATGTCATAAACATAAAATAATTTTAGTCAACACAAGGGGCCTGTGGGAATGTTTACCTTTAAAAAGGTATGGGGGCATATTCTTCATTCAAATTTGGGAGACCGTAGGGTAGTGGAATCGGATTTGACGCTATTCAAATCTCAGCTTCCCTACTTACTAGCAGGTTATTTAATCTCTATCATTCTCTATCTCTGCCTCTATTAAAGTGAAAATACTAACACACCATAGATACTGTGTTGGGAATTAAATAAGTGAAAGATTGTCTGGCACTTAGTAAATGCTATGCTTAGTAAATGCTAAGTCCCTTCCCTTTCTCATAATATTTTGAGAATGGGTGATAAAAAGAAAACACTTGAAATGGGAAACTAAGAAGGCCATATCTTTAAAGAACTCCTTCCTGTCAAGAAAATGGAGCCATAATTTAGCCTGGAAATTTCCAGAGTCTCAACTAAAAAAACTGTTCAAAATGCAAATAAAAAAGCGGAAGAAGCCATAGCTAAATAAGAAGGCAATGCCCGCCCTGGTAGGGTGGCTCAGTTCGTTGGAACACTGTCCCATATATCAAAAGGTTGTGGATTGGATTCCCGGTCAGGGCACATACCTGGGTTGTGGGTTCAATCCCTAGTCAGGGCGCATGTGGAAGGCAACCAATGGATGTTTCTCTCCCACATCAATGTCTCTCTATCTCTCTTTCCCTCTCTCTCTCCCCCTTCCTCTCTCTAAAATCAATAAAAACATGTCATTGGGTGAGGATTGAAAAAAAAAAAAAAGCAATGCTCATGCTACAAATCTAAGTGAAGAGTCTAGCTCCCAATTTTTTAAAAAGAAATGAAATGTTGGAGATATAATCCCTCAAAATTTGTTCCCATATAGCATGTTCAAACAGCATTAAGCTACCTTAAGAATCTTAAGAAAGGAAAGTTGCTTCTCTGTTATTTACCCCTGCTGAGTACCCAAATCCTTCCTATAGTGGCTAGGGCATGGGCTGTTGCTCCTTACTTCCAAGGCCCCTGTGGTCTTTACATTTGCAAAGACTCCAAGTTCATTTCAAGTCTCACCTTCAACTCCAGCTGCCTATTGGCCTGTTAACCCAGGTAATGGTTTTCTGCTCTTGGCCCTGCAACTCCTTCTAACTTGGGAGCTCTGTTCTGAAATTTTAGTTACTGCTTCAATCAGTTCTCTCTCTCTGACCCTCTCTCCCCTTCTCTTTCTCTCTCTATCGCTCTCTCTGTTAGTGACTCATCCTGGAGTCAAAGGAGATGGTCTAAATTTTGTTCCCAGTGGAAGGAAGAATCACTTCCTTGTTGGGGCTCAAGCTAAAAATGGATTTCCACCCTTCACAGAACAATGGTTCTTCTAGTATAACATTAGCAATCACCTCTTCAATCTTCTGCTGCACTACCACACACACATTCTAAGGAAGACTACTCAGGACTATGACCCTGTAACTCCGAGCAAGGGCAAGAACACAACTGAACGGGTCAGGGAGGGTCAACCACACACACCAGGTGATGACTAAGTTGAGTCTTAAACACAAGGAGGATTTGACCAGTTAGAGCACGTGAGAAACACATTTCAGAAGAAGCAAAAATGTATGCAAAAGTTATGACATAAACGGAACTGAGAGTAGCTTAGTGTGACTGCAGAGTGTGTGCTTGTGAGAGACAAGATGAGAGAAGTGTAGTGTATAGCTATGACTTTGGAGTCAAATGCACTCAAGTTCAAATCCCAGTTATATAAAGATTTTTTTAAGTTCTCTGAGTTTTGGTCTCCTCATTTGCACACAATATTTCAAAAAGGAATAAATGACATCATGTATATAAAGTATGAAAGACAATAATGACATATAATGTGTGCTTAGCATATAGTAGCTGTTTTTAATATGAATATATTAATGTACAAGGCTGGCAGGTTAGGCAGGGCCACATCATTAATATTTTAGAACATGGAGCTAATTCAATTAGGTCTTGAAAGCTACTTGGAGCCACTGAAGGATTTTTAGCTGGGAATAGATTGATCAGGTTTCTGTTTTCATTAAGGCAGACATTCAAATACAATCACTGTGGGGACAGGGTCTGAATAAAAATGCTATCTTAGTCTCCCAGCCTACTATTCATTGCCATCAACACTGACAATTTAGTGTAGGTCTGGTGCTGACTTCAAAACAGGAAACTCTTCACTATTTTCCATTTACAAAGTGGGTGGAGGGAAGCTGGAGTTGGGTAAAGAAACATTGTAGTGGAAAGTCTAACCAGAACCAAGTGGCAGAGCCTTCTTCTAGCCCTGAGGGCAAAGTGCTTCATTTTCCTCTAAGTGTATTAAAAATAACACGTTAAGTGAGGGTCACAAAAACTCATGAAATAATCATAACTTAGCAATCCCCTCTGATGTAAGTATATCACATTTGTTAACGTGATATAAACAGCCATTAGAAGAACTTGAAAAACACCGTCAAAGTCAAGATGTGCATTCTTGCCTTCTGCAGCACAGAGCTGAGTTGTTAAGAACTAAGGAATATGAAGTATTCTAACACAGCACTATACGTACCATTTTCTGTAATAACTTACTTAAAATTTGCTTTGACTAAGGCAGTTGAAGGTCAGTACCGGAATCCGAATCAGATAGGAACACATTCAAACAGAAAAAGCTTGCTTTTTGTCTGTTTTCCCACTGTGCTACTTTCCAGAAAAAATCCCCATGCAAATGCTGCCCTCCTGTGGTAAGAACCAATTACTTCAAGAAGCTATCATATCAATGGAATTTAAGGTAATTTTGTGTTATGGATAGAAAGAAACTTAAGGATCATATTTTAGTAAAATTTCTTTTTAAAAACACTTCATTATTCAAAAAATGTTTTTTTCCTTGGCAATCCCCAGAACCTTCTCTTTCCTCCACAAGATTTTATATTCCTTTTGGAAATTATAAATCATGTTCACTTCCACCAGTGATCCATTCCCACTTAGAAAAGTACAACTAGTTCTTTAATTTTCACTGCCTTACATACTCATCAATTGAATATTTAAAACTATATTCACCAATTCACTGGCTGACACTTGGCATTTCTAATTCTGTGGCATTACCAACAGTACTGAAATAAACATTCTTGAACATGTCCCTATATACATGTGTTAAGAACTCTTGTGTTTATACCTAGAGTAGAATTGTTGGACTGAAGATTATTATACATCTTCAACCTTACTAGAATGCTAAATTCTTTTCCCAAATGATTGTACTAGATTACATTTCCATCAGCTGAGTATACAAGCTTCACCTCCTCACCCACATTCATTCGTCAGGCTTTTTAACTCATGCCAATCTGATAGATGAGAAACAATATCTCAGTATTGTTTAATGCATTTCCCTGATTAGTTGAAATTAGGCATTTTTGTTTCCTCTTCTGCATGAATTTCCTGTTTATGTCTTTTGCCATTGTTATTTTATGGGTTTTCTTGCCACTTTTAACTGATTTATAAATGTGTTTAATATATTCTAGATGCTAATCACTGGTTATATGAGTTGCAAATGCCTTCTACCACTCTAAATCCCACTTTTCATTTTTATTATGTCTTTTGATGAGATAAAGTTAATTTTAATATAGCCAAAATTATCAATATTTTCTTTTGTTTCTTTAAAGATTTTTTATTGATTTCTTTTAGAGAGAGGGAGAGAAATATCGATGTGAGAAGGAAACATCGATCAGGCATGTGACCTGACCTGGAATGGAACCAGCAAACCTTCAGTACACAGGATGACGCCCAACCAACTGAGCCACACCAGCCAGTGCTCCTTTATGCTTTAAAAAAATATTTTTTGTTTGTTTCAGAAATCTCTCCCTATTGCAAAGTAATTAAGATATATTCCAAATAATTTAGTTTTGCATTTCATACTTTGTCTTTATTCCTCCTGGAATTTTTTTATATGAAGGATCCTTTTTTTCCCCACATGTGGGATAATCAATTGTCCCAGGATGATAATATCACTCTCCCATTTTCCTACTGACTGTGAGTCACAATGTCTTATGTGATACAATGAAATACAAAGTTTCTACATAGTGTGTGCATCTTTTGGGGGGCTCCCTATTCTCTTTCATTAGTTTATTTATCTTTCCCTAAATCTTAACTATAGTATCTTAAATGCTATTGTTTATATCTGGTAGGGCAAATTTTTCCCAGTGTTGAGGTATAACTGACAAAAACTGTACATATTTAAGGTGTATGACATGATGTTTTGGTATACATATACATTGTGAAATTATTACCACAAACTAATGAACATAACACCTCACACGGTTACTTTATTTGCATGTGATGAGAACACTTAAGGGGTCTTCTCTATTAGCAAATTTCAAGTCCACAATACAGTATTATTAACTATAGTCACCATGCTGTATAAGTTCTGATCCTCAGAATTTACTCATCTTATAACTAAGTTTGTAGCCTTTGACTAATATCTCCCCATTTCCCCCACCCCTTACCCCCTAGCAACCACCAACCTACTCTGCTCTTATGAATTCAACTCTTCAGATTCTGTATATACATGAGATCATGCAGTATTTGTCTTTCTGTGTCTGGTTTATTTTACTTAGCATAATGCCCTCCAGTTTCATTCATGTTGCAAAATAGCAGAATTTCCTTCTTTTTAAGGCTGTGTGTGCATATATTTACATCTTTATAGTGTGTGTATATACACATATACATACATACATATATATATATCTCACATTACTTCATTCATTCATCCATCAGTGGACACTTAGGTGGTTTCCATATCTTGGCTATCATGAATAGTGCTACAATGCTACAGTATCATTTGAGATACTGATTTCATTTTCTTTGGATATATGCATATATACACAGAGGTAGGGTTGCTGGATCATATGGCAGTTCTATTTTTAATTTTTTGAGGAACCTCCATATTGTTTTTCATAGTCGCTGGACCATTTTGCATTCCCCGCAACAGTATACAAGGGATCCCTTTCTCCACATCCTCACAAACATTTGCTATCTTCTCTTTTTGATAACAGCCATTCTAACAGCTGTGAGCTGACAGTCCATTGTGGTTTTGATTTGAATTTACCTGATGACTAGTGTTGAACACCTTTTCAGATATATACCTGTTGGCCATTGTACGTCTTCTTAATTCTTTTGTTTCCTTTGCTGTGCAGAAGTTTTTTAGGCTGATGGACTCCCACTTGTCTATTTTTGCTTTCATTGCCTGTTTCCTAACTCTTGTTCTATGAACTTTATGTTTTTCTTATTTTCTCCAGTGATCTTGGAGGTATACATATTATTTTAGGTTCTACAAATGGTTATTATTTCTGTTTTTAAAATCTATATACTTGAATCTATTAATTACTAAGACACAACTAAACAATTTATTTTAGCTCCTGTTATATAAGATTAAGAATTCAGCACATTTCCCCCCTTATGTGAGACATCTCTTGGCCCTGCTTCCCATCCTTCGGACGCACTTTTACTCTAGCCACTGCTGTGACAGCCAAGTCCACCCAGGTGACACTGAAAGCATTTCACCTCAGCTGCACCATGCACCTTTTGTTTTTCTGCCCAGAGCTTCTCTAATATTGTATGACTGCACAGAACCCCTGTGGAAGCCCTCTACCTATTCACACATGCACAACAGCAATGTCCCATAAGTCAGCCTTAGATTAATAGGGATCAGATGTTAATGGATAAATGCTTTCCCCCTTTCTTTGAGCAGGCAAATTTGAGACCCGTTATATACAGCTTCTCAAGATTGCAGCAAAACTGAATTCCAGTCAACCCATAGCAGTGACCAATACCATAATGTACTTTTGCAATGACTTTTCCTCCTCTGTTTCTTTCTCCCTAGTTCCACTGCTTCCTTGGATCACTTTTCAAATAAATTACCTAGACAAAGTCTTTGACTCTATTTTGGGAGGTTACCCAGACAACAACACTTCTTCTTTTCCATCCCTTTCTAAAACTTCCCAAGCTCTGTTGACATAATTTGGGGTCTTAGAGTCATCATTAGTACAGAAAAGAAATCCTACTTACCAGGCTCTTCCAATCATATAACGATAGGCTCATATTAACGTCTACAGCCACTCAAGTCACCCCTCACCTAAGAGGAGGCATGCCTGCTACTTTCCTGTGCATCCAAAAAAAAGATCCACCACTGCTCAGAGGTAAAATCCAACTACAGACTTCCTGGCTCATGGGAGGTAATAGAGGTATGCAAAACTGCTAGACCATAATCTCTAGTACAATGGATCATTTGAAAGTCAACCTACTCCATTCAGAACTTCATAGGAGTGGCGCAGCTCCTCTTTCTGGCACTGAAAAATGAAAGGGAAACTAAACAGTAACTCACAAAACTGTAGATGAAACCCACCTCAATTCTTGCATTAATTGGGATCCTTTGATGGCAAATGAATGAAATCTAACAACAAAGTTCATTAACCTACCAAAAAGGGATTTAATGGTTCTTAAATGTCACTTAGAAGATAACAGAGCTGTCATCTGACATGAAAAAGCCCAGAGCTCAAAAAAGTCTGTAGTTAATCCCTCTTCCCACCACTTTCTCATCTCTCTCCCCCCTACCCCACCTACATCTCTCCTCTCTACCAAACATCTTCCTCTTCCTCTCTTTTCTTTGCCTGTAGCCCATCTTTCAGCTGTTTCTGTGGGTTGGTCTCATTTTCTCTTTCTGTAGATTGGCTTTCTCCTAGTGATAGAAAAGATGGCAACATCAGCTCAATGTTCACCACAGCCCCTGAGGTAATAGAAAATTGTATGGAACAACCAATAGATGCTATCCTGCTGGCTGCTCAGCACCCAAATACCCTTTTTCCAGTAGGAGGGAACTCTCAAAATAGGGCTCTGCAGCTCACTGCAGAAGCTTAAAGAGGAATAACAGGCATAAATTTCTCTGTTCTCTGGACGCCAGGGCACAAGCATAAGACCTGGGTGTAGCCACTCAGATTCTCCCAGCCAAGACCTTGAATCTAGAGGAAATAATGCAAAGGTATGAAAGCTGGAAATGACGCAGGATAGCTGCAGCAACATGGTGTGGTGGTGAGTGTTCAGTGACATGGTGGCAAGTGTCTAGGGGCCACAGAATCCAGGAGCAGAGCCAAACCATTAGAGGTGGTGTTAGCAGGGACATCTTAAGACTGAAACTGTCTTGCTTCCAATGAGCCCAAGCTTAATCTCCAGCCTTCCACTTGGTTGTATAAACTCCCTGATACCCTCCCAATAACTTACTTCTCAAAATACTAACCAAAGTAGGTTTCTATTGTTTATAAAAATGAATTCTGGCGAGTACAGCAGCCACATTTTCCAGCTGCAGAAAAAAGTTTCATAGGCTTATTGCTGGCCTGGTCTGATCATATGCCCACAACTGTTTTGTCTATTATGAGAATGAGGTGAAAGGGGGTGGGAATGGCAAGTGAGGAGTGGGAAATGTGCTGAGCAGCCCCTGCAACAACTATTAGGACTGAACAATCTTAACCTTCCTTTATAAACATGAACATGTAATGAAAAATCACCAGTCATGTGAAGGAAATCAGATGCTCCACAGAGTGGAGGCAAGGTGACCAATGAAAGCAAATGACTCTCCTCTGAAACAGTTTATGCAAAAAGTACAGAACTTAAAAACAAACATTGTGTTCCATGAGATTCCAAAAGACTGTAGTATGCAGAAGAGACTAAAACTCCAGAGAGGTCCAAGGTTCTGAAGATTCTAGACCTGTCCTTTTCTCTTTCTTTCTCTCTCTTTTTTTTTTTAATTGACTTTTTTTTAGAGAGAGGGGAAGGGAGGAGAGATAGAAACATTGATGAAAGAGAAACATGGATCCATTGTCCCGTACTGGGGATCAAGCCTGCAACCCGGGCATGTGCCCTGACCTGGAATCAAACTGGTGACCTCTTGGTGTATGGAAATGCTCCAATCAGATCTTTAGCTGTGGAGAGCACAACTGACAGCCCAGCTACTGCCCTCTGGATCAATCACATTTGCACAGAGGCCAGGCTTTCTAAGGCTGCTTCTAGTCAATGACCGAGCATGGCAGAGGGAGCACACCCATTCTGGCAAACTGCAGTATTCTTTCAGCTAGGAAGTTTGACCTGAGGACTCCCCACTGGCAAAATCAAACCTTTCTTGGAGCTGCATTTCAAACTTCCTACCTGACCCTCCTTCCTTTCAGAGGTGTCAGCTGCATTGTGGTCTGCAAGCTCCCCCTGCCTGCCCCTGCTCCCTCCATAATAAACTGCTTGCACATCTAATATTGTGTTGGTGTCTGCTTCTTGGTATACCCAAATTAACAGAATCAGGACCTCCAGAAACAAACCTTGAGGTGAGAATTTGTGAGCAAATGACTTAGAAAGGTGATCTCAAAAGAAACCAGTAAGGGGAAGAGAGAAACAGGACAGGATATGGGAATAAGCCAAGCAATGGTACAATTTCAGGCAAAATCTCTGCCTCCTCCTATAAGGAAGCTAGACTTACCAGGGAAAGGAGGCATCCACTATTCTATTTCTCATCTTGAATTATGCTCATCCATTTTCCAACCAAGCTCACCAAACAGGATTTTACCATGTATACTAGATAATGATATACACAGTACTTAAAATGTAATAAAATAATAATACTGCATATTTAATCCAAATTGTACCTGTGCCCAGCAGATAATAGGCACTCAATAAATATGTCGAATGAATAGTACATTAATACAAAATGCTTTAAAATTGCCACCATTCTATAAAAATACAGCACCTACAGTTTTCATGTATTTCCTCTTTTTCCACAAAAATATTCACAAAGTGCCATCCCTCTCCCATTATATTTCTTCCCAGTTGCATTCCTTTCCCAAATAAGGAGTCTCATTCTTTTTGCTCAGCTTTTCCTCTCAAACATCAGTTCCCTGTCAATATAATTCTTTCAATCCATTCAAATCACAAAGAGAGAGAAAGGAAAAGATGGCAAAGGCCCAGAACCTGAACCAACAAAAGCTGCAATCCAGCATCCTAGTGGTTAACTGGTGAGTTTGGAGCAAAGTTTCCTTTTGCCTAGGCTAGAGCATCAATACGAGAAAAGCAGATTACGCTGCCCCTGGTCCTTTTCGCCTAGATCTCACCACTGCCATGGTGAGATCCAACTGGACTCACACAGAGGAAAAGAAGAGGAATAACAGCGTGAATGCTCAGAGCTGGTCAAAACCACTCAGCCTAGAATTTGCCGTGGAGGATATTTCCTAACAGGGAGGCAATGCCTTGTTCATCTTACCTTCATTGGCATAAGAGAAAAAACAAGTGCACAATAAATCTCAGGGAAGAGGTTACTTTTTACTAGATGTCTGCCCTTTTTATTATTACATACTTTAAAAAAACTCATAATGTGTTTCTGATGATACTATGACCCTTAACATTACCCACCTGTAAGGAAATAACTTATGAGACATTAACTAGGCCAATGTGTTACTAAAGATTCAAGAGTTAAGAACAAATACAGGCTTTGGGATTAAAGGCACGCTCAAATCCCAAACTAGCTTTCTCTAGCCATGTGACCTAGGAAAAAGCAGCCTATTTCTTCACCGACATATAACTATGTACAATGTTGTTGTAAGGAGTAGAAATAGTACAAGAAAAGTGTCTGGTTCATAGAAGGTGCTCAATAAAACTTATTACTACAGTATAACCTAGTGTAAAGAGCATGAAATTTGGAATCAAAAGCCCTGGGTAATCTCATTTCACCAGTTATGTCCATCAAGAGCCCCATCTCTTTGAGCTTGCTTCCTCATGTGTAAAATGGACCTAACAGTTGTATTATCCACCTCAAAATATCACTTAGAGGGTAAAATGAGGTATCATATGTTAAGTCCATTGGGAATTATAAAGCATTTATTAAAGCGATCTAAACGCTAAAGTATTTTTACTGTACTGATTTTGATGGACATCTTTTTAAAATGCATTACCTACTACTTCCTGGCTTTTTAAAATATAATCTTATCTTGAGGTCTCAAATCACACTGATATCTGTGATATCTTTGCCCTTTTTAAGCTATCTGGATCAGACTGATGTTTTTAAGGATTGTGGGGGTTTTTTTACTTTGTACATAAAATCTAGCATTTTAACCATTTTAAGTGTACAATTCAGTGGCATTAAGTACATTCACATTGTTGTGTAACCATCACCTCTATCCATCTCCAGAACTCTTTCATCACACCAAGCCAAAACCTGTACCCATTAAACAGTAACGCCTCATTATCCCCTGAAGATTGCTGCTTTTTTCCCTACTGTTTATCTGGTGTTTCACTTGGCAGCAAAATCGTTCATTTCTCTCCATTCCCCCAAATATACTGCCAGCTATAACTTGGTAGGAAGCGTAAAAGCCATTTTTAAACCTATAGCATTCTTTGACCTCAAACATTAATACAATCTGGTTCCAACTTGGTTGTTCAGGCTTCTTTCTGTTCAGAACCCAGTGTTAAAGTAGACAGCTATCTCTCACTATGCTTTCTCTTCTCTACACCTTTGCTCGTACCACTCTCTCCATGAGGAATGTCCTTCCCACTACCTATGTCCATTGGAATTCTTCTGGGTCCAGCTCATATTCTATCTTCTCCATGAAGGCTCCTTGACCACCTCATCCGGTAGCGATTTCTTTCTCCTTTGAACTCTTACAACAGCTATTATCTAAATTACTTATGATAGAAATTGTATGCATACTATAATTGTTTCTTTTATGTCAACCAAACTAAGAGCTTCTCAAAACAGGTTAAGATTTATTATTTTGTTCATTCGTTTATATTTATTATTCTTTCAACAAATACTGTCCATTGTGTACAATATACCCAACATATGTTTGCTAAATAATAGAATTCTAAGCGGCTGGGCTTTGATAGATGCGTCAGTAAACTTCAGCTCTTATGTTTGGATTTTTGTAAAAATATATATATATTATTTTTCTCAGGTCTCAGTTGTGCTCTAGATAATCATCTGTAATATGATTATTACAGCTGCCTATTAAATCAGTTAATACCAGTTTATTTTGCCAATTTTGAGATTTGTTACACAATCAAACCTGAATGATTCTGTTGACTCTAAAAAAGACTGCAGTGCTCCAGGTGGCCATCGTTGTTCACAATTCCCACTTACAGGCGACACTACGCAAAGTTATCTTTTTGTTGACTTCCCGCCTTCTCTTCCCGTATTCTCAGCGGATGCCAATGAAGCTCAGGGAAAGCATACTTAACTTTCTTCTTTTAGGGACACGTGGAAGGGAACAAGAACCGACAGAAATTTCTTCGCACTTAGGTCAATACATAATTTCTCTCCCCACCGCATAACTCCAACTAAGAAAGTTCCTGCTACTTGGCTTCTGCTTAGCCCTGCCTCTCCGGGGCGAGGAGACAAGGGGGGAAACTGGTAAGGAGACGGGTTTTTGCAGGGGTGCCTCTACCCCGCACGCGGAGCCCCCCACTTTCCTATCAGCGCAGAGTGCGGCGTTCCTCCTCCGTCTTTCTTTCTGTAGAGGCCTATATATGCCAGCAGAGTTAACTCATTCCAAGATATTAACAATAGCCCTTATATTGCTTTACAAGCCACACCTGCATTATTTCATTAGCGCTTTTCAACAGCGCTGTGACACAGGCATTATTTCTATTTCAAGGAGGAGTGAACTGCGGCTGCCGAGCTACAGGGCTGATGCGTACACCCGGATCTGAGACGACTCCTTGGGCGAGAATGACTGCGGCCCCGCAGCCCACGGCCACGGCCTCCCCCGCCCGGAGCTTGCCCAGATAACGCGCCGGCGCTGGGCTCCCGGGCGGCGGTTACCCTCCCGCGCGGGGCGCTGAGCCGTCACTAGCCCGGCGGCCCCAAACCAGGAAAACCCGCCGCCGCGCGCGTCAGGCCCAGTCCCCGCCCCGCGGCGCAGAGCTTACAGGGCGCGGCCGCCCAGAGGCCGTCACCCCAGTGGTTACCCCCGAACCCGGACTCGGCATGGTGCGGTTGGCTCAGCTCCCAACGCCCACCTGCATTCGGTCACCACGGAAGCTCCCAATGGCCAGCCGTCCCGCCCCTCGGCTCGCAGGCCGCTCTAGCCGCACACCGAGCCGGTGATCTCGTTGCTCCCGGCCTGACGTCACCGGTCTGCGCCGCAGCGCGGTGGCGGGCACGCGCAGCCGAGAAGATGTCTCCGACGCCGCCGCTCTTCAGTTTACCCGAAGCGCGGACGCGGTTCACGGTGAGTGGGGGGCGGGAGGGTGCGAGCTGGCCCCGGCGCTACTCTTTGCCCCCCTCTCCCTGAAATTATTGGGATTTTGCCCTGGGGTAAAGAGGCGACAGAAGTGTGTACGCCGCAGCGTTGGCGCTGCCCCCGTCGGGGCTGGGAGGGGGAAAGGCGATTTACCTGCCTCTCCCGCGCCTTTGCCGTCCGCTTCCGCCACCCCGCCGGCGGGATCCGGGACCCCACGTTCTGGGCGCCCTGCTTGAAGGGCTCGTCCGCGGATTGTGACTCGTGTGGTCCAGCTCTTCTGCTGAGCTCGCTTAGCCGGGCAGGTGTTTCCAGAACTGGGAGGGCGCTGCTGAAAAGGGGAGGGTCGAAGTGGTTTTAGCCCAAAAAACTGGCTCCCGCCCCGCCTCCTAATTTCCAGGTGGTGGTTCTGCGGCTTATTCACACCTTTAACCCTCCGTATCTCACTCCTAAGAGGTCGATTAAGAGGTCGTAAGTGGAAAAGGCGAACAGATCAGCTTGGGAAGGGTTGCCAGATGTCATCTTATTCTTAGACACTGGGGAAGAGTAGTTTTAGCATTTGAGAAACACCTTATGTTAGCTTACTTAACTCTTAGCACTGTTTTTACCAGATTATATGTTGTTTATGTCACCAGAATTACTTCTGTGCATTTTGCTGTAATCTCTGGTGCTTTGAAATTCTGCTAAGAGTAATTGTTAGGAATATCCAAGATCATATTAGCCCTGGGAAGGACCACTTAATTGGAGATCATCTAGTATAGTGCTTCTTCAGCTTCAGTGTGTGGTGGGATCTCCTGGAGATATGTATTGAAAAATATAAATTCTGATTCAGTAGGTTTGGAGTGGGGTGTGAATTTTTGCCTTTCTAACAAGTTCCCAGGTGATGCCACTTCTGCTGCAGGTGGTAAGGATCTACAACAACCCTCTTGTGTAACTGGTGAGGAAAATGAAGCATTAAGGCAGAGATGGGAGAAGTATAAACACCTGCAAAATCATTTGGTCTGGCCCTGCCAAGGCAGCCGCAGGCAGGACTTGAAATTCAATCCATCTGGGGGCTTTTTTCATAGCTAACCTAAGTTGATAATATTGCATGGCCCAAGAATGATGTTATAAATATCCAAGTGGTCCTTGGCAGAAAAAAGGTTCTCCGCCCGTGCATGTTAAGGGATTTGCCCAAGATGACAGCCTATTCTTGACAGAGTCAGGAATGGACATTTCCAGTATAAATCTAACTCCTTGAGGTAATAAGATGACTTTTTAACTGTAAGTGAATTTTCACAGAAGGAACGACTGCCACATTTTTGTCTTTCAATTATGACTACTATAAGATAATCAGCAGGTATTTATTCAGTGTTTACTGTGTGTGAGGCACTGTGCTGAGCAAGCTACCTAGAGGAGGTAGGACTTGAGATGGGTCCTGAAGAATGGACAGTTTGTATGAACAGGTGGAAATAAGAACATGAATGTATGACTACACTAGAGTGAGCTTGGTAGAAAATCATGGGAGGAAATGGCTAGACCTCACTGAAGAGTCTGTGTCTGTGGGGGGGTAGGAAATTAGATTGGATAGATTAGGATATTATCATCAAGGACCTTGAGAGGAGATATGAAAACTCAAAACCAAAATCTGTAAATAAGAAGCCATTGGAGACTTTTTTTTAAAAAAAAAGCAAAATATTCTCATGAATGTAGTGTTTAAAGAGACGGTAGGAGGGAAAAACTGGAATGAGAAAGTCAAGCCAGAAAACTCTTGCTAGGTTTAAAGCAATGAGAGTGTGTATCAGTAAGTGGCCTTTGAATAAGAACTACTGATAAAATGACTGGTAAGTAATTTTTCCCAGTTACAAACTTTTTTTTAGTTGGACATAATATTAAAAAATGACATTTTTCAGTAAATAATAAGCAAAAATCTTTCCATTTATTTACTGTTTTTATCTTCTAGAAGTCTACCAGAGAGGCCCTGAACAACAAAAATATCAAGCCATTGTTGAATACCTTCAGCCAGTTACCTGGCAGGTAAGGCATTGATATCTCTGAAATATGCTTGCCTGAATCTTTATGCTTACCTGTACTGTTTTAAAACATCAAAGTGTCTTTTGTTTTTAATAGTGAAAATGAAAAAAAATGTACCCTTGACCAAGCTTTCAGAGGTGTTCTAGAAGAAGAAATTGTAAGTATATTTTTATTTATTGTTAAGATTTTGCTGGCAGATTAATAAACTATGCCATTTTTAAAATTGTCTTTATTCTTAGAATGAATAAGTATGATTACTTCTTCTAGAGTGAGCTCGCTACTTTTTAAAAGCTGACTTGATTATAGTATAGGAGTTATGTAATAATTAAGGATTTTGACAGCACAAGTGCAATTTAAGGGTTTGGTTTAATAAATGAAGAGAGCTCTCTCTAAGTGAATAGTATGAGAAAAGTGTCTTTCTGAGTAAGAACTAGAATTTGAAGTTGGACCTTCTCCCTTTGCTGTATGAACAGTGTGACACATCCTGAAGTTGCACGAAAAGTCCAGTCCAAGAATGTTCAGCATGGGAACTGGGGTTCCATGCTCTCATTTTTTTATGACATCCCTCTCATCAACATAAAAAAATAGCACCTATCAAGCTTCAGTTGATAAATTTACTCTAAAAATGAAAAATCTGAATTTATTTAACATTAGTGGAGCACCCAGATGAAAGGGAAAGTTTCAAAAGTTTATTCTTGGTTAAGTGAAGGCTGAATCCCAAGAAGGTAGATCTTTTTCTTGTGATAAAACTGTGTCACATTCTTTGGGGCAATTCTGCATCAAAATTCATTCTTTCCTCTTCTTCAGGCCTACATACTGACCTTTGTGAGGCATTGGGCAAGTTACTTTGCTTTCCTGGTCCTCTGTTTCGTTTGTAAGAAGGCAAATACCATTCTTTCAAGGTGGTTGTGTAAAACAACAGTTAATGAACTGGTTTTTATGATGTTAACCGAACCTAGGTACTACTTCACTTCTATTAAAACCCTCCCTCATGCCCAGCTGGGCGTGGCTCAGCAGTGGAGCATTGACCTAGGATCCAGGCCATCAGGGTTCGATTCCCGGTCAGGGCCCAGGTTGCAGGCTCCATCCCCAGTCAGGGGCGTGCAGAAGGCAGCCAATCAATGACTCTCGTCATTGATGTTTCTATCTCTTGCTCCCTCTCCCTTCCTCTCTCTGAAATCAATAAAGATATATTTAAAACCCTCCGTCAGACATATTGATGCACAAGTACAATTCATTCTCCAGGCCCTGCCTTTGCCCTGTGCCATTCATTGAGTTATGGCATCAGTACTTCTGTCCTTGATTAGCTTACAGCCTTAATCATGCTAATGTAACCATTTTTGTAAGACCATTGGAATTTAAGTGAATTGCCTGCTTCTTATTCACTTGATATACTTCTACGATTAGTAAACTATTACTATTCATTGTTTGTATTTTCATCTTAAAAATAAGTTTATCTTCTGTGAGAAATATCTTTATCCCATATTTGTGATAATCAGTTGTCAGAGTATGTTTTTATTGTTAATCAAATTAGTCTGAACTCTGGCTCCTAAATTAAATTGTTTTCTCCTCTGTTGGTAGATAAATCATTCATCGTGTGAAAATGTTTTAGCTATTATTTCCCTTGCTATTGGGGGAGTAACTGAAGGTAAGTATGGGTTTTATTTTTTAAGTAATCTTGGACATGATATGCTTTATTTAAAACTTTTTCTCAGCCCTGGCCGGGTGGCTCTCTAATCTTGGGCAAGTTATTTAACTTCTCTGTGTCTCAGTTTTCCCATTCTGTAAACTAGAGATAATATTATCAACCTCATAGGGTTAAATGTGTTAGTATATGTGTGCCTGACATATAGTAAATGCTCTAGAAGTGTTATCAAGAATAATTATAATTCTAATGAGTGCACATTACCAAAGCTTGAGTATGTCCTGTTTGGGGACTTTTAGGTTCCTCTCATTTCTTGTCTGTTAAAAGCTTATTAGGATTGACAAATTGTACCTTAAAGATATTCTTTAGAATGATTTTGCGTGGGCTATTTTACTTGACAGTATTTTAAACTTTTTTCCCCTTCATTTTTGCTTGTGCTCCACTTAAAGGTATTTGTACCGCATCTACACCTTTTGTATTGTTGGGAGATGTTTTGGATTGTCTTCCTTTGGATCAGTGTGACACGATATTCACTTTTGTGGAAAAAAATGTTGCTACTTGGAAATCAGTAAGTTCCTTAGATTCTTTTTCTACTAACATTATCTCTCTATTATCCAGAATTATGAGGGTAGATTTTATTTTGCTTGTATTTTTAATATTGCTGATTGCCAAAAAGTTGGTCCCTATGAAAGAATTACATATTCTGCTCTCTTGGGGGAGGCAAGTAAGAGTCATTTATGGAGAAAAAGTTAACGTACAAAGTTTTACTTATTAGTAATAATAGTTAACTAGAAAATGTACACTTTCACATATTTAAAACAGTTTCTTAGTATTATGTCTTATATATCTGAAAATATTTTTATTTCATTAAAAATGTTATTTGCCCAGAAAAAGTGGAAGTGGCATAGCAGATTCTCAGTGCATGTTAGTATTCTCTGGTATTTTACTTCCTGTGACTTATTGAGGACTATGCAACAACTTCTGAACTGTAGTAATTATTTCTGTCTTAATTTCAGAATACATTTTATTCTGCTGGGAAAAATTATTTACTACGTATGTGCAATGGTAGGTAATTCAATGGTAAATGATTGTTTTCTAAAATGTAAATACTGTATGGTTAGAAAAACAGTTGGTTAAATTAACCACGAGTAATAAATTTTTAAAAATAGATTAACATCTTCATTTTTAAATAAATCTGACTTATTAAAACTGATCATTGACTTTGAACTGTTCCTTTTCTGTATTGAAACGTAGTGAAAACCCCAAAAATGATAAAACTTATCTTACCCATGTTAAACTTATTTTATTTCTAATTTTTTAGTGCTTTTTTTGACAATAGTTTCTACCTCCATCTTGAGAACTACTGCTTTAGGAAAATACTCTTAACAAACTGGTTAAAAAACTTGGGTATGAATGTAAAAGAAGATTGATCTCTTCTGTATAACCTTCATTTCCATATATTGTTAGATCTCTTAAGAAGATTATCAAAATCCCAGAATACAGTCTTCTGTGGGCGAATTCAACTCTTTTTGGCCAGGCTTTTCCCTTTATCTGAGAAATCAGGTAAGCTTTTTTTTTACATTAAACAAGTGCTTTGCTGGAAAATCTTTCCCAGTTTTTAATGGATTAGAATCTGTCGGGATGACAACAAGAAATGGTTCTAAAATGTTAAAAGATAGCATAGAAAATTGTCACTTTATTATTTTTTTGTTTTACTTGTAAATACTTATACTAGTTCTAGTATATGATATAGATAACCCTAAAAAGAAGGTCATTGATTCTTTAAGTTCAAAGCTTAATACGAATGTGCAGTTGAATCATGCTGAAATATGTAGATATGAACCATCATGTTTTTATTTCATTTCATAATGTATGCCTATTTTTCTGCTTCCTTTTTCTCCCTAAATCACTACTATTTAGTCACATGTATCTCCCTTCAATTTCTTTTGCCTTTTTTCCACTGTGAAATATATAGAAATATAAACATATAGAAAAGTGCTTAAAGTAAATATATAGAATAATTATGAAGCAAATACTGTGTAACCGCTATCCAGGTCCGGAAATGGAACACTGCCAGTTCTTCAGAGTCCTCCACAGCCTGTTTAAATATGCCAGATTTTAATATCTTTTTGCTTCAGGCTTCCCTTCTTTAATATCAGGCTAATATAGCGCCTACTTTATATGTTATAAGGATTAAGTGAATTAAAATATGTGAAGAGCTTGCAACAGCATGCGTGTGGTAAGACCTATAGTATATGTTAGCACTGGTTTTTTGTGCTTTTTGTCGTGCTAGATCTGTATTGGGTTTTTTTCTTTCCTACTTATTTAATGTGATCAGGATTAATCTAGATTTACCAGTGTATTTACTACTTGTATTTCTGACCTTCTGTTTGTGGTCATTTTCTCCTTTCACTTTTCTTTAGTGCAAGTCTGTGTTATGTCTGAAAATCTTTATATCTTTATTTTTGAATGGTTCAGTAAAGACAAGTTTTAGGTTGGCACTAGGTACAGGATTTTATTTCATGGAAGATAATCATTACTTTCCTTTTATCTTGCATTATTGTGTAGACAAGGCAAATGTCAGTCGAACTCCTTTGAAGATAATTTTGTTTCTCTGTTTGCTCTTTAAGATTGGGGGGGGGTTCAGTTTTACTATAGTATATAGTAAGCATAGATTTCTTTTTACTTATGCTTCATATTTGTAGGTATCTTGAATCTGGATTGATATCCTTAAGTTTGTAAAAATTTTAGCCATGATTTCTTGAAATACTGTGTATGCCTCTTTTTCTAGAACTTCAATAAACATCCTTATACCTTCTCACTATGTCCTCAGTTTTGTATGCTTTCTATATTTTCATCTCTTTGTCTATCACATTCTAAATAATTTCTTCAGAACTGGTTTCCAGTTCACTACTTCTCTCTTTAGCTATGAATAATCTGTTGAATGAGTTCTTAATTTCAGTTATTGTATTTTCCATTTCTAGAAGGTCTTTTTAAAATCTACTATGTCTCTTTTTAGTTTCTTCTTCCCTGTTGATATTTTCAAATTTATTTTTTAGTTTTTAACCAAGGTAAGCATTGTTATTGTTATTTTCTGTGTCTGATGATTCCAGTACTTTAAGTCTTTGTGAGTCTACCTCTAGTGTCTGTTTCTACTGTTTCTCACTCTTTATGTCTTATCTCTTTGTGTGTCTGGTTAGTGTTGGATGTTATATTTGAGAATATATTTGAGGAAATAATTTTGAGACTTAAGATAGATACCTTTCTCCAGATACAGTTTTCATTACTTCTGTAGTAAAGGCACCTTTAGAAGGGGGCTACTACTAGTCCAAGATTGACTTAATCCAGCCCAGCTCAAGGTCTGCAGTTCCTTAGATCGTCAAAAGAGTTAGTGCTAGACTGCAGATTGTTTTTTCCATACCTGATGATGTAGCCTACAAGTTCCCAGCCTTGAAGATGGTTGTGGTGGGAAATACTAGGTTCCCCACTTTCCTTGGGCCTGGAAGTTCTCTTTTATATCCTTGCTTCAGGAAGCTGCTAGTTCAGTTTTGCAACTCATTCCTCCTATTTGGTGGATGTCCTCAAGACAAGTGGCTTTCAGGGCTAAATGATGCATTGCCTATCTTTTTTGCCTTCTGGATTTTTGACAGATATTCCTTACTACCTTGCCAGGTATTTACTATTTTTTTTTTTTTTTTAAATATATCTTTATTGGTTTCAGAGAGAGGACAGGAGAGGGAGAGAGAGAGATAGAAACATCAATGATGAGAGAGTCATTGATCAAGCCCGCAGCCCGGGCATGTGCCCTGACCGGGAATCGAACCCTGATTGCCTGGATCCTAGGTCAACGTTCAACCGCTGAGCCACGCCCAGCTGGGCGATATTTACTATTTTTAAGGAAATCATTTTTCTATTTTATTGCCCAGAACAGTGATATGAACATGGTTTATGATCTGTAAATATTTATAGAATTAATGTAATTTATCCAGGTTTTTAGTTGTCTTTTAGTTGTCATGGAGGGTTAATCTGAATTAATTGATTAGCCTTCCATTACTGGAAATTTACCTTTTTTTAAATTACATATTTGGGGCTACTTTATTGAGATGTGAATTAACATACCTTAAAATTCACTATTTAAAGTGTACAATTCATTGTTCTTTAGGATATTCACAAGGTTGTGCAGCTGTCACATATTTATCTGATTCTAATTTTAGAACATTTTTTCTTCTAAGAGGAACCTGTATTCATTAACTGTCAATCCCACTTACCACCATCCTTACCTTTCCCCCAAGCCTTAAACAACCATTAATCTAATTCTCTGTCTCCATAGATTTTCCTATTTTGGACATTTAAAAAATAGAATAATACAATATGTGGTCTTTTGTGACTGGCTTCCCCCCCTTCCATTGAATTTATTGGGGTGACACTAGTTAACAAAATTGTAGAAGTTTCGAGTGCACAGTTCTATAATACATCATCTATACACTGTATTGTGTGTTCACCACCCCAAGTCAAGTCTCTGTCCATCACCATTTTGGCTCTTTTAACTTAGCATAATATTTTCAAGATTCATCTGCCTTGAATGTATCACTAATCCATTTCTTTTTGTGGCCAAATATTCTCTCTAAAGATATACTACATTTTAGCCCGGCCAGGCGTGGCTCAGCGGTTGAACGTCGACCTAGGATCCAGGCGATCGGGGTTCGATTCCCGGTCAGGGCACATGCCCAGGTTGTGGGCTCGATCAATGACTCTCTCATCATTGATGTTTTTATCTCTCTCTCCCTCTCCTCTCTCTGAAATCAATAAAGATATATTTAAATATATATATATACACACACTACATTTTGTTTATCTGTTCATCGATTGGTGGACATTTGGGTTGTTTCCAGTTTTTGGCTATTATGAATAATGCTGCTGTGAACATTTGTGTACAGGTTTTTGCGTGAGCATGTTTTCATTTCTCTTGGGAATGTACTTAGAGTGAAATTGCTGGGTCGTATGGTAACTCTCTAAATTCTTGAGGAACAACCAAACTGTTTTCCAACTAGGCTGTACCATTTCACAATCCTATCATCAGCGCATGTGGGTTTCAGTTTCTTTACATCCTCACTAACACTTGTCTCTTTTTTATTATAGTCATCCTAAGGGGGATAAAGTGATATTTCATTATGGTTTTGATTTGCATTTTCCTAATGACTAGAGATTTAAAGTTATTTGTATGTCTTCTTTAAAGAATTGTCTATTCAAATTATTTGCCCATTTTTAAAATTGGGTTGTCTTTGAGCACCTAATCTAAACCTGCCACTCTATTCACACATTATCATCACTTGATTACAAATCTCTTAGCATTTAATACCATCTGGCATTTTTAGTGTATTTGTGGTGTTTACCTCTGTATTCTGTTCCTAGAAGAGTGCCAGCTACCTAGTCACTGTTTCAGTATTTGGCGAATGAAGGCCCTATCTCTTCGTGAAATGAAGTACGCCCCCTCATAAGTACTAAGGTTTCAATTCCTAGCCATTCTTTTGTCCTTCTTGGTTATCTCCAACCTCCACTCACATCATTTTTTTAGAAAATACTTTAGATCTCTTTTTTAATACTGCATTTCCAAATTGACAAGACATAGAGAAACCACTTTTTTCTTCCTCTTACTAACTATTTGAAAGGTTAACAATATATTGCTAAAGACACCTTGAAACTATATATATATATATATATATATATATATATATATATATATATATATATATATCTTTTTTTTAATCCTCACCCAAGGATATGTTTTGATTGATTTTAGAGAGGGGAAGGGAGAGAGAAAACACTGATGTGAGAGAGAAACAGCAATTGATTGCCTTCCGTACACACCCTGACCGGGGATTGAACCGGAAACCTGGGTTTGTGCCCTGACCAGGAATTGAACTAGCAGCCTTTTGGTGTACAGGACAGTGCTCCAACTAACTGAGCCACCTAGCCAGGGTTATATATGTCTTTTAATAAATTATATTTTTAAATTTTTTTAACTTATAAAAGGAAACAACCTCATTTCAGAAAATTGGAAAGTGAAGGAAAAAACTATCCATAATCCTACCACCCTAACATAAACTAGGGTGGCATTTTGGGATATTTTCTTATAGTATTTTTTTCTATTTTTTTTCCTTTCTTTTTGACATTTACATATGCTTGACCTAGAGTATATTCCAGGACTTTCAAAAGGCCATTTTAGCATGTAATTTACCGATTAAATATAATAAAGGATGACTGAAATTTTTTACTTAAAGAGAATTATGGCATTTGCTATATATTAAGTAATAAATAGAGAATAGACAAAAGTATTTAAGTAATCAAAGCTGCATGATCAGCCAGGTTGATTCACTAGCTCAATGACTTGATCTAGCATACTAGCTTTTTTTAAACTTTTTGTTTTTAAATAACTTTAAACTTGAAGACTTGCAAAGATAGTATAGAGAGTATCTCAGTCACCTTCACCTAATGTTATCCTCTTATATAACTATGGTACTATTATCAAAAATGAAAAATCAACATTGGTACAGGACTGTTAACTACAGAGTTTATTTGGATTTTACCAATTTTATCACTACTTTCTTTTTTCTCTTTAAAGATCTAATCCAGGATCCCACATTGCGTTTATTTGTCTTGTTGCTTCAATCTCCCCAGTCAGTGAGAGTTGTTCAGTCTTTGCTCATGACTGTGACACTTTTATTTATTTTTTATTTACTTATTTTAAATATATCTTTATTGATTTCAGAGAGAGGAAGGGAGGAGAGAGAGAGATAGAAACATCAATGATGAAAGAGTCATTGATCGGCTGCCTCCTGCACGCCCCCGACTGGGGATCGAGCCTGCAACGTGGGCAAGTGCCCTGACTAGGAATCGAACTGCAATCTCCTGTATCCTAGGTCAGTGCTCAACCAATGAGCCACGCCTGGCCGCACAGGACCGTGACACTTTTAAAGACCACTGCTCACATATTTTGTTGAATGCCCTTCAATTTATGTTTTCTGTTTTTTCATAATTAGATTAAGGTTATGGATTTGTTGGAAGAAGACCACTGAGATGATGTGCCCTTCAAAGTGTATCATTTCAACATGACGTTGATATGCTTATTACTGATGATATTACCCTTGATCACCATATTTCTCTGCTGCAAAGTTACTGTTTTTCCCTTTGTAGTTAATATTTGGAAGGAGATACTTCGAGACTATGCAAATACCCTTTTTCTCCTTAGACCTTTGCCCATTTGTTTTAGTAGTACATATTCATCAGTGGATCTTGCCTACAGTGATTGCTATTAGGTTGTCCTGTTGGTGATTATCTATTTCTTGCATTCCTTCTACATTTACTAACTGGGATTCTTCTATAAGGAAGAGTTGTCTCCTCTTTCTCATTTACTTATTAATTCAGTCATCTTTTTCAGTATGAACTCATGGGTATTTATTTTATTCTCTGGGTTATAATCCCATAGTATCATTATTTACTTTGTACTCAAGTTGTTCTAGTTTTGCCCAGTGGGATTTCTTTCAAGTTTTCCTGATAGGAGGAGATAGTCCAGGCTCATCTTGTATTTTTCCTGCCCCAGCTCTAGAATCACCCACTTCTCCAAAGAGTCTGATTTCTTGTGTTTAAGAATGGTATACTTAGCCTGGTCGGGCGTGGCTCAGCGATTGAGCATTGGCCTAGGATCCAGGAGATCGGGGTTCAATTCTTGGTCAGGGCACATGCCTGGGTTGCGGGCTCGATCCCCAGTCGGGGGCGTGCAGGAGGCAGCCAGTCAATGATTCTCTCATCATTGATGTTTCTCTCTCTCTCTCTCTCTCCTTCCCTCTCTCTGAAATCAATAAAGATGAAAAAAAAGAATGGTACGCTTAGAAGCCAAATATGCTAATTGCTACTCGAGTGTCTTTCTAGGTCCTCTCAGTGGACAGCTAGGAAAGATATGTATGTATACAAACTTGTGTATATATACACATCTATATTTCTGTATCTATCAGAAAGAGGTTCCTGGACCCAATTTCAACATGGGGGACAGGGGTTGCCCCGCTCAACAAGCAGTTGAATTCAACTAAATTCTGACACTGTGTACTCAGAGCATCAGATTCCACAGGTTAAAGGCTCAGTCCCACAGGATTGCCCTCTACTTCAGATGCCAGTCACAAGCCCAGGTTTTTAGCTGTGCTTCTGAACTGGCTATAAATCAGAGGTTCCCACGCACCCCTGGTTGGGTTCAGTTAATTTGCTATAATGGCTCACAGAACTCAGGAAAACGTGTTTACTTACTAGATTACTGATTTATTACAGAGGATGTTAAAGAATATGAATCAGCAGTCAGAGGAAGAGATACATAGGGCAAGGTCCCAAACAAAGGAGCTTCTGTCCTCGTGGAGCTGGGACCCAGCATGGTGGCACATAGAAGCATTCTGCTTCCCCAACTTGGAAGCTCTGCGAAAAAGAGGGCAGTGAACTGCCCTTTTGGATTTTTATGGAGGCTTCATTACATAGTCATGACGGACTGTCACTGGCCACTGCTGATTGGTTCAATGTCAAGCCTTTCCCTCCCCAGAAATCAGGGTAGGACTGAAAGTTCAATCCTCTAATCATCTGTTTGGCTCTACTGGCAAACAACACCCACCTTTGGGTCCAAAATGTACTCCTTTAACATAAAAGAGACACCATTGTCGCTCTCTCATTGCTTAGGAAATTCCAAGTGGTTTGGAAGCTGTGAGCCAGGAACTCTGGATGAAGACCAGATATATCAAAAATATATTTTGATCATCTGAATGACCAAATATATATGTTTCTTATAAATCACAGTATCACACTGTCTCTCTGTATATTTTAAAATAACCCAGAGCAAAAACCATGAGATTATACTAATATTCTGAGTTTATCCAGCACCAGTAGACCTGCTTATTTATAACTTCTTTCTCTGACACTGAGAAACTTGGGTCTCATTAACTACAATGTATTTCCCATAGATATTGTTATACTCTCACCTTTTGATTAATACAGTTTTTATCTGTGATTTAGCAGTATTATAAGTTACTATACATTGCATTGTATAAAATTGTCCTTAAATATTCATGAATAATAAGGAACAACTATGTTGCATGTAGAATTTTGTGTGCTCTAGAGGCGCCTCTGAGAAATGAATTTTAGAAAGGATTTGAAAATCCAGGTGTGGTGTTATTTCTAATTTGATCTTTTGCTTAATTATGGATTTATTATTTTATATGTTTTGGTTATATGACAGCAAAGTTCTGTTGTTTAACAAGTTTCAGTAGATTGCTTTGAAATCTTTATTCTTTTTTTTTTAATAGGTCTTAACTTGCAGAGTCAGTTTAATCTGGAAAATGTCACTGTTTTCAATACCAATGAGCAGGAAAGCACCCTGGGTCAGAAGGTGAGACTGATACAAATCTAACAGAACATGTTTATAAGTTTGTTATTGAGATCACATGAATGGGTCTTCTAAGTCATCAAAATATTTAAAACCTTTTTTTCCAATTTATAGAAATAATATGTATTCTGTGTTAAAAATGCAAACAAAATAGAAATATTTAAAATAGTATAGCTACCCCATAATAAGGCCCCAGGACAACCACTCTTAACATTCTCCATCTTTCCTTACAAGACTTTTTGTGTATATGTAGTTTTATTCCAAAAATGAGGTCATACAATACATACTGTTCTGAAATTCACTTTCTTCTTTTAGTAGTAAAAAATGGATACACTTTTACATCAGTATGTTTAGATGTATCTCAGTGTTCATGGGTCATGATAAATCTTGATATATTGCAGTGCCATCAGTGGGTGTTGAGATAATGTCTAATAGTGAAAAATCAACAGCATTGTAACGAATAATGTTGTGTATGTCATTGCTACATTAGGTGGCAATAGGATGTCTGTAGGATAAAACTTAAGTGAAATTGCTATGTCAAAGTAACGCATATACTGTATAGCTCATCTTTAAGGCAATGGGAATTCTATGCTTAGAAGTCGAACATGCCACACGGCTTCTGCTGAGGGCAAGTCCTGAGGCCCAGCTGTCAGCTGTGGATCCCTCAGTTTTCGAATGTTTCGGAACTTGAACCCGCTTCCAGAACGGATTACATTCGAAAACCGAGGTACCACTGTATTCTGTGGCTCTCTTCCATAATCACTGTAGGTGGCTCCCCTCCTGCCATTCCTTCCCTTGATTTTTTCACACCACTGATACCTGGTTCAGACTCACTGGATCTTTTCCTCACTAAAATTTTTTCAGTTGACATTTGCTTCCTCCAGTGTTTTAAAATTTGTCTAAAGTGAGACATAGCATTATCATTGAAAATGTCAGTGGCATGACTTACAGCAGCTTTATCAGGGTGATATTTTTCAATAAAAGTTTGCATTTCAACCCATTTTGTACACTTTTCTTTGATGAGTGCAGTAGAAACGCTTTCTCTTCCCTCCTCCTCCGAGGACAGTTCCTCGGTTGCCACATGTTGCTGCTCCGTCAGAATGTTTGGAAGTTCTTCTGTGGTGAGTCCAGGCTTGTGGTCCTCCACTGACCCCTTCACATCATCACTACTCACTTCCAAGCCCATGGACTTTCTCAGAGACACAATGTCCTCAACAATAGGAGCATCCTCTTCAACATACGCAAATACACATTCAGGGAGAGCTGGCCACAGTTTCTTCCATGCTGACTTCATTGTTCTGTGAGAGATATCCCTCCGTGCTTTGTCTATGATATGTAAGCAATGTAGGATATTGAAATGATTCTTCCAGAACTCTCTGAGGGTTAGCTCTGTGTCCGTGGTCACCTCAAAGCACCTTTGGAACAGTGCTTTGGTGTAAAGCTTCTTAAAATTAGATAATGACCTTCTGATCCATGAGCTGGATAAGTAGAGTCGTGTTGGGGGCAAAAACTTTACATTGATAAAACTGAACTCTTCCATCAACTCATCCTCGAAGCCTGGAGGGTGAGCTGGAGCATTATCCATAACAATTTCCTTCTTCACCTCTTTGTCATTCTGTTAATGATTCTCTTAGCTTTGCAGCTTTTATCCATTTCTCACAGCAAGGGGTGATTGGCAGAGGGCTCCTGAGATGACATGAACTCAGATTGATTGCACACAGTCACAAAAACAAATTGGTTGCAAAAGTGCTCCTGAGATGAGATGAGCACAGATTGATTGCACACAATCACCAAATAAGACCAAATATCACCTCCCTGTTGCGCAGGTACTCAGGAGTCAACAGCCAACAGCTAGGCCTCAGGATCTTGCACTCAGCGGAAGCTGCATGGCATGTTCGACTTCCGAGACATGTTTGCAAACTGAAGCATTTCTAGGTTTATGGCATTTGTAAACCGAAATGTTCGTCAGTAGAGACATTCAAAAATCGAGGTACCACTGTACGTCTAGATAGGTACTATGACTAGACTTCTCTACTAATGATTGTCTAGCAGTGTGTGAATGGCATCATTCCAGCATTTACCTTCTGCCTGACAACTTCATGACAGGCTGTACTTTTTTTAAATTTAGCACACCGAAGATAGAGAGGAAGGAATGGATGTCGAAGAAGGAGAAATGGGAGATGATGAAGCTCCAACAACTTGGTGAGTTTTAGAAGTTCAGATTTCTTGATTTACAAAGATAATACCTTAATGACTTAATTGAGTTCTAGAGTGAGCATGTAGACAAAGAGGAAGGAAATCATGCTTACAGATTTCTTTTATTTGTAACTTTCATGTATATTATTTCAGATTATAAATTCCAAATTACTAATGGGCTGTATCAGTTGGTTTCTAAATTGCATGCACCGACAGTTCATTGTTTACACAGCCTATTTTATACATGTTCATAACATTTAAAAGACGAAGCACAGGCAACCTAGGTACCCCTCCCCCCTCCCTTCCGTTTAGCTTTGTGCACTCAATGCCCGTGGCTATTGAGCTATTTAATGAAATAGGAGGAATAAGAAACATCCTTTTTCTCTTCTCTCCTCCTGCCACTGTCTCTTATCTCATCCTCTATAACCCTATGCTTTCTCTCCAAATAATTTCTTTTTAATGCTGGTTAGAAGCAGTGAGGAAGAGAAAAGTGAAGGTATAAAGGAACACTTTCACTAGCATTCTTCCAGGTGACTGAAGTGATAAAAATTATCATCTGTTACAATTGAAAGATTTCCTCAAGGTCAAGAAGAGGTTTCTGTATATGCACAGGGAGATGTATTCCTTTCATCCCAAATTTCAAATTCAAACACAGCCCCAAGAAACGTTGACAGTAGTATAGCTCCAGGCATAATTCCAATATTTCCTAGCCATATAACCTTGAACAAACTATATAACCTCCCACAACTCAGTTTCAGAGTCATTAAAATGTAGTAATGCCACCTACCTGCTTCAGTTATTGAGAAGATTAAATGAGATTTTTTTCGGAAGTGGTGTGTTAAGGCACTTGGTAGTTATCTTTATTATGACTGTATTTGTTGATGTTACATAGAGCGATAGATGTAAAGCGCTTAGAACATATCTATTTAGTGTCCAGTAGCTATTATCTATTGCTTTTTTGTTTTTTGGATTTTTTTAGAGACTTGTTTGTCCATGTACATTATGGATAGAGTTTTTATAGAGTCTGGCCTGGGTAACGTAAGGGCACTGGGCCAAGGTATTAGGCTCCAAGATAACAAGGTCACCTGAGACAAACAGAGCCCCAAAGACAAACTCTGACCATTGCAGTTTTTTCTAGCTAGACTCTGCCTGAGCCTGCGTAGACAATTAAGCTCCATTGGTTATGTTCATAAACTAGTCCCAGGAAAATCAGTACGCAGTTGCCTCTCAATCTGTCATGATCACTATTTTCTTTAATGGAGGAAGAAATTGTATGAGGAATTACTTTGTGACCAACTGTATCACCAGACTTTCTTAGGCACTACAATTTATCAAGAACATAACTCATGTATCTACAATATGAAGTTCATTTCAGATTTGGGTGAAATACACTAATAAAAATTTTTGTTTTAAAAAGAAAAGTATTAGCCCCTGGCCTAATCTGTCAGTTGGTTAGAGCCTTGTCCCGATGTGCTAAGGCTGCAGGTTCAATCCCCAGTAAGCACACATACAAGAATCAATGAATGAATGAATGAGTGGCACAACAAAGTGATATTTCTCTCTCGCTCTCCTCTCTAAAATTCAGTTTAAAAAAATTTTTTAATTAGTTTTTTAAAAGTTTATTATATAAAATCATCAGCTTAACATTTTAAAAATACAGTAGTCCCCATTATCCGTGGGGAATACTTTCTAAGACCCCCAGTGGATGCCAGATACTGTAGATAGTACCGGAACATGCTCAGTTGGTTTTTTATACATATATACCTATGATAAAAATTTATAAATTAGGCAGTAAGAGATTAACAACAATAATAAAATAGAACAATTATAACTACTTAATAAAGTTTATGTAAATATGGTCGCTCTCAAAATATCTTACTGTACTGTACTCACCCTTCTTGTGATGATGTAAAGTGATACAATGCCTACATGATGAGATGAAGTGACTTGAATGTCATAGGCATTGTGACATAGGTTAGGCTACCGTTGACCTTCTGACAGAGTTATTTGAATGTAAGCACTTTCATTCCACAACAGTTGATCTGATAATCAAGATAGCTACTAAATGACTAATGGGCAGGTAGTGTAAACAGCCTGGATGCACTGGACAAAGGGATGACTTGTGTCCTTGGCGGGACGGAGGGTGATGGTACAAGATTTCATTGCACTACCATTCGATCAACTCAACGTTTAAAACTTATGAGTTGTTTATCTCTGGAATTTTTCATTTAATATTTTCAAACCATGGTTGATCTCTGGTAACTAAAACCATGGAAAGCAAAACCACAAACTACTATGTGTTGTTTTATGTAGCACCTTTGTTAAATAGTTATGAAACATTCTACTTTGTGTTTTTTAATCCTCACCCGAGGATATTTTTTCCATTGCTCTTCAGAGAGGGTGGAAGGGAGGGAGGGAGAAACATCAATGTGAGAGACACATCGATTGGTTGCCTCCCACATGTGCCCTGTCCTTGGCTGAAGATCGAGCCTGCAACTGAGGTACATGCCCTTGGCCAGAATCGAACCTGTAACCATTGAGCCAAACCAGCTAGGGCAAAACAGTCTCCTTTGTGTTTTGTTTGTTTTTGGGGGTTTGTTTGTTTTTTTAAATATATCTTTATTGATTTCAGAGAGAGGGAAGGAGAGGGAGAGAGAGATAGAAACATCAATGATGAGAGAGTCGTTGATCGAGCCCACAACCCGGGCATGTGCCCTGACCGGGAATCGAACCCCGATCGCCTGGATCCTAGCTCGACGCTCAACCGCTGAGCCACGCCCGGCCAGGCAAAAACAGTCTCCTTTGGATAGTAAAACTCCTCTAACCTGTTATTGTTTGTATGTACAATAAGTAGTTACATTTATTTTGTGTGGATAAATATAAAATCCAAAAGTATCTGTGGAGTGGTGAAGGTGGAAGGCAAAAATGCAGTGGGTTGAAATATGAAAAGGTGAACGTTGAATGCAGACAACTCTTTCAGGTTTAGCCATGAAGGAAAAGAGAGACAGCCCTCTAGTGGAAAGGTGAAGAATTTTTTTAAAATATATGTCCTCAACTCTAAATAAATTTACTAGCAGTAATATATTAATACTTTAAAATGTATCGTGTGAGGCACCTCAAACACAAACGAAGCCAACTAAATATAAAAGGAGAGAGATGAGATGCCCTTACAGGTAGGCGATGGTAAGTAGCAACTTGGAATAGGTTGTTAGTGGTATCCAACATTAAATTAGATGTGAGCTTCCTGGCAACTGAGACATGTAATGGCTACATAATTCTCATTCTCTGATTAGGAGGTAACTTTCTAGCTTTCTTAAGAAGCAAACTTTCCTGGTATTTCAAGAGATGGTTATTTTTCTATGTGGTAACTGAGTAACATTTTGTATATATGTGTATGATGTATATATACACTTAAATACATATGCACAGAAATATATACTCTAAAAAGTTTTGTTTCAAAAACGTATTTTTGCTAAGCCTGGCCGGGCATGGCTCAGTGGTTGAGCGTCGACCTAGGATCCAGGCAATCTGGGTTCGATTCCCAGTCAGGGCACATGCCCGGGTTGTGGGCTTGATCCCCAGTGGGGGGTGTGCAGGAGGCGGCTGATCAATGACTCTCTCATCGTTGATGTTTCTATCTCTCTCTCTCCCTCTCCTTTCCTCTCTCTGAAATCAATAAAGATATATTTAAAAACATATTTTTGCTAAGTTTATGGAACTATACAAATGTTGAATATTGTATTGTTTCATGAATACAAATAATATATGGCTGTTTCTTTTTCCATTTTACTTTCACATTTTGGGAAATGTTCTTTCTGTGGCTTTTTTTTAATCCAGAGAAAACACAGACCTATAATCTTATTTTCATAAGTCACTAACATTGCTTTTATTATAGAAAGAGGTTGATGTTCAATAATTGTTTTCCCGTTTTCAGGGTTGTTTAGTACTAGGAAAGAGTTTAGAAAGAGCAAAAGTTAACATGCCCATTAGATTCTTTTGAATATTGCTTGTTCTTGACAAAACTTTTGGCAGAAGCTAGATTTTTGCCAATTAAAAGTTGTCAGTATTATTCATTGTTGATTTGAAACAAGAGCCACATGCTTGAGATACTAGCAGTTACTCTAGCAGAGTTAGCATTTTTATCAAAATTAGCTAGACTTGCTAAATTATTTACCAGACTTATACATAATTCAAAGCCATTGTGATCTGGGTGAGTACATAACATAATTTCAAGCATCTTTTTTAAAATAAAATGCATGAACTTCATGACTGCTATTTCCTTGCAGACCAAGGGCTTTATCAATTATTTCCAAGTTCACAGCATTATTCTAGGCAGTTGTCAGAAATGTGAAAGATAAGTGATGTGTTATGTGATTCAATGTGTGCATGTTTTTTTTTTAATTGATAATGCCAGTTGATGTCAATTCAAACTAAAATTATTCTTTAAATGGGTATTTTATGATACTGACCTGTAGTTTGTCGTCTTAACCATAAGTTAAATTCCTGTGGTGAGCTTCATTAGATGTGCCTCTGTATGTTTTACTAAAATACTTTCCCTGTGTTTTCTTAGATCATTAATGTACCTTTTCAGACTTCATAAACTGAATTTTACACCACCAAATTACCTTATACTTTTTTACTCTTTCTTATTTTATATACAAAGAAACTAAGGCATTTTTCAGTCTTTTAAACGTTAGTTCCCCACTCAAAAAAAAACTTTTAAAAAGTACATGGTAAAAATGATACTTTATTTTACTATAATCCTTTAAAAAAGCATTATAATATAGTCCCTGATGCTCCCTAGTCATCAGAAAAACTAATTTTCAGTATATTCATTCTAATGATGAAGACTGGGAAGATTAACTGCCTGTTATTGGTCAGAATAGAGATGGCAGGACTCTTAAGATCATGGTACTGTGTGGATCACTAGCCCTACTTCCTGTTTCCCGTATAAAAGTGCAGTCTTACTTAGAATATTTATATGGGCATGAAGCTTAGAGAAAATGCTAACTATAATCCATAGGTTCAACTTATTAAGGTTTATTTAGAAAGAATGAAGTCATGTAGTACACAATTGTGATTACAGACAAAATTAATTTTACAGCAATAATGTTGATAATTTTTGTGGCTATTTGAGGATATGAAATATTCAGTACCTCAAGCATTTTTTACATGGATAATACTAAAAGACTTCACTGGCTGTTTTGAATGATGTAGAGGATTTTGTTAAAAATAATCTTATGGATTTAAAAGTCTGAAATGCTTGTTTTAACATTAAAATTAAAACATAGTATAACGATTGCTTATAAATCTAAAATTTATAAGAATGTACTGACACTAGATTCATAACATAGCCAAATTAGAAGCTGAATTAGGAATGCCATATTAAGACACTAAAGAAAGGGCTTATTTTTGTAACACTAAATTGTTTTGTACCTAATGTGTTTGTCTTATAGGACTTCTTAACTTAGTGTATTGGTTAGGATATAATGCCTATGACTTTTAACAGAGATTAAATTAACATTAGACTAAACAGCTTAGAAACCGATTTCTTTCTCATGTAAAAGTATGGAGACGGGCAGGCTAGGGACCCATGTTCCTTCCAGTTTTTGTTCCACCATACCTTGGTGTTTGCTCTTTTGCCTTTAGTCTAGGATGTCTGGTCATCTTACCTATATTCTAGCCAACAGAAAGGGGAAAAAAGAAAATGGTAAAACGTGGCCCAAATAAGTCACATGTGACTTCCACTCTCAGCTGATTGGCCAGAATTTAATCATCTAGGTGCAAGAGAGGTTGGGAAACGGTCTTTAATTCTGAATAATCTTGTATCCAGCCAAAGTTCAGGGGTTCCATCACTATAGATAAAGGGGGTGTGTCTATTTTTTTTTATTAATTTCCCCTGAAATTATTTATAAAATTTTATAAATATTTATGATTGTGTTCTTTTCTGGGGAAAGAGACTGTAGCTTTCATCAACTTCTTAAAAGGGTTTGTGACCCAAGAAAAGTTAAGCGTACTTAGATAGTTCTAAGAGAACTTAAATGATTTATTTCATATATTATTTATTTTATTAGCTCCATTCCAATCGATTACAACCTGTATCGAAAATTCTGGTCACTTCAGGATTATTTCAGGAACCCTGTGCAATGCTATGAGAAGATTTCATGGAAAACTTTTCTCAAGGTGAGTTGCCAATCCCAAACTACCAAAAGCCCAATATTTTTTAGCTAATGGCAGAGCCACATCTTCACTCTTGTCCAGAATACTTTTCACTATATAATTCTATCTCTTTTTCTTTTTAAAAAAATTATTGATTGATTTTAGAGAGAGACACTGATTTGTTGTTCCGCTTATTCATGCATTCATTGATCGCTTCTTATATGTACTGTCACCCGGAATCAAACCCACAACCTTGGCATATCGGGACAACACTAACCAACTGAACTACCCAGCCAGTGCTACCTCTTATGTTTTTATATCTGTTTCACAATATACAGAAGCTAAATTGTAAATACTTAAACTGATTATAAATGACTTGAGAATTTAAAAGTTAGTAATTACAGCCTATTTTTTTAACATAGTATTATCAACATGAACTGATGAATATTTGCAGAATACTTTCTGTCTTGTCTTTACGCAAAGTTATTTCATCTTTTTTTGTTAGAACAGGTGTGTGCAAATTATGGCCTTGGACTAGATCCAGACTACTGCCTGTTTTTGTAAACAAACTTTTATTGGCACACAACCACACCCATTTGTTTACATATTACCTGTGGCTGTTTTTGAGCTATGATAGCAGACAAGTACTTGTAACTGAGACCATAGAGCCATATAACCTAAAATACTTTACTCTCTGACCCTTTACAGAGAATGTTTAAGCCCTATTTTATAAAAATTCTCTGTATTTCTTTTTTCTTGGCTACCTAAAGATCAGTTGTCCTTTTTGTTGTAATCAAAATCCAAGGTTAATAGCTCTTAAAAGTAGGATAGTATATGCTCTGTGTTATTTTTAACCGTTTTTATTTTATATGCTTTGGAGGGGGGCACCATTTAAATTCAGGTTAAGTGGTGAGAAATCACCTGGAAATGGTTGAGTCTCCACAGCTGGTTAAATAGTTTAATTGCACTGGTAAATTTCTGTATACTCTCAAAGCATTCCTTTCTCTGCCCCTTACACAAACTGCATAAGCAATCGCATTTCATCGGGAGTAAAGAGTTTATCCCTACTTTTACAATACCATGAGATCTCCTACAAAATAGTTTTATCCTCATTTTGCTATCACAATTTTCTTAATTTGCCTTACAACACACATGTATGGTAACTGGGAATAAATTCTAGATATTCTAATACAGAAATGCACTAAACAAATTATTGGGCAATAATGCCAAGTAAAACTAATTGATATTTTTACTTTGCAGTATTCAGAAGAAGTACTAGCTGTTTTCAAGAGTTACAAATTAGATGATACTCAGGCCTCAAGAAAAAAGATGGAAGAATTAAAAACAGGAGGAGAACATGTGTATTTTGCAAAATTTTTAACAAGTGAAAAGGTATAAATCTCTCTTTTTCACTAAGCATAATAAAAATGTTCTTTCTATTGATATACTTTTTAAGTTCAATAGAAATGTTTCTTTCTTTACGTTTGGATAAAGCTGATAAAAGTTAGTTTTAGAGTCCTATTTGGTTTCAGTAGTTAAAGAGGTTTTCCTACATTAAGTCTGTTGTATAGACTTACTTTAAAATAAATGCATGTATACATATTTTGAACCTCAATTTGGGGTATAATTTGCATTTATGAAAATATTTTGCAGTTTGCCATTTAGGTACAAATAAGGGGTTTAAAAGTTCCCTGTTAATCTTATTTATATAGTTAAATAAGTAAATTTTGTTCAAATTTAAGGGATTTTGTAAGTTTCTAGTCAACATGGCATACTGACGATGTTTAAACTCACTCCCTTTGCTCCAAATACATAGCAGTGGCAGGTAAATATAAAAAGAGAAAACAAAAAAGACAAAGCTGGGCTTCCAGAAACAAGATAAATATCTTGACCAGAAATGCCAAATAGCAAAACTGAAGCCCCAGGCCTGCTGGACTCTCTATTTAAGCAGGTGGTAGCATCAGGAGTTTGAAAGTCAGACCAGATGTGTTCCTTGTGGAACCAGGGGCCAGAGTCAGATTCACTACTTGAAGCCAGACACTGGGATAGAACTTAACCCACTTTTGGAAAGAAGCTAAGAAAAATATTACCCATTTTCTGCCAAGGGCTACGGTTGCATAGAAAATTTCAAAGACAACTTTTTGTTCATCTCTTTGAATATTTCATCACTTTGAGTATTTCTTGCCAATGCCTTCTGGCCGGCAAAGTTTCTGTTGAGGTATCAGCTGACAATCTTATGGGACTCCCTTGTAGGTAACTAACTGCTTTTCTGTTGCTGCTTTACAATTCTTTCTCTGTCTTTAATCTTTGGCTTTTTAAAAATTATGTGTCTTGATGTGGGCCTCTTTGAGTCCATCTTGTTTGGAACTTTCTGCAGTTCCTGGACTTGTATGTTTCCTTCACCAAGTTAGGAAAGTTTTCCATCATTTTTTTCAAATAGGTTTTCCCTTTCTGCCCTGGCCAGTGTTGTTCAGTGGTCAGAGCATCAGCCCATGCACCACAGGGCCGAGCATTCAATTCCCAGTCAAGGGCACGTACCTGGGTTGCAGGTTCCATCCCCGGCCTGGTCGGGGTGAGTGCAGGAGGCAACCAACGGATGTCTCTCTCACATCGATGTTTCCCTCTCTCTTCCTTCCACTCTCTCTGAAAAGCAATGGAAAAAATATCCTCGGGTGAGGATTTAAAAAAAACACCCATGGGGTTTACTTAAAGAGCCAGCTGTGTGGAAGAAACGGCTAGTGAATAAAATGTCTAGTGAATGTTAGGTTGCATTAGTAGGCGGAAGCAGAGTGTGTGAAACACAGCCAAAGGAAACCAATTTCTAGGGCTTTCAGGTATCTTACTGGTGGTTTGTGTAGAAGATGCTGCCTCTCATTTTTGCTCTAGGTCTGGAAGGCAGATCCAGCACAAACTGGTAGATATAGACTTCAGCTCTCCTTCAGCACTCTAGAGACATAATAGAAAGATTGCCTTCATCACTGGAAGTGGTTCTTACAGGAAGAACAGCTAAGGAACTGGGTTGTTAAACTTCCTCATAAGTGACCTAGTCCTTTCCTATCTGTGATAATACAATGATACAGTTTTCTCTAAATTGTAAAAATATGAAAAGTCCATTTACTTCACAGATGACTCCCCACCAACTCGGCTGCAGGCACTTTGGAGGGCTACAAAAATGAGCAACACCCCTTTTTGTATTTATCTGTATGGACCTGTTGCCATTATTTCTTCTTTTTTTAACTCCTCACCTAAGTACATGCTTAGAGAGAGAAACATCAGTGTCAGAGAGAAACACCGACTGGTTGCCTTCTGTACACTCCCTGACTAGGGATCAAACCCGCAACCCACGTAAGTGCCCTGACCAGGAAGCAAACCGTCAGCCTTTCGATACATGGGACAGCTCTCAACCGAGACATTGTGGTTGAACTGTTTTGCCATTATTTGTATGTGAAAAAGTAGCTGCCTTTTTCTTTTTTATATTTTTGCCTTTATCCGGACTTGAGGACCACAAAGATAATATTACCATCCACCGACACAAACATGACATGATATAAATTGGTTAAGAAATCTAAATGAAGTCTTTGCCACTCTGCCCTGGGGCTTATGCAGTAATGCCTCCAGTGCAGTGATGCCTCACATGCAGTGAGCTTTCAGCAAATGTGTTTTGTTCTGTTTTTTAATTTAAATCTTTCATTTCTGTAATAGCATAACCTGTATCTTTAGGCAAAACTTGAATTTAATGTGTTGTTTTGGTATATGCTTGTTTTTTGAATAGTTGATGGATTTACAACTGAGCGACAGTAACTTTCGACGACATATCCTACTGCAATATCTCATTTTATTCCAGTATCTCAAGGGACAGGTGAAATTCAAAAGGTAAGTATAAATTAATAAATGAGTAGTAAATAGTTTATAAACCACAAAGAGAAGGATGTGCCAATTGATATATTTTTCTTATGTATTGGGCTCACTTTATGTGTAAGGGTCACATCCCTGAAACATTTCTTTTGCAGCATTAGATAATCGAGCTTTTGTTAGAGAGACTAGATGTTAGGAGATTTGTTTTAGAGAAAAGGTGTTGACCTTATTTATCCATTTTCCATGAGTCTTTCCTGCTGAGCACCAGGGCTTCTTGGGAGTTCTCTGTTGTATTGGTGGGGGCGGTCTTACTTGAGACTTCGATCATCCCCTTCTCACCTCACTCAGACTTTCTCCAAACCTGATTTGCAAAGTAAGCCAGTAATACTTCTTTCACAAAGTATGAAACTGTCTCAAAAAACGAAAGTAAATCTTTGAAGCACCGAGGAGTTCCAGTTTCTTTGGGGTTTCATAAAACCTAATCAGGACCTCTACTGTCTACCTAAATACCTCCACCTGTAGTGTAAATCATTTCCCCTTGTCATATCCATAATTAAAGTAGAGGCCACTGTTACTTGATGGTATTTTTGTTAAGTTTGCAAAGAAGTGTTGTATTAGTTGTGTAAAGAACACGGCTTTGCTACCTGCTGGTTTTAGATCCCACTTTCATTACTAGCAAGCAGTTCAGCTCCTTCAAACTTGTAATTTTAAGATAACACACAGCAAGCACTCAGAAATATTTTCTTATCTGTCTCTTTGTTGTAGAAGTTTGCTATACCTAGGGGCTTTGGAACCAGGCCTAGGTTTGAATTCAAGCTTTATGGCCTTGGGCAGATCATTGAAACTCTGTAGTCTCTGTTTACCATGCACACGTACTCATTCTGAGAATTAAATGAGTGATGCATGTAAAGTGCTCAGATCTTGGTACATGGTAGCCTATTAGTATTTATTGGATAGCTGTAAAGCACCTAATACATAGAGCTGTATTAATGCCAGCTATTAACAGTTTGGGTCTGCTTTCAGCCTTCTCTAGGGCTTTGGGTTTTTGTTCACTATATTTTGAATGCATTTTAAGGAAATGCAGCAAGCTCTATCTAAATGTGCATCATGCAGAGGAATATGTTAATACCATCTCAGGTTTTCATCCCATATTAAACTCATTACTTTAGGAAACATTCAGGGCTCTGTTTATATTTAACCAGATTAACTGAATGTTTTCTTCTCCTTTATACACTTTCATGTCTTCAGTTCTAACCATCTAATCTTGAGGATGAAGGGCAAATTTCTCTTATAATCCTCTCATTTGTGACTGTTGTTGTCTTGGTAATTTTTGACACTTTTTATATTATGGTTAGCTTATCTGTTACATGTCTCGTGTTTTTCAAAACAGTATATATAAACCTTAAAATTGAATATACACTGCTGTTAACTCAAGCATGCTTTTATTGCTTTGTTCCGTAGTTCAAACTATGTTTTAACTGATGAGCAATCACTCTGGATTGAAGATACCACAAAATCAGTTTATCAAGTAAGTTCAACACGCAACAAACCCATGATTGAGCAAAATGGAAATTTAGAATTTTCTTTGTTTCAGCCCCAAATAGGAAAATAAGGATAAAGTTAAGCTCAGGTACAAGACCACAAATGCTTCCTGGTTCTCTGCCTACAAACCACTCCTATGATGCAGAAAGTTATTGAAAGCTTAGTATATTCTTTCTAATCACAGCTACTATCTGAAAACCCACCTGATGGAGAAAGATTTTCAAAGATGGTAGAGGTACGTGTTTTGTATTTACATAGTATTCTTAGCACCAAATAGAATTTCAGATGCCCCCATTATGCAAATATAATTTGTTTTTCCCAGCATATATTAAATACTGAAGAAAACTGGAACTCCTGGAAAAATGAAGGCTGCCCAAGTTTTGTGAAAGAAAGGTAAATATATATTCATCTCAAGCAATATGAGAAATATTAAAATATAATTTGACATGATTCTGTTATGTGGAGATAAGTATATGTGCATTTCATATAAAAAATGTAAGTTGAGCTCAGTAATAACACAACCACTTTGAAATTTTTATCTCAAATTTGTCGTAATTAAGCTCCCAAATTATTGAAAAAAAATGTTGTATACCCACTTATTGTCATTTGTAACTTGGTGTGGCATTTTTGTCTTTTATCTGATGAGTGTTCTATAAATGAAGCTTTCATCTTTTTAGGAAGAAAACAATTTTCTTTCACATTAAACACTTCCATTTCCGCTGTCCATTTCTAATTCCAGTATGTTTTGTTCACCACAGAACGTCAGACACCAAACCGACAAGAGCAGTACGGAAGAGAGCAGCACCGGAGGACTTCCTGGGGAAAGGGCCCAACAAAAAGATTCTGATGGGAAAGTAGGTTAACCTGTCTTGATATGTGGAATGTTATTAATTTTTTTTATTTTGAAGGTGTTACTCTAAGAACTCTCCAGTTGTGTTTTCCTAGTTTTTTGTGTATTTGGTATGTGCATAGATGACTAAAGCAAAACACCCCTGTCAATCTATAGGGCCCATTATTATCTCTCCTGCTTCCAAATTCCATGGCTCTAGGCTTTGCCATTTTTACCACATCACAAACAGTACAATTGCTGTTAGAATGACCCAGTTCATTTCTAGTTGTTGCAAGATTCCACAATCCTTTCTATTACCTTCTAGTTAATGGTTCATTGCTTTATATTGTGCTTGAATATTTTTAGAAAAAAGTAATGATTATCATTCAGAATATGTTCATATAGAAAATTTGCTAACTACCAAAAATTGAGAATTAAAACTCCACAAATTAACCTGAAGTATTTTTAAAGCTTTAAGGCATATGAGGATGGTGTCCATTAAAAATGTGTTTGTTTATGTGTCTATTTTGTAGTGAGGAGTTAACAAGACTTTGGAATCTCTGCCCTGATAATATGGAAGCTTGTAAATCAGACACAAGGCAAGTTTCAAATGTTTCACATCAAGTATTGCTTTTCTCAAATGTTAAGTAGAGTAGAATGGCCCTTTGTGAACAATCAGGAGAGTTCAAAAGAAATTTAAAAGTTTACTGTGGTTGACTTTGGTACAGCAAAATATGGCTTCCCACGATAAAGCACCTAGTGGTGCTAATAAAATAATTTTAGAAATCACAACAAAGTAAGAATTCACAAAAAAGAGGAACTAAAACCCAAGGTATGAACTAATGTTGTGGTTGCCTCTAGCTAGGGAGCAGTACAGATGATTCCCACTTTTGGGAACCAGAGGACTTGGGTTTTAATAGCCACAAAAGGACAGAAGGTAAGGGTTAGGCCGGTATGAATTTGTAACTGAATTTCCCCTGAATAAAGCTGAGCCCCTTGACACTACATTACCTGTAAAAAGGGCAGAGTGGGAGATGGAGGGACTTGCCCACTGGTACAGGAAACACGAAAGCTTGTGCATTACTACCTGGGCTGTGGGCCAAAAGGAAGAAGTATTCCTGAGAAATTATAACCACAGTCTGCTGCCATGTGGTCTTACAGTTTAAATAGATACTACCAGCAGTGTAAAGGAATCCCCAAGCTAAAGGGGCGAACTATAAAGTCCCAGGCTTTCTGAAGGTTACATTTTCAACCTAAGCCACACAAGCATCCAGCAGATAAAAATCTGAAGATAAGTTTACCACCCAGACTTAACAAAACATTCAAGACCATCCACCACAAGTAAGAGTCAGCAGACAGAACAAGCAATGTAAATTAGCCCCTTGGGAAAATAAAACCATCGGATAAAGGCTTAAAATATGTATATTTAAGATAGTTGAAGACATAAAAGAAGGAAATGAAAATAAAAGGAACAGGACATGCTCAAAAAGCACCAGGTGAATTTGAAAAAACAAATAATACTTCTAGCAATGAAAAAAATGTAGTCATTGAAATTACAAAATAAGCAGGTAAAACAGCAGGCTTGACACAGGTGAAATAGAATTAAGGATTTAAAAAAAATCACCCAGCCCAGCCAGTATGGTTCAGTGGTTGGGCATCGACCCATGAACTAGTAGGTCCCTGGTTCCATTCCTGGTCAGGGCACATGCCCGGGTTGCAGGCTCGATCCCCAGTAGGAGGCGTGCAGGAGGCAGCCGATCAATGACTCTCATCATTGTTTCCGTCCCTCTCCCTCTCCCTCTCACTAAAATCAGTAACATTTTAAAAAATCACCCAGTACAGAGGGATGAAGAATTAGAAAATACGAAAGTCAAAAACCACAGAATGAGAAGGTCCAACAGACATCTAATAGGAGGAAATAATAGAGAATGGAAAACAGGCAGTAATCAAGGACACAATGACAGAATTTTTCTTTCAGAACCGAGAATTAGCATAAATTCTCAGGTTCACCAGGTGCAGACTTAAGTCGGATAAACGGAATAAATCCTTATCTCTACACATTGTAATAAAGTCACCAGAGAGAAAAACCAGACTTCCTTCAAAGGAGCAAAATCAGGCTGTCGGCAGACTTCAAGAACAAAAGGAGCCAAAGACAGTGGAATGATAGCTTCAAAGTGTTGAAAGTATCAACTCCAAATTCTGTGACAAGTTAAACAGTGAGAAATAAAGTTACTTTCCAGCTAAAACTATGAGAATCTGTCATCAGCAATCTTACTTTAAAAAGCAGAAGTTGAACCCCAAAACAATGTGTAAGTTGCAAGGATTGCTATGCAAAGACATTAGTAAATACAAATAAATCTCATCAAGGATTCACTGTATAAAACAGTAATATTACTAATTGGGGGTTATTTGAAAAGGTGGAACACACTTGATAAAAAGTGACCTAATATAAGGATTAGAATTTTAAAATGTTACAGTTGCAGAGAGAGAGAGAATAACTAGACTCCAAGTAAAGCATGCTTGTAAGTATGTAAAAGAAACAAGTTGAGGAAAAAAGAAATTATAGAAAATGCAAATAAAAGGTAAATCGGGTGTAGATAGGTACAAGCAGAATTCCATTAATTGAAAATTTGAAAAGATTCAAAACAATATATACTTTCTTAAAAAGCACATGAATGATAAACACCAAATTCTAAAGATTGGCTGCCTCTGGGGAGAGAAGAGAATGAGATTAGGAAGCGGTGCATGGGCACTTTCATCTGTACTTAGTGTTTGAAAGTCTGAAGCAGGTAGGGCAAAAGCCTAGGGTGTTCATTACAAAACCAGCAGATGGTTCCAAACATTTATGAATGGTAGTCTGGTTGGGATTTTCATGTGAACCCTGTTTTTTCTAGTGTGATGTGTAGAAAAGAGTGATGGTAATCTCACAAGCAACTTTACAGGCCTGTAATACCAGTTACAGAGCATGTGACTGTAATGAGTGTCATAAGGTTTGATGAATACATTTTAAATAAGATGTGATGCTTGATTTTTCTTGAGAGAGCTCATTTTTCTTGTTTTAGTCAAAAATGTCTTTTCATAAGGTCCTTAGATCTTATTTATTTGACTCTGTCTCAAAATTTATTTCTAAAAACAAGTTCAAGAAGATGCAATTAAAAACCAACCGTGCTACCTTGGCAACAATCTGAAACAAGCTCAAAGTTAAACTCTTGAAATCTCAGTACGGGGTTATTAGTTTTGGTTTAATTCAGGCTTTAAAGGAAAAAACCCGTGAACGTGGACATATGAAATTTTCCTGCTTACTGGAGAAATTCAAATGCTAGTAAACCCCTGGCTACCCTCTGTGACTAGTAACCTCATCTTTTATTACAGGGTATGATACAGTGTTACGTTACATAGTACATATGGCACGTTACATTACAGTGTATAGTAGTGTTACATATTGAGTGCATAGTGGGTAGTGTGGCGGAGTGCCACACTGCCCTCTCTGTTGTCCCCTTTGAGAAGTTTGTCTTGAGTCATTTACCTCCTTAAAAATTTGAGTTCCTAAGTAATCTATGAGTCAAGTGTGAGTAACATTATGAGTATTAAGAACTTAGGATCCTCACTAGTTATTTTTTAACATCCAGGGAATATATGCCAACTTTGGAGGAATTCTTTGAAGAAGCCATTGAACAGGCAGACCCTGAAAGCATGGTTGAAAATGAATATAAGTAAGTAAGGTTTCTCATGACCTAATTTTCTCCAATACTTTTTCTTAGGAATTTATGTGTACTAGAATGCTTATTAAAAGACACAGTTGAGGGAGGGACTGGGGAGGGGGGTGAGACAGGGTGGAACTGGTCATTGGGGAGAAAAAGGGACATCTGTAATATTTTAAACAAAAATTAAATAAGTAATTTTAAAAAAAGATTTCAACAATAAAAGAGAGACAGTTGATAGAGGGGTACTTTTCCTCTTAGGTGAGTTTATGTCCGAAGTTCACATTATTACACATCTGATTTCAGTGAACATTCCCACAGACTTAACAAGCATGACTTACAATCAGGCTTGTTTCAAAAAATAAACCCTCCCCCCTTAAGCCCACATCTCTCTCCATCACCTATTTTCTCTGTTCCCCTTTAAATCACAGTAGGCATACCTCGTTTTATTGCACTTCTATTACACTTTACAAATATCAGGTTTTTTACAAATTGAAGGCAAAACCCTATACCAGCAAAAAAATTACAACTCACTTTATTGCAATACTCACTTTATTGCAGTGGCCTGGGACCAAACCCACAGTATCTTCGAGGTGTGCCTATATCTCCCAACAGTTGAGAATTGCTGCCTTCATTTCCTCACCTCCCGTTGTCCTCAGCCCATTACTGCAGGGCTGTCTCTGTCAAATAGCTCTTATCAAGGTCACTTTTTTTTAACCTCTCAGCAGCATTTCCCAGTTAATCTCTCCCTCATTAGATAACATTTTCTTTTCTTGACATCCATCAAACTACAGCTCCCACTGTTGCCCCTTTCGTCTGCTTCTCAGTCTCCATTACTGGCACCCGAGTCCTCTGCCTAACTAAAATTTTAGAGTAACTTCAGGACCCAGTCTCAGGTTCTTCAACTAAATCTTTAGGTGAGACCACACAGCACCATGGTTTTGAATAGGCCTTATGGTATTAAGGGCGAGGGCCCTCTTGTCAGACTGCTTAGGGTCCAGTCCCAGACTCTGCCACTTAACTGGCTAGGCTAACTAGGACTAATTTAACCCCTCTGCTTGTTTCCTCATTTATTAAATAGGAATAGTACCCATTTCACAGGGCTGTTCTGAGGATTAAAATGATTTACTTTGAACCATGCATGACATGTGAAAAGAGTGCTGTGACCAGTTCTGGTCAATTTTCCATGCATTAGCCAGTGATCTTTAAATTCACAAGTCAGATCTCTTGTTTAAAATCTCCATCACTGCCTATTAAGATGAAATCCTACCCCCTTACTGAGGTCTGATGGGCATCTACCTACCTCTCCAATTACATCTCTTTATTTTCTCTGCTCTAGCCATACCAGCCCTGTTTCTTTTCCTCTCAAAAGGTACTTCCACCTCAGGACCTTTGTACTTGCTGTTCCTTTGCTTGAAACTTCCCTCATGGCAATCCCAGGGCTTGCCCTCTCACTTCAGCTCTCATCTTAAATACTGAGCAGTTTTCCTTGACCAGGCTCCTCCCCTTTCCCTTTGTAAGGCAGCCCTGTTGTATTTATTTCATAGCCACATACCACCATCTGAAACTCTCATTTCTCATGTTTTTCTCATCCTTACCACTATCTGAAATTGTCTTATACCTTGTGTTTGTCAATAATGATGCTTCCCAACAGAGTCTACATTTACTATGTCATTACTTCCTAAGCACTTACCTTTTGTAACTGTAAGGTAGAAACTGTTCTTGTCTCAGCTAGTAAATGGCAGAGCCAGGAAAATCACATTGGCCTCAGGGGCCCTGAACTGCAGTGTTGTAGTGCCTCGAGTGCTCAGGGTGAACTTACGATCTCCACAACTCCTGAGTGCCCAGCTCAACAAGTACTTGTTGAATGAATGTTTATTTACTATTGTTAGGTTAAGACTAGGTAGATTTTTCTTTGAAGTGATAGCCCTGTAAGATTAGTTTAAAAACTTGGATGGTATGGATCTCTGGAGAATAAGAAAATTTTTGTAACTGACAGGGAATAAAATGCGTAAAAGATTCAAATTTGTTTAAACAGAAATGTGTCAGAAAGGCTTGTAACTATTTCAGCAAAGCCTCATGGCCTGGTGTTTACTTGGTAAGGGTCCCCACAGTCTAGGGGTAGTTTTGCAGGTGCCAGCATGTCTCAAAAGGTAATGGAGGTTCCAAGTAAACCAGGTTGCTACTCTAACAACTTGGGGAAAGGAGGTATTTCCAAATGACTTGCAAAAACTCATCAATGGGGAAAAAAAAAAAAAGTGCTCTGGATGCTTCTGCAGCTTGCCCGTTTCAGGAACAGTGTCTTTCCAATTTCCCTGAGGTTTCCATTTCTCATCTTACTGGGAACCACCTATTATCGCTTTGCTTCCTTAGGGAACAGTGCATGGGTTCTATTCTTGGCATCACTGCTTACTCTGTTGGCTATTGGATATTTCCCTTTTAGTTTTGGAGCCATTTTTTATTCCTTCAGGTTGGTACTGAGCAAATTAAAATTTAGGCATTAGGTAAATAGGAAGCCAAATATTGATTAAATTAGCATGATTGGAACTCAGTGTTGAACTTATGTATTCTGGAACTCGCACCTGTTAGTGACATTGCCAGTATGGATATCAACTCACTAAAACATGGTGAACCTATTATGAATTCTTTTTTTTTTCTCCCCCTAAATAAGATTATTTGTCCTGCATATCCAACATCTAGGCAGTACTGGACACATACTAATTGACTTTTTAAAATTAAGTAAAATGCATATAAACTTTTAAAATGTGCTTGCTGCAGCCCGGCTGATGTGGCTTAGTGGTTGAGCGTCAGCCTGTGCACCAAGAGATCACCCATTTGATTCTGGTCAGGGCACATGCCCAGGTTGTGGGCTCGATCTCCAGGTTGTGGGTGGTGTGCAGGAAGCAGCCAATTGCTGTTCATATTTCTCCCTCATCGGTGTTTCTCTCTTCCTCTCCCCTCCTCTCTTATATATATATATACACACATATACACATACATATACGTGTGTGTGTGTGTTTTTATTGAAGTATATCTTTATTGATTTCAGAGAGAGAGGTAGAAACATCAGTGATGAGAGGGTCATTATTGATCGGCTGCCTCCTGCACACCCCGACTGGGGATCGAGCCCAAAACCCAGGCATGTACCCTGACTGGGAATCGAACCACAATCTCCTGAATTCTAGGTCGTTGCTCAACCGCTGAGCCACGCCTGCTGGGCAATAAAAACATGTAAACCTGCCTCTTCAGGCTCTGTTGGTTCCTGTTATAAGTGAACTGTACACTGAGGTTCTTTGGGAATATAACCAGAATGAGAAGAACGGTGCCTCCAGCTACTTGAGAGTATAGAATTCCATATGGTAAGTTACATTAACTAGAAGGGAACATAGAAATAAAGAACTTGTAAGACTGGCATCTCTTTTTACAGGGCTGTGAACAATTCCAATTACGGCTGGAGAGCCCTGAGACTCTTGGCTCGGAGAAGCCCTCACTTCTTCCAGCCAACCAACCAGCAGTTCAAAAGTCTGCCAGAGTATCTTGAAAACATGGTAATAAAGCTAGCCAAGGAATTACCAGTAAGTATTATAGATCAATTTTTTCATTTCCTTTAGTTGATGTTATCTTCTTTAAAGCTGCTATCATTATTTGAGCAGAGCTGAATTTAGAGTTTATCAGGTGAAAAACAACAGAAATTCCCATGTTTAAGAATGTGGAAAAATGCTTTTGACAATACATTTCATAGGAAGTACATAAACTGATAAGCTAAATTTAATAATTTTTACACCATGTAATTTAATGTAACTCTATAAATACTTCTAGATGAACTATTACCGTTTTTCCTGTTTATTGGTGCATTATATTGTCTTTTATCCAAGACAGGGTTAGCAGTAGGCAGTTTGGCCTTTCTACTCTGCTCTCTTTTCCAGTACAATTTTCTCATTGTATTACTGCAATACGGTACTAACTGTGTGCATAAAACCTAATAAAATCACTCAAAAAATTTTAAGGACACAGTTGCCCAACCTGTCTTCCCTAGACCATTGTTGCTATTGTTACTATTTGCTAGGTACTTGAAAATCATCTTAACATCCTTTTTACTGGCTCCCTTCTTCCCAGGTTGGAGGGCCAAGGGGAGTCTTTCCAACTTTCAGGTCTCCCCGCCCACTCCTGCTCCAGGTTAACACTGTCCTATCTGTCACTTACCTGGCATTCACATTTAACAGTCTTGGGGTTAAAGTTGTGGGCCCTGTACTTGGAATGTCACAATCACATGAATCCCCAGTTATTTTAGAAGTTGGCATTCTTTTAAACATTCTTCTTACTCACTTTAGCCTCCTTCTGAAGAAATAAAAACAGGTGAGGATGAAGATGAGGAAGATAATGATGCTTTACTGAAGGAAAATGAAAGTAAGAATTGAATTTTCTTGGCTATTTTACAAAATTGGAAAAGATTGTGGTTCTTTGTTGAGAGGTATGTTATTTAATTTGATCTACTTCTCAACGTCTACCATGTATCTCAGCTGTTTCTTTTAGTGAAGAATTTGAGGTATTGCTTGACAGCAACTTAAAATTGATTTCCTAATGATCGTGACCGTAAGAACAGTATTCAATCCATGGAAAAATATAAAAAGGAATTGTTTTACTTTTAAAATAAAGCTTATTAAAGGGGATTAATATCGCAGTGGCTGCCTAGCTTCTCATTTCTGTTATATACTTAGAATTGTATGTGTCTTTGTACTTTGTACATAATTTACATTTCCTGTGTTTTCTAGGCCCTGATGTTCGGCGAGACAAACCTGTAACAGGGGAACAAATAGAGATATTTGCCAACAAATTGGGTGAACAATGGAAGACTCTGGCTCCCTACTTGGAAATGAAAGAGTCGGAAATTAGACAGATTGAATGTGACAGTGAAGACATGAAAATGAGAGCTAGGCAGCTACTAGTTGCCTGGCAAGATCAAGAGGGAGTACATGCAACGCCCGAGAATCTGATTAATGCACTGAATAAGTCTGGATTAAGTGACCTTGCAGAAAGTCTAACTAATGACAATGAGACAAATAGTTAGCTTATTTTTTTTTTTTTTTATTAAAACTGTGATAAAATTTTGTTACCAAGCAGCATTTGATAAGAGGTCCACTGGTTTTGGTAAACAATAAACATTTTTATAACAGTTGTACAGTTGGCTGGTATTCCAAGAACAGAACACATATTGGCTCTTGATAACTGACCTCAGAGTTTGGGAGGAGTAGGTTGGGAAAATGGTCAAAGTAAAGTGACCTCAAAGTCACAATATATTCTTATTAAATTAAATGTATTCATAATGAAGTCAATAAGTGATATTTAGGGGCATGGTGTTTCCTAAAACACACTATGCCAAATTAGTTTCTGCATGCTGTTAGTAGTTATAAAATTTAACTTGCTATTCTGAAAATCCCAGAACAAGACTTTCTGAATCCATATGACTGCTCTAGTCTCATTCGTGCTTTAAAGCAGAGGAACAGCAAATAATGGTCCATTCACCACTTGGTTTTATAAGTAAAATTTAATTGGCACATAGCCATGCTGATTTTTTTAGGTATTGTCTATGGCTTCTTTCCTGCTACAGCAGCAAAGTTAAAGAGTTGCAACAAAGATGTTATGGTCTGCAAAGCTTAAAATATTTACTATCTGGCCCACTACAGAAAATGTTTGCTGAACCCCAACTTTTAAAGAGATGGAATGAAGCCTAAAACCTGGTTCTTTTAGCCTTACAAAAATTATTTCCCCTCTCAAGTTGTTAAAATAGGGATGCATATCTCAGAGATTATTGTGAAGTTCAAATGAGATGTCTGTGAAAAAAACCCTATAAAACAGCAAAGCACTAGGCAGTAATGGTTGGAGATAGAACCATCCCACTAAGCACTACCCTTCAGGAGTCTAGGTTATCATTGTTTTGAATCTTGAAGAACAGCTACTAAATGAGTATTACACCATAAATGCTCTTGCTTGTGCTTAACTTCACTAGCTAGTCCAGCTGTATACAGCACAGCTCTGATGTCGAAAGGGCCTCAGTGCTAGTAGCACAGCACAGAAGGCACACCCAGGAGTCCAGACATTTTCTTGCCTACTCAAAGACCTTATATGCAAGGCTGAATTCTAAAATAACCTTATTAGTTTAAAACAACACTGGTATAAGTCCAATTTCTTAAAATATCTTTGGAATAATGCTTTTTTGGGTCAAATAAAATGAAATCAAATTTTTTATAATGATGACAAGGAATTACAATTTTAAAATTCTAATTTCATACAAGGCTTATTATATACTTTGTTCTAAACCTACCTCACTTGATCTCCAGTAGCTACAGCACCCTGCAAATCAGAAAATCTAAATTTTAATTGCTAAATTATGTCCTCAAAATTGTTCAGGACAAGTAAGACAGTGAATAAAAAAAATTAAAACCTGCAGAATTACAAGCATCATACCAATATATAAAAGAAACATCACAATTCTTACAGTCTCATTTTCCCCACTCTATTCTGCACCCTCCTTCAAAGCAAAGGGAGTACCGATTGCCAATAATTAAAGATTAGCTGAAGAAGCTATTTACAAATAAGTTTCCCTGAAATACTTATTTTATATCCCCTAGTGTTCTCAGATTGTATCACATTGCTCAAACTCAAAAATGGCCATTATTCTCTGGAATCTGTTAACCAGTGCTGTGCTCTGCAGAGCATTAAAACAAGCATAAGCAAAGACCAGATTTCATGATATTACCCAAAACTTAATTATAAATACCCAACTCAAAATCAGAGACAAATTAGATAATATTCTGTCCTTTCTCTAACAATCAAGTCTCAAAAAAAAAAAAAAACAAAACGGAACTAATTAGAATACATATTAAACCTACCATACTGAAATACCTGATACTCTTGGTATTTCTACCACCACTTGAAAAATCATTTATCTTAAACTGAAATAGACAAAGATTTTTGGGACTTGACAGGAGTGTAAAAACAAAGAACTGAGCCACGGAACAGATCTGACTGATAACCACTGCATTTGGCATCCGAAGAATTCCATTGCTCTTACAACTTTGTATTTCTTTTTAAACAATATAATGCTAGCAGGCAAAGAAGATAAATGTTTTTAAATGGATGCTTAACAGCAGAGTAAAACTAACCAGCAGAATTAACATTGGAACTTCAGCCAACTCAACAGACAAAAGACTTGAGGTCAAAAACTGTTAATCCCTCTTTTTCTTTTTTTATTAAATATTCCCATCTTCTAAAAATAAGCAACCAGAGCCTATCAACATCTTTTTTAGGTTGATTACTATAAAACCATTGCAAAGTTAAACGTACAAACCATAGTACATCAGAGACACAGTAATAAATGTATATTCGAATGTACTATTGATCACAATTTATTTTAGTCATGAAAAGCCAGCAACAATCAGGCTGGACAAATACTTGATTGTATCCATGTTTCCATGGTGTATGGACAGCAGCACTGAGAGCACAATGAGAGCAACACTCACTTCCTTTCCACCTTCCTGGCAAAATTCGTTAGATAAGGCAAAGGATGAACAGCTACTGAATTACCTGTGGTTTGAACCATGCAATAACAACAAATAACAGAGTAATAGGTGTGCAATAAACATTTCATTGCTGAATCTGAAAAAGGCAGGGAAAATTATCACAGAAGTTAATGGTTGAAAGGCATTTCAACTCAGAATTTTTAAAAATTAAAGCAAGAAACAAGCTTTTAAAAAATGTCTTCCTGCCACCTTTAAACAGGGCAGCACAGTCCAAAGGCAATTTTCTCTTTTCTGTAATTTTTTAGGTTGATAGAGTGGTCTGCTTTTGCCCTTTGTTCCATATGAGGGGAAACAAAACCACTTATGTATCTTCCTCTAAAGCTCTGGATTATAGAAATGATCAACAAATAACATTTATTTCACACCTAAGCATAAATAGCTAAAATGAAGATTACTGTTCACTTTCCTCTTCCATTATTTCAACTCTGCGAGGCCCATAGAGTAAAACATAAGCTATGTGCCAGTCTCCACCACCAGAAAGCCGCAAGATATCTTCTGGTGTCACAATGCTGACCTTATCATCATCAAACTTAATCCATTCATCTAAAGTGAGAAAAGAAAATGAAATTAAAATCGTACATGATTTTTTCAGAGTTTCATTTCAAAAAAGGTACTAATTTTATGCACAGCAGTATTCCATCTACCATATCAACAGTTCTCAAAGCATGATCCAGGGACTTCTCCAGGTTCAAGACCATTTCATGAATTCCAAGAGGTTACAAATGTTCTCATAACACCACTAAAGCATTAAATACCTTTCCCTCTCATTCTCAAGTGTGCTTTGGAATTTTTCCAGTGGCTACATGATGTGTAATAAAGCAACAGACAAAATGGAGAAACAACTAGGAGAATCTAGCTGTCTCCGATTAAGCTGGACTTATAAAAATGTAAATGCCATTTCTTGCTAATTTTTTTTGTTTTTGGAAAATATTTATTTTTAAAATGTTATTTAATCGGTTTATTACTGTCAGTTTTGAATAAATTAATTTACTTCTCAGTTTTAATTTCTATTATAGTAAATAAGAAATATCTTCATAAACAAAAGCTCTTTGGGAAGGTCCTCAATAATTAAGAGTGTAAAGGGGTTCTGAGACTGAAAAGTTTGAGAACCACTATGCAATTAAATTTATATTAAACAAACTGTTAAAATAGTATGTGACAACTGGGGAAGGAAAAAAAAAGAGTCTTTACCTTGTTTCCTTTTCACCCATGATACATAATGACCTGAAGAGCTAGACCTTCCCTGATGTGTTAACACTGCTTGTAAATCATAGTATCCACAATTATTGGAGCCAATGTCTAAGGAAAGATATAAAACCAATAATATTAGACAAATAAACAGACATGTGCTTTTTAAAACCAAGTAACAAGAACAATGTTTTTGAAGTTTGGCCTAGACACACACTATATTATTAGAGTCCAGCAAGATCCTACTGTCTAATCAAAGTTAAGACTTCATGAAAGATGTTTTAAGAAGTATGGTATAATTCATAGAACTCTATGCGAAAAAGTGATTTTTACTGTACATCATATTGAGATAAATTATACTTCAAGAAACCTGATCTTTATTTAAAACATCGTATCTAAAAAACAGGTGTGTGGCAAGACTAATGTTAACACACACACACACACACACACACACACACACACACACACACACACACACACACACACACACACACACACACACACACACACACCCCACCCCCCCCCCACCCCCCCCCCCCCCAATTGAAATGAAGCTTTCACTTACCATCAGCAAAAGAAAAGGGTTCATACTTAACATCTTTTTGGGGACTACTCTTTTTGTCACTCTGAAAGGAAAAAATGTTTTATTTTAAACCATATCAGAAATAAAACTTGCATTCTCAAAGAGTACATGTTTCCCCAGTATCTGAAAGTAGCATTCCTATGAAAACTTTCATAAGCCAAACTGGCATAAAGAAAGTGAAGAATATCCTGCTTCCAGAAAGTTCACATTCCGCCACTTTACTTTTACAAAAAGCAAAAGACATACATTAGCATGGTAATGACTTTTTTCATAAAAGCAAAATTCCTCTTCAAATTTCTTTCAGTTAGCTAAAATAGGAAGTCTTTCATAAAAGCGTGGCGTAAGGAGAACTTTTGGAAAGAGGTGGATACCTGTATTCATTTCCACAAATATTTACTGTCTACAATGCAAAGCGCTGAGGCAAAACAAAGACAAAATCTGGTCTGCCTTACAAATTACTAAAATGATGTAACTACAGTTAACATAAAACTGGAAACTCGAAGGCCCTACATTTTAACAATATACAATCTTATATGTATTATAACAGACCCTCTGATTATAGGATCAATGTTAAACCACTAAAGCTAGTGAATACCAGTGAATATAGTAGTACAGATACACAGTGCGCTAGGGTAGTAAAGGAAAACCCAATTCTGTAATTTTATTTTACCAAAATACTATAAAACCACATAAATTAAAAAAAAGAAAAAGAACTGCCTCAAAAAAACAAAAGTTAAATTACTGCAACTAATATTAAATCTATTAAGCCATGGCCACCTTCCACTTTGGCCCAAATAAACTGAAATATTTAATTCAGTAAATATTTACCTATATTAAAAAAAGCATGGTTTACTACTTTAGACAAGGATCTTTAGTGGGAACTCCCTGCATCAAACCATTTCTATGTGCAATACAAAAAAATTAACTTATCTAGGTATATGGGCACAAAGTGCTTGAAAACTATAATGGTAATGAAAACAATGCAAGCAGTTTAAATATAGCTAGAGTAATAACAAGTCAAAGGATCCTACAACAAAAAAGTAAAATTAGGCCAACCATTCCTTTTTATATACAGGTGACCCTTGAACAACATAGACCTGAACTGTGCAGGTCCACTTACAAGTGGTGGTTTTATTTTCAATTGATCTGCACAGTTCAAACCAGCACTGTTCACTGTCAGCTGGTGGTTGGGAATGTATGTGCAGAGGACCAACTTAAGTTATACATGCATTTTTTTACTGTGTGGGTGGTCGACATCCCTAACCGCCACATTGTTCAAGGGTCAACTATATATAATGTAATACGTACAACCACAAAAAAAGTTATACAAAGAAATATTCAAATGCATTATACATAAATCAATCTAGAATTCTAAAAAAATGTTCAAGCCCTAGCTGGTGTGGCTCAGTTGGTTGGGCATCATCCCATGTACCGAAAGGTTGCTGGTTCGATTCCCAGTCAAGGCACATGCCCGGGTTGTGAGCTCCATCCTGGATTGGGGGCATGCAGGAGGCCAGCAGGTTGCTATTTCTCTCTCTCTCTCCTTCCCCCTTCCTCTCTCTAAAAATCAATTTAAAAATCTTTTTGAAGACAAAGAAAAACAAAAAAAATGTTCAAGTAACCCACAAGAAGGTAAAAACAAAATACAAAAATATAAAGTAGATTTAAACAACATCAATAATTACATAAGTGTAAATTATTGTGTATAAAAGAGATTAACAGAGTGGATTAAAAACATGATCCAACTATATACTGTCTATAAGAAACTCTCTTCAAATATAACAGTATAGGAAATTTTAAAGTAAAAGAATTGAAAAAGATATTATGAAAAAAGTAACAAAAAGGAAAGCAGCAGTAGCAATATTAATCTGATAAAGTAGACTTCAGGGCAAAAAAAACTACCAGGGACAGAGAGGAATATTGCATAACGAAAGGTTCACTCCACCAAGATGACAAAGCAATCAATCCTAAATGTGCATGCACCAAATAACAGAGCTATAAAATATGCAAAGCAAAAGCTGATAGAATTGAATGGGGAAACACACAAATGCACAATTTTAGTTGAGAACTTCACACTCTTTTCTCAACAACTGATAGAACTAGACAGAAAAACAGCAAGATTATAGAAAAATGCAACACCACCATTAACCAACTGGATCTCATCAATATCTATAGAACACTCCACTCAACAACAGAATACACATTCTCCTCAAGTGTCCATGGAACATATACCAAGAGGGATCACATCCTGAGACGTCTAAGGCAAACCTCAACAAATTTTTAAAAATTTAAATAACATGAGAATGTTCTTTCACTACAATGGAATTAAACTATAATCAATAACAGAAAGATAACAGAAAATTTTCCTAACACCTGGAAACTAAACAAGATCCTTCTAAATAATTCAAGAGCAAGAGAATTCTCAAGGGAACTATATGAAAAAAAAAATACAAGGAACAGAATGAAAATGAAAGTACAATATAATGAAATTTGTAGGACATAGTGAAAGCACCGCTAAGAGAGAAATTTATAGCCCTAAATGTATACGTTAGAAAATAGAGAAAAGTCTGAAATAAAAACTAAGCTCCCCTACCTTAAGAACCTAGAATAAGAGCAAAATAAACCCAAAGCAAGCAGAAAAAGGGAGAGTAGGAATTCATTAAATTAGACACAGAAGAAAATAACAGAAAATCAATGAAATGAAGAGCTAGTTCTCAGTAAGATTAATAAAATTGACAATCCTCTAGCAAGACTGACAAAGGAAATAAAAGGACACAAATTACCAACATCAGGAATGAAACAGAACAGGTATCACTACACATACTACAGACAACAAAAGAATAAAATGAATACTAAGGACAACCCCACACACAAAACTGACAGGCTAGATAAACAGACCAAGTCCACAAACAAACTATAAAATAGACTGCTTCAGTACCCATAACCATGAAGAAAGTTGAATCTGTAATTTTAAAACTCCTGAAAAATAAATCTCCAGGCCCACATTGTTCCATCACGGTTCTACCAAACACTTGAAGAAAATTAACACCAATTCTACCCAATCTCTTTCAAAAAAAAGGAAAAGCTAACAAACAGTTCAGCAAAGTAGAAAATACAAGATCAACAATGAATAACCCAAAAATGAAATTAAGAAAGCAATGCCATTTACGAAACATCAAAAAGAACAAGCTGCCCGGCTGGGCGTGGCTCAGCCGTTGAGCGTCAACCTAGGATCCAGGCAATCGGGGTTCGATTCCCGGTCAGGGCACATGCCCGGGGTGCGAGCTGCAGCTGATCAATGACTCTCTCATCACTGATGTTTCTATCTCTCTCTCTCCCTCTCCTTTCCTCTCTCTGAAATCAATAAAGATATATTAAAAAAAAAAAAGAACAAGCTGCTTAGGAATAAATCTAACGGAAGTTTAAGACTTGTACACTAAAAACTTATATATAAGACAATGCTGAAAAAAATGAAAGACCTAAGTAAATAGACCTGGATTGCAAAACAATTTCATATTATTAAAATAGCAAGACCCGGCAACTGATCTACGGATTCAACGCAATTGTTTTTTTAATCCTCACCAGAGGATATTTTTTCTATTGCTTTCCAGAGAGAGTGGAAAGGAAAGGGAAAGAGAGAGAAAGAGAAAGAAACACCATTAGCCTCCCGCAGGTGCCCCAACCAGGGCCAGGGATTGAGCCTGCCACCAAGGTACGTGCCCGTGGCCAGATTCGAACCCAGGAACTTCAGTCCGCAGGCTAATGTTCTAACCACTGAGCAAAATCAGCTAGGGCTCCAATTGTTTTTTTGAAGAAATGAACAAGCTGATCCTAAAATAAATATGGGAATACAAGGGCCTCAGAAGAGACAAAACAATCTAAAGTTGGAAGGCTAATACTTTGCTATAGTCCCTACTACAAAACTGTATTAACCAAGATTGTGGTACTAGCAGAAGGACAGACGTATAGACCAATGCAATAAAACTAGGAATCCAGAAATACACAGCTATGATCAAATGACTCTCTACAAGGGTGCCAAGCCCATTCAATAGGCAAAGAATAGTCTTTTCAACAAATGGTGCTGAAACAACTGGATATTCATATGTAATAGAATGAATCTGAACCTGTGCCTCATTCCATATACAAAAATTAATCCAAAATAGATCAAAAACCTAAATGGAAGACCTAAACTATAAAAATCTTAGAAGAAACACTGGCATAATTCTTCATGGCCTTTGACTAGGCAATGGTTTCTTAGGCTATAACTCAAAAAGCAAGAACCACCAAAGAAAAACATAAACTGAATTACATAAAAATTAAAAACTTTCCCTCTGCAGCCCGGCCGGGCGTGGCTCAGTGGTTGAGCGTCGACCTGTGATCCAGGTGATCGGGGTTCGATTCCCGGTCAGGGCACATGCCTGGGTTGCGGGCTCCACCCCCAGTGGGGGTTGTGCAGGGGGCAGCCGATCAATGACTCTCTCATCATTGATGTTTCCATACCTCTCTCTCCCTCTCCTTTCCTCTCTCTGAAATCAATAAAGATATATTTAAAAAAAAACAAAAAACTTTCCCTCTGCAAAATACACAGTTAAGAGGATGGAAAGACAAAGCTACGGGCTGGGAGAAAATATTTAGCAACCACATATCCAACAGAAGACTAGTATTTAGAATATAAAGTACTCTCAAAATTTAAGAGAAAAAAAGCAGCATAATTAGAAAATGGGTCAAAGACATGAAGAGACATTTCACCAAAGAGGGCATACAGATGGTAAATAAACATATGAAGACATGTTCAACTTCATTAGCCATTAGAGAAATGCAAATTAAAATTATGAGATATTACTGCAAACTGATTCAAATCGCTAAAGTAAAAAATAGTGATACCACCAAATTATGGTAAGAACACAAGAAAAAGGGGATTGGTCATATACTGCTGATGAAAACCTAAAATGGTACAGCCACTACAGAAAACATCTGACAGTTTCTTTAAAAACTAAATACACATCTACCATGCATTCTAGCAATTACATTCCTGGGTATTTATTCCAGTTAAATGAAAATTTATGGTTATAGTATAACTAGTACATCAATGCTATAGCAGATTTATTCATAATAGGCAAAACTGCAAACAATCCAGTCCTTCAATGGGTAAATGGTTAACCAAACTGTGGTATATCCATATGGAATATTATTCGGCAATAAAAAAGAAGGAACTGCTGCTATATGAAACAACATGGATTAATCTCCAAAGAATTATGCTGAGAAAAGTCAACCAAAAGGTTACATAATGTATGATTCCACTCATATATCTTTTCTTGAAATGACAAAATTATAGAAATGGAGAACAGATTAATGGTGGTTAGAAATTAAAGAGAGGGTAGGGGCAAAAGGGAAGTGGGTGTGGCTACAAAAGGGTAATATGAGGGGTGTTTGTGGTGATAGAAATGGACTGTATCTAGACTGCATCAATGTTAATATCCTCATTGTGATACTGTATTATAGTTTTGCAAGATGTTACCACTACGGGAAACTGGGTAAAAGGATCTCTTTGTTATTTCTTATAACAGATGATATTACAATTATCTCGAAATAAAGTTTAAATGTTAAAAAATTGCTTTAAAAACACACACACTCATGGTAATCTGCAGAAGAATTTAAAATTTGATAATTTTATAGTATCACAATGAAAATCTTTCTTGTTACCAAGAAATTTCTTTTTCATTTTGGAAAAAAAAATCTGACATGTAACAACTCAGCTGTACTTTATATGAACCCAAAATAATATTATCTGTTAAATATAAAGTTGATATGGTTATGATTTTAGCAGTTACAGACATATCAGCAACATTTAGTTGTCTCACTGAGTATAAGGGAATCAATTAATCTTCTATACTACCACTTCCATCTAAAAAATAGAGATAATTCAATGTCTTCCGAGGAAAATAATAAAATACACTGAAAATACTATGCAAGATTTTATGTGAGGTGCTTTGAGGAGATAAACATAAAAGGAATATAAGCTGCACATTACAGGAGAAAAGAAATTAAGCTTATTCTACTATAAAGAACCCTTACCATAACTAGAATTCTTTTCCTTATGCTAAAATACACCTTAAAGCTTTAAAGGCTTGCACCAATATATGTGGGGTTTGTATACGAGCTAAATAAAATGTAAGTTCATCCATTTTTACAATAAAATAACAATACAACAAAGTAATTACTGAAGATTGATGTTTAAAATACTAAGATTAAAAAATCAGCAATAAAAACCTACTGTCTTTGTCTGCTGATTCACTTTTTTATCTTCTAGATCCTTGAATTTTGATCGAAAAGAGACCATTTTCTCTTGAAGTTCTGGTGTACATAGTTCATACACATCCAACATAAGAGGAAATTTAACATCCTATATACAAATCAAAAAGAAAACAAATGTGTAGAGAGACTTACCAAGGTAGTTATTTAAAATATTTATCACGCTTTTAAAGTAGTGCTTTCATAATTCAAATAAAGTTGAAAATAAAATCTGTAAAAATCACTTGGAAATCTATGCAGCTGAAAACATCACAGCGCTTATATTCAACCTGGTTCTACCTTTAAGGTAAGAAAAATTTTTAGCTTTTTTTCCATTAAACATTTTAACCCATGAAACTGACCACAGAGGAATTACCAAAATTTGTATGACGAAGCATTTTAGAAATATTAGACCAATTGCTGTGAAAATAATGGAGACCTTAAACCAGAGAGGAGTCAATTTACAAATAAGGTCGCTTTTGACTCTAATTTTAAATACAATTTCACATAGAAACAATAGTGATATACTTTAGTAATTACTATTAACATATGAAGTTAACACTAGTAAATATTTCAACTATAGTTAACCTTCTAATATAATACTAAGTATATTTGAAAATGTATTATGAATTTCAGCTCAACAGGCTAGAATTATATATACCTCTCCCAAAGATCAGAGCTACAGTTCAATAAAACAGCTACATCATAGGGCTGGATTACAATTTAAGTACTCTTTGGGCGCCAATAATTTAACATGCCCTTGACCTGGAAGAAAGGAACTGCTCAGAACAGAGTACAGTGTGTTATACTGCACTTCTGCCCTAAAACATAAGGATCAGTACCTCCTGGAGTTGAGGATCTGATCTAGCACACTGTTTCTGGGGAATGGAGAGCATCCATCAGAATTATCTGGGAATCTTTTTTTAAAATGTATTTAATCAGCTTCGCTGGCATGGCTCAGTGATTGAGAATCGACCAATGATCCAGGAGGTAGAGGTTCGATTCCCGGTCAGGGCACATGCCCGGGTTTCTGGCTCGATCCCCAGTAGGGGGCATGCAGGAGGCAGCCAATCAATGACTCTCATCACTGATGTTTCTCCCTCCCTCCCTCTCCTTTCCTCTCGCTGAAATCTATAAAGTCATATTTTAAAAAAATAAAAATAAAAAATAAAATAAAATGTACTTAATCAGAATCTGGGGGTGGGAAGAAGCCAGGCAATGTATATGATTTAAAATAAAAAGGACAATAGATTAATTCCAATACATATCTTGGTTAAGAACCACTTATCTAATGTTAATAACTTCCCTATTTATATTTCAAAGAAAATTTATCCCTAAAGGATTAAAGAAACCTACTATAAGTTAGGGATTGCCTTCAAAGAATAATTTATTACACTGAAAAGTTCATTACTAACCTTAAGAACTTTAGCATTCACAGATTCCTTCTCTTTATAAAAAAATCGAACCATCTGAATAGTCAAGTAAGCGGGTAGCCGGCTGATCTTGGACTAAAAGAAAAAACAGAATCATATTACATGAAAATACCACATGAGCCCGGCTAGGCATGGCTCAGTGGTTGAGCATCGAGGTTTGATTCCCGGTCAGGGCACATGCCCGGGTTGCAGGCTCAATCCCCAGTCGGGGGCGTGAGGGAGGCAGCTGATCCATGATGACTCTCTCGTCTTTGATGTTTCTATTTCTTCCTCTCCCTCTCCCTCTCTGAAATTAATAAAGATATATTAAAAATAAAAATTAAAAAAAAAAGAAAATACCATACAAGTTTTTAATTCCTTGGTTTGGTAAAAACAAAGACTGGGCAACAGTAATTAACTGGAAAACTTTTAACAATAGAATTCAATTTCAAAAGGAACACACAACTTACAGATTTGATATACAAAGCATTCCTTTGCAGTGTTGGAGACTGTTTCGTGATTTCTTCCTGAAGTCGCTAAAAAAAGAACATAACAGAAGAACAAACATTAGTTTAAATTTTTTTCTCCACAATATAGCATCACACCTTTAAATTCTTTAAAAATTAGCACTACTGAATAGATAATGGATTTACACCACTGAGAACCTGAATGAAGACAATGCAGGAAGACTTTTCTTTTTAGATATGGTTCAGTTCTTAAAAGGCATCAAAAAATTTACACAGGTGTGAAGTCAATGGAATGTAAAAATTTATACTGGTGTGAATTTGTTGGAATAGAAAACATAATGTTTAAAGTTTTAAAATTATGATCCAAATGTTACTCAGATTCTGAGAGCCTATACTGAATTTTATAGAACATAATAAAGCCTTTTATGACATCGTTCTACTTATGATTTATTAGAATATTCACATTAGAGAAAAATTAAGAGAATGTAGGAAATCCTTGTTCTTTATGATGTATAAAAGCTTTCCAGAACCAATCAAATACTATTAAATTTGAGCAAAGTCATAACAAAGAAACCCTCTGTTAATCTAGCCAATGTGGGAAAGCCCTCGGCCATTATACATATCTTAATGATCATGTCTGTCTTTCTACTCCTTAAAGCCTGTGTGACACTGGGCAAGGTAGTTATCCCCTCTGGGCATTATCTGTAAATGGTGATAATAGTACCTATGTTATAGGGTTGTTGTTAGAATTACATGAATTAGTACATGTAGAAAACTTGGAAAACTATTTAGTATGTATTCTATGTTCAATAAACATTAGCAATAAAAGGGAATAAATTGTGAAGGAAGGAGACTTGACTTGGGGTGGTGAACAAACAATACAATATACAGATGATGTATTATAGAATTGTACATCTAAAACCTATATAATTTTAGCCCGGCTGGCGTGGCTCAACGGTTGAGCACTGAACTATGATCCAGGTGATTGTGGTTCGATTCCCGGTCAGGGCACATGCCAGGGTTTCGGGTTCAATCCCCAGTAGGGGGCGGCAGGAGGCAGCCAATCAAAGACTCGTCATTGATGTTTCTCTCTCTCTCTTCCTCTCTCTGAAATCAATAAAGACATATTTAAAAATAAATAAAATAAAACCTATATCACTTTATTAACCAACGTCACCCCAATAAGTTCAATAAAAATAAAACTGGAGGGAAAAATAACACTAATGTGTTCTGCTTTGAGAATATAAACATATAAGAAATCAGAGTTAAAACAATTTACTGTTAATGTTTACTCTAAGCATGTTACAATTGTTCAAAAAAATTTTTTTAAGTTTGATTTTTAAAAATTACTAATCACATTACAAAAGGAATCACTGTAGCTTTTTAACATTTAATCAAGTTTATTCAGCAGCAAAGAGGTAAAGAAATTAAAGTCAAATTACTCAAGATAACAAGAACAAATGATTAAAATAATCTAACAGATTAAAATGATCTAATAACCAGAACAAATTATCTAAAAATTACCAAGACAATACAAAATCTCATTTTTTTTCAAGAAACCATATCTGTTTCGATGTTATTCATCAAGTAATAAGCTATACCTATTATCACCAATCCACTATCCTTTAGAAGTTCCAAGTATATTTAGTTTTCCTGGAATTTTATAAAATTATGAAAAAGATCATCTGGAGAGTCCTAGACAAACATTTCATTCTATACTCTCCAATTAACACTTATACTCCATGTTTTAAAGCCCTGAAACTTGCACATCGTTAGGAGTCTTGGTGGTTAGCTAGTATCTGTAATGCTTTTAAAATAAACTTCTCTCAAAAGCCATTATGCCTCACAACTCTCCTTTCAATATCACAGAGCAAAGAATGTCACTATTTATCTACCTGCTTAAGTTTAAATTTAGTAACCCTTCCTATAATACCTTTTACCCCAAACTATAGAGGGGAGCTCCCTGACAACAAATTATCTTGTTTATCAATGTAATGCCTGCCCCAATTCAGTAACCATCCTTCAAAAAGATGTGCATATTCCCCAAATCACATCGAATTAATAAACTGGCACACAAGCCATTACATTTTATCCATTGGCTCACTACAGTGCATTCCTTAGTATGGCACTGGGCAAAGAGCACTAACTGAATAGTGAGATAAACAAGTTCTAGATCTGGCTCTGCCACAAACCAAATTAAGTCACTTAAATTCTAGGATCTCAACTATAATACGAGTACAATGGCAAAATGACTATAGAGCCTGATCTGCACAGTATAATCCTGGTTTATGCCTCATAATTATTAATATATCCTCATTATTATACCCTCAGAGCTCTCCTTTAAGCCTCTGGTCACATTTTTATCAACCAAACAATACACAACCTTGTTCTATGTTTCTGTACACTGTTGATCATTAACACTGAACTCACACGCAACTACACTAAAACTCATCTCTGAATGAAACTTATCTAAAACAATTTTCTCTTTAAGATATGTCACAGTCCTCTTGCACTTAAAACATTAGATAGCACTTCAGCACTATGCCTGAGGTCATTTTAAATAGCAAAATCAACAAGCACAAAAATGCAAAAAACAGGGCGCTAAAAAACCACTGCAAAAGAACCCTTGTTTAAAGTATGAGCTGAAACAAGAAGTCAGACCATCACTTTTCTGGACCTCAGGTGGTACACTGTGTGTCAGGCAGCTCAAACTTTTTGCCACACTAAGCACATCTTCAAATGACCATGAAAACACCAAAAGTATTGATGTTGGGTTACAAATAAATTTTTATCAAGTAGGTGCATTCGCAAATACGAAATCTGCAAATATAAAATCCACAAATAATGAGGATCAACTCTGATCATTCTTACCAATTTAAGTCCTGTAAAAAGATACTTGACTTCTTGATTGATAAAACAGCTAAGTTGAAGCTGATTTTCCTTTCCTTTAGTGACTTCTTCTTCTTCAGATTCTGTACATTTCATGCTTTGCAAAGTAAGATAAGGAATATGCTAATAGGTATTCAATTTACTATATAATCATGAATAAGCTATCCTAATATGATTAAAATTAACAGTATCATTCCTTAGTATTTAAAACATTTTGGTCTCCCAAAAGAGATTTCAACATATTTTAAAATGCTAATTCGCTCACCAGCAATACTGAGTAAAAGAATGTGTGAAAAGAACCAACATTAAACAAATTTAAGTTGCTATTTATACGGTGTTAAAATGGTCCTAATAACAAAAGATACATAAAAAGAAATCTTTTCTAAGTTTCTACCCATCACCTAGAAAATAATACTTCCCTAAATTCATGTTTTATGAACTGGGTCAATTTCATGTATCTAACTGATACACTCCATACAATTAAAAATTAGTTCTCTTTGAGGCAAATTAATGAAGTGGACTCTGTTAAAGATGTTCATAAGAAAAAATAATGAGTATCCTTAAAGTATACACTTACCTAAACTTCAAGATCACTCCAATGGGTATATTTTTTTAAATTTCTAATTTCCATGATATTTTTTAGACATAAAAACCTCTGAAGAATTTTCCTTCCTACCCCACCCACCACTCCAATCACCCAACATATTTATAGCAATCCACTTCATGCGCTTCTAATAAGTTATGAGTAGTTTATACATCTTGGCTCATAAGGATACGTAGTTTCAAACTCAACGCCAAAGAATTGATCAATTAAACTTTTCTTTTTAGAAGGTGTCACTGATGATGCAGATGAAGAATCTGTCTGCAAAAGAAAATGAAATAAAAATTCCCATTTTACTTTATGCAGTTTATATTACCTCCCACACAATCCAGTTTAGTAATACATACTTTTAAAAAATTTAATCCCTTTCTGCAAAATCCTTCTACTGCTCAAAGAACATTGCCAAAAAACTACAGATGCCCAATAATTATCAATTAAGTTTAATAAAAATACACTGAATTCAAGTGTCAAATGCAACCTTTCAAATTCCAACTATAGATTGAACACCTAAAGTATTCAAGTACATGTCTATCTATTAAGATGAATTTATTTCAAGCCTTTGGGGTGGGAATGAATCAAGGTATAATGAAGATCTATAATCACAAATATTTCAATTACCTCTTTTACAGAATCATCCTCTATGGCTTCCAATTTCTGTTGCAATACTCGCATCATTTGTATCCAACATTCATTAGCATCCTGTAATTTTTAAAATGACACAGTAAGTAATCCTGGTTGTGACAGTGTTTGGTCTCTAGAATCCTTCCAAAATAATTAGTGTCCTTAGGGAAGGAGAAGAAAGCTACTTTTTTTCTTTAAAAATATTAAGCCAAAGTCGATATTTTATGATCTTCAAAACAATGAAAAATTCCAAAGTAGTTTTTTTCATTCAAGACATGTTTACTGAGCTCCTGATTATGCTAAACACTGCTCTGGACACTAGGAATACATAGCAGTAAATGCAATAGGAAAAGTCCAAATGGGAAACATAAAAAAAATATAACATAAATTCAAGTTAAGAGAAAGGTTATAAAGGGGGGGAGCAATACAGGAGCAAAAAGTGATTGGGGCAAGGAAGGTGTGCTATTTTAATAGGACAGTCAAGGAAAGCCTCTCTGATGCCTTCACATTTGAACCAGGAGACCTAAAGGTAAGGAGGAAAGTCATGTACTGAGACCCAAAGAAACAAGTGCAAAGGCCCTGCAGGATACTTGGAGGGTTTAAAAGGTAGCACGGAAGCCAGTACCTGGAGAGAAGTGGGCAAGGAGGACAGTGGCACATAATAAATTCAGAAAGGTAGCTAGAGGCTGGATTATTTAGGATTTAGATTATTTAGGGATAGAAAACCACTAGGAAGCACTGAACAAGGGACCAACACAATCTTATTTACATTTTAAAAGGGTTCTGGGGGCTGTATGGAGAAACACTGCAAAGAAACAAAAGCAGAGCAAGATGATCAGTTAACAGACTAACCACACCAACCAAGACATAACAGTAGAGTGAACTAGAGGACTAATACTTGCATTTCCAAATATACTCCAATAAGTATGGTAAGTGTAGGAAACCTAATATTTACATTTACAAAATGAAAACCAAGGAACATGCCCTGATTACCTGTTGAAGATACTGTCCTTGTTCACCCTTCTCTGCAAACTGTGGAAAAGCCATGTGCAAAAACTGCAGTAGAATAATAGGTGGAATACTAGAAGAAGTTTTATCCATGGAATCAAACAAATCTCTAAGGGCTTAAAAATAAAGCAAATAGTACTTTAGTAAAAGAGTGGCATATTTTATACATGCTACTGTAAATGAAACTCAATTACAACAAACAAAAACCTGCTTAACTATTTTTATGTATATCTATTCCTTTTACAATTGTTGGATTCCTAATAAGAAAAAGATTTGTTTTTAAATCTCAATGAACACACCAGAATTTATAATGCAAGCACTAGCTATAAACAACTTCTGAGCCCTGCCCCTCTCCCCCCCTGCCAGTCACTGTTTTCCCAAACAAAGCAGGGTATGTATTCATTCAACACAAATACATATAACTTCTGTCTAGAGATCAAACAGGTATGTTACTGTTCTGCCACAATGCCCTTAACAAGCCATCAGATCTTCACACCTAACTCACTTGGTTCCCATCTACTGAACTCCTGAATATTGAAATCTGACTCTTTAAACATACTTCTTGATTCTACTGAATAGCTAAAAACCAAAGCTAATTTGCCGTCTTCAAAAATCTTTCCTGTTTATCCCCTCTCAACATCATGAATCCCATGGTCATAGACTCAGCCCTGGCTTCTGGAGGTCAGAATACTTTTCCTTTTCTAATGTCCTAGCTGTCACACCTTGCCCTTATTTATGTACAACAAAACTGTAATGTAGCTTATCTTGACTTGTTTTGTTAACTAAAATGTGAAATGTTATCTGTTATTGTTATATAGGCTGAAATCCAGTAAAAACTACATCTCAGCACACAGCAGTGCTCAATAAAATGTTCCTGATTAAATCAACCTAACACAATGTTTAAAATATATTTTTAAAGGGAGAGCTGAAATTTAAGCATCACTACCAAGCTAATTATTTTTAAAATTAAAAAAGCCTAAATTGTAATAACACTTTAAAGTGCACATTGCTAAAAAAAAAAAAAAAAAAGAAAAGATCGTTTAAGCTTACTTACTATATACCAGTAACATCAAAATATTTCATTTATTTGGGAAAAAAGGTGAAAAACACACTATACATTAAAAGAAACCAATGAGATATGACATATAAATGCAGTGTGTGATCCTAAACTGGCTCCTGAAGCAAAAAAGAAAAAATTTACAATGGGGAATGGTGGGTCAATTGGCAAAATTGAAATAAAGTCTACATTTTAGAATACGGTTTTGAAAACTGTCCTGTGGTTATGAATGTCTTTATTCTGAGGAAATATTTACTGAAGTATTCAGGGATAAAGGACATGATATATGCAACTTACTCTCAAACGGTTCAGAAAAAAAGAATACACATTATATAGAATGATGAACCAGACGCAACAAAAAAAATAGTAATTGGTGAATTCTTACAACTTTTCTATAAATTTAAATTTAGTTCAAAATAAAAAAGTTCAAAAAGTCAAGAAGCTAAAAGTAAAGAACAGTATTTTTTATCCCATCAATACTATCAGCCTCCTATATATGATACTGGACAAGATGTTGAAATTCTGAGTTACTCTTAGAAACATAAGTAATCCAATGAACTAGATATAAGTGATCACATTTTCCCATTAAAAACTTCATTTCAAAAAATCTACTTTTAGGAAAAAAGGTTAGAGGAAATCTGTCTATCTCCAAGTGACACAAAAAAACTTACTGTTTATAGTATTAAAAATTAAGGGTTGACCACAATGATATACTGCTTCACACGCCTAGAATGGCTATAATCAAAGACAAAAATATCAAGCATTATCAAGACAGCAAGAGTATCAAGAATAAAGAGAAACTGGAACCCTCATACATGCTGAAAGGAATGTAAAATGCTGCTGCTGTTTTGGAGAAGTCTGGCAGTTCCTCAAAAGGTTAAATATAGTTACCATTTAACCCAGCAATTCCACTCCTAGAGGTTTACCCAAAATGACAACATATGTCCACAAAAAGACTTACGCACAGAAAGTTCCACAATATTCATAATAGTCAAAAAGTGAAACCACCCAAATATCTTTCAGTGATGAAAGGATAAATTCCATTGATATATCCAATCAATGGAATCTTATTTAGCAATAAAAAGGGATGAAGTACTGATACATCCTATAATGTGGGTGAACCTTGAAAACATTCTACGTGAAAGAAGCCAGCCAAAAAAGATCGTATGTTGTATAATTCCATTTATATCAAAAGTCCACAATACACAAATCTATAGAGGCTAAGACCCGATTAGTGGTTGCACAGGGCTGGGAGTGGTGAAGGGAAAACAGGGTGACTGCTAAAAGTTAGAATTTCTTTTTGGAGTGATGAAAATGTTCCAAAATTGATTTTGGTGATGACTGCACAATTCTGTGAATATACTAAAAAACAATAAATTGTACACTTTAAATGAGTGAATTGTATGGTATATGAGTATTTCAATAAAGCTGTTACCCCCCCCCCCCAAAAAAGCACGCCTGGTTAGGGGGTGTGCAGGAGGCAGCTGGTCTTCTCTCACATGAATATTTCTCTCTCGCTTGCTCTCCCCTCTCCCTTACTCTAAGATCAATTTTTTAAAAAAGGAGGGTACTCATTTTGTCCAATTGTCCCAAAATGAGACAGGGGCACACATGGTCTCATGTAATGAAGAAATATTTCTATACTTTAAGAATTTCATGTCTTCTCATTCCTCATACACTACTTCCTCACACTAATACCCACCAAGACTCTCTATTATAATGATCACATCAACTACAATAAAACCTCTCTCTGGATATCCCTAAAGATACACAGTGGTACCTCAGTTTTCAAATGTAATCCGTTCCGGAAGACCATCTGAGTTCTGAAACGTTCGAAAACCAAGGGATTGACAGCAGAGAGCTAGGCCTCAAGATCTTGCCCTCAGCAGAAGTGTGTGGCATGTTCGACTTCCGAGGCGTGTTCGAAAACCAGAGCATTTACTTCCGGGTTTACGGTGATAGTAAACCGAAATGTTTGTCAATGAGGACATTCGAAAACCTAGGTACCACTGTATTTTACTAACAGAACCTAAGCGAAAATTATAATTTTGTTGTTGTTGTTAATCCTCACCTGAGGATATTTTTTCCATCGCTTTTTCAAAGAGAATAGGAGGGAGGAAGTAGGAGAGAGGAAGGAAGGGGGGAGAAAGAGAGAGAAAGGAGAGAGAGAGAGAGAGAGAGAGAGAGAGAGAGAAACATCGGTCGATGTGAAAGAGACACACCAATTGTTCCTCTTGCATGTGCCCTGACTGAGGGCGGGCAGCAAACCCTCAACTGAGGTACATGCCCTTGACTGGGAATCAAACCCTCGACCCATCAGTGTGCAGGCTGACGCTCTAACCAATGAGCCACGCCAGGCCAGGGCCCAAAATTATAATTTAATCCAAAGACTGTTCTTCAAAACGGAGCCACATCACTGGTTTATAATTTGGATAACAAAATAAGTTCCAAGTTGTTTACAGTTAGTCCAATTTTAATGAGGTAATGTTTTACAAAACACATTTTGTAAATCGAAAGGTAGCAAACAAACTGAGTTAAAAATAACACTTACTGAATACAATACTCTCTCTTGAAAAGTATGTATTTTTAAGACTGACCTGCAGTAATATATTGTGCTGAAGCCATTTCCCCTGAAGCTCTCAAGGCACCAGCATACCTAGGGACATTAAGGCAGAATTAAAAAACAGGATTCAATTCATTCTGAAACTCAAGTAGGAAGAAACCAGTTAAAAGAACTTATTATGACACCCTCAACTGCAAGTTTCTCAGGGTTGCTCCCACCTTTCTATTTTCGTCTCTCTGGTCTTGTTCCTTTGAGCATTATATGGGCAAAAAAGGAGCACTAAGGAAAAAGAGAATTTAAATGAATGAAGCCACTTTAAATTCTTTTCCCTTGTCTAACTCATCTATACCAAACATTTTCTGAAAACAGTGTAAAACAAAAAGTGCAGATTACTATTACAAATAAAACACAACTTCAAAAATAATGAAGAAGGCATTAGATTGAAAACATTAAATCAAAATCAATTCACCATTCTACTCACTGCCTCTTCAGCCAATACAGTCTACTTCTCTTGAATGCACTTTCTTTCTACCTTTCATCATTATACATCCCTCTCTCTAGAACCTGCCAAATAAAAACTCTATTTGAAAATTATCTTCAGCATCTCCAGTTGTAAAACATCTTTCATGTAATTTTCCTCACCTTTCATTCCTATTTTATCAGTTAGTGCCATTTTTCCAATGACATACAACCCCATCCATGCCATCTTGTATTGATTAAATTAATAAGTACAAGGACTTCCACAACCTTATGAAAACTTAAAATTCAAAAAAAAAAAAGGCATTTGGTTTCAAGAAAACAGAATCAACAGGATGAAATCTCTGCTTATACAAACTCAGAGAAATAACTCCAAGACATGCAAGAGAACTCTCCTTGAAATGGAGGCTATAAGGTATTCGGAAGAAAGAAGAGTCTTGGAAGTACATAAGGCAAGTCTGTCCCAACTAGTCACACTCTAGGGCAGAGCGCTGCTCCAGCAAGTTACTCATTCAGATAACTTGCAATCAGAACATAAGAGAATATGGTTGAATAAGTACACAATCTTCAAACAAATGAGGGAAGATCATATCATACCTTACATCCAAAAAGAACAGAGTTAAAGGAAAAGAAAAACTTTAAATAATATTTTAAAGCCTCAAGAAATAAGAGCAGGAATCATATCCAAAAATTATTAACAGGAGGTTATAAAACAGAACAAAGGTTGTGAAAAATAAGCAGTTGTAAAACAAAGCTAATGTACAAATCAATGAAATATAAGTAAAACGAATCTTAGGGATTCTCCTAGAATACAGCACATAAAAAATTTAAAGTGCAGAGGGAAAAAATGACATGAAAACTAGATCCAGAAATTCTAATGTTCAAAATGTAAGATGAAGCCAGATAAAATAGAAGAGTAGCAATATCTGAAGAAATAATGGCCAAAAATGTCCCAGAGTTTAGGACAAGAGTCCTCAGACTTAGTGCCCAGTGAGCACTAAAATAAGATAAAGAAAACCCACACTTATACTGATAGAAAACTTTGAAAAATAAAAGTTATTAACAGAAAAGAGTAAGAATTAAGATTGATGTCAGACTTCTCATCAGTAACCACGGACACACTAAAACAATGAAGAAATAACTAGGCCTCTGAGGAAAAATAACTAACATTTCCCATTAAGATAGTTCTGAAACAGTACCTGTTGACCTGATCATCTTTCTCAATTAGATTGAAAGTGCCTAAAGATAGGTACTGTGTCTTGTTCACTGATAATACATCAGCTGCACTCTAGGCAATTTCACGTAAATACCTGACAAGTATTCAGAGAAATATAGAAAACCTTCAGTTACTCTCAGGTTTCTGCATAGTTCTCCTCTCTCCTTTCTAATGCTCAGTTCTATCAAAGCATTTCACAAGCCACTAAGGAAATAAAAAGGTCAACATTCATGAAGCTAGGAATCCAAATTGCAGTTTAGAATTATATCATACATTAAGAACTGCAATGTATAAATCAAGACAGATGTAATAAATTTATATGTATATACTTTTAATCCTCACATAAGGATATGTTCCTTACTAATTTTTTGAGAGAGAGAAACATCAATTGGTTGCCTCCCATACATGCCCGACGGGGGATCGAACCCACACCTTTTGATGTACAGGATGACATTACAACCAACTGTGCAACCTGGCCAGGGTCATATTTTAAGTTAAACATTTATACTCGTTGAAGAGAAGGGACCCTCATTTATAGACTATTTCAAAGTTTCTCTAAATGTGAATAGTTGTTTACTCTTTTTTCTTTTGTATAGTGATATTACCTTTTAAAACCATTACTCACTGGCACAGACTTACAAATCAGTGAATTTATTTCTAAACTAGAACTGAAAGTCCAGAACTAAATCTTAGTTATTACATCCATTATGGTTAATTGATTTTCAACAAAGCATGCTAAGAAAATTCAATGGGGACATATTCATCTTTTCCCCAAATGGTACTAGAAGAACAGGATGGGATGGAACACCTACCTCCCACCATACATAAAAGTTAAGTAAACATGGATCACAAACCTAAATGTAAGGGCTAAAACTATGTAACTCTTAAAAAAACAAAATCTTTGTGACCATGATTAGGCAATGGTTTCTTACATGACACCAAAAAAGACACACAAAAGCAAGCAACAAAACAAAAAAATATTAAACTACATCAAAATTTAAAACTTTTAACCAATGTTATCCCAATAAATTTGATTTTTTAAAAAAGGAAAATAACCAAAACTTTTGTGCTCTAAGCAATACCATCAAGAGAGTGAAAAAACTCGCAAAATGGAAAAAAAGATTTGCAATTTATCTATTTGAAGAAGTATTTGTATCATAAAAACAAACCACTTAAAACATAGGCAAATAGCCCAGCTGGTGTGGTTCAGTGGTTGAGCATCAACCCATGAACCAAGAGGTCACTGGTCCCATTCCCAGTCAGAGTACATGCCTGAGTTTCAGGCTCAATCCTCAGGAGGTGTTTCTCTCTCATTAATGTTTCTATCTCTCTACCCCTCTCCCTTCCTCTCTCTCTAAAATTCAATAAAAACACATTTAAAAACATAGGTAACTAATTTGATGAGACATTTCTCCAGAGAAGAAATATAAACAGCCAATAAGCACATACAATGTTACTACTCATTAGGTAAACGCAAATGAGAACCACAATGATATCATTTCACCCACAGGATGGCTATAATCAAAGACATAAAATAACAAGATTGGCATGGAGGTGGAGAAACTGGAACTCTGTTACACTGCTGGTGAGGTTGTAAAGTGGTGAAGCCACTTTGGAAAACAGTCTGGCAGTTCCTCAACATGTTGCCAAGCAATATACTCATAACCAAGAGAAATGAAAACAACTCATCTGCACAACTTGTGACTGAATATTCACAGCTGCATTATTCATAACAGCTAAAAAATGGAAACAATCCAAAGCAAATGTCCATCAACTGAAATGGATAAACCAATGTGGTATATCCATTCAACTGAATATTATTCAGCCATTCCAAGGGATAAAGTAAATACATAACATGAATAAACCTAGAAAATAAGTAAAAGAAGCCAGTCACAGAAAGAGCACATATTATGATTCCAGTTACATGAAATGTCCAGAACAGACAAATGTATAAGACAAAAAGTAGACTGATGATTGCCTAGCGTTGCAGGTGGGAAGGGTATAACAAGTGACTGCTACTGAGTATGAGGTTTCTTTGGGGTGGGGTAGGTGGGGAATATTCTGAAATTAGATGTGGTGATTGTTGCACAACCTTGTGAATATGATAAAGACCATTTAACTGGAATCCTTTAAAATAATGAATTATATCTCAATAAAGCTGCTAAATATATACACACACACACACACACAAAAACCACACTACTCATCCAAATGTGAACCTCCATTACCCAAAGACGACTTAAAACATTTCTCTTGTCTTACCTTTTAAGGGCATCTTTGAGTTCAGGAACAGAACGAATACACTGAACTGTAGCATTCATGTAACAAGTGTTACCGAGGTTTGTCAATCCACATGGTAACTCCATCTTATAAGGAAAAGAATTAAGTCATTTTTATAAAATGACATAGCATATATAAATCACTAAAGTTCACCTTTTGAAGGAACTATAATTTACCAACTCATACCAATCTATAGTCCACCTTTATCCTAAAGTAACATGTTTTATTTCCCCAACAAAAATTGTTCCATGTGCCATACTAACGATCATTCTGTGTTTTTATTCCTTTCTTGAAAATAATAAAAGGACAGTCATATCAATCCTGCCTTCTTTGTAGGCTTATCATTAAAACACAGTGACAAAATATACATAGAAACACTTCTTAAAAAAAAAAAGGAATGGTACAATATAAACACTGGGTGGTAAAAATAACAACATTTGACAAGTATAAGTTGGCCAGTTTCTAAACCAACATTGCATTTAAAATGAGAATAAATTGTATGCATTTTCAACATGGAAGGTTTTAAGAATTTAAATATCCCAGCATTTAACTACTTAACCTCTTTGAGCCTGTTTCCCCATAAAAATAATAGTAAACACTTAAATAGTGCTGACTACCTGCCAAACTTATATTTATTATAGATATCAATTGACATTATAATCAATTATCCGCTTATAGGAGGACTCAAATCAATTTCAAAAATAAATAAATAAATAAACCATACATCCTGATATTAACTATTAAATCTTCAAAACATTCATATGCTACTTTCTGAAAGGCACCTCAGTAACTGTACTTCTGAAAAGTAGGGATCATATAAAATGTGGTTTGTCTTACAGCAGATGCTAACTGTTCTTCTGTCATATCTTCTACGAAGACAGTTTTAGCTGAGGGTTCCTCAGGAAGGGCATCTGCTGATCCCATCATTAGTAGAGTTATCCCCTGTTTTTTAAAAAAATTAATTTCATAAAATGCTCAAAAATTAATCATTTTTATGTTCAATAAAAGAAGACACATAGCAAAACACATATTGCATGCTTCTATTTGCATGTTCCCTGACTGGGAATCGAACTGCAATCTCCTTCATCATAGGTCGATGCTCAACCGCTGAGCAACGCTGGCCAGGCAAGACACTAAATTTTTAATTAAACGTCTTTCCACAACACAACCTACTGTATGGAAAAATATATTCCCCAATGACACAACCGATAAGGGTTTAATTTCCAAAATATACAAGGAACTCATACACCTCAACACCAGGAAGACAAACAATCCAATTAAAAAACGGGCAAAAGACCTGAATAGACACTTCTCCAAACAGGACATACTAATGGCCTACAGACACATGAAACCATGCTCAAAGTCACTAATCATCAGAGAGATGCAAATTAAAACTACAATGAGGTATCACCTCACACCTGCCAGAATGGCTACCATCAACAAATCAACAAACAAGAAGTGCTGGCAAAGATGCAGAGAAAAGGAAACACTAGCACACTGCTGGTGGGAATGCAGACTGGTACAGCCACTGTGTAAAACAGTATGGAGGTTCCTCAAAAATTAAAAATGAACTACCTTTTGATCCAGAGATCCCACTTCTGGTAATATATCCTAAGAATCCCGAAACACCAATCAGAAAGAATATATGCGTCCCTATGTTCATAGCAGCATTACTTACAATAGCTAAGATCTGGAAACAGCCCAAGTGCCCATCAGTAGATGAGTGGATAAAAAAGCTGTGGTACATTTATAATGAAATACTATAATACAGCTGTAAAAAAGCAGTCTCTCTTACCCTTTGAGACAGTATGGATGGACGTGGAGACTATTGTGCTAAGCGAAATAGGCCAGTTAGAGAAAGACAAATATCTCATCTCACGTATAAGTGGAATCTAAAGAACAAAATAAACTGACCAACAAAATAGATTTAGAGGTAATTATGCATGAAACAGAATAACAGATCTCAGTGGAGGAGGCATGGGGGGGGAGAGGACAGGAAGAGATTAACCAAAGAACATTTATGCATATATGCATAATCCATGGACACAGACAATAGCATGGGGAAGGCCTGGGGTGGGGCAGGAGCTGAGTGGAGGGGGGCAAAAGGGGAGATAATGGGAGACATCTGTAATACTGTCAACAATAAAATTTAAGAAAAAAATTCACTTAAAACTTCTGACTCCACAAAAACTTAACTACTGTTAGTTAAAAACTTAACTACTAATTGCCTACTATTGACCAGAACCTTACTGATAAGTCAATTATGACACATATTTTGTATGTTATATGTATTATATGCTGGATTCTTACAATAAAGTAAGCTAGAGAAAAAATTTTATTAAGGAGAAGAAAAAGAAAAGTGCTCCCACAAAGAAAGCCTGGAAGGCTTCACTGGAAAATTTTACAAACATTTTAAGAAAAAACAATACAAACTCTCTCTCATGAAAAGACATAAAAATCCTTAACAAAATACTACCAAATAGAATCTGGCAATATATAAAAAGAACCAACTGAGGCTTATCAAGAATATAAAGTTGGTTTACTATTCAAGAAAGTTGGTGTAACAGATTAAAGGATAAAAAAATAAATGATCATTTCAACAGATACAAAAAAAGTATTCAACCAAATTCAACTCCAATTCATGCTAAAACTGTCAGCAAACCAGAAACAGAACTTCCTCAACCTATGGTGAACATCTGTCAAAAAAAAAAAAAAATCTCCAGCTAAGACTGGAGACTTTCCTCATAAGATCAGAAAAAAGCAATGATGTACACTATCAACCACTTCCACTCAACACTGTGCTGAAATCCTAACCAGTGGAATAAAACAAGAAAAAGAGAGAAATAAAAAGCATAGAATTGAAAAAAATAAATAAAACCTTCTTCAGTGTTAATTACATGATTATAATGATTATATACCTACATTATCCTAAGACACTAATACATAAAATCAGTCAAGTCACAGGATACTTGGTCAATATATAATTAATTAACTTGTATGTGCAGTGAAGTAAGGCAATAAAAAGAAATAGAGGTCATAAAGATTGGAAAGGGGGCAGTAAAGCTGTCTCTATTTGTAGATAACATACTATGTACATAGAAAACCCAAAGGAATCTAAAAAAAAACTATTAGAGCTAGTAAGTGAATTTAGTAAGGTCACAGGGTGAAAATATACTGTACTTTTACAATCTAGCCATGAACATTGGGAAACAAATTTTTTTAAGTATCATTTTCAACAGCTAAGAAACATTAAATTCCATGAATCTAACAAAAACCATGCTAAAATAAAAAACTACAAAGCTCTGCCAAGAGAATATAAAGCCCTACACAAATGAAGCAGTACACCATATTTAAGGATTTTAATACTCAATACCGTTATGATGTTCATTCTCCTCAAACTGAACTACAAATTCAATGCAATCTCAAACAAAATACCAGGAGTCCATATGCAGAAATTGACAGACTTCTCTAAAATTATACAGAAGTGTCAAGGAGCTAAAATAGTCTCAAAGAAAAAGAAGTTGGAGAACTTACAATATCTTCTATCCAGACTTAGAAAGCTTTAGAAATCAAGACCATGTGGTAGTGGTATAAGTTTAATCTAATATATAAATGAAACAAGAGTCCAAAAATAGACCTACAACTGATTTTCAAGAAAGTCTCCAACACAAGTCAATGCGAAAAGGAATGTATTGTCAGCAGATGTTGCTGGAACAACTCAATCAACACATGGAAAAAAAGGCATTTGGAATATACTTTGATATAATAATTAGGAAACTGCATTATAATAGTGTTCATAGGATAATACTTACATTTTTAATTTTGATGTTCCCCCAATCATCATCCTGTTTTAAAGACAAGTAAAAGAACATTCAATCACCCCTGTATAATAATCAACTAATTTTAAACTACTTCAAAATAAAATTTATCAGATATTATTTAAATTACTGTAATCAAAGTATTTTTTAAAAAACAAGTGCAGTCCTAAAGACAGTAATTCTATCAATTGCTTAAACCACATACGACAATCAAAAGACAGCAAACCTGGTAGCACCAGAGGTACTAAAAAACACCTGATTGATGACAAATGAAAGATGATAATTTTTACATGTTCACTGCATGTTAGGAACCAGCATAGCTCATAACTACCTTAGGTGACAAGAATGAAGAGTAACATGAAATAAGGTCTACATAATTAGGGTAATTACAGAATTTATTATCCAAATCAGGAGACTCTTGAGAAAGTGCTTTAGTCCAATGTTTCTCAAGTACTAAATTTCACATGAAACAATTAACCAATACTTTTACTTCAGTATTTTCAATTAAACCAATACTTTTCCCTTAATGCCATGACTGGTTCACAGATATTTTGGCCTACTGAAGCCCTTCTCTTCACAGAATAAAGTCAGTTCTATATTACTCCTTTCTTTTTGCTGAAGGTACCAGGCAGTCTATCTGCTTCCCTTTGGTGGTATAACTAATGATCTCTCTGAACACCTGCTTCAAAGTGGCACAGTAACTTCCTAAAGACTCTTCTCAGTTTAAGAGTTACTACTGCTAATCATATGTAATAATAACTATATACGCCCCCTCAGAGCACTTGCTTATCTGAGGTCACAAGAGCTGGGAAATGAACCCAGATCTACTTGACTCATAAATCACATGCTCTTTTGGTATGTTACTATATCTTACTTAAGCCCTCTGACGCTGCTACCTCACATTTACTTTCATCATTTTCTAAATATATACAGTTGAGAATTTAAAAATAAATAAAAGCCTGGCAAAAAGTAAGTAATTAAGTGATTGCTATTAGTCAGCTTCATTTCCTTAGCATTTTCTATAATTATCTACTGTATACCACCACTTCAGGCATACCTTGTTTTACTGTGCTTTGCTTTACTGAGTTTTTTTACAAGACCTTCCACCAGCAAAAACTTTAAGTCTCAGAAAATGAATATCATTTTTTAGCTATAAAGTATTTTTTTAAAAATATACCTTTATTGATTTCAGACAGAGGAAAGGAGAGGGAGAGAGACAGAAACATCAATGATGAGAGAGTCATTGATCGGCTGCCTCCTGCACGTCCCCGACGGGATTGAGCCCGCAACCTGCGCATGTGCCCTGACCGGGAATCGAACCCCAATTGCCTGGATCCTAGGTCAACGCTCAACTGCTGAGCCACACCCAGCCGGGCTAAAGTATTTTTAAATTAAGGTATATTCATTGTTTTTTTAGACATAATGCTACTGCACACTTAACAGACTACAGTATAGCATAAACGTAACTTTTATATACACTGGGAAACCAAAATATTTGTGACATTCTTCACTGTGATATTTGCTTTATTGAGTGCGTTGGAACCAAACCTGCAATATCTCTGAGGTATGCCTGTACACAGTTCAGCAGAAATTAGGTTATCAATGACCAAAAGTTCATACTGCAATCTGGGAGGGGAAACAATGTTTCTTCACCAACATCTGTTTTACTGCCCAGCTGACAGAGGTAGCCAGCCCTTATTTCTAAAGTTAACTATAGCTCTTTAGCATTTCATATCAAACTCTTGAAGAAAGTACTTTAAAAAAATATACTTATATAGTATTACAAATAACAACGAAGAAAATACTTCTGCATCTTTTTTTGTGGCCCTTCATCAATGATGCTAGTAAGCTTCGACTCTTAACTGTAGTCAAAGTGATCATTCCAAGGGAACTTGGAAAAATTAAATTCCCTCTTTTTTAAACATTTTTTTTCCTCCCATCTCCAGATAAGTGTTAGCTAGCAATTACCCTTAAGAGAAGGAAGCTCTTTTTTAATGGGTAGGAGGCAAGAAAGGCCACAGGAAAAAATAAAGTTTTCCAGTATTTCAGAGCCAAAGCTTTGGTAAAGACACTGAACTATTTCTTTTTATTAAAAAAATACATATCTACTATACTGTACCATATATTTTTTAATATGTTTTTATTTCAGAGGGAGGGAGAGGGAAAAAGAGATAGAAACATCAATGATGAGAGAGAATCACCAACTGGCTGCCTCCTACAGGCCCCCTACTGGGGATCAAGCCTGTAACCTGGGCATGTGCCCAGGAATTGAACCATGACCTCCAGGTTCATGGGGGCAATGCTCAACCACTGAGGCACACCAGCTGGGCTTGTTCCATATTTTTAACAGAAATAAAATTTTCCACCCTATAACAGAAAATTACTAATACAAATAGATTTCATAATAGTCTAAAAACAAAAGTAATACTTTTAACGCACCCTCCTTGGAAAAACAACAAACAATACAAACAAATGGAAGTACCCCACTCCCATGACCCACAGATGTATTCATTAATACAGTGCATCTGAAAATAAAAAATTTAATGATATTTTATAACATAATGTTTGAAATGGCTACAATGCTCCTCCTTACACTAACATGAATAAAATAGGTGTAATCCATAACTATATACTCTCACCAAATAAAAGAAACTTCAAATGTTACATTTCACTAATTATATAATAATAGTATATAATGAAAATAATGGACTAAGTTTTACCTTCAACGTTCCTCCTTTCACCATAACTTTCTGTCTGGCCGGCTGTACTCCAGTCAGTGCAAAAAGCTGAGCCTTGAACACCATTGGAGGTTCATCAGTATTCAATTCTACACCTTCAAATTTCTCCTTTCCCCACTTCACGGTAACTGCAAACAAAACCATAATTTTTTTTTTTTTCATTTTCAAAATAACAAGACTTCAGATTTAGAAGAAGGCTAGTTCTTGAAAGCCATACTATGTCATTCATCTTTTTAAGTTTATAATGCCTACACTAAATCAGGAGTGACCTGAATGCAGCACGTCCTGAGTAAAATTTAACTGGATCTAATCCAACTTCTCATTTCATAAATAAGAAAACCAACAGTTAAGAGAAGTTGGTTGACTTAACTAATGTCAAAAAAAACTAGTTAGTAAATATTCAAGTCTTCTGAATCCTCATCAATAATTCTGCAGCCCGGCTGGGTGTGGCGCAGCAGTTGAGCATGGACCTTTGATCCAGGAGATCGCAGTTCAATTCCCGGTCAGGGCACAAGCCTGGGTTGCGGGCTTGATCCCTGGTCAGGGGTGTGCAGGAGGCAGCCAATCAATGACTCTCTCATCACTGATGTTTCAACTCTCTCCCTCTCCTTTCCTCTCTCTGAAATCAAAATTAAAAAATAATAATAATAATTTTTGCAAAATATGATCACCCTGAAGTAGTTCCCAGAATAAGGTTCACAGACTTCAAAATGTATTTAACTGAGGAGTCATTAAAATCTACATACTGTTGGAAAAGAGAGGAGAAAGGTTTTTGAAAGGTAATTGGGAGAAAAAAACATATTTAAAACAAGGAATACAGATTCTGCATTCTAAGAATTGAAATGTGTGGTTCCTGAGCACAAGATGGTCAAATATTAAGAATTCAAAGATATAACTAAATTACTAAAAAATATTAAAATCCTACTTCACAGCCATTCAAATGGCTATTTAATAAAAATTTTAAAAAAAGAAGCAGGAAATAAATAAGGATGTGGTAAAACTGGAACCCTTGTGCATTGCTAATGGGACTATAAAATGGTGCAGCCATTGTGGAATAAGGTATGACAGTGCCTAACAAAATTAAACATAGAATTACCATATGATCCAGCAATTCTACTTTTAGGTATACACCCAAAAGTATGTAAAGCAGGGACTCAAATTTATATTTTATACCCATGTTCATAGCAGCATTATTCACAACAGCCAAAAAATGGGAGCAACCCAAGTGTCCATCAATAGATGAATGCGTGAACAAAATGTGGCATATATACACAATGAATAATATTCAGCCCTAAAAAGGAATGAAATTCTTACACATGGTAAAACATGGATGAACCTTGGAGACATTATGCTAAGTGAAATAAGGCAGACACAAAAGGGAAAATATTGTATGACTACACTTATGTGAGGTACCTAGGGTAGTAAAATTCAGAGGTAGAAAGTAGAATGGGGGAAATGGAAATGGGGAGAATATTGTTCAATGAAACAGTTTCAGTTTAGAAATATGAAAAAGTTGGGAGGAGGATAGTGATAATGACTGCACAACATTGTGAATGTACTGAATGCCAAAAACTACACTTAAAAATGGTTAAAACAGTTCATTTTATGTTACATATACTTTACCATAATAAAAAAATTTCAGCCAATAACAAATTTTCAATTAGCCTCATAAAATAGCATTTTTGAAATATGTAAAAATAAATAAACTCAAGGATAAAGTTTGTTTCCACTGAAAACTTTATACCTATTCAAAACAAGAATCTCACAACAAATGATTTTCAACTACTAAAATCAGAATATGAAAAACTGACCCTGACACCAAATACCAATTCTTTCATCAGTTCAATTAATATATTCAGCATTCATTCAACGATAAACCCAGTAACAAGCATTAGGGAGACTCTATGAACTTACAGTCTAATAAGGGAGAAATGGAGGGAAAAGGTTAAAATAAATAATACAATATTAATATTATAAATGCTACTGGAGTACAGAAGAATGCTTCATTAGTAAGGAAGAATTCCCTGGAGGAAGTGATAACTCTGTGTTATCACTATCAACTTTTTTTAATAATGTTTTTATTGATTTCAGAGAGTGGGAGGGAGGGAGAGAGAGAAACATCAATGATGAGAGTCATCAGACTGGCTGTCTCCTGCACGCCCCCTGCTGGGGATCCAGCTGCAACCACCACATATGCCCTGACCAGGAATCTCCTGCAACCTAGGTTGATGCTCAACTGCTGAGCCATGCCAGCAGGGCTACTATCAACTTTTTATCACTATCAAGTTGAGACTCAAAGATAAATTAGGTGTTAGCCAGAGAAAAAGAAAGAATAAAAGCATTCCTGGAAAAGACAAGAAAAACATTCAAAAAAATAAAGCAGCATGGAGTGCTCTAAGATATAATTCCCAGGGTGACAGGGAAGCAGCTGAAACTGTAAGCTGGCAAAGGATCAAGTCAAGAAAGGTAACATAAGTTATGCTAAAACATACAGGCTTTATGTTACAGAAAATGTGCAATCTCTGAAAGGTTTTCTTAAAGGCCACTTGGTCTGGTCTGAACATTAGACTGCTCTAGCAGCAGCAGGGGAAATGGGATTAAAGAGGGTACGACTGTAACTACTGAAGTAAACTAAAAACATAGCAATAGTACAAGCAAAAAATAGGACTAAATGAAAACAGTATCAGAATCTGAAATGTACTTAGCTGTGTCACACGGGCAAGTTACTTAAACCTTTTGCTTACCCATAAAGGAGAATTATACCAGTATCACAGGATTATGTTGAAGATTAAAACAAAGCAACATGTGTAAAAACACTAGCTTTGTGTCAGGTGTTCATTAAATTTTGTGGCACTTACCTTACCCATATAAGAATCTGGATATTTAATTTTCTACCAAAACTTATGAAACAGTACTTAAAATGTTCTCATTTAATGGAGGGCTTTTTGCAGAACCTGAAAACACAGATTCTCAATACAGAGATGTGAAAGGAGGAAACCTTAGAAATCTACTTCAATTCCCCAACTTGGGAAATGAGGGAAAGTTTGATTACATATTTAAGAAGCTACTCAATTATTACCATCGACAGTATGGTGAATATAGGCACTTTTTGAGGGGAACAAGAAAGGGGTTGGTTTTGTTGTATGTGTGTCACCTGTGTATTTAAGTATTATATTAGCCTACAGTGGGATTTATCGCTGTTAATGCTCCCTCAATTCTATATTGCATAAATGGAGTATTTCAAGTACCATTCTCCTGTTAATTATTGTGTAATTATTCTACCAATAATAATTCTAGAAAGAGATTGAGCAATCTTTTTTTTTTTTTAAATCCTCACCGGAGGATATTCTTTCCATTGCTTTTCAGAGAGAGAGACAGACAGACAGAGACAGAGAGAGAAACATCAATGTGAGAAAGACACATGGATTGGTTGCCTCCCATACGAGCCCTGACCAGGGCTGGGGATGGAGCCTGAAACCCAGGTACGTGCCCTTGGCCGGAATGGAACGTGGTACCCTTCAGTCCGCGGGCCCACGCTCTAACCACTGAGCAAAACCGGCTAGGGCTGAGCAATCATTATTAAAGCATTCGATTCAACATTCTAGAATATCAAGAATCCACTTCAAGATTAAACATTACTTTTGTTTCATACTCTTTGAATAGGCTGAATCTTCAATAAAGGAATTGTGTTAAGTCAGGTATGGCCAATGAATCACACATCCATAGCCAACTGAAGCCACCACATACATCTTACTAGGTGCCATTTTGAATCAGACTAGGAAACGGGAAGGTTCATTAACTAAAAATGGGATCGCTGGCCAACCCCTTACACCAGCATCAGGCAAAAACCCGTGCAACGCCTCTCCAAAGGAAACGATGCCCGCGGATATGTGTATTAATCTACCTCACAAAGCTAACGCTATGCTTCGGACATAGAAACTCAATACAGTGTTTGATGAAATGAAAACGAAGTAAAAAAAATTAGTCGTAATCTGCCTTGGGATAAAACAGAAATTGGTACCAAAAAGGAGGTTGAGCAAAGGTAGGCAGGGGCAAGCGAAGGGAAGCTACTGAGGGAAACCCCATCAACGACGAAGGCTAACCTCACATCTCAGGTCCCTCCATCCCTCCCTTACCTCAGGATTCCCTCCTTGCCGCCCGCTCCCACGGCTCCACTGATGAGCACAAGGAAATCCCACTGCACCTCCAGCCTGGCCCGGGGACCCCGGGACACACCCTCACCTTTCCCTGCACACTAGGACAGCGACAGAAACTATTCTGCAGAGTCACCACTCCCAGAGGCCGCCGCTCGCGGTTCCCCATCTCCACTCCGGCTCCCACCCCACCCACCAGGCGGCCCAGGAGACAGCGTCCCCTCGGGTCGCAGGGCGCGGACTCGCCAGGAGAGAGAAAGGGGCCGGGCTCAACCCCTCGCTAGCCACCCCCGCCCACGCCTCCCGTCCCCTCCCCCGCCCGCGCTCAGCCCGGAGCCCGCCCGCAGGCCAGGCCTACTCAGAGGCCTAGCGCTGGGAGGGCTGCGCGACGCGAGGCGAGTGGGGAGCTCACCGGAGTAAAGCGGCATGGCGGGGCGAGAGGGGAGGCGGCGGCGCAGGAAGGCTGGGCCGGGCAAGGGCGGCGAAGGGAAAGGGACGCGAAGAAGCTGTGGCAGCAGCCGAGACGGCGGCGCGGTGTTGGCGGCAGCTCCGGTGCGACGAGAGACTCATTCAAACCGGCCACTAGCGATGACGCAGCAACACGCAGTTCCCCTGCAGAACTGGAGGAGGCGAGGAGCTGAGCGGCGAGGCGGGGCCTGGAGGGTGGAGAAGCCCGAGAGGTGGGAGGGAAGCCGGGAGAGGCGGAGGCGAGCGCGGCGGCGGGCGCGGCGCCTGGGCTCGCGGCCCCTGCGCCACTACAGGTGGGCGCCTGCGCACTGCACGACGCGCGCGGCGCCCGCGGGCCACGTGGGCCTGGCCCCGCCCAGCCTGGCCGCAGGTGGAGTGGGGACTTGGTATTATTGTGGCTTTTTAAAAAAAGTGTTTTCCCCTGTTCCGAAACGGTGGGTCCGTACCAGCCGGGGATTTTCGTTGTTAATATAGCCGGTAGTAGAGCTGAGAGAGCCCTTGCGCCACCCCTCAAATGGATCTGCCTACTTATTAATGAAAATGGCTAGCCCTCCCTTTAAGGACATTTGTGGCGAAAGTAAATAGACCAAGTTTGTTTTCAGCACACCCCTCCCCCTTTGGTGCAACTAACTTCTAGCCTCATTGGGGGGCTTGGGATCTGAATTTAGGACAAATGGGGCAAAGTGAGGATGTGGAGTGATGACGGTGACGGAAAGGAAGGGTAAAAGAAAATTTACATGGCTGGCCTGCCTTGATGTCAGCAAGAGTTGTGGATGATCGCAGCCTTGCCCCACGTACCATACGCCGCTAAGCCCTGATCTACGTGGGTCTGATGGATAGAATCTTCTGCTTAAGATTGACTTCTTTAAAAAATTAATATTTTGGTAATATATTAACCTGAATGTTTATAAGTAAAGTGTAAAAATGGCCAAATATCAGATAGTGAACTACCTACGGTTTGTTGCTTAGAATGCCCCCTCTTGCATGGTCAACAGAAATTGTATCCAACTTTAAAGTCTCCATTTAATGCTCTTTAATGTACACTTAAAGCCTACACCTGCAATTACCCTTTTCTATCACGTAGCATTACATTGTAGCTGTTTGCTCCTCTTATTTAACAAGTATATATTGAGTGTAAGATACTCAATACAGAAGCTGTGGATACAAAGAGGAATCACACTGAAATATTCACACACTAAATACATGGCTCTCTAAATTAATCAAAGCTCTTGGCTATACACAACAGAAACCAGAGAAGGAATTGATTGGTAGAATGTAGAGGTAAGGTAACAGAATCGATAGGAAAAGCAGCAAACCAGGCATTGATATTGGATAGGAACCAAGGGATATGGCACCAGGGAACATAGGCAAAGTCATGTCACAGGAACTGTCTGACCACTCCTGCCACCACCTTCATGAGTAGTTTCTAATTCTGCGTCTACCTCATTCCCTCAAGATTCCATGGCCCAAACAAGAATATATAATCGGCCAACGATGAGCAAAAGGAATGCCTGGCCCTGTCTGCCATTAAGACACATTGGGGTATGGGACATAGGCTGCTCCAAATGGAAGAGCTATGTATTAGTTTCCTATAGTTGCTGTAACAATTATTACAAATTTAGTGACCTGAAACAACATAAATTTACCATCTTACAGTTTCGGCATACAGAAGTCTAAGAACAGCCTTAACCTCAAGGTGTTGGCAAGACTGCACTCTTTCTGAAGGCTCTATGGAGAATTCATTCCTGACCTTTTTCTAAAACCTAGAGGCTGTCCACATTCCTTGTCTCATGGTCCATTCTAGCAATGGCACTACTCCAGCATCCGCTTCCATCCTCACAGTTCCTGCTTGGACTATGATCCTCTGCCTCCCTCTTGATTACATTGGTCCCACCTGGATAATCCAGGATCCTCTTCTCACCTTAAAATTCAAAACTTGATCATATATGCAAAGATCCTTTGAATAGATTCTATGCCATAAAAGGTAACATTCACAGGTTCAAGAAATTAGTACATGGGCATCTTTGGGGAAGCATTATTCTACCACCGGTATTCTTTAAAAAAAACAGCAAATATTTACACTTTCTTATAGCACCTATAATTTTAATATTCCTATGTCTTTTTTTCCTACTAAATTACGAGGCAAATTATATTATGGTGAATGCTATGCTGCTATAATAAAGAGGCCTCACAATTCAATTGCTAGCAAATTATGGATGAGTGGGGAGAGCAATGCTGTGCTTCATGAGGTTGTTCAAAGGCCAACATTCCCCTAAAGCAGTGCTTTTCAAGTTTAATGTGAATGTGAATCACCTGGGACCTTGTTAAAATGCAGATTCTGAATCAGTAGGTCTGGGATGATGTCTAAGATACTAACAAGCTCTCAGGAAATCACGCTTTTGAGCAGCAAGTCATTAAGGGAGTTGGTTGAAGATGGGTTGCAGGACGATCTGGGTTTTAGCCCACAGGAAGAACTAGAAGGGGAAAAATTACAGGGTTGCAATGTCCTTTTTTTTTTTTTTTAATTTTATTTTTGTTTAAAATATTGCAAATGTCCCTTCTTCTCCCCAATGACCCGTTCTACCCCATTCCTTCCCCCTCCCCAGTTCCTCTCCCCACCATTGTCTGTGTCCTTGGGTTGTGCATAAATGCATATAAATTCTTTGGTTACTCTCTCCCCCTCCACCCACCCACCCTCCTCCATCCCTCTGACATTCATCAGTCTCATCTATGCTTCCATGTCATTGTCCTTTTAAGCAATGTCCTTTTAAGCAAGAGGAATGGAAAGGATGTGAAACAAATCACTTCCATTCACATTTCATTGGTGAAAATGGTTCCTGGCCTAGCTGCATGGAAGTCTAGGAGATGTGGTCTCTAACAAGGCAGAGGGATTCAAGCTTAAACTCTATTGTTATGCAAGAGGGAGGCAATGGATTTTGATGGAAAACCAGCTGTCTCTGCCAAGCAAATGTTGGACTTTTTGTAAGTAATGTTCAAGCTTATAAAGTTTTCCTAAAACAAGTCACACAACTACTGGTTGCTTAGGGTTTTTTTACTCATAAAAGGAAAATTATAATATTTGTTCCTGGGTGCTCTCAATGTACTAAGATTTAAATAGCTAGTTGAGTGCATGTATGTGAGGAATAATGACCAAATAGAACTGATCTAGAACAGAACAAATACCAGGTATACTCATATGTTTATACATCTACCTTCTCGGCTAAGCTCAATTCCAGACGTTTTCATTAATGAACCCAAAACAGAAGAAGTAAATGATTTGTAATTCTCACCCTCAAAGTTTCTTTCAGAATCAAAAATCTCTACAACTGGACACAAATAAACTGTTCTGGCCCAATATTTCCCTGTCTATACTACCTTAACTTCAATTAAATTCAACGATGCTTGAATTACTATGCTTTTTGCCTTCCATTTTTGTCCCCCAGCCCTACCTTAAAATCAAGCTCTCCCCATTTTCTCTCCACTTATATCTCACCTCCCTGACACATTTCTAAACCTTACAAAAAACAAAGCTTTCTCTGTCTCTTTAAGCAATTTTTTTTGCATCAGCTATTTAACATTTACTCTTTTTTACATATGTATATGGTATATTTTATCTTTTTATCTAGACTATGAAAACTTCTTTGTGCCTCCTTCAGAAATATTTGATGGTTAATTCAGTTAGACAATTCTGGAGAACTTTTATAATTTTTATTAGATCACTATTTGTGTATTATTTGCTTCGTATCTGGATAGCAACTACATCCATCTTGTTCATTTCTGTATTCTCTAGGCCTGCACAGACCCAGCATGAAGCACCCTATTTGCTGACTAATGTATTGCTGTTGTTGGTGATAGGAATTCAGAGAAGAAAAAGAAATTTAAGTAAGTGGTAAGCAGTTGGGGGCAGGAGGGTCCTAGAGAGACAGAAAAAAAGAAAACCTCATAGCAATCAAATTCATTAATTCAACAATTATTTATTGTCTCTTCATGGACCCTGCATTGCAGGAGCTCATAGTTTATCAGAGAATGTTGAAAAAATATTAAAATAAGTAATGACTGTGTGTGCAGGATAAGAAGACTAGCTAAATAGAGCAGAGAACATGCACAGGGCTGTGGCAATAGATAATGTAGGGAGACGAATGTGGGACATAACTATAGAGAGCCTGCGTGCCAGGATAAAATATGTAGGGGTTTTCTATCTTCTTAAAGTCACTAGACATCACATGCAAGAAAAGTAATACTGAAATGTGCTAGACTTTTCCAGATGATCTCTTGTTCCAAAGCAAAGATCTAACTGAAGTCAAGAATTCTTTTATAGGGATCCCTGAGTCAAGGCAGAAAGGCCATTTTAATGTTCTCTACTTTAAAAATTAATAAATTAATAACACATATAAGGTTTAAAATTCAAACAGTAACAGGAAAATATTTAAAGAAAAATAGAAGTCTATCTCGCCCCACTCCCAAACCTGCTTCTCACAGGCAACTGACTTGAACTCTTTGTGATTTCAGGGCTCCTCATGGTCACCTTCATAATTCTAAATAATATTCTTTCAACCCTATTTGTTAATATATCAAGTTTATACAATATCTACTGAATCCCCGTTGGAAAATATGAGAATGTAGCTTATTATGAGATATCTTCCTCCTTTTCCCCTTCCTACTTCTCCCAACTTTTATAATTTTAAGCTTTAGTTCTTTTATTGGTTACATCAAAATTTTTAACATACTTAAACCTCCATTTCTTGTTCCACGAGACTTTAGACTGTATCTCAACTGCAACTATATAAGGAAAGTAGAGCTGCTAGCTTTTCCTTTCCCTTTTCCTCTCCCCTTTCATATCTCCTTATCTTTCAGCTATACCAACACTCTTATATAGTGAAAGATTATCAACAATAGAAACTAGGAATACAGGGTGGGACATAAGTAGGTTTACAGTTGTGAGTATGCAAAACACAGAGTTTAGTCTGGTAGTATTATTATTGTATTATTTTCCATACAAACAACTGTAAACCTACTTTTGCCCCACCCTGAATTATAGCATCGACAAGAAAAGGACAAAAATTAGGGTAGCTCCAGAAGGTTAGAGAATAAAGATTACATGACAGCGCCCTAGCTGGTTTGGCTCAGTGGTTAGAGTGTCAGCCCGTGGACCGAAGGGTCCTGGGTTCAATTCCGGCCAAGGGCACGTACCTCGGTTGCAGGCTCAATCCCAGGCCCTGGTCTGTGCACGAGCAAGAGGCAACCAATCTGTCTCTCTCACATCGATGTTCTCTCTCTCTCTCTCTCTCTCTCTTTCTCTCCCCACCTTCCACTCTTTCTGAAAAGGAATAGGAAAAATATCCTTGGGTGAGGATTTAAAAATATACATATATATGATGGCAATGACTCTGCTCAAGACAATGCTGTTAAGATGAATGAATTTTTCATCATATCATTACTATCAACTATATTAATAATCCTTTTAGTCTCCACTCAACTACACCACATCCACTATCACTATATAGGAGATGAACTCTCTTAAGTGTTGTACAACTTTAATAGATTTTTAAAAATGAGCTTCTGAGAATGGTAAACTCCCTTATTCTGTATTTGGCTGCAAATAGCTTTATTTTAATCATATTCTTGGTAATAGTTTAACTGAGTTGGGATTAGTAAATTAACAGTAATTTTCCCCTAGCACTTTGAAGGTATTCTGTTATTGTCTTCTATCATTTAGGATTGCTGATAAGACTTTTTAAATTTGTTGTTACTTTGTAGGTAATGTTTTTTTCTCTCTGGTAACTCAAAATTTTCTCTTGCCCTTATTATTATGCAGTTTCTTATATGTATGGGTATGTATTTAACTGATCCTTCTCATTACTAGGAGTACATTTTTGAACTAAGGACTTAACGTTTTTAAACATTGCCCAATCTCTCCTTTGGAATTAATACAGTGAAAGTCTACATTACCAGTTCCCACATTTAACAGAAATTCAAGTTTTCCCTAACTCATTTGCCCTTTTCTCCTTTCTCTCTTTCTTTCTTTCTTTCTCTCTCTTTCTTTCTTTCTCTTTTCTTTCTTTTTTCTTTCTTTCTTTCTTCTTTCTTTCTTTCTCTCTTTCTTTCCTTTCTTTCTCTCTTTCTTCTTTCTTTCCCTTTCTTTCTTTCTTTCTTTTTCTTTCTTTCTTCTTTCTTTCTTTCTTTCTTTCTTTCTTTCTTTCTTTCTTTCTTTCTTTCTTTCTTTCTTTCTTTCTTTTTTTCTTTCCCCTTCCTTCCTTCCTTCCTTCCTTCCTTCCTTCCTTCCTTCCTTCCTTCCTTCCTTCCTTCCTTCCTTCCTCCCTCCCTCCCTTCCTCCCTTCCTCCCTTCCTTCCCTTCCTTCCCTTCCTTCCTTCCTTCCTTTCCTTTTTTTTCTTTCTCTCCTTCTTTCCCCCTTCCCTTCCCTTCCCTTCCCTTCCCCCCTCCCCTCCCCTCTCCTCCTTCCTTCCCCTCCCCTCCCTTCCCCTCCCCTCCCTTCCCCTCTCCTCTCCTCTCCTCCCCTCCCCTCTCCTCTCTCCTCTCCTTTCCTCCTTCCTTCCCCTTCCCTTCCCCTTCCCCTCCCCTCCCTTCCCCTCTCCTCCTTCCTTCCCCTTCCCCTCCCCTCCCTTCCCCTCTCCTCCCCTCTCCCCTCCCCTCCCCTCCCCTCCCCTCCCCTCCCCTCCCCTCCCCTCCCCTCCCCTCTTCTCTCTTCTCCTTTCCTTTCCAGAGCCTCAGTTAAGTATCTCTAAAAACATATGGATTATTTTCTGATATAAACACAATGTCATTATCACACCTAACAAAATAACAATAATTTCTTGGAATCAATATGGAAACCATAATCAAACTTTCACAATTGTCTTTAAAATGTGTTAAGTTGGCTTTTTTTTTTTTTTTTTGGTGTTTTGTTTTTTTCTAGAATCGGGATACAGATGAGATCCATATATTACACTGGATTTATGACTCCTAAGTCTTTTAAAATAAAGCAGCTTCCCCTTCCCCTTCCCCTTCCCCTTCCCCTCCTTTCTTTTCACGCCATTGACTTTTAGAAAAGCCAGGTAACTTGTTCCATGCTATAAAATGCCCTGTATTTTGGAGTTGTTGGTTTGCTTTATGGCATCTCTATCCCCCATAGTTCTTATAAACTAGCTCATGCAGTTATGGAGGCTGAGAATTCCCAAGATCCAGAGCCAGCAAGTTGGAGACTCAGGAGAGCTGATGGTACAGTTTTCAGTTCGCAAGTTAGCAGGCTTGTGACCTAAGAAGGGCTGATATTTCAGTCTGAGTCTGAAAGCCAGGAAAGACCAATGTCCCAGCTCATGCAGACAGGCAGGAATTCCCTCTTACTCACCCTTTTTCTATTCAGGTCTTCAACTGATTGCAGGAGGCCCACACATTAGAGAGGGCAACACGCTCTGCTCAGTCTACCGATTCAATGTTGATCTCAGGCAGAAACATCCTCACAGAATAGTTTGGCCAAATGTCTAGGCATCCTGTGGCCCAGTTAAGCTGACACATAAAACTAATCATTACTACTGGTATAACAAAAATCACACCACTTAGAGGAGTCACCTTGATTGACAGTCAAAAAAGAACACAGTAGCAGAAGGGAAGTTCCTCCCACCCCTAGCCCCAAAAATTAGGATGCTGAAACAAGAAGAAAGGAAAACAGATGTTGGGTGACAAAACCATAAATGACTAGCAGCTATAACAAAACCATGCCTTTGGCCTTGCCATCAAGAGACTAAAATGACTCCAAAGCTTCACTAACACTATATACAGTTTTATATATAACACTATATATAAAACTGGTTAGAAACATGTTGCATTCAAAGATATTGCTATTAGGCAAGTCTAACAGTACCTTTACTATGGAATGAGCAAGACATTCTTCAGTCACTTTCCCGCTTCAACCCCAGCTCCTGCTCCTTTATTACTCACCTTTAATTATGTAAACAGTTTTAACTATGATATTCCTGGTACTACAGTAATAAGCGAACTATTTTGATAAGGTTTAACTCAAGAATAATTGTTCAGGTATCCCTTTAAGTTTCTCAAAACTGGTGCCCATGCATATTTACTTATGTTAACATCTTTACATTTTAGGTTATATAGATCAACCTGATTTTTAAATGTGAAAAGCTATCTACTAAATTTCTGAAATTGACACTTGCTTTCACAGCTCTTATGTTGAGGTGGGGGGCCATTTACTTGGTTCTGGAAAATAATTCAGGTGAAAATAGAATAAATATTTCATTATCCTATTACAAAAAGGTCTATGCTTCTCTAGACTAGTCTGAAATTAAAGACTGAGATTCACGTAAACTTCCAAGATGCTAGCATCCTTAAGAAACAACATGTAAAGTACTTTTATTTCATTCACTTTTTTTCTGTTTTAAATATCACACACATCCTGAAGTTCATTTTATTGACTGAGTAGTGCACCTCAAAAGTCTAAATTTTTACTTTATTCTTTTAAAAAATCTACAATGAAATAATTTGCATATCATGTAATTTGGAGCAAGATTTTGGAACACTGAAGCAGAAAATTAAAATGGAAAACTGAGTGGCAGTAACGGAAATGTTGGTTTAAAATCTGTTCTCAAGTGATTTATTCTTATGACAGGATGCTCTAAAAATAACAGCGGTGTTCTTGTTTTCTTACTAGCAACTCACCTGGGAACCATAGCAACAAAACTAGAAATTTCTCTCCTCCTAGAAAACTACACACATTTTAACAAAGATTGGTGGTGGGCAGTGTCTTTGGGAGAAAAACAGTAGGAAAATATGTAGACACTTCCCAAACAAAATCAGACTCTTTTAATCACATATATTTTCGTTCCCAGTTTACTTCTGATCTTCACATTCAGATTTCTTGGGAGTCCACAGAAAATTTCATCATGTTTGTGCTAGAATGTCTTATAATAATTATTCCCATATGTTCTTTCCCACTGTACACCAATTTATCAATCCATTTTATGTTTTTCACTCAGTTTTTTTAAATATAAAATTTGCCAAAATTTCCTAGTTTTCCCCATAGAGAACCAGAGCAACAAGCAGCTATGAGGAACATTTGTTGCTTTTGCCTCTTGTCTTTTTTGGAAAAAGCAGCCTGATTTTTCCTTTGCAAACCAACCCTTCCTCCTCTCTCAATGCAGGTGGCTTGTGTGGCTCAGACCTCATATGACCCTGGTGTAACCAATCAGAACACTGCTTCTCTCTGCCCATAGCGATGATGCTTTCAAGGTCAGACATGTGACTCAAGCAATGAGGGGATTTCCCCAGATCCCTGGAATGATTACACTTTTGGCTGAGATGGCTACACTTCAAGAATGTAACCCCGGTGCTTCAGTGACATGAGAATACTGTGTGAGGAGGAGGCCAATCCAGAGGAGAAAACAGCTGGAGAAAACAACAATCATTGACATCATTTGAGCCCCTGACAACATCATGAGCCAACTTTCCCCCTAAATGTTTTAATTACATAAGTCAATACATTTCCTCTTTTTAAGCCAGTTTGGGTGGGTTTTCTATTTTCAATGACAGGATTCATTATATAAAAGCATAGGTTGTGCCTGGCTGGAGTGGCTCAGTTGGTTGAGCGTTGTCTGGTACACTGAAATGTTGCTGGTTAGATTCCCAGTCAGGACACATACCTGGGTTGTGGATTTGATCCCGTTGGGGCATGCACAGAAGGCGACTGATCAATGTGATCAATGTTTCTCTCTCCTTCCTTCTTTCTCTCTCTCCCCCTTCCTCTCTCTAAGCATGTCCTCGGGTGAGGATTAAACTATAACAAAAGCATAGGTTGTAAAAATGATATCCTAAGATGAGTTTCAGCTTTACTTTTTTCCCACATGTATAAATGCTTTCTGAAATCACATTTCATGTAGTGAATGATAACATAGACTCGAATTTATTAAAAAGCACATAATTTTAATCACAGTTTTGGAAACAAAGCTTTATGTGGTAGAAGCAGCATTCACTTATGAGTTGGGAGACCTGGGCTCTGTCCTGTTTTGTGTCTAATTGCAATTTAGAACATGGACATGTTACCGTTTTCTTCCTGACTACTGATACAGTAAGTAGCTTGAGTTGGATTATCTCTAAGGTCACTTCCAACATTAAAATTCTGTGACTAAGAAATATAGCTTGGCTCTAGCTGGGTAGTTCAGTTGGTTAGAATGTCATCCCAATACACAGAGGGTGCTGGTTCAATCTCCAGTCAGGGCACTTACAAGAAGCAACCAATGAATGCATAAATAAGTGGAGCAACAAATCTATGTTTTTTTCTCTCTCTAAAAACCAATCAATAAAAAAAAAAATACATTAGACATTAATACATTAAGTAATGGTGATAGTTCTCTAAGAAGATGGTAAGCACATTGTCAAAAACAGTGAAGAGTTTGAAATTTGACTCTTCTTGCAAACAAGTTAGTCTGCCAACATTTCATGGATCCTGGCAAAAGACATGTGACTCCTGGATCACAGCCAAACAACTTTACACTAACAGTACAAGCAGCATGAGCTTCATGTTCTTGTCAGTTCCCCTTGCTCCCACAAGTTCCATGGGAGCAATGTAAAGTGGCTCAGGTGGGTGCTTGAGCATACAGTGGGTTTGTATTACAGCTAAGGAACCCCAGGTTTAGGGTATCTGAATCTTTTATAATGAGTTCAAGCAAATCTGCCCAACTTTTGCAGATCAGGAGGAAGCATTATCTTTATTATATTGGACAACAGACATACCTGCCTTCCTCTCGAGGAGACACAGTATCTTCCAAGGCTGTTTACTAATCAAATCTCCTTGGAAAAGAGCCTGGAAGAAAGGCTGTCAGAGCCTCTCTCTGCTCATAAGATGTAAGAAATGTAAAAGATCAATGTAAAATTGTTTCCCAACAGACAGTAGTCAACTTTTCATTTCAACTCTAGCCATTCTTCTTTTAGAGCCCAAACCAGGTTTTATCTTTTAAAAACTCACTTTAATCTAATCATGAAATTAAACAAACATTTGTACACAGTCAGAAACTAATTTATAGCATGGTTTGTATTCATTTCAGCCATGAGAAAATACCATAGTCATTTTTAAAGGTATCCATCCATAAATTACTTTTATTTCTCATTAAATGAGCACAGAGTCATTAGCATATTAATAACAGATATGTTTATTATTACATATCCATCAGTGCGGCTTTCAATACCACTTGAAACATGCATATCATCCTAGAGACGAATCAGTTTTCCAGTGCTTCTTATTTGATACACATTACTGCAAAGCCATTATAAATTACTGAGGAGGTATTTGGTTAAAAAAATAAACAATAAATCATACTGCCCATACAAATCTACTCTTGTTATTGCACAAGAGTTTAACAGTATTTATCTGGTAATTCCTATGTTAACTGGAAAACATCAGAGATGTGTTGCCATAATTTTCTTTTATACTGGTGCAAACTTCTACATGTTTTGCAGTTTTATAAAGTCATTCATTATTTTAGCAGGTAGTCTGAAGCAAAGATTGTACTTAATTTATGAAAGTCCAACAAACCTCTAAATATTTAAAATTAAACCAATTATTAATGAAAAACCCACTGACACGTAATTTTTTGAAAATATGTTTTTGGAACTCTAGTTATGGCAGTAAAATAATTCTCTCAAATTAAGGCACTAAAAGCTCAATGCAACGCCCACTGAAGTGTTCTAAGAATAATTTACATTTCAAACAGTGCATACATTTCTTATATGTTTGTTAACTTAATGTCTTTATCACTTAAAACCACAAAGAAATACATTATACAATTACAGAAATGATGTACCCCAAAACATGTTTTTAAACTTGTTTTTTTTGTACAGTTAGTTCCTAAAGTCTCTAGTAGTAAAATAACTCAATATGGCTTGGCAAAAATGCATAGATTAAACGTAATTTTTTTGCCTTCTCCCATTCCCCAATCTACAAACTTGCTGAAACACATACAGTATTTTATAAAGCATAATGTAAGATATTTATTCTCTGTCAAGTCCACCAATGGGCAATCAACAGTAAGGCTTTTAAATTCTACAGTGAGGGCACTGAAGTCAAGTGAAGTCACTGCTTTCTTAAAATAGTTTTGTATAGTCTTGCAAGAGCACAAAAACTGAAGTCATTAAAAAAAAATTGCAGTTGTCTCATTTTGAGATATTTTCTTTACTCCTTCCATGAGCTGGTCTTGATAGTGATGCCATTCCACTTAAAAGTGAAAGTCCCTTCCTCTCACTCATATGAGGAAACTGTTCTATCATGATTGACAGGCGTTTCTTAGAAATTCAAAAAGGCAGCACCTTTTTAAAAAATATATATCTAGCTAAGCTTTTCCCCAATTGTACTTGCATTACATAGTAATAATTAATCTAATCTACCTGTAGGCAAACCCGCAATAAAAAAAACCCCTCAGTGTGCTTTTGTGCCAAAGCATGGACAGAATAACAGCAATCTTAACCCTGAAGCCTGTGATATTGTGTCAAAGGAACAGCCTGTCTGCTTTGCATGGTTAAAGAAGCCTGGTTTATCAGGTAGCATCCCACACGATTCCACAAGGTGCTAGGTCACACGGTTAACTGTTGGTGGGGAAAAAAAACACAAAAACTATAATTTAAAAAATGTACTCGGAGGGAAAGGTAAACTACATTATTTTTATATCTAAAAACTAACAAACAGAATCTGAAAAACAAGAAAATGGACAAATACTTAGTATTATCTCCTTTTTCCCTCTACTCTATTTCAAACATATATATACTTTCAAAGCTATGATAATCGATTTTAAATAATTTTAGATCCTATACAGGGGGGGATATAGGAGTCTACAGAGATAAATCATGAGTGAAGCAATAATATACTGGAGTAGTATGGCAACTGAAGAATACAGAAGGAAAAATGGGTATGACTCTTCAAAGAATTACACTTGGTTACTGACAATAGTGAAGAAATGGGATGAATTAAAAGTGGTCCTAAGACTGATTGGAAGACTCGTGATGGTAGCAGACAGACAAATCTATGATAGGTCTCAGCTTCTAGAGTCAAATGCCCCTCTTAACACAGGATTACACTCCAGTGAAAGTTGGTATTTAGTACAGGAGAAAAAGCATAGGCTTTAGAATGAGATGAAAATGGGTTCTAATCCTGACTATGCTACTAGTTAGCTGTGTGATCTTGTGCAAGTTGTCTAATTCCGCTGAGCCTCATTAAGACATGTGAAAATGAGAACTTAATGAGGTATCATAACATCTCTTCAAGAAAGGGTCTAATTATGTCCTATCATTGTTATTTATAGCATATAAATATTTTTGAAAAAATTCCAAAGCTAGTTAACCCCTCCCAAAAAAAGGTACTTAATTGGGAAGTTTATGTGTAACACCATATTCACTGATAATACCGAATAATTCTGATTAAAAACAAAACTACACCAACATAGTTAAAAACAAAAGATGCGCACAGTTTTATATAAATCTATTTATCTTAAAAGGGGGACAAACCACAGGTTTTTAAAATGTTAAGGGCTAAATATTGCCATGTATAACAACCAATGACAAAATTTGACATGGAACTAAATAAATATGATATATAGAAATATTATTAACTTCTAACAGGAATCAGTTAAACTAACTTGTAAAGTCATTTCTAGTAATATATATAACTAGATACAAATAATGCTCTCTATGGGGAAAAGAACAATTTGATTCCAATTTTTTAGGTGTTATTCAATCACTTCGCATTGTTAAAAAGGTAAACATTTCAATCCTTACCTAGTTTTTCCAGATGTATTTTTGACCACTTTCCGGAAAGACTGATTTGCAGTGGATCTTGTAGAAAGTGTTCGAGGGGATGCACGAACAAAACCAGATGGTGGATTCTTAGGTATCTTCTTTACTAAATGAGTTACCCATTTTTTTTGTTCATCCTGAGAACATGCTAACAACAGCATATCTCTTGCTGATGTTACATCATAACTTACTATGTTAAGAAAAAAAGAGTACAATTAAAGTCATATAAAATCTAAAAAAGCCCTATTAAATGCATAATTTTATAAGTTCTTAAAATTTAAAGAGATTTACTACGCTTAATTAAGCTTGGACAATATCCCTGTTTCCTTAATTTAATTAAGGCTGAAAATTTAAAAAGAAAACACTAGTTATAAACTAGTAAGAAAAATAAAGTCAAATCAGAAATACAATAAATGCGCTGAGATGAATAAATGCATATTTAGAACACAAGTGTCTTTTCTTAAAATAGCTATAGCCTGTATTCTCTCCCTCTAGCTACCTCTGGTAAACTAGACATTCTGTCTATGATACAGCATGCTGGTCCAGGCAGTGAAAACCAGATAAAAAGAAAATAAGCCAGAGGTTAAAAACTCAAGGGGGGAATATAGTGGAACTCAGCTGTAGCTCCTCTCTCCAATTTAGAATACTTTCTCAGCGATACCTTATTGTTTTTACAAATGGGTGATTCTCTTTAAAGACATTATAACTGTAAAATGATAGCTGTATGTTCTCCACCAGTGTCAAAATGTTACTTCTTACTGCCCCTTTTTTTTTTTAATTTGAGCATATTGTGTATTTATTAGAAGGATCCAGACCAAGGGAGGTAGATACTACCTTGCAACAAAGGTTCTTTAGCCATACATTTCACAGCTTACACTCTTTTCAATTTGGTATAGGAAATGCTACACTTGAAAAAGTTATTGGGATGTAATTCTCTAATTTGTTTTAAGTGGTACAATGTTTCATGCCTTACCTTTACATGGAGAAATTAAGTCCTCTTTCTTATCTAAGTGATCTCTGTGGCACTTAACATGGCATCTTCGACATTCTAGGGCAGGGGGTGGCTTAAAAACATGCCATAGAGGTTTGGCACAGGCCTCACAGTTGGCGGGAAAGTGGTAGAGCGTAGGAATGAACTCATGGCCTTTGTGATTTTGAAAATTAGTTTTTTCAGCTTGTTGTACTGGTTCCATCTCTACATCTTTTCTACATTCACCTTCATTTGCATATAGTATCTATTCAGGAATGGTAAAAGAAAGAAGATAAAAAAGACTTGTATCTGTACATACAAATTTCAAATGTATAAACACACTGGTGTATATTTATTTAAAAATATATATTTAGTACTTAGGTAAAACATCTTTTGAAATTACAATTTCAGATTTTTACCTGGAATATTTTAGGAATTTCTTCAGTTTCGGCCCTGTACACATCTCCTTGGGTTACAGGTCGAACATGAAACAATTTACTAAAATGGAAATAAATATGATATAGGCCATCATAAAAATTCATTTACAGTAAAAGATATAAACAAACATTTCTTGGAGAGAAATTAGTCATTAGAAACATACAACTTAAAATCACAGTATCATTATACATCTATCAGAATTTTAAAAATAGAAATACTAATAAATTAAATGCTAATTAGGATGCAGAGAAACTATATCGCTCATACAATTGTGGTAGAAATGTAAAATTGCAGAACTACTCTGGAAAACAGTGTGGCAACTTTTTACAAAACTAAACATATGCTAACCATGTGAACCGGCAATGGCACTCCTGGGTCTTTACTACAGAGAAATAAAAATTTATCTCTATGTGAAAATCTGTAGAGGAATGTTCACAGGAACTTATGTACAATAGCCAAAAACTGGAAACAACCCAAATGAATGGTTAAACAAACTGTGGTACATCCATACCATGGAATACTACTCAGTAATTGAAAGAAACAAACTACGACTTGGATGGATCTCAGAGGAATTACACTGAGTGAAAAAAACAATCCCAAAGTTTACATAGTATTTGATTCCATTTGTATAACATCCTTGCAATGATAAAATTATAGAGACGCAGAACATATTAGTGATTGTCAGGAATTATGGAAGGGTGGAGAAAAGGCACTTCCTATGGCTATGAAAGGGTAACATGAGGGATCCCTGTAATGGAACTGTTCTGTATATTGACTGTGGTGGTGGTCATAATAATCTATACATGTGATAAGGGCATACAGATTGAAAAGAAAGAAGTAAAACTATTATTTGGAGATGACATGATTGTATTTATAGAAAAGTCCTGCAGAATCAAAAAGACCTATGAAAATAAGTGAACAGCAAGATTAGAGGATTCAAGACCTATATATAAAAATCGTGTTGGAACAACCAGATATTCACATGAAAAAAACCCTAACTTCAACCACTACCTCTTACCAAATACAAAAATAAATTTGAGATCAATCATAACTTAATTGTAAAACCTAGAACAATAAAGTTCCTAAAAGGAAAGAACACCTTCAACAACCTGTGGGCAGGCAAAAATTTCTTGGACAGACTACAAAAGATAATAATTATTTTTAAAAACTTAATATACGGTCTCTGTTAAAAGGTATCATAAAGAAAATAAACAGGCAAGCCAAGGAACGGAAAATATTTTCACTACATATTTCTGCCACAGAATTTGTATCCAGAATATATACAGAACTTCTACAAATCAATCTTAAAAAGATAAGCAACCCAATTAAAAAAAGGGCAAAAGACTTGGAGACACTTAAGAAAAAATATACAAATGGCCAATAATCACATGAAAAGATTCTTGGCATAATAAGTCATGAAAAAAATACAAATTAAAACAATGAGATAGCATTTCATATCCATTAGAACAGAAAAAAATCAAAGGCTGGCAACACCAAATGCTGAAGATGTGGAGCATCTGAAACTCAAATTACTGGTGAGTATAAAATAGTATAACCATTTTTGAAAACTATTTGGTAAATTTTTTAAAAAGATTAAACACGGATCTACTCTATGGCTCAAGATTCCACTCCTAAAGTCCCCAAAAGGAATGTTCATAGCAGTCTAATTTATAATAGTCCCAAGTTGGAAGCAACCTAAATGTCAACAGAACAATAAATGAACAAATTGAGATATATTCATTCAATAGAATATTACTCAGCAATAACAACAAAAAAGACAACTGCTACACACATCAAAACCCTATGCTGAGTGCAAGAAACCAGACACAAAAGGGTGTATACTGTATAATTCCATTTATATTAAGCTGTAGAATAGGCAAAATTAATCTCAGTGATAGAATTCAGAACTTCACCCGAAGATATTTTTTCCATTGCTTTTCAGACAGAGTGGAAGGGAGGGAGGGAGAAAGAGAGCGAGATCGAGAGACAGACAGACAGACAGACACATTGATTGGCTCCCTCCCACATGCACCCTGACTGACCCAGTCAAGGATCGAGCCTGCAACCGGGGTATGAGGTACATGCTCCCTGACCAGAATGGAACCTGAGACCCTTCAGTCCACGGGCTGACACTCTAACCACTGAGCCAAACTGGCTAGAACAGAATTCAGATTTTTTTTTTTAATGTTTTTATTGACTTTAGAGAGAGAGGAAGGGAGAGAGAGAGAGAAACATCAATAGACTGCCTTCTGCACACCCCCTACTGGGGATTCAGCCCAAAACTCAGGCATGTGCCCTGACCAGGAACTGAACTGGACACCTTTTGGTACATGGGAAAACACTCAACCAACTGAGAGCAACACCGGCCACGGCCAGATTTTTTTTTTCTGAGTAGGGGCAAAGGTGAGCTTTCTAGGATGATTGAAATGTTTTTTTATCTTGTCTTGCTTGGGTGGTGACTACATGGGTGTTTATAATTACAAAAGCCAATGAACAGAACATTTAAGAGGTATACGTTTTACTATATGAAAATCATGAAAAGGTAAAATAAAAATGACCTCTCATTGATCTAAAAGTACTTAACTTAGTTGAAAGATGTCACTTATATTATTGTTTAAGTACTATCCATATAAGTGATCATTTAAATTTTCATGACTAATGCTTTTTTTAAAAAAATAGAAATAAAAATATCAGTACTCTGGTATTTGCTCAATTCTTTTTATATTGTAACTATAAATGGCTTCACAAATGTTTAATTCCAATGGCAATACTTCATTTTAAGTTTTTATTTCTCTTGAATAGCATCCACTACACTTTACTTTAAATTTATATTTTGTTGCATATGTTTTACCTTTTCTACTACTAGTCTGTAAACTCCTTAAATATTAAACTGTCTTAATCATCTTTATTCAATCTACAGCACCTGTTCTAGTAAAAGCAGCAGTACTAAGAAATGGCTTTAGAAGGAATACAAGGAAAATAATCTAAGCTTATTATTACCAGCCTCTTTGGCCTGCTATTAAAAAAGAACAGATACATTTATATTTCCTTTTTAAAAATGACCACATAATCGCCCAGCCGGGCGTGGCTCAGTGGTTGAGCGTCAACCTAAGATCCAGGCGATCAGGGTTCGATTCTCGGTCAGGGCACATGCCCGGGTTGTGGGCTGCAGCCGATCAATGGTTCTCTCATCATTGATGTTTCTCTCTCTCTCTCTCCCTCTCCCTTCCTCTCTCTGAAATCAATAAAGATATATTAAAAAAAAAAAAAGACCACATAATCATATACATTTTGAGATGCTTTGTGAACTTAAAAGCAGTAAAAATTGAAATTATAACTTTGCATTAAATCTTACTTAAGCAAAATGTGCCCGGGCCGGGAGGCTCAGTTGGTTGGAACATCTTCCCGTACACCAAAAGATTTCAGATTAGATCCCTGGGCAGAGTGTACAGGAGGCAACCCATGGATGTTTCTCACATGGATATTTCTTTCTCTCTCTCAAGTCAATAAACATATCTTAGGGTGATAATTAACACACACACACACACACACATATATATATACTCTTTAGAATACATAAATCAGGAATGCAAAATTTTCCCTCTCACATTTTGCTAAAATAATATTTAATGTAAAGTTATTATTTAAATTTAAGAAAAAAGAAAAGTAGATAACATTTTTAAATAAAATATAAACTAAATTGTAAGTCTAAAAATAATTGATTATCATATGTTAATACTCAATTGACTTAAAATTCAATCAAAGGCAACTTACTCTATGTCCAATACCATAGATGGATTGGATTGCTCCTTATCTTGTTCATCATTATAAAACAAAATTTTTTTGCTGCTTACCACAACATACTGAAATGAGAAAAAAGGGGGAAGAGGTATAAGAGCAATATTAACTTGGTTTAAAGTAACAGGCATAATATCTGGCATTTATATCTAAATTATATTGTATTAATCTAAAATCAATGCTAATAATAGGGCAGTTAATACAAGTCATATGCTTTAAAAGTAAATATGTAACAAAATATCAACTAGAAAACAATGAGGCATATGGTACCTGTTTCTTCCAGCCATATCGTTTGATATTTCCTCTATTTGGTATTGAAAGCCAACCTTCAATTCTTGACTCTAGGAGAAAAAGAATATATAGTATTCAGTCTTAAATCATAACAAAAGGAAGAGCTATTACAAGTTGTCTGACAGCATGCAGTAACAGGCATTTGAACACAGCTAAATGAATAAGTGCTATAATTTGCTCTTTCATGCTTCAATCACACAAATCAACTTTAACAGCCATACAAAGATTGCAGAAAAAAATTCCAAGCCACTTTTCCCGTAAAATTAACATTTAGTACTCAATTATAAAAGTATGAAGTAACAACAATACCCTTAAGAGCCAGGCAAGACTGGAATGGACTGCAGCTTAAATGGGATATGATACAGAAGACTTTAAATATCATTTAACATCCATATAAAAATACTTAGCAAAAAAAAATATTATGCAGTAAGTGGAACAAATCAGAGCCATGATTTACACAAGAGAGAGCAAGCAAAAGTACAGAAGTGTCCTATTACTCACAGAAGATAAGAATAGAAGATAAATAAATAAGGAATGCAGGCAGAATCAACTAGATATAAAGAATAAGAGACAAGCATTTTATTTGTTTTCTCAGTACAATATTCTGATAAACTTTTTGATGACTTTTTGGTGAAACACCCATAATAAAACTTTCCACATTTAGTTGGACTTAATCCTAGTGGTAAGTCCAATTACAGTTCTTATTAAACTAAAAAGGTGTTTGTGGTACCGGAATGTAATAAATAGCAAAAGAACACAAAATTCAGTTGGTCAACCATTAATATTTTAACCAGTATGTACATATCAGAAATTCTAGACTAATTTAATCAAGGCATTTTATAGTAATTATTACTACTGTTTAAATATAATTAATGTTTATTAGAAATACTTGGGAGAAAAAGATGATTCCATTAGAAATGGTTATTTTATATCAGGTTAAAAATAAGAGTAGTTAATTGTTTTTATATCTATTTTATATTTGAAACACAAAAGAATGGAAAAGTAACCAAATTTAAAATACAATACTATAATGTGACAGATTACACTATGGCTCAAATCATGATCTAATCAGAATATATATATTGCCCTCTCCATGTAAAATCTGTAAAACAGCTCAGTCTTACAGTAAAAGTAACAAGAGATACATTTACTAAACATTTATTTTTGCAAGTGCTTTACAAGTAATAGCTCATCTAAAAAATTTGTATAATCCCATGAATACAGGATATTATATTCCTAGAAATACAGAATAGGATAGGTTCTACTATCATCTTCCATTTACAAATGAAGAGGCTGAGAGTTAGCAAGGGGAACAGACTTGCCTAAGAGTATTCTATCAGTAAATGTCAAAGCTCTAGGATTCACCCAGCCAGTCTAATTTCTGAATTTATGTTCCTAGAGCACAATACTGGTCTGAATCGGGGGTCATGTTCTTCTTGTTCCAACTTCTTCCATGTACTTAATATTCTTTGCTTTTGTTATTCCCTTTCACCTAAATTGCACTTGTTGTTATAGAGAAAATAATGAGAAACTTCAGCTCAAAATGATTCCCGTCTTCTAGCTTTTCTCTTAACTGCTGTTATTTAGTCCATCAATAATTATTTTGTCTCCTTAAGTAGTTTCTTGGTAAATTTTGAGAGTGCAGGGACCATATCCTAACACTTTCATATACCCCACTGCATCTGATACACAGAGTGGGCACTTGGTAACTATTTGCTGATTGTTTTGCAATTCTGCTTTTAAAATATTAGCCAATTAAGTCATTCTCTGTAAATAATGGTTACAATTTAATAACCAAAGTGCAGTTTTATATTAAATAACATACAGAAGGCCGGTGATCATTCACAAATATTCTCTTACAAAAGCAAAGAAGTTATTGCTAGAAAAATTCCCCTCCAGTGTGCCAAAAATTGCACCTCTCACTATTTTTTTTTTTTTAAATATGTCTTTACTGATTTCAGAGAGAGCTTTTCAGAGTTGGGAAATTTAAGAGGAGAAATGTAATCTAGTTAATGACAAAATACCCACTAAGATTATAGAAGCTGAAGATCTAATATACTTGATAATTAAGACTTTTTATATTAAATGATGAAATCTAAGAGAAATAATGAAAGTCATACATCAGTTCATCCACTCAACTACTTAAAAAACCATTTTATTGAACTAAAAATGTGATCCATATTCCACAAGGCCTTTAACTGTTGAGTAAACATATTCTATTTAAAGTCCTCTTTTTTTTAGTCTGTAGTTGCATCTAGTAAATGGTAGGTTTAATACAGATTTTCAATTTACTAGCAAAATATCTGACAAAGAGAGGTAAAATAACACTGATAAAGACTATCCATTAATTTCTACCTCTAATATGAAAATCAAAGGTACAACACTGTAGAGATCTTTATAAGTTTTAAGACTAAGAATACAGTAATAGAGAAAGAGGTACCTTAACTAGTTTCCTTTTATAGCAATGGAAAATGGCCACCAGTACTTTTAATTTTTTTCCCTCTTGGTTTGGACTTTGAAAACCTTAAAAACACAATCTCTGAATATCACCGCTATTTTAAGTGATATACTCAGCATAAAGCCAGGAGAAACGTTTTAAAATCTCTTTGCTGACTGACTCTGAAGTGGATTTGTTAGATGGGGATTCTGAAATCTAAATGGATTCCTAACCTAAGTCTGCCAATCAAACCATCTGATGATCCTTTGATTTTAGCCTTCCTAAATAAGCCAGGATAGAAGATAAAATTCATTACCTTACTCTTTTTATTTTTGTTTATTTATTTTTGAAACCACACCCAAGGACATGCTTTTTATTGATTTTAGAGAGAGAGAAACATCGATGTGAGAATGAAACATCCATTGGTTGCATCCCACAAGCACCCCGACGGGATCAAACCCACAACCTGGGTATGTGCCCTGACTGGGAATTGAACCCTTGACCTTTCGGTGTAAGGGATGATGCTCCAACCAACTGAGCCACATCAGGAGAGCTCACTGTCCCTTTTAGAAATCCCCCAAACTCATCTTTCAATTCAAATCTTCTAAATAGATTAGTCTCTCAAATGTGTAACCTAATGCAAAGAAAACCAAGGCACACATACTAAGACATCATAAACAAAGTTAAAGGGAAATGAGTGGAATAAAGACAAAAAACAAACAAACAAACAAAAACAACTGGTCAGGATATTTAACCTACACTAAATTCAATTCAACAATGAAAAGAGCCCCAACCGGTGTGGCTCAGTGGTTGAGTATTGATCCATGAACAAAGAGGTCACAGTTTGATTCCCGGTCAGGGCACATGCCTGGATTGCGGGCTCAATCCCCAGTAGGCGGCGTGCAGGAGGCAGCTAATCGATGATGTTTCTCATCGATGTTTCTATCTCTCTCTCCCTCTCCCTTCCTCTCTAAAAAAATCAATAAAAATATATTTTTGTAAAAAAGTCAGCAACAATGAAAAGAATGTAGCCAAACACCTCTAAAAGTCACCTCTTACTAATGAGTAAGTCCAAGTTTAGAAAGATGTTCAAACAACAGCTGAAGCAAGAGATTCCTTTTAAATCCAAAGTGATTCTCTGATGAGAATCTGCACCTATAAGTTTCTCAATAGCCAGGAGGTTTCAGAGAGCCAAAAACAAGAAAACAGAAGAAATTCCTTGACCATTGGAATAAGAAATATTCATTCCCTGCCCTAGCCTTCCCAGATATCTGATTATGAGCTAGCAAAAGCTACAAAAGAATGAGGGCAGGTGGTATACAAATAAGAGTTGAATTTGCTTCCCACTTTGAGTCCCACTTCTTGGCCAAGAAAGATAACACAAAATTTTCTAAGTAGTTTATCAGGTTTCTTATATCAAGTAGTACCAGTTAAAATAAAATCCTTATAATATCAAACATGTTGCTTCATAAATATCTTTGTATTCATGTATTATTCAGGAAATATACTAACTAAAATATATTTTCAAGTTTATGACCACGTAAACAAAACTTCCAAACCTTGAACTAAGAATGTATAGTATGTCAAATGTGTGTGTGTGTGTATATATATGTATGTCTTTAAAATTTATAATGCATGTTTTAATACACACATATATATATATACACAATACATATATAACCTATTTACTTCATTTATAATTTGAACCTATAATATGTGTGTTGATCATCTCTTTTAAAAATACATGTGCTACAGCTTGTACTACATTTAACCCAAGAAGAAGCTGTGTTTATTTTTTAAATGATTTTCCACTGGAGAAAACAGGACATAGAAAAAAAGTCTGAAATCCCAGCAATGCACTTCGGCCTTTACTTGACTCCCTGCCCCATGTCCACATCTCCTAACCCTTTTTATCTACTTCCCTAAAATTGAAACTTAAAGTCTGATTAAAGTTTATCACTACTACATTAGGTACGCTTCTATATAGAGTTGATGTGGTTCCGATTAAGTACAGTTCTTAGTTTTAGCATAAAAATACATAAAACATTAAAGATGTGCTACTCATGAAACATACAGTTTTCTCTTAACTAGTGAGAGGTACTGCGGCATCTTTAACTTTCACCATGAAGTTAGGCTGCTCAAAATAGGTTCAGAAAGTTCTTCAGATTTCTATTCAGATAGAGCCTCTCAGATCTATAGCCTAAGATTGCTTATGATTGATTTTATTCCATAAAATACACTAAGTATAAAAGGATCAAGAGACTTTGGCGATCAGAAATATAAATTGCTTCTTAAGGATCCAAGGACAAAATGACAAGAAGTAGGATACCAAAGGAAAGAAATATACATTAATTCCCATGACATTTAAGCAAACTTGAATGAAGCAATAAAAATATTCTTACCTGGAAGGTTTCCATCAGTTTCATCAGCACTAGGAAAACTAGCAACACTCGTAGAATCCGAAAGGTCCAAAAGTTTAGCACGCAATTGCTCGATATCACTCTCTTTGCTAGCCAACTGCATCTGAAGCTCATTCCTATGTGTACATTCTTCTACCAATTGCTATGTTTGAAAAATACCAAGATAATATAATGAGTCAAGAATAAATTTCCAACATTAAGAAATTAAAAATTAATGGAAATATAAATATATAATCTAAAGTGGCTAAAGCTAAAACTTTACTGAACACTTCATGAATGTTTACCACCACAGATTTTAATATAACTATAAAAATGCAAGTTCTCTTCCTCAGGAATACATTGCTTGGATACACTCCTTTTCTCCTTGCTTTAAATGTTTTTTGTTTGTTTGTTTTTAATACAAGGCATTAAAAAACAAAAAAGTAAATACTTGTTAAGACAACAGAAAATGCTTTTTGGGGGGCTCCAAACAAAATAGTTTAAAGGGTACAGAAAGCCTCTCAGTATGGTAAGATTTCTAAAAGACAGAGTCAATGCTTGGATCTAGGTCTAAGACCAGAGACCATGTTCTCAATTTTGTGCTATTAACAACCAAGGAAGTATCCAAAAATTAAGTATGACATTCTGATTTCAAAAAAATGAGGAGAAGGCCTGAGGGTAGGGTGGATGCGCGGTGGAGGGGATCAATGGGGGGAAAAGGGGACATCTGTAATACTTTCAACAATAAAGATAAATTTTTAAAAACAAAAAAGGAAAAGTGAGTCCTGATTAGAAAAAATAAACATACCAAATACACAAAATATAGCTCCAATATACCAAAACCTCTATCCCAGCTATAGTTACTATAATACGAGCCATATCTCAACTTCAGTCTAAAACCAAAGAGCAGATGCTAATGGATAAAAATTACTCAAAATGTAACGGTTAACAGGCAACAAGGCATCTTTCTAGTTTTCAAGATCATGGTTCATATTAGAATAATAATAAAATTGTGAAGAGTATAAATCAAAATATGAATTTCTATATGAAAAATATAATCTAAATAAGATTACTAGATAATAGGTATATATAGTAATAACAATTTAAGAAAATAACCCTACATGTGCACACATACACAAACCTTACCGCTTGCATGTCATTCAGTTCCTTCTGATGTTTCACTACCATCTGGTTGAATTTCTCTCTTTCTTGGTTGAGTTCCAGCTGTAGCTTTCGATTTTCCTTTTCTTTCTTCCTCAAATCCTGTGTATTAGCTTTCTTTCTATCAATTTTAAAATCTTTTCGATTCATTATTTCTGCCAACTTGTTAACAGCCTATTCAAATATTAAAATATTATTAGTAAGAACTACAGTGTAGCCATTCAATTTAAATTTCCACTAAAAATGTATTTTCTTCAAAATCAGGAAGCAGGACTTTTTTGTGCATAAAAATTAGAATAACCTAATGAAGGTTGGGACGTGATAACTGGTAGCACAAGTTACAGCTTTATTCAAATATAAGAACCAGACAAGCTTGCAAAAGTCATTTATCATTCAACAATTATTCAGCACTTATTATACTGTATGTAGGTACTCTGCTAGGTAATAGATATAAAGACAGTAAATACAGATATGCCCCAAAGGCATTCTAGTCTGGTGGAGGAGACAGACAAGCAAGCATTACAGCAGAGTGGTAGGTAAGAAGAGGCATGTAAGGGTGCTATAGGAGCAGTACCTAACTGAGAGTTGGTGAAGTAGGGAAGGCTTCCTCAAGGACCTGCATATGTGTCCACATGTTTCTTAAGAGACAAAGAGAAGTTGGATAAGCAAAAAAAAAAAAAAAAAAAAAAAAAGGTATAAAGGAAGGGAGGCAAAGATGGCATTACAATAAGAGGAAACAGTACATGGGCAAAAAGGCCCCAGATAATTTTTTTCCCTTTGGACAAGTACGAAAGTAGGAGGACAGGGCAACATGAGCAGGCTACACTGAAAAACTTTTGAAAGTGAAAGGAAATGTAAATATAGTTGAGGGTAACATCTTTTATCAAAAGGGAAAAATATATTCAAAAGGAAAGCTGTTAAAAAGCGTGTGAAATTAGCTACAGAAATGTAAAACATAACTCATGGTATACTTGTTCCATAAGTAACGTTAAAAAAGAAATCAGAGGTTTTCCATTAAGACAGAAAAAAGCCCTAACCACCATCATTTCCACATAGATTATGTCCCATCTAGGATGAGGAGCCCTTGAATAATTTTTTAATGCAGTAAACGCTTACTTCATTAAATTCATAAATGCGTATGTGTTTTTTCTAATAGTAAATGTAACATATTACAAGAAAAATCAAAGACAGAGATATATTATGAAGAAAGTAAGAAGCCCTTGTAATATCATCCCCTCAAAGACCACGTCTGCTAAAGCCTTTTCTTTCACTCTGCTGGGTGTATAGCCTTCTAGACATTTCCCTATGTATATAATAAGTAGATTACCTACATATTTAAATTCAAATGGAATCATGCTATACATTCTGTGGTGCAATATGCTTTTTTATTTAATACTATTTCATATATCATGGAAATACTATTTCCCCATGTCATTACATGTAAATGTACTTCATTTAATTTCAATGGCTCCTTTATATTCCACTGTATGGATGTATCATTATCAATAGTTCATTAATGGGTGGTTGGATTATCTTTATTTTTTCACTATTAAAGTATATAAACAAACTTTCCCTATGTTCTTGCCAAAGCTGAGTATGATTTCATTTATTTATTTATTTTTAGTATGATTTCATTTAAATCTGCCCATTTGACTGTCAAAAAGATACCTCATTTTAATTTCTATTTTATTATTGTGGTTGAGCTTTTAAAAAATCTTTACTGTTTCTTTTACTGATTTTAGAGGGAGAAGAAGGGAAAGGGATAGAGAGATAGACACATCAATTGGCTGCCTCCTGCATGCCCCCCACTGGTGATCGAGCCCAAATCCCAGGCATGTGCCCTAACCAGGAATCGAACCGGTGACCTCTTGGTTCATGGGTCGACATTCAAACACTGAGCAACACCAGCCAGGTATTGTTTCTTTTTCTCTCAAATGTCCCCTCTTTTTTTCACTTGAATTGTCTTTTTCTTATTTGAAGATGCTCTTTATATATTTATCTACATTTGCTGTAAATGTTCTTCCTAGTTTGTTTTCTTTCAACTTAATGTTGTTTTGGGCTCCACAGACCTACATTTTCATGTAATAAATGTCAACCTTTTTCCTTATGCTCTCTGTTTTGGTATAAAGGTTAGTAAAGGATTTTCAACAAATACGTACATTTGTGGAAGATTAATTGCAACATAAAGAATTACTCAGAGGGAATGAGGATTCGTGGTAGAAAATATTTATTTTACTGTAAAAATCAACTGAGGGCCTAGCTGATTTGGCTTAGTGGTTAGAGCACTGGCCTTGGGACTGAAGGGCCCCCCAGGTTTGATTCCAGCCAAGGGCACATACCTTGGTTGCAGGCTCGATCCCCAGCCCCAGTCAGGGGCTCAAGGGGGAGGCAACCAATCAATGTGTCTCTCTCACATCAATGTTTCTCTTTCTCTCTCTCTCTGAAAAGCAATGGGAAAAATATCCTCAGGTGAGGATAAAAAAAAAAAAAAAATCAACTGAGGTACACAGTACCTTATGAAGAATTTAAACCATCGGATATCTTCGTAAAATGACAAGATACCAAGTTTTAGTGTGAAAAAATCTGATCTAGCTGCATCATTAAATACAAAACAAAATGATATATCCACCCCTATAGTTCCTTATTTATTCCCAATTCTTCTCTCGTGGCTTCAGCCAATGTTTTCTCTTCATTAAGTTTCCAACTGTCAATTAGAGGTCTTCTATACAATCAAAAACATATTCTTACTAGTCAAATGACTAAACTAGATTTCTTAACTCAACTGAAATCCTATTTCCTAAATACATCTTTTAAATTTAATGAAGAAAGACTATTACGTTTTTTGTTCCAATGAAAAGCTTGAATCTTATAACTTCATTTTAAGAAAAAGTGCACAAAAAGCAAATATTAATTTATGAATATTCAATACTCAAATACAAACATGGAAAAGGCTGAGCACATGTACCTGTGTTTTAAGTGTTCGTTCTGTATTAATATTCTTTTCAAAGGCAGCCTTAAGATTACTGATCTCCTCCTCTTTCTTCAGTTTATACTCTGTCAACAAATTATATAAAATGTTACTGCAAGGCATTATTTTAATCTCTGCACTCCAAATCAGCAATGTCCTTATCAAATCAGTATATACTACCAAGGAACTTTCAATAACTTCATTAAGATATTTTTCTCAGTTTTACTGAGGTGTAATTGACAAAAGTGTAAGATATTTAAAGTATACAACGTCACAATCTGATATACGGGGTGGGCAAAAGAAGATTTACAATTGTAATACAAATAAATAATACAATAATAAATAATAATACAAGAATAAACTCTGTTTCGCATACTCACAACTGTAAACCTACTTTTGTCCACCCCATATATACATTGTGAAAAGATTCTCCCCTTCCATCACCTCACAGATTTACCTTATTTATTTTTTTAAGGGTGAGAATATTTAAGTTATAGTAAGATAATTCTTAAGGCTAGTTGTTAACATATGAAAACAAATATTTTGAAAACCTAACAAATAATATAAACAGCTAAAGATTTACTCTGAACTAATTTAACATTATGCTTTTAAAAAAACCAAAAACCTGCATACCTTCCTCTGATTTCCTCATTTTATCAGTTAGCTCTTCATTTTCTTTTCTTAGTAAGTCAACATCTTTGGTTAGCATGCTGTTCATTTCCTCGAGCTAAACAAAGCACACAAAAGTTTAAGCTATAATCTCTTTGCTAGTCTTATATTTAAAGCAATAACCTTTAAAAAAATACTTTCCTTTTTCCATAGATGAAAACAGGTCTGACACTGCTTAACTATACAAATGCCTGGTTTTCAGTTTAAAATATGACTATAATTAAATTATTTTTTTAAAACCAATTGTTAGCTTCCACAAATCATTTCAGTGTGTGTGTATGCACGCACACATACATACATATACATATGAATAAAAGGGAAAAAATGTAATAAAAAGAGAACTGGACTAGAAACTAGAAAATTTCCTTTTAGTTTTCTAGCTCTGTGATCCTTAGCAAGTCACAATCTTTCTGAGTCTCAGTTTCTTCATCTGAAGGATAATGAACATGACAATTAAAAATGTTTGATTGATTACTTTTAGTAAGGTACTTATTCATCACTCTACGTATATTATTTAATTTAATCTTCATAAGAATCCTGTGTAGTAGTATTGTTATTTCTATTTTATAGATGAAGAATCTGAGGCTTGGAGAAGTTAAAGCAAACTGCCAAGACTATGTCACTTCTAAGGGACAAAGCTGTGATGTGAACCCAGGTCTGCTCACACCAGAGCACTTGATAGTGGCTTCAAAAGAAGAAAAACCTCTCTAACTCCCCTTTCTAAACCCATGATCTATTTCAGACTATAAATTTAAGGAATAGGTAACTGTCTGTAGTACTAGTTTTTCTATAATGGATTTATATATATCCACAAAAAATTCCTCATCCCAAAATAGTTTTTCTGAATTTTAGAGAATTCTGGCCATAAAATCAGTTCCAATGTATTAATATAATACAGCAAATAAATTTAAGCATTTCTTCACATAAAATATATTAAGATCTATAGCCAGGAGGAGGAAAAAACCCAATACAATGAATAAAATTTCAATTCTTAAAAACCATTTTAAATTACATAAACTGTTTTATACATGAAGACATATTGACCATTGTATACAAGTAAATATGCATGCACACACATTTACCCCCTAAACTTTAAGTTGTAACCTATTTTGATTTAAAATTTTAAGTCATGTAACTTACCTGACTATCACCACTTACCCGACTAAGAGTGTGATCTTTATCTGTAATCTCTTGTCTATTTCTTGAAGCAGCTTTCTTGCTTTCTTGGGTCAATTCAAAGTACTGTTCTTCTAAAAGCCCTCGAGCCAACTGCTCAGATTCAGCTTTTGTTTCTGCTAGATCCAACTGAGTAACAAGAGTCTCTCTGCAATACATTTATAAGAGAAGTGAATACAAATTCAGTTCATTCTTCCAACTTAACCATATATGTAAAAGCACAATTTACAACTTCTTCACTCTTGCACAGTGACTGCCATGAACATCCTCATGGTTGATGAAGTCATGTGAACTGGTATGTCTTCTCTCACAGGGTGACTGAGCTCAAAATCATCTCTTCAAGAACCTGAGATTTAGCACATCTTATACCCATCTACCATTACAGAGCCTGAGCCATTGTTGTTGTTTTTTTAATTGACTTTTTAGAGACGGAGGAAGGGTGAGAGAAAGAGAGAGAAACATCGATGTGAGAGATACATCAATTAGTTGCCTCCCGTAGGTGCCCCGACCAGGGATCAAACCCACAACCTAGGTGTGTGCCCTGACTAAGAATCGAACCTCTGACCTTCCGGTGCATAGGATGATGTTCCAACCAACTAAGCCACACCAGCCAGAGCAAGCCTGAGCCATTCTTTTTTTTTTTCTTTTTTTTTAATATATCTTTATTGATTTCAGAGAGAGGAAAGGAGAGGGAGAGAGAGAGATAGAAACATAAATGATGAGAGAGTCATTGATCGGCTGCCTCCTGCATGCCCCCAACTGGGGGTTGAGCCCGCAACCCGGGCATGTGCCCTGACCGGGAACCGAACCCCGATAACCTGGATCCTAGGTCAACGCTCAACCGCTGAGCCACATCCGGCCGGGCCTGAGCCATTCTTAATTTAAACAATAAATGCAGTTTATGCTTGTTAGTTAAAAATACTGAAATGATAAATATACTTTTCTTAATGCTTAGAATAAACTTTGAATCCATTAGCAACTTTTTATTAAATATAAGTTCTCCCTTTGAAAAACTATAAAAGTATACATCAGGCTCAATAAATGTTTGCCAATGAATACTTCCCACCTGTTTTATACTAAAGGAGTGATGCAAATAGAATTTTCTGTCTCAGACCTAAAGAGAGAAACATACTATAATAACTACAAAAAAAAAAAAAAGAGAAAGAGAGCGAATATTCATTCATTTGTTCAACAAGTATTTATCTGAATGCTGCCATGTGCCAAACACTGTTACAGGGATCAAGATATGTAGCAGTAATACAGCTGCTGGCCTCAGAAAGCATACATTACTGAGGTGACACAGAAAATTTACAAAAATGAAGTAATATACAGTATGCCAGAGAATAATTTTAAAAAGAAATGGTAGAATGTGGTTGCTACATAAAATGCGGTCACTATTTTATATAGGATGATCAAAGAGTCGTTACCGCTAAGCTGCAATTGAGAAGATATATGAAATAAGAGAGTAAGCCATGTGCTATCTGGGAATACAGTGTTTGGGCAGAGGAAACACCTAATAACAAATGCCCTAAGGTTAGTCTGAAAGAAGTTAATGTAAGTAGAATGAGAGCCAGGGGAAAGCTGTGAGAGACATAGCAAGAGAAGGGGGTGGTGGGTGGTGGGGAGAAGAACAGGCATTATAAGGCTTTCTAAAAACAATATAAGGACATTGGCTTTTTTCCTAAGTATCCTAAGTTTTAAAAATTCTGGCTGCTGTATTAAGATCAGACACTAGGGGGACAATGGCAAAAACAGGGATACCAGTTAGGAAAGTACTGAAATAATTAAGATTGGAAATGAGCCTGGCCTGTGTAGCTCAGCGGTTGAGCATCGACTTATGATCCAGGAGATCGAGGTTTGATTCCTGGTCAAGGCACATGACACGGTTGTGGGCTCAATCCCCAGCAGGAAGCATGCAGGAGGCAGCAGATCAATGACTCTCTCTCATCACTGACTGTTCCTCTCTCTCTCTCCCCCTCTCCCTTCCTCTCTCTGAAATCAAGAAAAACATTTAAAAAAAATATATATATATATATATATATATAGGAAATGACCTTTTGGATCACATTGGTAAATGGTACAAATGAACTGATCGGATTCTAGACACATACACACACACACACACACACATATATTTATATGTGAGAGATAGATGGAAATATCAATGATGAGAGTCATTGATCAGCTGCCTCCTGTACACCCTCTACTGGGGATCGAGCCCGAAACCCAGGTATGTACGCTGATTGGGAATCGAACCTTGATCTCCTGGAATACAGGTCGATGCTCAACCGCTGAGTCATGCTGGCCGGGCCTAGACATACTTTTTAGTTATAATTAGAAGACTTTATTGATGGACTGCATGTAGTAACTTAAAAGAAAAGAGTCTAGGATGGTTTCAAGTTTTTGACTGAAATAACTGGGAATAATAAAATTGCTAATACTGAAATGGAAAAGACAAGGAGGAGCAGGTTGGTAAGGTGAAGGAATCAGGAATTTTCTCTAGACATGTTACATATGAGATGCTTATTAAACACTCAAGTGGAGATGTCAAATAGACAGCTGAATATACAAGCCTAGAATTCAGGGGAGAATATACTAGTACACTAATGCTATTTAAAGTTTTGAGGCTGGATAAGAACAAGTAGGGAGTGTTCCCTTGGGCCCTCCAAACTTTAAAAGTCTCAGAGATGGGAAGGGACAAAGGAGCAAAGGAGGTTGAGAAACAGTAGCCAGTTCAATAAGACGAAAATATTGCGTGATATCACAAAGCCAAATGAAGAACTTTTGTCAAGAGAGTAATCAACTATGTCGACTACTGCTGTTAAATAAGATAAAGACTGAGAATTGACTATTGTCTTTAACTTTAGGAAGTCCCCAGTGACCTTGAGAAGAGTTATTTTAGTAGAGTGATGAGTAGAATATCTGACTGAAGTGGGATTGAGAGACAATGGGTGAAGAGGGCCTGAAGAGAAATGGTATGTCACTTTCAGGAAGTTTGCTATAAAAGAAAGCAGAAAAATGATACAGTAACCGGATGTGGGTATGCAATTAAGAGGGTTATTTTTTTTAAGGAGATATTTGTCTGTATGTTTATACAACAACAATAGGAATGACTATAGAAAAAAAAAAAATGGGTGTAGGAAAGAGGAGAGAATTACTGGAGTCATATTTGTAAGTAGGTAACAAGGGATGGGATCAAAGGGCTACCTTTAGGTAAAAGCCCATTTTGGCCATTTACATCAATTAAAAGGAAGGCAGGAGTTATAGGTACAGATGTAGATAGGTTAGTAGCTATGTGATGAGGGAGAGTAGATGCTCTCTTACATCTAGGGCCATTTGCTGAGTATGAGGAAAGGTTGTTGAAGATCTGAGGAGAGAGGAGATATATAAAATAGTTGTCCAGAAGAGTAGATGAATTAGTACATTATTAGGTAAAGATAGGAAATATTGCCACTGGTAAGCCTATGAATACCAGGGGTGGTTCTGTGCTATTATTGCAGGGCTTCAGATAGATAACATGTTCTCTTCTGGGGTTACCACTTTGCATCAAATTCAGAATAAAGTATTGAAGTTATATTTTAAAATTCCAGAAAACCTATTTATCCCAAATTACATTTCTATCCCAGGCTGTGAAATTGTGCAAAGAATGAGATGGTTCAGGATAAAATTATCTGCAACTATTTTCATCCAAGCTTTACCACTCTCCACAGGGAAAGATCTGTCTTTACTGACGTTTAAGGCCAATCCCTCACCTTTTTCATCCTTATCTCCTTAAATAAATCGAGTAATTCCCGATTCTTCTAGGTTTTAAGATTATAGGCAAGGGCTCTGTTCTTGTCACTGCTATATTCCAAATGCCCATAAAAGGCTCTGGCCCACAGAAAGTTCTCAGAAATTTTGTTTGAATCAAAGAATAGATGGGCAACCTTTCCCACTCTGATGTCCTTCCCATGACTTATTTAAATATGCTCAAATTTCTGTTGTCTTTAAAAAGAAATGGCTCTCCTTAACCTACTGCTGTATCTCCTTCCCTTAACAACCAAATTTCTTAAATTTTTAATTTAACAAATATTTGTTGGACATCTATAATGTTCTAGGTGCAATTCTAGGTGCTAGGCATATAGCAATGGATTAGAATTAAGAACAAAACATTTGAAAATTCCTTCCTTCATTGAGCTTAAGTTGTGGTAGAAAGAGAAAAACAATCAAGAAAATAAGTAAGCAGCCCAGCCGGGCGTGGCTCAGTGGTTGAGCATTGTCCTAGGATCCAGTAGATCACGGTTCGATTCCCGGTCAGGGCACATGCCGGGGCTCGATCCCCCGTCGGGGGCTTGTAGGAGGCAGCTGATCAATGATGACTCTCATCACTGATGTTTCTCTCTCTCTCTCTCTCTCCCTTCCTCTCTCTGAACTCAATAAAGATATATTAAAAAATAAATAAATAAAAAGACTCAACAAAAAAAGAGAAAATAAGCAAATTCTACAATATAGGAGGTGGGAATAAGTGCTACAGAGGAAAATAAAACAGGAAAGAAAGTATTGAACTGGGCTGCAATATAATGGGTTGGTGTGGAGGACATTTGCAATTTTAAAAAGGGTGTTCAGGGAAGGGTTCTCTGATGACATTTAGACCCAGACCTGAAGAAGGTGAAGGGGCAAGCCATGTATATATTCAAAGAAAACTGTTCTAGGCAGAGGGTAGAGCATGTCCAAAGGCTCTGAGGCAAGAGTGTAACTGACAGGTTTGCTAAATAGTAAGGTCACTGTGGCTGTTGTCTACAGGGTCTCTATTCTACTCTTCCCATTTGTTTCAATCCACTTGAATCTAATATATATTCTCATCATTATTTAGGAACTCACCAAGGTACCTAACAACCTTAAATGTAATGGACAATGTATTTTTCCTTGACCTTTCTGAGTATTTGGCACTTTAAATCACTTTCTCTTTTCTTGAAATACTCTACTCCCTTAATGTTTGTGATACCCTAACTATGGTTTTCTCCTTGTATTACTGGTGACTTCTTACTTTCCCTTCCTCTACCCAATCCTTAAGAGTATAGGAGCTAGCTGTCTGTCCTCAGCCTTTATGTCTCCCAATCATACACTAGGTAGGTGTTACAATTTATTGCCATGGGGGGTCAAATGAGTCCACATAAGTGTCTCCGTATCTCCCTCCAGACACACACATACAAAATAAATTTGTGCTAAGATTTATATAAAAATTAAGATTCTTGGCTTCTCTTGAAAAAACAGATCTTGAAATACTGGGTCAGTGTTACCATGTAGCAACAAGTGGTTAGAACTGAGACATAAACTCATTTTGTTATAATCATTATAACTCACACAATGAATGTACCCATACTTAGATCCAACTAATTTCCACCCAGCTAAATGTATGGTATCACAGGCTCATGAGTTTATAAACTCTGACACAATCACCTTAACAAATTTCATCTATCTTAGTGGTTTCAGTATGCACGGACTGTCAAATCAGCGTCAAGCCCTTATCTTTTCTCTGAGTTCAGAAGCAGTAGACCCAACTGTCTGGTATCCATTTCTCTTTGGACATTCCATAGGCACTCAGATTCAATAGGTCTGAAATGGAAATAATATTGTCTCCCCCATTTTCACAATTTGGCATTCCTTAACTCAGGGACTAGTGTTACCATCAACACAATTGCCCTGGTCAGACACTTGAGAGTAGACCTGAAAATTTCTAACCTTTACTCCCACTCCCCCAAATCTACAAGTCCTACTGTTTCTACTTTCCTATTTTTCCCCATGCACTTGCCTCTTCCTTTACTGTAAACTTCCACTACAATTTTACATCTAGATTATTCCAGTGGCTGTATAAGCGTACTCCCTGTATCCAGCCAGCTTTGACTCACTCCAATCCATTCTCCACTCTAAAGAGTAGAGCTTTCTAAAACACCATCTTGTCAATCCCTAGCTTAGAATTTTCATTCATTCATTCATTCATTCATTCATTCATTCATTCATTCATTCATTTATTGAATACTTATTCTTTGCAAGGCCCTAATCTAGGTGATATAGACACACAACAGAGAACAACAAAAACAAAACTTCCCACTCTTCGATGTTTGATAATTCCAAACAATTTAGCAAGACAGACAAGACACTTTGTAATCTGACTTATTCTCTAGTACTACCTGTCACCAACTGTCTCCCTACCTGTAAACTAAGCCATTTGCTATTGTCCAAATCACAGAATGGCTTTTGCCAATATTACCTCCTTCCCCATATCCCATTCCCTAGTAAATACTTCTGTTTCTTAGTTGCCACCTGGGAAATGTTCTCTGAATCCTATATGGTAAGAGGAGGCATGTTCATCAATATGTTCCAATAGCCCTTTGTCACAGTCATCTACATTAATTTTATGTCTCCAGCCTAGATTCTGAAGCACTGGAAAGTGAAAACCATAGTTTATTAATAATTATATCACTGGCATGAGGTATAGTGATTAGCACAATAGTGATGATCAATATCTTTCTCTGAAATAGATCAAACAAGGGCAAGCAAGTCAATCCTCTGAAATAGTACAGTATGTAGTGGACTGGGTACCCCATCACAGTGCATGCACATAACCTGGGATTGCATATTACATTGGAAACATTATACAAACAACAGCCACAGGCCATACTCTATAATAGGTAGTATATCACCGTCATAGAGACTAACCAGGAAACATAACTTTGTAACTCCCTTAGTCTCAACCTAATGTATTAAGGACCTAAGCACTGAGTGTCAATAGTTGCTAACACCACAAATAGGCAACCAGACATTACAAAGTTATATATGAGGCAGTCTTATCCCCTCTAAAAATCAGATTTGAATCCCATTAGGCCTTCAGATTAGGGATGTCCAATTACATTTTCTACAATGATGGAATGTTCTACATTTGCGCTGTCCAATAATAGGAGACACCAAACAGCTGAAATGTGGCTAGCACATCTGATGAACTAAAGTTTTAATTTTATTTAAATGAATTAAACTTTAAATTTAAATGGCTACATGTGGTTAGTGGCTACCATATTGGACAGCACAGCTCTAGATTTATTTATTTATTTTTAAATCCTCACCCAAGACTATTTTTTCCATTGCTTTTCAGAGATAGTGGAAGGGAAAGAGAAAGAGACACATCAATTAGTCGCCTCTTGCATGCACCCTGATTGACCGGGCTGGGGATCAAGCCTGCAACCGAGGTACGTGCCCTTGGTTGAAATCGAACCTGGGACCCTTCAGTGCACGGCTGATGCTCTAACCACTGAGCCAAACAGGCCAGGGCCAGGTTTAACCACCAATTTGCAGGAAATACAGAGGGAGGATGAAGATATTCAATTAACTATGGAAATGAAGTCAACAAAATCATAACTGAAGAAAATATACGACAAATAATCCAGTTCTTTCAACAAATAACTGTTAGAATACTGGTTACTCTTGTGTTGGGGAGGGAAGAAGATATAATTAGAGAGAGGATACAGTGGAATTCTGCAGTGGAGAGCAAAGTTCCACCTCTTCCATGGGTGGTAGTTACAATGATATTTGTCATATAATTCATAAAACTCCATGTTTTATTATTTTATGTATTTGTTTTCTTCAATAATAAAAGTTAAAATTTCTTTCAAAGGTGGTTTTATGAAAAGAGAATATAACAATGTCAGAAAACTAGTTCCAGTGTCTGTTCTGACGCTATCTAGCTATGAAAAGTTGTTACACTTACACGGCTTTATAAGATTTTCTCTTTCTAAGGCCCTAAGTGCACATGCAATGGAAATTAACCTGCATAACAGGTTAATTTCACGAGGAAGACCTTAAATACCTTTACCTCACATAAAACGACTTGTGAATACAGCATGAACTATTTATATACAAACAGATCTTTGAAAACTAAGAGACCTTTGAAAACAGTGTTAATATATTAAATTATTTCTTCACCATAAAGGTAAACTTTAGTCTAAACCTAGTTTGACTTGTTTTGAAAGTGTAGATGTGCTAGTAATCATGAATTAACCCAACATGATTTACTATACCACTGCCATCAGAATAATAGCACATCTACACTATCTTTAAATTTTAAGAACTTAAGTTTTGTTATAATACTGAGTCTTGTTCTAAAGTAAAATAAACATACTTCTCATTTTGTAGTTCCTGTATTTTCTTTAAATTTTCTCTGTTTTTTTCTTCAATTTCTTCCTTAAGTTCCTTTACCTGGGTTTTATAAAGTGTCTGCAAAACAAGTGATAAAAAATAAAAGTGTTTATAGTGGGTTAGAAACAGTTGGTAGTTTCTTATAAAGTTAAACAACTAACAGATGATCCAACAATTCTACTCCCAAGTATTTAAATAGAATACAAGCTTGGCAACTAAAAGAAACAAACAAAAAGTTCAGAGGCTTCAATAAAGCCTCAAAGCTGTAAATGCTCATCAACGGTAGCAGTAAAAATAACTTGGCCTGCAACAAGCAAGAGTTACAGTGACTTCTTTGGAGAAAAAGCAAAACAGATGCATAAAACACATATAAAACCAAACAGGAAAAATAACTTGAACAATGTATGTATGCAGGCTACTGTAATATGCATACACGAACCACGTGATAATACTGGCACTCTAAGCCACTCGAATTTGCCACCAGGCAGACAGAACCTTTAACAAAGTTTCATGGGTAGCTCTAGAGTTTGATGGCAATTTTGGAAATATTTAGACAAAAATTGTGATTTTTTTTCTTTTTTTTTTGTTATCCTCACTCAAGGATATTTTTTCCATTGATTTTTTTTTTTTTTTTTTTGAGAGAGAGAGTGGAAGGGCCTGGCTGGCTGTGGCTCAGGAACTGAACCTCAACCTAGGATCCTGGAGATTGTGGTTCGATTCCCAGTCAGGGCACAAGCCTAGGTTGCGGGCTCAATCCCCAGTCCAGGGCGTGCAGGAGACAGCTGATCAATGACAACTCTCTCATCATTGATGTTTCTCTCTCTCTTTCTCTCTCTCTGCCTCTCTCTTCCTCTCTCTGAAATCAATAAAGATACATTTAAAAAAAAAAAAGAGAGAGAGAGAATGGAAGGGAGGGGGAAAGACAGAGAGAGAAACATCTATGTGGGAGAGACACATTGACTGGTTGCCTCTCGCATCCACCCTGACCAGGGCCAGGGATCAGGCCTGCAACCGAGGTATGTGCCCTTGACAGGGAATTGAACCCAGGACCCTTCAGTCCAAGGGCCCATGCTCTAACTATTGAGCCAAACTGGTCAGGGCAAAAATGGTCATATCTTTACAACTTAAGAGACTACAAACTCAGATTCAGAAATGAAATGGAGAAATGGAGATATAAAAAGGGAGAAAACCACTTCATAGTCATTTAAGAAAGAATCAGAGTTCACATTAATAATCTAAATATCTTGTTTTAAGTCAGGTTTTGAAAAATGATTCTCACCGAGAAATATTGCTCAGCTTCAAGTTGATCTTGCAGTTCCCGCATCTGTCCCTCATTTCCTCTATATTGTCTTCAGAGAAAAGAGAAAACAGTAAACACATGCTCCTATTTATGGCAGACTTTATATTATTCTTTGTTTCCTAAAGTGGCTAAAATAAAAAAGGTTTACTAAAATGACCTTTGTTTTAAAAAATCATATTTCATTATACAGTATTACTTTACTAATTATATTTGGTTAGGCCATACTGTCTGGTTCCATTTTGCTCCTCATAAAATGATACTATGCAAAGCAGAAGGAACCCTTTTGTAATGAAGGTCACTTTTGGGAGAACATTAATTGTGGATTAATGCAAATTACAAAAATAAAAATTAGTTTTTGGGGTAAATTTTTGTAAGGAAAAGCATTCTTAGGGATACATTTACAATTTCTTATGTAGTGAGTAAACCATTAAAAACAAAGGACATTAAAAATATTTAATATATAATAAAAATAAGTCAGTACTATATATATGGCCAATTAAAAACAAAGCAGGGGTGAGGTGGGTAGAAATGAATAATCAGGTAAGGAAAAAGAAATGAGGAAAATAAACAGACAACTAACTACATATATAGAATACATATATATACACAACTCAAATAGAGAGGAACAGACTCAAAAGGACAGTGACACAAATTTTCAAAGATGAACAAGTCCATCTGCAGCTGCTAGGTTTTCATATTAGATATTAACAGCTTTATATTTTCAACATCTAATAAGGCATATGGTTGATAAAAGGTACACAGTAAATGTTCACTGAATGATGAGTTAATATGGGGAGAAAAAAAACTATAAAACATATTACTTGGTGAGAGTAGTGGATCTAAAAGAAAAAAATTTCACCAGTATAAATACAACAAGATCAAAACTCACAATTTTATCCAAGAATCACTGTGCTATAAATGAAGCTGGAAAAATTAAGCTATTATAACATAAATTTGGAGGAAATAAACAAACATGCTTTATTAAATTTTTGAATATTAAAATATTAAATTTTTGAAGCATGTCCTTATACAAGTTCTGAAAGCAATACTGACACCTTGCTTTGTCTCCATTTCAAGTAAGCAGGTACATCAGATCTCAAAATAGAAGGAGAAAAACGGCACTTTGCATTCTGAGATGAATCAAAGGAAGAAAACAAAACAAACAAATACAGGGTCATCATGTCTAAGTCTAGTCTCTAAAATAAACCTTGGACAGTTCCTGTAAGGTACTGAATCTGTAAAAAAAAAAGTCATCCCCGATTTTTGTAATTCAAATGTGAAAAAAGATGACTTTTGTGGACATAAAAAATCATGAGAAAACTGTGGTTTTTTTCAACCAAAAACAGACCTCCTGTAAAGAAGTAGCCTTGATAATCTCCTTTTTCCTTCCTTTAAATGCCAGTATTTTTTAATTTAATTAAGCCTGTCATTCCAAACTTTCTTTGCAAATAAATTATTTTGTTTCTAAATGCTTTTTTAAGTCTTCTTTCCACAAATTCTAAGTATGTAATCTATATACACATAAAATAACAAACTCATAAAGCAATGTTGAATACCAAAAAAAAAAATCAAGAATGTTATTTTTGACACTTACTTTGTAAGCTGAGCTAACTCAAATTCTAATAATCTCTTTGCTTCCAGTAAAGTATTTATTTCCTGTTTCATCTGCTTTTCTAGACCTTTTAAATTGTCTGCCTCAAATGCTTGAGTCTTCAATTCATTCTGTAACAACAGTCTCTTATTTGATTCCTGCTCCAACTGCAGAGTGAGATTCTTAACCTATGAATGAGAAAAATGATTGGGATCTTAAATCTCTTTAAATTTATTAGACATTATTTGAAAGAATATGAATCAAATCTCAAGTACATTATAATGTCTTACATGCCTTACACAAATAAAGAATATCAGTATTCTATAGAGTCTCCATTATTTTATGTTTATTACCGTAAAATTCACTATTAAGTCAAATTAATTCCCCAATTTCAGATGAGATTATAGGGAAAAAATTTTGGTTTCTTTCTACTCTAACCTGTATGGAAATTCTGGAGTAGAAGATGAGTATAAAAGCCACTTTTGGGGGGAACTTCCTAAGAGGTACTTAAATTTACCTGTTCATTCATAAGTGTTTATGCTAGGCTCTAATCCTCCAAAGTTTTTGAGGCCTTCCTTAACTACCAGATGTGATTAGTCATAACACTCCTACAGCACTCACTGCATCCTCTTTTAAATATATGTCATGCCTGTAATTACTATTTTAATATGTCTTTCCCTCTGGACTGTAAATTCCACAAAAGTCAATATCATACCTATGTTATTCAGTATCCCAACTTCTAGCACAGAAATAGGCAGATAACAGATAGTCAAAAATTATTTTAAGTGACTGTTATCTTTCAAACTTTCAACATACATTTTTCCTGCATGCTGATTCTAATTGATATCTCTAATTTCTCTTCTTTTTAGGCCATTATATATGCTATTACCAGATGGGTTTTCTTTAAAAACTCTTTTCCCCTATAGTTCCCATTTTAAGTTTAAAAGACTATTAATACTTTGGTTCTCAAGTTTCTCCCATCACCAAACTAGTCTTTTCTCTGGTCAGATAAAGTTCTTTTGTTCCTCACTTACTCATCTTTTAAGTACTCAGTAATCTCTCTTTTATTGTTATCTCCACTGATAATGTACCCTCTACCAACTCAGACTTCTAATTCTCAAACTATTAACTTTTGAGGTCCTCCTCAACCTTTAAAAATAATGGTAATGTTCTATCCTTCTTTTGTGAAGTCTTTCCGGATTATTCTGGTCTCTCCCCTTCCTCTAACTTACCTGTGTAGACTAATTACTTTCATCTTATAAATAATTTCTAAAATACATATAGTAGCCACAAGGATATAATGTCATTTTGTCTTTTTATTTATTGCTTTCTAAATGTGTACACTGGGCTTTCTATCAATCTAAGCCAGTCAAGACTACAGTTTAATGTTTTTTTGGAACCCTAAGAGCAATGTTCCTCTGTGGAATTATAGAAGACTTTACAATAAAGAGAGGTGGTTTTTTTGGTTTGTTTTTTAAAAAGCAGATGGTGAGTTTCTTCAGGGGAGAAGCTGTGACAGTTCTACACAGTTGTACTATCACACTGCAAAATGACAGACCCTATGGTATCTGAAGATAAAAATTCTAAGAGCTAGGGATATAGTGGTGACCATATAGCAGTGAACACAGATACATATGTTATTTCATTCAAATTTCCTCCATATTGTTTAAATTAAGATAGTGACCATTGGGACATAATGTGAGATTTTTTTTTTTCTCATAAGCTGAACAAAATCAGCACTATTTGCCTTACTTCATCCTCCATTCTTTCTTTACTTTCAGTCAAATGCTCCAGCTTCTGCTGAGATTGTTTCAGATCAACATCTAGCATGGAACACTGTTTCTCAATCTGAACAACCCTATTTTCAGCCTTCTCTCGAGCTTCTCTCTCTTCCTTCAGCTTTTTTTCCATCTCTGTGAAAAAAAAGTTACAAACATACATTTAAAGAAAGAGATTACTTCATTACTTTTCACTTTCATGAGCGGTACAAAACAAGCTGGTGCCAAAAATCCCTGTTTTTATCCTGAGACTCTAATAAAGCTATTATTCATTACAGAAGTCCTAATGTTACTTGAATTATTTATCTAGGGGCATCTCTAAAGAAAGAAAGTTATAAAATATAATAAAATAATAAAAATCTTCTAAATCCAGCCTTTGCCCAATGATATGAGAGATTATCAGTGCCATTTTCAGACCAGAAGGTGGAAATATAGCTGGGGGAGCGGGGGGGCGGGGGGCATAACTAAGGAAAAAAATGGAAGTAGTTCAGATAAAAGCAGAAAAATAAGTCATGGTCATTAATCTACATCTTGCATTGTTTCAAAAAAGTTTCAAGAGACTTAAGGCTATATAGGACTTCTAATTTATGCAACTCAGATCAACAAAATTCCATGGTAGCATAACACCTATTTTAATTTTTACCAGAAGATATTAGTCTACACTGAGGTTCCTTTTTTGAGATAATGGTAACTAAGGTTCTGAGAGGTTAACTTTTCCATGGTCTTGCACTTAGTAAATTGCACCATCAGTATTCAAACTTATTAAGTCTGCTTATCCACTCTCAGAGACTGCCCTCTAGGTGACAAAAAAAATCCATTTGAATGAAACTTCATCTTTCCCCCCAAACCTACAAACTTAGCTGCACCAATAAAATTATCTCCTCTTATTCCCATCTCTTTAATCAAATATAAATCCATCTACTTCTGTTCTGGAATTTGTTTCCACAATTATTTCATCTCTTTCCTGCCTCAACAATTTCTTCCTCCCAAATGAATCATTCCCATCAAATAATAAGCTAATTACCTCCTTAAATATCCTCTACTGATCTCACATCCCTCTTTAGCTACCACCCCATTTCTGTTCATAGTCAAACTTCTTAAAGTTATCTACACTTACCATCCCCAATACCTCACCTATTATACATTAATCTCTCTTCAATTTGGCTTGTATCTCCACGATTTCACTCAAACTGCTCTTTGTATGTTAACCAATGACAACCATCTTGCAAAATTCAGGGGACACACAATATCCATGTCTTCATCTTCCCTGACCTTAACATACTGAACCACTTCCTCATTTTTTCTAATGCTTTACTCTTCAAGCTTCTAGTAACATATTCTCTTGGTTTTTCTGTTACCCCTCTGGCTGCTCTTTCCTTTGTTGGTTTCTTTTCTTACACTTGACCTCCAAATATTAGATTGCCTAAGGGATCCATTATGATTCTTCTTTTCTGACCTTATTCTTCTCCGATTTCATCACATTCTTCATATGGCTCCATGTATATGACCCTGAATTGATACTCTCCCCTGAGCTACAGACTTATATGCCAAATGACTATTTAACATCTCCATCTAGATATCAAATATGCTTTTCAAAGTTAACATATCTAAAATAGATGCCATTATTTTCCTTCCATCCCAAACCACTCCTACCAGTCATCTCAATGTCAAAATATATTCACATTCATCGTTATTAAAAGGAAAAGCCCAAGTCTTCCTTGATTCCTTCCTTTCCTCTTTCCATTCAATTCATAACTGACTTGTCCTCTGTATCTCCAATTCTTTTCAGCTTTACTACCACACCCTGCAGCCTTCTAGCTGATCTCCCATTGTAAACTGTTCCCTTTCTCAAAAGCATTCCTCACACACAGCAGCAGAGGTGATCTTTTTTTGTTTTTTAAATCCTCACCTGAAGATATGTTTATTGATTTTAGAGAGAGAGGAAAGGGGGGGGGGAGAGAGAGAGAAACATGGATGTGAGAGAGAAACATCAATTGGTTGCGTCCCACATGTGCCCCAACCTGAGATCAAACCTGCAACCTAGGTATGTGCCCTGACCAGGAATTGAACCTGCAATTTTTTTTTTTAAAGAATAGTTTTATTGATTTTTAGAGGAAGAGGGAGAGGGAGAGGGAGAGGGCGAGGGGCGAGGGCGAGGGCGAGGGCGAGGGCGAGGGAGAGGGAGAGGGAGAGGGAGAGGGAGAGGGAGAGGGAGAGGGAGAGGGAGAGGAGAGGGAGAGGGAGAGGGAGAGGGAGAGGGAGAGGGAGAGGGAGAGGGAGAGGAGAGGGAGAGGGAGAGGGCGGAAGGAGGAAGAGGGAGAGGGAGAGGGCGAGGGCGGGAAGGAGGGAGAGGGAGAGGGAGAGGGAGAGGGAGAGGGAGAGGGAGAGGGAGAGGGAGACGGGGAGGGGGAGGGGGAGGGGGAGGGAGAGGGAGAAACATCAACTGAGAACATGACATTGACTGGCTACCTCCTGCACACCCCCTACCGGGGATCCAGCCCACAACCCAGGCATATGCCCTTGACTGGGGAATCAAACCAGCAACCTTTGGTGCATGGGAAGGCACCCACACAACCAATTGAACCACACCAGCCAGAGCAAACCCACAACTTTTTCGGTGTACGGAATGATGCTTCAACCAACTGAGCCACCCAGGTGGGGCAGGCGTGGACTTTTAAAAACACATTACACACTATACATCTCAGCACAGCTTAAAACACTACAACGGCTTCTTACTTAGAATAAGAGTATTGAACTTACAATCAGTTCTGTCTGGAACATACTTCCTCTCACTCTTGAAATGTCTGATTCATTTTGACTTTCATTTCTTACCTCAAGTATCACTAGCTCAGAGAGGCATTTCCTTGAAATCCCATCACATTGTGTGTATTTTCACATGATTATAATCAGTATCTATTTTAATTTGTTTCCCTTTTTTTGCCTATTTCTACCATCAGAATATAATCCCTAAGAGGAAGAGTGCTTCTAAATTTTATTCTCTGTGTGCTTATTTTCAGTGTGCTTGGCCTATAGTAGGCAGTCACTAATTAACATATGTGAAAGAAACAAAAGTAGTTCAATATAGCTGAATGGGGTACACATAAGAAAGTGCAAAGCACTAAGATTATAAAGATAGGTAAGTGCCAACTCAAAGATTCTGTATCTCATGAGGAATTTGACATGGACTTTATGAACAATGAAAAGCCACAAAGGGATTTTAAGAAAGACTAGCACAATAAGATTTGAATTTTAAAAAGAACAATAGATTGACGGGTAGAACAATTCTTGGCAGAGTAAAAATTAAACGTCTATTGTAACAGATCAAGCATTGCATGTATCATTTGGAAACAGAAATCCTGAATGATTCCCAGATTTCTGACTTGGCCTCCTGGATATTAAAAACCACCACCATCCATAACCATAACAATATCTCCCATTTATTGAAAGCTTTCTAGGTACAGTCATTTTTACATGCATTTTTCAATTAGTCATAGAATGGCTAACAGGCAAAAAAGACTTACCTGATTCCATGCCTGGGCTCATAAAAACTATATAGCCATTAGCCAGGATAGTAAGAATAGGAGATAAGAACAGGTTTGACAGATAATATCATAAGTTTCCCCTTGAACTAAATTTAAGGTGCCAAGTGACACTTGCAGATTATAGTAGATTAAGAAGGAGCCTAGCCAGTGTTGCTCAGTGTTGCTTGGTCACGTCGATCCCTGGCACCAAGAGGTCACCAGTTCGATTCCCGAGCAGGGCACATGCCCAGGTTGTGGGCTCGATCCCCAGTGGGAACCATGCAGGAGGCAGCCAATCAATGCTTCTCTCTCATCAATGTTTCTATCTCTCTCTCCCTTATTCTCTCTCTAAAAATAAAAAAAATTAAAAAGATATTTTTTTAAAAAAGAAGTAGAAGGTGAAGAAAAAGAAGATTCTTCTTTATAGAAGTTTGGCTATAAAGGAATGAATAAAACAGTGGCAACTAAAAAAGATAACAGAATGCTGCAAGGGTTGTCTTTTTTTTTTTTTTTAATGGGGAGAGAGAGACTTGTACCTGTTAACAACAATAAAGGATTCAGTGGAGGAGAAAAGGTTGAGGAGAAAAAAGAGATATAGAAGCCCCTACTTATCTACACGGGTGGAACACATTCCAAGAACCTCAGTGGATTCATGAAACTGCAGACAGTACCGAACCCTATATTTACTACATGTTTTCATATACATACATACACGTGTGTGTGTGTGTGTGTGTGTGTGTGTGTAACCTATAAAAAAGTTTAATTTATGAATTAGGCACAGTAAGAGATTAACAATATCTAATAATACAGTAGAACAATTATAACAATATACTGTAAAAAAAAGGCGAATGTGATCTGTCTCTCTCAAAATATCTTATTGTACTGTACTCACCCTTCTTCTTATGATGATGTGAAATATCTATGTGATTAAATGAAGTGAGGTGAATGACATAAGAATTGTGATGTAGTATTAGGTTACTATTGACCTTCTCATAGTATGTAACAAGCACTTTATGGCTTCTCTTTGGCATATCCAAATTGCCAACATCACTACTCTTGCACTTAGGGGTCATGATTAAGTAAAATAAGGGTTACTTGAACACAAGCACTGTGATACTGCAATAGTGGATCTGATAACCAAGAAAGCTAGTTAAGTGACTAACAGGTGGGGAGCATATACAGCATAGATACACTGGACAAAGGGATGATTCACGCCCTGGAGGAGCAGAGCAGGACATTGAGAGACTTATCATGATACTCAGAACAGCATGCAATTCAGAACTTATGAACTGTTTACTTCTGTAATTTTCCATTTAATATTTTTGGATTACAGATGACCCAAGTAACTGAAACAGCAGAAACTGAAATACCATGGATAAGGGGGGACCTACTGTAACAAGTTACAATGAGATAAGAAGAGACTGGATTTGAGTACAGCTATAACAGTATCAGCCAGGAGAGAAAAAGCATCACCCTCCTCTAAGATGAGAGGGAAGATACTAAAGATGTGTAAACAAGTAGAATAGATTGATTAAGTAGGAAAACTAGATTTTGAGGAAGTCACACCTATGCTTCCATGATTTCTTTTTGAAATCGGAGAAAAGTTCACCTAACAGTTGGAGTAATAAAGAAATGGCATAAGCAGCTCAAGAAGAGAAATAAAAGTCTGGGAGAAGGAACTGATGAGTGATATATTAAAAAAATGACAGCTCAAGTGAGGTTGGAGATAACACATTGGGCTAACACCCATCTGGAGGACTATATGAAGTAAAGAAAGTGGCTGGTTGGTCTGATCTAGGGTTGTGTTTAGAGGCCTAATACAGTGGAATTACAAAGAAATGAAAAAAAATTGAGGGTACAAAGCAAGAAAGCTAAGTTCCAGAATGGACTGGTAAGAAAATAAACTGAAAAACTGGGGAAAAAGAGAGATTCCACTGACTTTTATAGGAAGTAAAGTTTAGTACAGGATGGTATAGTGAAGAAACTAGTAGGTGAAATTGTGATTTTAAAAAATGGAAGATATTCAAAAAGGGGGGGATGATAATCTTCTTCAAAGATCATTACTTACAATTTTTAAGAATTTGCACTGCTATAAAGTAAAATTTTGATCAGAATCAAAAATTTTGTGTAGGCATTATTTAAAAACTGATCATGTAGAAAACATTAAAACTGATACTTACCATACATTGCAACAGACTTTGCTTCTTCAATAGATTGATGTTTGTCAGTTAAACGAGCTTTGGTTACTTTATGTTCATTTACCTCTTGTTCTAACCGTTGTTGTAACGATTTAAGCTTATAGTTTAAATCTATCTCTAAATTATTCTTTTCCTGTAAAATGAGAATGAGAGTCATATAATACACTGTTCAAAAAACACATTAAATCTTACATCATTAATATCGACAAGAAATAATACACGAATCAACTGGCCTGAAATGTGATAAAATATCACCTTTCTTTACCCCCAACTTCCCATTTGAATCATAGCCATGGCTGATGGCAGGGCAACGTTGTGGTGGTGATTATGTTAGAAGGGTTAATTGCTAGAATCAGAAATAAATAGGACAATTCTTCAATTCATAAAAAATTTTGCTACCAGTTTTTTAAAAACAATTCTATTATCTCTATCTCTAGCAAAATTTATGTTGCTTTGATGAAAGAACAAGTCAAAATGTTATCTCATTTCTGTTTGGGTGGTGCTTCTACTCTTCCTTCTTTCACCTTATTTCTACATTTACACCAGGCTTGACATGAAAAAACTATTCTGAGTGTCACAAAACGTGTACAAGAAACAAGATAACTGGTGGATTTTTCTCATCATTTATCTGAGGATCTAGTAAACCTACAACATTACGGCAAGACATCAAAACAGTGAGAGCTAGATCTGCATATTATCTATTTAATCCTTTTTTTAAGCAAGGAAGGGACAGAGGATAACCAATGACATTTTGATTAAGAAAATTCTACATATAAAGGCAAATCACTATATTGTTAACTCCTACCAACAAAATGGAAAAAAGCGTACATGGTCTATATACTGGTCCTATGTTTTCCTTCTTCGAAAGGCCAGTAATAACGTTCAACACCTTCATTATACCCATGTACAAAAAAATAGAAAAAATTCTATATGAAATGGTATTTCCAAACCAAAGCAATTTGTGATCAGATAATATCAAACAACTAATACTCTTCAAGGATAAAAACAAAAATAACACAATAAAAACCCTAACCAAGACACATACCCCTGCTCTCACAACCAACTGATTAACCATAAAACTTTTAGAAACATAACATATAAACATTAGGAATAAATACTATTTTATAAAACCACTGTATAATATTTGATAACCAGTAAATTCTATTTCATAATTGGTAATGTTAGATCATTTACCTTTTCTGAATGATTAAGCATGTCTTGAGCCTCTTTTCTTTCTTCTTCTACTCTTTCAAGATTATGTTTGAGATGCTTCACCTCCTCTTGTAAAGATGTAATTCGAGCTATCGAGTGAGAAAAAAGTTCAACTCACACAGTCATTAAAACAGGTCTTTTTGTTCAGCATGACCATTAAAATAAAAAGGTTTTAAATTTCCTGATCAAATTAACTGTTTTTTTGGTAGTATATATAGTAACTACAACATATAATAATAAAAACTGTTATGCTAATTGGGGATCATCTAATACATATTCTTTGTTTCATAAATGGTCAAAGAGATAAAGCCTAAGCTTAGTCTAGAAATCAGATCTTAGGTCTTTATTCAGTGATCTTTCTACCATGTTAAGAGCGAGACGTTTTAGTTAATTAAGGCAAGTATTTAAGTGGTTTTTATGTGCCAGACCTTCTGAAAGTGTTTAATTTTACTCAAACTTAATGGAGCCAAACTTCATTTTATAGAAAACCAAGTTTTAAGGTACTCCAGCATTCTAACAAAGCTTAGTTTTAACTCACCTAAGGCTCATGCCATACAATGATAGCAACTCATCTCCTCATAACATGTTTTACACCTTTAAGGTTTTTAATGCATAAGTATTTAACACACAAATTTAATATACATGTAGAATTTAACAAAAATAAATACAATTATATGATCTAGTTCAAAAGCCAGAATCTATTTTCTTACTTTGTGATTTAAAGTAGCCTAGGATTTGGCAAGGAAATGGATAAAGCAACCTAAAGAACCAGAAAATTTTTGTTCTTTTAAAGTTCAGTGTTTAACTTGCTGTACTTTCTAAGTCTTCACTCTACATACTTCCTATGTTTTTGTGTTTCTGAAGTATTTTTTAAGTTTCTTTATTGTTGAAAATATTACAGATGCCTCCTTTTTACCCCCACTGATCCCCTCCACCCCACATACATCCCACCCTCAAGCCTTCCCCAGACCAGTGTCTGTGTCCATGGGTTGAAGTAGTTTTTAATGAACAAATGAATATTAAATCTTTGGCACCTGATAATGCTTATCTGCTAGAGAGCAATGAAACAATTTTATTCACACGCACACACACACACACACGATAATGGCATTATGTTTATGTAGGAGTATGTTCATGTAGGAGAAAGAAACACTTGCCAGTTTCCTTCAAATGACTGGGCAAAAATAAAAGGTGTGAAGTGTATGTGTACGTATGTATGAATGTGTGTGTGTGTGTGTGTGTGCGCGCGCGCGCACGCGTGTTTGTATGGAGAAAAATGAAGCAAATGTGTCAAGATGTTTAAATGTTAAAGTGCTATTAAAAATGTTTCTTCTTTATGTATTCATAATAAATAGTTTTTAACTTTTTATTTTTTTAATCCTCACCCAAGGATATTTTTTTCCATTGCTTTTCAGAGAGAGAGAGAGAGAGAAAGAAAGAAACAGAAACAGAAACAGAGAGTATCGACTGGTTGCCTCCCACATGCACCTTGACCAGGGCCAGGATCAAGCCTGCAATCAAGGTACGTGCCCTTACCAGAACCAAACCGGAGACCCTTCAGTCCATGAGCTGACACTCTAACCACTGAGTCAAACCAGCTAGGGCTAAATAGGTTTTGAAAATCCATAAAAAATCAGAATATTCAGATAAGCTGAATTTTTCATGTAGAAGTTTATATAAACCAACTCCCTATAAGATAAAGTGATGAAAATGTGAGTTAAATCCATTACAGATTCCTAATAATCCCATGTAAGACATGTTAAGTAAAATATAGTTTATTTTCCTCACTTATTCCATTTTTAAAATATGCTAGGAAGAAACTAAGTTGGCTTTGCAATACATGAAAACAAAGAAGCTTCTTATACAAAAAAATATATAAAAATATAAGAAAAGGAGAAAGAACCATAATTTAAATGGATTAAAACTTCTAGAAATAAACAGGGACCATAATCTTCATGATTTAATCAAGGAATTTAACAGGCCACACTAATTACAGCACTAACCATAAAAGAAAACAAAAATAAATTGGACTAAATTAAAAATAAGAAAAGTAAGACATCCTGTTAATCAGCAGACAACATTAAAGAGTGAAAAGGCAAACCACAGAGTGGGAAAAGACAATATGATACACATATTTCATAAAAGACTAATATCTAGAAGTCATACAAACCAATAAGAAAAAGTCAAAAATCCAATAATAAATGGGCAAAAGACTTGAAGAGCACATCACAAACTGCCAAAAAATATAGCAAGTTGCTCCATTAGACACCAGGGAAATACAAATTAACCCATAAGAAAATATCATCATGCACCATCAAGACTGACAAAAGTCAGCTGGAATGAGTATTATCCTTGATTAGGATGTAGAGCAACTGGAACTCTCACATACAACTGCTGCTGAATGTAAACTGCTGCAGCTACTTTGAAATACTTGGAAGTACTTATTAAAGCCAAATATACATATACTCTATGGCTTTTCCACACCAAGGGGTATAACAACAGGAATCATATGTATGACTACCAAAAGAATATGTACAATAAAGTTCCTATCAGTACTGTCCACAAAAGCCCCCAAATGGTAATAATCAGAATATCCATTTGTCACAGAATGATTGCAGTGGTTGTAAATAATAAATGGATTATACAGCAAGGAGAATTATTGCCATATACAACAAAGAGACAAACCTCACAAACATAATGTTGAATGAAAGAAACCAGACACAAGTATTAACTACATGATTCCATTTATAAAAAGTTAAAACACAAGCAAAACTAACTTATGGTGTTAGTAGTCAGAACAATGATTACTTGGACAGAAGGAGGTTAGTGACTAAGGGAAAGCACAGGAGAACTAAGTTGCTGGTAATGTTCAGTTTCATAATCTGGATTCTTGTTATGCAGGTCTGTTCACATTGCAAAAATTTCTCCAGATGTATATTTTTAATTCATTTTAATATGTGCATATATGTTATGTTTCAACAAAAAAGTCTCACTTAAAAATTTTAAATATTTTAAAATTCCCAAATATGAAACCTACAATTTAAATTTGAGGCCCACCAACTACATAAAAAATAAATAAATAAATGAATGGGCAACACATAACAGGAAAGTGCAAAATAAGGGGGGAAAAACCCTCAAAATCAGATGCATTTAATACCATTTATAGTAATACAATTCTAATCCAGTAAGAAGATATAGAAGTCATAAAACCTTAAAATACCAAACAATACTGCATTAAATATAAACAAAGCAGGGTATTTATTAAACACTCAAAGCAAATATACTCAATAAATAATATGAAAAGAAAATTGAAACAATTCCATTTATATGAGCATTTAAAACAATAAAACACATAGAAATAATTTAACCAAGGAGGTGTAAGACTTGATATACTGAAAATCAAAACAATTTGTGAAATGAATTTTTAAAAGACCTAAATAAATGAAAATACATCTCGTGTTCACGGACTGGAAGACTAAATATGTTAAGATGGCAATGCTACCTAAAGTGCTCTATAGATTCAGTGCAATCCCTATCAAAATTCCACAGATCTTTTATGCAGAAATGGAAAACAGACCCTCAAATTATATGAAATTATAAGGAGCACTGAATAGTTAAAATAATATTAAAAAAGAATAACAAATATGCAGAACTCAAACTTCCCTATTGCAAAATTTGCTATAAAGCTACAGTGGATCAAAACTGTGGAACTGACATAAAGAGAGACACAGAATTAAGAATCCAAAACCACCCAAATATCTATGGCCAACTGATTTTCAATGAGGATGTCAAAACCATTCAGTGGGAGAAAGAAAAGTCTCAACAAATAGTGCTGGAACAACTGAACATCTATATGCAAAAGAAGAAAGTTGGATCCCTACATCATACCACATACAAAATTAACTCAAGATAGGTCAGAGACCTAAATATAAGTGCTAAAACCATAAAATTTTTAGAAGACCTGGAGTAAAATAGTCATAATCTTGGATTTGGCAATGAATTCTGAGATATGACACCAAAAACATAAGCAACATATGGATAAGCTGGACTTCATCCAAATTAACTCTTGAAAGACATTAGCAAGAGAGTGAAAAGACAACTTATAGAATGGTAGTAAATATTAAACAAATCATGCATCTGATAAGGTCTAGTATCCAGACTCTAAAATCAACAAAAGATGAACCACCCAATTAAAAATGGATAAAGGACATGAATAGACATTTTTCCAAAAAGGATATACAAATGAATAATAAGCACATGAAAAGATGCTCAACAGCATTAGTCATTAGGAAAATGAAAATCAAAACAACGAGACACCATTTCACACTCATTAGGGTGGTTGCGACTAAAAATGGTTAAATATCAAGTATTGGCAAGGAAGTTAAGAAACTAGAACCCTTATATACTGCTGGTGGGAAAATAAAAAATGCAACCATTGTGGAAACAGTTTGGAAGTTCCACAAAAGTGAAACATAGAATTACCACAAAACTGAGTAATTCTACTCCTAGATATATAAACAAGAGATCTGAAAACAGATGCTCCAAAGAATCCTTGTGCAAAAATGTTCACAGCCATGTTAATCACAATAGCCAAAAGGAGAAAATAACTCAATCTCTATCAACAGATGATTGGCTAAACATAATATGGTATATTCATACAAAAGGAATATTACTCAGTCATAAATGAAGTACTGATACATGCTACGACATGGATGTAGCATGTGCCAAGTGAAAGAAGCCCAACACTAAAGGTCACATACTGCATGCTGTCATTTATATGAAATACTCAAAATAGGTAAATTCAGAGATAGAAAGGAGATTGGTGGTTGCCAGGGGCTAGGGAGAGGGAAGATGTAGGGAAGGACAATTTAATGGGTACAAGGTTTTCTTTTGGAGTATGAAAATATTTCAAACTAAATAGAGGAGGTGTTTGCAGAACACCATGAATGTACTAAATGCCACTGAACATACACTTTTAAGTGGTTAATTTTGTTATATGAATTTCACCTCAATAAAAAATACATAGGCCCAGCTGGGCGTGGCTCAGTGGTTGAGCATTGACCTAGGATCCAGGAGATCAGGGTTCGATTCCCGGTCAGGGCACATACTCAGGTTGCGGGCTGCAGTCAATCAATGACTCTCATCATTGATGTTTCTCTCTCTCTCTCTCTCCCCCTCTCCCTTCCTCTCTCTGAAATCAATAAAGACATATTTAAAAAAAAAAAATACATAGAAAAAAGTTGTTAGAAAAACAAGGGGGCTAGGAGGAAAAAAAAATCCAAAATCACAGTGGTAACTTTTATTTATTTATTTATTTAATCCTCAGAAGTTTTTTTTAATGTTTTATTTTTATTTATTTAATATATCTTTATTGATTTCAGAGAGAGGGAGTGAGAGAGAAAAAGAGAGAGAGAGAGAGAGAGAGAGAGAGAAACATCAATGATGAGAGAGTCATCATCAATTGGCTGCCGCCTGCATGCCCCTGATTGGGGATCTAGCCCACAACCTGGGCATGTGCCCTAACTGGGAATCTCCTAGATCCTAGGTTGATGCTCAACCACTGAGCGACACCCAGCTGGGCCAGAGGATTGGTTTTTCCCTCCCTATTGCTTTTGAGAGACAGTGGAAGGGGGAGAGGGAGGAAGGGAGGGAGGAAGGCTGGGGGGAGAGAGGGAGAGGAGGAGAGAGAGACATTGACTGGTTGCCTCTCACATGCGCCCCGACCAGGGTTGGGGATCAAACCTGCAACCAAGATATGTGCCCTTGACCAGATCAAACAGGAGACCCTTCAGCCCACAGGCTGATGCTCCAACCACTGAGTAAAACAGGCTAGGGCCAGAGTGGTAACTTTTAAAACACATTTTAAAATTTCATAGATTAAAGAGAGAAAGAATAAGGACAAGAGAGTATTAGAAAACTGACTCATTAGATTAGGAAATTGATCTACTGTTTTTCTTCCAAAAAACAAACCCAAAATATATTAAGTAAAAAGTCTATACAGTTTGCAAATGTCCATTAACAACTGAAAACAAAACAAAATGTATTATGAACAAGCCCAGAAAAAAATTCTGGTAGATATCTGGTACATAATAGTTTCTAATCACAATACAATAAATTAAGAAATTAGCAATTACAATGGAAAATAAGTATTTCCTACCTTTGTCCATTAAAAAGCCCTACAAACATTTATCAATACAATAGCAGTGAGTATCCATGGCATCCATTTGCCACAAAAAGGACTAGACTTCCTTGGAAAATGGGTAATTCCAGATCTAGGATAGAAAGTGATCCTGGAAATATATTATGCATACCAAAAAGAAAATATGCTATCCGGAACTACTAGGACACTGTATGAACTGGAAGAGATTCTCACTAACCACAAATGAGCATCCTTAATAATACTGCAGTGAGCTAACATATTTAAATATATTAAAATTTGTAAATTCTTAAATATATTTTAAAGTGTCGCCCAGCCGGGTGTGTGGCTCAGCGGTTGAGGGTCGACCTAGGATCCAGGCGATCAGGGTTTGATTCCTGGTCAGGGCACATGCCCGGGTTGTGGGCTTGATCAATGACTCTCTCATCATTGATGTTTCTCTCTCTCTCTCTCCCTCTTCTTTCCTCTCTCTGAAATCAATAAAGATATATTTTTAAAAATTATAATAATAAAAAATATATAAATAAATTTAAAAAGTCACTGGTTACATTTTTGGAGTATGCTGGGGAAATAACTTACCGTTCTGAAAAATAATAAGTGAAAAAAAGAATTAAGTATTTAACTTGACTTTCTTTTATAAGCTGTACCTCAAGGTAACTATATAGTTGATGAAAAAATGTTTATAGTAGTATTCGAGTTAATGAAGGAATGAAGAATGATAAAAACAGATCATCAGCACTACAATCTCCTAAAGAAACAAAGGATCTTAGGCAATGATCATCAATGGCTTGTAACATCACAAAAAGAGACAGCCAGACTTGATGAGCCTCCTGGTACATAAATAATATGTCTTACAAGTGTTCTTGCCAAAGTCCTACATGAAATAGATCAAGCCTCCAGAAATACCAGTTTAGTTTAAAGTACTACAGGGGACAAAGCAACAAGTTAATTGATGGAATCAGCAAAATTCAGAATGGGAGATATTCAACAGAACAAAAATACCTGTTTTCTTCAACCAACAGCAACTACAAACAAGCAAAAAGGGAGGGGGAACCTATAGATTAAAAAAACAAGGGACATATTATAAATGCAGCGTGTGGACCTTAACTGAAGCCTAATTCAAGCAAAATACAAAGACACAACAAATTATGGGACAGAAAGAATTTGAGCACCAACTAAATGTTATAATATCCAATATTACAATATTAAATAATTATCAACTTTTTTCCCAGGTTTGATGATGATATTGTGGCCTTTTTTTTTTAAAGAATCCTTTATCTTTAAGAGATACTAAAACATTTACAAATTAAACAGTGAGGTGCCCAAGATTTGCTTCAAAATAATTCAGTGTTGGATGACAGGGAAAGGGAGGTGGAGGTATAAATAAAACACGGCTGGCTGCTAGATGAAGACTATTGAAGCTGAATAATGGGTACCTAGGGGGTTATTCTAGTATTTTCCTATGGTATACGACTGAAATTTCCAAAATAAAAAGTCAAAGAAGAAACCAACTAAACAATATAATTTTTAAAAAGGATTTTTAAAATGGTTGAAAAAATTTTTTTGTATTTTAATCTGAAGAATCACAAATGAACTTACTAGATGAAGAACTTATCATTTTAGTTAAAAATTTCATTCCTCTATGACATTTTTATCTTTGTCCATTTGTTTTGTTTAAGCTTAAGCCTCTATGGCCTGGACTTTTAGAAGCTAATTTTGTCTATAACAGTAGCGTTATCTGTACACTGGTCCAAGTTTTGGCAAACTTTAGGCCCATAGTCTGTTTCTCTACAGACACGAAGTTAAAAATGTTTTGTTTTCATTTTTAAAGGGTTATAAAAAGTAAAAAAGAAAAATCTTTAACAGAGATCATATGTGGCCCACAAAACCTAAAATATTTACTATCCAATTATATTTTGGGAAGTCATTTCCCATACATGCCCACTAGTGTACATGAAGTACACTGAACTAGGAAATAATCCTGATTCTGCCAGAAGCCCAGCATTCTAGACTATGAGAAACCTGAAGGGACCCGAAATTTCTGAAAGATCATAGAAGATTAATGTAAAACTTGTGTTTTGTTTTTTTATTTATTGATTTTTTTTTTTGAGAGAGAGAAGGGGGAGGGAGAGGGAGGTAGAGGGAGGGGGAACAGGGAGGGAGACAGAGACAGAGGTAGAGAAAGAAAGAGAAAGAGAAAGACAAAGAGAGAGACGTTGATTTGTTGTGCCACTTATTTATGCATTCATTGGTTGATTCTTGTATGTGCCCTGACCGGGATCAAAAACCTGAAACCCTGGCAGTAGCAGGATGACACTCTAACCAACTGAGCTACCAGGTCAGGGCCAAAATGCATCTTTATATGTATGTTGGGGCTCATATAAGTTGTGTGCATTTTTTAATACATGCAAACTTTGATTCACATTTAAATTAAAAATTAATCACCAATATCTAAAAAATAGATTCAATTAAAACTATTGTTGATGAACACATATATGATGGTCTCTTCCTTTAAGGCAAGCACTTCAAAGCTCAGTCATATCCAGAAGATCACAGGCTTAAAAATTTTTAGAATTGGAAGGATTTATAGGGGGTCACCTATTTTACTCTCCTTGGTTTATGGAAAACAAAGGCCGATGAAGTGATTTAGTGACTTTCACACAGTTAGGCAATATATATAAAAGACTTAGAAAAGCAATTTATGGAAGTCAAGTATGAAGCTTTTCTACTACATATAATGAGGTTACTCTTTTTTTTTTTTTTTTTTGGTTTTGTTCTGTTTTGTTTATTTTTGTTTAAAGTATTACAGAGTCCCTTTTTCTCTCCAATGACCCACTCCACACCATCCCATCCCCCTCCCCAGTCCCTCTCCCCATCATTGTCCATGTACTTGGGTTGTGCATATATGTGAGGTTACTCTCTTGATTATATTTGGATCCATTTTTTCCCCCTGGTCCCTGAGAAATAAGATTGCACAACACTCCTCAGCTAAGAACCAACTGGAGATCTTAATTTCCGTTTCCACAGTCACAAAAACTGACCCTGACCTCTCTCCACAGAATTATAGCTAATCATCAAGCCCCATGAGACCCCAAACTATGTTCCCATCCTGTGACTAAGGTTAAAATGGAATACCCCACCCCCAATTTTTCCCTGAGAGATCTGGCAACTTCCATGCATATCTGTTTGATTAAGTAATAATATAGATGTTGCTAACAGGAATAGAAAATAGAAAAATATATGAGAAGTGGGTAGATCCAGGCATCTTTCTAAAAACAAACTGAATTTTATTAGCATTATAAAAACTGTTCTTTCATTCACATTCATACTCAATTTTTTTTTCTTTTAAACTCACAAATACTGCTGATATCTTTAGTTCTAGCCCTCCCAAGTACCTAATTCTTTATTTGTAATGGGATCCTATTTCTGGAATTGAGTTTCTATTTCTACCAACAATGCATGAGGGATTCCCAGGTTTTAATAGTGATAATCCTCTCAGCCTGTATTAGTCCCACTTTGAGTTAAGACTTTTGTGAACTAGGCACGTTTTAAAATTAAGTTTTCAGTAATCTGGCTGCAAAATTGGAAATATCCACATTATCTACCTCACAGGGATGTCCATGAGTTAAGAAATTACAGTGTGATACAAATGTGGGCATTGTCCTGAAACAGGAAAAATGCTTACCCATTTATAGTTTTGCCAAGGTCATTTTCTTTATGAGGGCAATATAATAAAAAGTATATTACACTTAAAAAGGAATGAGATGGTAAATTTTACGCTTGAAAGCATAATTATAAATAAAAAATGTAGAAAATTACATTTTCTATTGATAAAGTTTCTTATGTACATACAATAGAATATGATTCAGCCTTAACAAGGAAGGAAATTCTGACACATGCTACAACATGGATGAATCTTGAAGTCATTGTGCTAAGTGGAAAAAGACAGACAGAAAAAGACAAATATTGCATGATTCCACTTTTACGATAGTCAAATTCAGAGACATCAAGGAGGATGGTGTTTACCCACAAGTGGGGGGAGTGAAAATGGGAAGCTACTGTTTAAAGGGTATAGAGTTTTAGTTTGGGATGAAAAAAAGTTCTGCAGATGGATAGTCATAACCATTGCACAGCAATGTGAAAGTACTTTATGCCATTGAACCATACACTTAAAAATGGATAAATGGTAAATTTTATGTTATGTATATTTTACCACTGTAACAAAAAATATTACCTTGAAGGTCTCCAATCATCTCAGAATCATGACCTCTGTCTCTTCGTTCAGCTTCTAATGCAGCTTGCAGCTGGTAAAACTCCTTGTCCGTTTGTGACTTGGAATTCTCTAAAATTCTACTTCTCTCCTGCAATTCTCTGTTCAGGGACTCTAGCTGACTAATTGACTTGCTCATCTCTGTGTGACTCTTCCTTAATCTTACAGCTGTGTCTGATTCTGTCCTAAGTAAGTCATTGGCTTCTTCCAGCTATTTAAAAAAAAAAAAAAAGAACAAGAAAATAGGTTTTTGACCAAAATACAATAAAACTTATTATAATTTTTTTAAAACCATTCCAAAAACTTACCTGCTTTTGTAATTGTGCCACCTTCTCATTAGCATGCTGTGAATTCTGACTTACTTTCCTTAAGTCTTCCAACTGATCCTTTAATGTAGAAACTAGTAAATGAAAGAATAAGATGTAGAAATTACAAAGTATTAATGGAGGAAACATATAAACCCATTTAAAAAAATGAAATTTAGATCCACTCCTAAAGTGAAATTCCATCTTGGAAGTACTTTTTAAATTCATGAAAAAGTACAGCATTGTTATGTAATAGAGGATGCAAAAATAGATTTGTTTCTACTGTTATAAATACTTCAAATTCTTTTATTCCCTTAATAAGGTCAACCTATTAGTGAAATGTTACAAATCTAGTTTTAATATTATTTATTGTTGAATAGTACAAATCTTTGAATAGTTCAGTATTTTTTAAATGGTTTAAAACTCCAAAGGTACCAAATGGTATATAGTGTAAAATGAGTCTTCCTGCCTCCACATTGTCTCCTACTCCCTCTGACTCTCCTCCCTCCCTAACCACAACTATTACTAATTTTTTGCACATCCTTTCTAAGATAGTCTATGTATCCATATCCTAACATATAAAAACACACACGTAATAGCACAGGCCAGTGTGGCTCAGTTGATTGGAGAGTCATACTGTCAACAGAAAGGTTGCAGGTCTGCTTCCTGCCCAGGGCACATACTCAGATTGTGGGTTCAATCCGCAGCAAGAGTGCGTATGAGAGGCAACTGATCAATATTTCTCTCTCACATCAATGTTTCTCTCTCTCTTCCTCTCCCTTCCTCTCTCTACAACCAATTTAAAAAATTCTTTTAAAAAACCCCACATAATATACATATATATGTATGTTTCACATGTATATCTATGCATATATATATATATACACACATTTAAGGTATAAAGACAAGCACCCTTGTTTTAAACAATCTGTACTTTTCCAATTAAAGATACATCTTAAAGATTCTTTTCTAACATATAAGAAAATGCTTTATTCTTTTATAAGATGCATAATAGTCTACAATATAGGCATACCAACATTTATTATATCACTGATTACACTTATATTGTTTATAACTTTTTCCATTTTAATATGTTGTTGTTGTTGTTTTTAATTTCAGAGAGAGGAAGGGAGAGGGAGAGAGAGATAGAAACATCAATGATGAGAGCAAATCATTGATCGGCTGCCTCCTGTGGACCCCCCTTACTGGGGATCGAGCCCGAAATCTGGGCATGTACCCTGACATAGAATCGAACCAGTGATCTCTTGGTGAACGGGTCGACATTCAACCACTGAGCCACACCGGCTGGGCATTTTTTGCCATTTTAAAAATTGCTACAATGAATAGCCTTGTTTATAAATCAGTTTGCATGTACACAAATGTGTATGTAAAAGAAATTCTTAGAAGTAAAATCACTGGATCAAAGGGTGTAGAAAGCTATTTTAAAAGCATTTGTAACACTAACATTAAAATAGATGAAATTCTAGTTAATGAACTCTCTAAGGTGGCTGCTTGTTAGAAGTGCCTAGAGAGCTTAATAAAAATACCGATGCTCAGGTCACACATCTAAATCAATTAAATTAGAATCGCTGGAGTTTAGGTATCAGTATTCTTTAAAGCTTTCCAGGAGATTCCAATATGCACACAAGGACAAAAATCACTACTCTACCTAAAACATTACTACTGATATTAATATGTTATATATTTTATATTGAGACATTTAGCTCATGAGGTGTCGCTGGATTTTGACTTTAAGAAAACCTCACAACAAAGATCTCAAGAATAGTGTTAGAAATTCCAGTGTTTTTCAAAAGGAGTAACAATTTACCTTCATTTTCTACATTTCTCCTCTTTTCATTTTCCTGTTCTGCTTTTCTTTGGTACTCATTAATTCTATGCTGTAGCAACATCTTTTCTTTTTCAATCTGAGACACTGTAGATTCTAGATTTCTTCTTTGATTCCCCTGAAATTATAATGACAAAAGTTACCATTGCAATTAATACTCATCATTTATTTGAGAGAATGCTGTTTTTAAAGACAAAAACACAAAGACTTAAGATGGATTTTTTGTTTCAAAAATCAGATAGCACCTCCTAATGACAACTTTCTAATAACAGAATTAGCTTGCCTTATAAAACAGTGAGAATCCTCTATTTGAATTAGATATGTAAAATTTTTAGGGAGTTTTAAACCCATGAATATAAAAAATACCATCAGTTCGAAAGTCACTTTATTAGTTTAAGATAACCACAATGCATTATATTACCAATACTTCGTGTTATTTACAATTCTATATTTAAGATATAAAATATGAAAGGGATCAGATAAGAACTATATATTTGAAAATTAAATGGTGCAAAGCTCAAATGGCAACAAATGCTACAGTATGTGCAGTAAGTTAACCAATCCCTGTGTGTCTCCATTAATCCTCTCCCTGACTCAACAACTTACCTTTTCTAAGATTTTCAATGTATCTACATACTAATGCATATTAAAAGGTAACAGAGAAAATACCTACTTTAGAAAATGAAACCATAGGGGAATGGAAAGTTAACGGGGAAAAACCCACCAAACTTCCACAACTTAAAAATTTATCTTCTGTTTCTCAGTTACCACTATCAGCATAACCTGCTTTTATGCTTCATTTTGATCTTTAAGACTCTGCAATGGGAAAATCTCCTGTATAATAAATGTTTTTCTGGGCTTTAACATTTAATAAAAAACCATCTTTTAGGTAAGATGCTGTCAGATTTAGCGCAATTTGACATATCATATAAAGTCTTCCTAAGACTTCTTTCTTTTATTTTTTCGGTTTTTTATTTTGAATTAATGATACATTTCAGGAAGTTGCAAAGATAGTAGAGAGAGGTGTCATGTACCCTTCCACTCACTTTCCTCTAATAGTTACATTATATATAACAGTACAATAACAAAATCAGGAAAATGATACTGATATGAAGTATGTATAGTTCTATGTCATTTTATCTCATATGTTCTTTTTTTATGGTTTCCATGTCCTTTTTTACATGATAGAATTTCTAAGTTCAACTACTCTTCCCCTAAGTTCACTGTCCATCCTTATAACCAGTGTTTTGAACTTTTGTCTAGCAGGATGCTTGTCTTCATTTTGTTTAGTTCTTTTTCTGGATTTTGTTCTGTTCTTTGGGACATATTTGTCTCCTCACTTTGGCAGCCTGCCTTTGTTTGTTTCTATGTGTTAGGAAGAGCTGCTACATCTCCCAGGCTTGGCAGAGTGACCTAATACAGTAGGTGTTCTGTAGGGTCCAGTGGCACAGCCTCCCTGATACCCAAGCTGGGCACTCCAGGAACTACCCTGCCCTGTTTGGTCATGTACACCCTTCTGTTGTAGTTGACCCTTGACTGCTGTTGACATGGGAGGAATTTATACCCAGGCCAATCAGCTGCAAGGACTAGCTGCAACCACAACCCAGCTCCTCCTTTGACCACCACAACCACTGACCACCACGGAGGACCAGCTGTGCAGGGTCCTGCCCCATAGAGCAGGACTAACTTCAACAAGGCTCTGGTGCCCACTGAGTCTGCCCTTTGAATGTGTTGCTGTGGAACTAACTGGTTGGATGGTGCCTCAATGTGGTCTAACGCTGTCCACTGAGTGCACTAGTTTGGGGAATCCCAGGAGGTGCAGGCCAAAATCAGCCACCTCCTCTGTTCTGACCAGGGCCACCTGGCTTGAGCTACAAAGTGATCTGCAGATGGCTGCTACTTGTACTATGCTTGGAGGTGCCCAGGAGAGGCCAAACTGCAAACCACAGCCAGCTAGCACCAGCAGGTGCCGGGCCTTGGGCCACTTCGGGAAAGGTACACTAAGGCCAGATGCTGCTTCTTTGAAAGATATTAGGAAAGTCTGAAGAGTGAGCCAAGATAAGCCATTCATATGGAAAAGCCACTGGGAACAGCTTGGGTGGACCTAAAAGTTAGTTTGGTTAGGGTTTCAGGAAATCACCAGGGCAGAGCAAACAGTGTGAGCCAGGTTGATAGAGACTTAAATATGGCATTCACCCTCCCACTGGCTCTGTGGAGCAAGAGCTTATCAATGAAAAAATAGCTGCCCACCCTCTCAAGCTCTTACCCTGATCCCAAACAACTCATTTCCTCCCCATACATCCCTAGTGCCTTTCAAGTTGCTATCCTCGCACTGGCACTGAGAGAGAGAGTGCATCAGAATTGCCTGGGACTCCAGCAGCCTTCCATTTCACTCAGCTTCAATCCTAACTGGTTTTTACAGCCACAAGTTTGGGGACTTGTCTTCCTAGCACTGGAATCCTGGGCTTGGGGGCCTGGTGTGGGGCAAGGACACATTGATCCCCAGGGAGGACCTCCACAACTGAGATACCCCTCCTGATTTTTATATGCCATACATGGATGTGGGACCAGCCTATTTGATTTCCGCCCCTCCTACCTGTCTCAATGTGGCTTCTTCTTTAAATCCCTAGTTGTAGGACTTCTATTCAGCTGGGTTTCAGTCGGTTCTGAATGTTCTGTAGTTTAGCTGTAATTCTGATATGGTTGTGGGAGGATGTGAGTACCACGTTTACCTATGCTGCCATCCTGACTAGAAGTCCTCTAAAGCCCCAATTTCCAAACTTGGTTATTTGTTTATTGAGCTTTACAGTTCTTTAAATATTCTAGATAATGTTCTTTGTGAGATAGAGTTTACAAATATTTTTCTCCAGGCTATACCTTGTATCTCATCCTCTTATGAGGGTTGTTCACAGAGCCAATATTATTAACTTTGATGAAGTCCAAATTATTAAATGTTACTCCTTATATGGATTATGTTTGTGGTGCCATGTCCAATAACTCTTCACTAAGCTCTAAGTCCCAAGGGTTTTCTCTAAAATTTTATATTTTTTATGTTCATATTTAAATATATCCATTTTGAGTTAACTTTTACATAAGGTATGAGACTTAGGCTGAGACTTACACAGAACTATTCATATCTTGACTTATGGATATTTAATCCTCCAGCACTATGTGTTAAAAAGATTATCCTTCCTCCACTGAATTGTCTTTGTACCTTTCTTACAAATCAGTTGACTATAAATTGAGGGATAGTGATCCAAAGTTTTCTGTGTTGTACTGTCTTTATTAAATTTTTGTATGTGGGTAATTCTAGCCTCATAAAATTCACTGGGGAAGTGTTCCCTCCTCTTATATTTTCTGGAAGAGATAGTACAGAATTGGTGTTAATTCTTAAGACACTTAGAGCTATGTAGTAAAACCCTCTGATCTTGGAGGTTACTTTTTTGGGGAGCTCTTAAATTATGAATTCATGTTAATATAAGTTATACAGAGCTATTCAAATAATCTCTTTCACATTGTGTAAGTTGTAGTTTGTATTTTTGTAGGAATTAGTCCATTTAATCTAAATTTCACATTTATATGTTTAGAATTCTTTGCAGTATTCCCTTATGAACCATTTGATATATATATGTAGTCAGTAGTAACATGCCTTATGTTATTTCTTTTTTTTTCTTTTTTTAATCCTCACCTGAGGATATTTTTTCCATTGCTTTTCAGAGAGAGTGAGAGAGAAAGAGAAACATTGATGTGAGAGACACACCAATTGGCTGCCTCCTGCACTCATCCCAACCGGGGCCAGGGATCAAGCCTGCAACCAAAATACATGCTCTTTGGCTGCAGTCAAACCCTGGACCCTTCAGTCCATGGGCTGACGCTCTAACCACTGAGCCAAATCGACTAGGGCTGCCTTATGTTATTTCCGATTCCAAAAATCTGTGTCTTCTCTTTTTCCTTTGTCAATTTGCTAGAGGTCTGTGAATTTTGTTGATCTTTCCAGACAGCTAGCTTTTTGTCTTCATTGATTTTCTCTAATGTTCCTGTTTTTAATTCCATTGATCTCTGCTATAAATTTTTCCCTCCCTTTTTTAAAAATATTCTTTTCTAGGTTCTTGAGACAAAAGCACAAACAACTAAGTTGAGACTTTTAACTCTGCCCCTGGTAATATTCTTTGCCCTGGAGTCTAACTTACCTGATATTAATATTGCCATTGCTGCGTTCTTTTTGCTGTTTGCATGATATATTTTCCCACCCTTTTCAAATTGCTTATATTGTTACATCTAAAGAGTATTTCTGATAGATAACATACAGTTAGGTCATTTAAAAATATCTACTCTGGCCCTCGCCAGTTTTGCTCAGTGGTTAGAGCATCGGCCTGCAGACTGAAGGGTCCCAGATTAGATTCCTGCCAAAGGCACGTACCTCAGTTGCATGCTCAATCCCCAGCCCAGTCGGGGTGCGTGGGGGAGGCAACCAATCGATGTGTCTCTCTCACATCGATGTTTCTCTCTCTCTTCCTTCTACTCTCTCTGAAAAGCAATGGAAAAAATATCCTTGGGTGAGGATTAAAATAAATAAATCTACTCTGACAAAATATTTTAATTGTTGCTACATTTAATTTACATTTAATGCAATTATTAATATGTTAGAATTAAGTCTTCCGTTTCAGTTTTTTGTTTGACCTCTGTTTTTCCTATTTCTCGTCTTTCTGTGGGTTACCTGAACATTTTTTAGAATTCTACTTTATCTATTCTGTTTTTTAGGGTATCAGTGTGTGTAACTTCTCCAGTGGCTGCTTTAGGTATTATATTACACATGCAGTACACAGTTTATCACAACCTACTGGCGTTGACATCTTATCGGTTTAATTAAAGTATAAAACCTTTACCTCCCTTTGTATCTCTTTATCCTCCGGTTCACAACAATCTTAAATATTTCTACATGTATAGAGAACCACATTAGCCAGTGCTGCAATTTCTGCTTCAATTGTCAAAACGTTAAAAACTTGCCCTGGCTGGTGTGGTTCAGTGGTTAAGAGCGTCAGCCAAAGCACCAAAGGGTTGTGGGTTAGATTCTTGGGCAAGGGCCCATACCTGAGGTTGCAGGTTTGATCCCAGCCCTGGCCGGGGCGTGTTTGGGAGGCAACCAACTGATGTATCTCTGTCACATCAATGTTTCTTTCTCCTCTGCCCCTCCCTTTCACTCCTTCTTAAAAAAACAAAAAAACAAACAAAAAAAAACAATGGAAAAAATATCCTCAGGTGAGGATTAAAAAAATTTTTTTTTTTAATTAAAAACTCAAGAGAAGGCAAGTGCATTGTATTTACCCATATTTTTACTCTCTACTCTTTCTTTTTTCCTAATATGCCCAGATTCTTTTACCATTTCATTTATATTTAGAGAATTTCCTTTAGCAATTCTTTTAGAGGAGGTGTGTGATAACTTTTCTTAAGTTTTCCTTCATCTGAGAATGCTATGATTTTCATTGGAAAGGATTTTTCACTCCACACAGAATTCTGGGTTGACATCCCTTGAAAAATGTTGTGCCAATTCCTCCTGTCCTCCATGGTTTCTGATAAAAAATCTGTCATCTGTAATGACATTAGTTGTGTCTTTTGCTGTTTGTAAAATTTCTTCGTTGTCATTAGTTTTCAGAAGTCTGACTATTGTGTCTTGGTGTGGATATCTTTGGGTTTATTCTTTTTGTGGTTCACTCAGCTTCCTGTAGGTTTGTCTTTGTAGGTTCGTGGTTTGCCAAATTTGTGGAATTTTTAGCCATCACTTCTTCCTGCCCCCTTTTCTCCTCTCCTTCAGCAATTCCAATGACACAAATGTTAGAACTTAAAATTTTTTAAAATTAAATTTATTGGGGTGACATTGGTTGATAAGATTATATAATCAAGTGTAAATTTCCATGATACACTTTTTCCCCCACTATTATTCAGACTGAGTAATTACTTTCTTTTTTTTCATTAATCCTCACCCAAGGATATTTTTTCCATTGATTTTTAAAGAGTAAAAGGGAGGCACAAAGGGGGGAGGAGAGAGGGGGGAGGGAGAGAGGGAGGTAGAGAGAGAGAGAGAGAAAGAAAACACATCAATGTGAGAGAGACACATTGATTGATTGCCTCCCGCGTGCACCCCGACTGGGGTCCGGTATCCAACCCGCAACCCAGGCACATGCCCTTGACCAGGAATCAAACCCTCAATCCTTCAGTGCATGGGCCAAAGCTCTAACCATTGAGCAACAGGGCCAGGGCAGACTGGGTAATTTCTATTGGTCTATCTTCAAGTTCTCTGATTCCTTAGGATACTCCACTCTGTTGAGCCCACTCACTGAAATTTTTACTTAGTTACGTTAATTTTTGGTTGGTTCTACTTTATATCTTCTATGCCTCTGCTAAAATTTCCTATTTCTTTGCTGAGACTTTCTAATTTAAATTTTTCATTTATTTCAAGTATGTTTGTAGTTGCTCACTGAAACATATTTATGATGATTCCTTTAAATCCATGTCACATAATTTTAACATCTGTTATCTCAGTGTTGGCATCTATTTATTGTGTGTTTATTGTTTCAACAGAAACCTGGACATTTTGGGTATTATTCTACAATACTCTGGATCTCATTTAAGTCTTCTACTTTAGCAAGTCTCTTCTGTCACTGTTCTGGTGGGATTAAGGAGGTGCTGCCTCCTTTCTGCCAGATGGAGGTAGAAATCTAAGTTTTCCATTTGATCTTTATTGACACAGAGACTGAGGAGGCATGGATCCTCATTACTGCTGGGTGGAAATGGAAGTTCTGGTACCCCACTAGGTCTCCAGTGATAACAACATGGCTGGGGGGTGGGAGCAAGCTTGTTATTTCAGTGCTGAAGGTTCAAACTCTCTACCAGGCCTTTTATGACACCACCCCAGCACAGAGTAGGATGGGTGCCTTGTTGCTGCTGAGTGGAAGTAAAAAACTAGACACCCCACATGGTTGTCAATGACTGACTGAGGAAGCCAGCTAAGGTTTGTCACTTCTCCATGGGTATCAAAGTCCTTCCATTGGATCTTTTCTGACACCACTGTGCCAGAGGGCTGAAAGTCTAGGCTTTTCACTCAGCCTTCGTGAGTGGGGGTGGGGTTACATTTTTTTATGTGTGTTTGGCTGACTAGAGCAGTGATTATATAAAAGTTTTCAGACTTGCTATCCTACCCTTTTCTTGGTCTGTTATCTAGAGAGAGCAGCTTTTCCTGTCTATGCTTATTGATTTTTCCAGATTGCTGGCTTCTCCAGCACCCAGTCTGGGACATATGCCACAAAAAGAAAACCCATAGTATTTACTTCTGTGTCGTTTCTTGGGATCCAAGTCCTCTAGCTGGTCTGCCTTTTCTTCACCATTCAGAATCTTTTTTACCTTTGTTTTATATTCACTGTCTAAGCTTTTTAGCCATAATTTGTAGGAGGACTCCATCTTTCCAGAAGCAGGACTATAGCAATCCATTGTTTGCAGTTTCACTTTCCAGTTTCAGTTACATGCAGTCAACTGAGGTCCAGAAATATTAAATGGAAAATTCCAGAAATAAACAGTTTGTAAGTTTTCAACTGCACACCATTCTGAGCAGTGTGATGAAGTCTCACACTGTCCGCTTGGTCCTGCGCAGGATGAAAATCATCCCTTTGTCCAGGGTATCTATGCTGTCTGTATACACTCCCCATCCTGGTTATCAAACTGACTGTCATGGTATCATGGTGCTTGTGGTCAAATAACCCTTATTTTACTTACTAATGGCCCCAAAGTGCAAGAGTAGTGATGCTGGCAATTCAGATATGCCAAAGGGAAGCCATAAAGTACAGTGGTACCTCGGTTTTCTAATGTCTCTGTTGAGGAATATTCTGGGTTAGGAACGCTGTAAACCCTTAAGTCAATGCTCCGGTTTTCGAACACGCCTCGGAAGTCGAACATGCCACATGGCTTCCACTGAGGGCAAGATCCTGAGACCCAGCTGTCAGCTGTTGATCCCTTGGTTTTCAAACATTTCAGAACTCCAACGGTCTTCCGGAACGAATTACATTCGAAAACCGAGGTACCACTGTACATATAGGGTTCGATACTATCAATGCTTCAGGAATCCAGTAGGGGTCTTGAAATATAATCCCAGCAGATAAGGGGAGGAGAGGACACTACTGTATTCAAATGTTATAATTAAGATCTCCCTTTCTACCTTGAATTTGGAAAGTTGAATAACTTGAATCTAGCACACTTGAATTTTATCTGTTTTAGAAATGAAATAAAAAATGGACGATATGCAAAAAGGATTTCTTAAATAATCAAATAAATAGTGCTAGGCTGAGTACACAATTACCAATGGCAAGTTGATAAAATATTATCTAAATCTCCTCAGATGACTATATGTATATCCAAAGCTACAAATGAAAACCAAACCAAAACAAAACAAAAACCCCACCACTGACACTATTCCTTAAGAGAAAAGAAAATTAGCATAAAAACCATCAAAAAGATTAAATCTAAAATGACAAAGGAAGTAATTAATGAGAGGAAGGCTATACAGAGTATATTTCTTTTCAAGGGACTCTTCATACATGCAGTAGAAAGACATTTACAAGTTGACTAAAAGAAATGAAAATGTACTACATATTTGTAAACAAGTATCTGTATCATGAAATGTTTATGCTGTGTTTCCCTGATAAATAAAACCTGCTTGTTAGGTGACCACGAAAAACATAAATAATTTTAAGATCAATATATTTCCCATTTTAGCACATGATATTATGTTAATGTCAGTTCTCTTAAAATTATATTCTTCCCTCTTTCCTATTTGTCTCTTTCTGCTATGGCTGTAGATTCAATTTCTGATCTCTTGATTCTTTTGCTCCATTCTCAATGATTTTCAACTATTAAGAACCAAAATAAAAGTTTTGTGTTAAAATTTCAACAGTGTTCTACAATAAAAATATACAAAAGAAACTAAAGTATAATCTAATCTGTATCACTTGAATCTGCAGCTCCAATGTGAGGCTTCCATCATAATTCTTTGTATTTCAACCTATAAGGTTCAGTTGTAATTTTCTTAGGAAACAAAACTATCTGAAAGAGGGAGGAAAGCTCTCAAAAAGGAACACCTCTGATTAGAAAGCACAGAGGACCTACCTCTTCATCCAATTCTTTCATTATTTTGTCTAGTTTAATGTTTGAAGTTCTGTAAAGACAAAAGTAATATAGATTAGAAATATGTTTATTTTTTGCTGACCATGCGTGGAACCCCACATTTCTTACTTTTCCATTTAACTAAGATTACTTAATTTTGTGTGTGCTGTGGATCTCTTTGGCAGTCTGGTGAAACCTATTGCCTTTATTCAGAACAATATTTTTAGCATAAAACAAAACAAAGAGGATTTTTAAAAGCCAATATATTGAAATAGTCATAAACTTAAAAAATGTATGGTTTAATAATATGCATATTTCTTTGTTAACATATTAAACCACAAGATCTAGTGGCAGTGATTTCAAAGTAGTAGTGAGCACAAATGATACATAGAGATAACAACAGTATTATAAGAAAATATTTGTAATTTCTATTGGTAATAAAAAAATTCACAGCTACTGCAAATAATTCTGGATTATTGCCTATGTTCATAATTAAAGGGAATGCTGAATTTCCCTTATAATTTAGAGAAAATATTCAATTTTTCTCATCCAAGTTTAAAGACCTTGAGTTCCATCCATGGTTTTTTTGGGGAGAGGTCTATGGATTCTAGGTTAAGGATCCCTGAAGTTACTTATGTTATACTTGCTACTAAGTAAAAATTAGCCATTTAATCTTTAATACAAAATTAAGTAAATGAAGGAAAAGTTGGCATACATAAACCAGTAAACAGACCCACTATCAACTTGAGCAAAAGTTTGAAATAAACTGAAAGTATATTATCTCCATCACAATTCATTTTCTTTGGCTCTAAACGCACTTCTGAGCTTCAAATTTGTATATATAACATTTTACATGAATATCTCACCAAATACCTCATTCAGCATATACAGAACTAAGCTTATTTCCTCTGCTCCACACCCATACCCATAATACTAATCTGCTTCTTCTATAAGTGTCCCTAAGTAAAGGATACCACCTGGGAATCATCCTTGATTCATCTTCCTCCTTCATTCCCAGTTAGCTTTAACTAATAAATGTCAAGTGCTGCCAACTAACTAGAATACTTCTTTAAAAGCAAATTTGATCAGTTTTTTAAACTCTTATTTAAAAATTTTTTTTTTTGGTGTTTTTTTTTTCTTCTTTTACTTCTTAGTTCAATAACCTTCAATATTTTTCCATCACCCTTAGGAAAAAAATTGCAAATTTCTTAGGTTATCAAAAACAAAGTCCTCTAAGATTTAGATTCCAATGAATTTCCCAGCCTCATCTTAGGTACCCATGCCCCGCACATTTTCATGTGATTATTGGCCACTTTGGCCATTCTTTCTTCTTCCCCAAACTGGTCCTCACCACCACTACTACCACTAGCTTGTCATTTTCCTTTTAATTTTCATTACAATGTTTTTTGGATATAGGAACTTCTCAACAATTACACAATAACATCTATTTATTCCTCCCCTTATTTCCGTATTTTATACTTAGAAATTTATTCCATATCCTGGCATCAGTTAATTATTTTCTTATATTAAAATGCTTTTATAAAAAAAATGTTTGTATTATATGCTTTACTATTTAATGTATCAGGAATGGTACGCAGTAAGAATTTTACTTGTTTTCTCTTACCCCTTAGTCACAAAATTGCCAGTTTTTCCAATTCCATTTGTTGTATACTTTATCTCTATATTACCACTGTATTTTACTTATTTAATATATCCACTAAAAATATAAATAAGTATAAAAAGTTGCTTGCAATAAGTAATTCACCATTATGCTGTTATTTAAAATAATCATTCTATATTTTCATAAATATACATGCTTATTAAATTTAGACTCACAAGAAAAAATTCTGAGCTACTGCCCTTAAAAAATCACAATGGAAAATAGAATGTATCAAAAATTTAGTGAATTTTAATCTTCAACATTTACATTTTAGAAAGCATCTTATTTAATGTAAACTAATTTGCTCTTTCAGCTACCTAATTGAAATGGGAGAGAAAAGCAATAAATCAGTCACTAAGTGAATCAACACTATATAGTTTTTAGTAAAGACCATGGGGAGCAAATGCACTTTATATTCTGAGGAAAAAACATCTATAACTAATGCCAACATACATATTACTTTCCAATTCTAATCAAGACATTCTTCATTGATTGTATATCAGTAGCAAACTTTATATCCCCTCCTTACTTCTACTTACAAGTGTTTACAGAGTACAAGCTTTTAAGTAAGCTTCACTATACAATTTTTAATGTAAAAAACATATAAAGTATATTCTCACCTGCACTTCTGCTCCATTTCATCTTTTAATTGCATTTCATTATGCAGCTGTTCTTCCAGCTTATAAATTGTTTTTTGCAAACTTTCCTGCTATAATTGAAAACAAAACAAAACTCATTCTACTAAGAATATTCACAGATAATTTTAAAATAGCAAGTTTATGTTATCATTTTACACTGTTTAGGAGGGAATTGTTTGATTCAGTCTTACCCTTTTCCTTTCTATCTAACATGTTTATTATTAATTAAGCACCTCCCCCCCCCCCCCCCCCAAACATCTACACATATGTGTAAGGCACTGTGGTAGACATTAGTAATACAAAAATAAAAAAGATTTGGTCAACAGTTAAATAGTGGGGCACAGGATAATGAGAGAGTGAAAAGAAACTATAGTACCCCATGGAAATAATACACAAATACTGCAATTATAATGTAGTAAGTGATAATAAAATTATAAATAAAATGTTATGGAGGAGAGAAGAGGTCACATCCAATTCTTCCAGGAAGATGTAAAGTTTGAGGTAAGACCTACAAGATGAAAGATAATTACTAAGCAGAGAAGGTAATGGAAGGGATTTTAGCCTTCCAAAAGTAAAGAGGCAGAAGAAAATATAGTTGGGAAATAGAAATTAAGTACAGGCAGAGCACATAACATAATAGGGAGAATGAATCACATAAAATCTGAAAAGGTGAGTGGGACCATGATCCTTATAGGTAAAAATAGAAGCTGGAGGCTTTGATGTATATGCATTTTAAAAAGGGAAATGACAGTACTGGCATTTTAGAAACATCACTTCAGTAATAATAAGGTGAAGAGATTAGAGGGTAGAAACATTCTAGACAAAACAACCAGTTAACAACAAACTACTGAAACAGTTCAGGCAAAAGACTCATGTCTCTAATATTTACTTCCAATAATTTTCAGGACTGATATAAGGCAGAGGCTGTAGGAATGAGAGGAGAAAACAGATAACTGTGTCAATTAGAAGATAGAATTTATAACCTAAAAACTGATTAGGAATACAAACAGAGTACCATTACAAACAATAAGTAACAAAGTAAGAACTGTGTGGAAGGGATGGAGAGAGAAGAACTATGAGTTTAGCTTTGGCCTAGGTTGAGGTGCCTGAGAGATGTGCAGAAAGAGAAGTCCAGTAAGAGAAAAGAAAGATTTAGGTTTGGAGGTCAGACTATGGGGAACACCAGCAGGAAATCAGAAGGTGGGAGAAATGAAGTACTATTCATTCTCCCCATACTCTTCTTGCATTACTGGTTCTGGCAGTGTTCTATGTTTTATGCTCCCCTCTTACGATTCTATACTCTCTCACAGCTGTGGTTACATGATTTGTCTCTCTTTGTCCTGTCAGGGTAGGGGCAATGGCTTCTCATTGTTAATCAGTTTTTTATTTATTGCTCCCCTTGATCCTGCTCATACCACTGGTAATAGTCCCATCATTAACCCCCTTCATTTAATGAATGAATAAACAAAATGTGGTTTATACATATAATAGAATATATTCAGTCTTAAAAATGAATAAAATTTTGACACATGCTACAAAGATGAACCTTGAGGACATTAGGCTAAGTGAAATTAACCAATCACAAAAAGTCAAGTATCATATGATTCCACTTATATGAGGTACCTAAAGTAATCAAATTCATAGAGAGAGGAAGTAGAAGAATAGTTAACTAGGGGCATAGGGGAGAATGTGGAGTTTAACAGCTACAAAGTTTTAGTCTGGGATGAAGAAAAGGTTATGGAGACGGATGGTGGTGCTAGTTACACAATGTGAAGGTGCTAATGCCACTGAACTATACACTTAAAAATTGGTTAAAATGGTAAATTTTGTGTTATGTATATGTTATCACACACACAAAACTCTCTTCATTTAAATCTTTCGAATGTGCCATCTGTTTTCCTGTCAAGACCCATACCGATACGTTTATTTACCATAAATTCCTAACTCCAAGGGATTAGAAAGACCACAACTGTCCATCTGTATAGCAATTTATAGTTTAACTGCCTCCAAGAAATCAAACTAGAGAGCAGACAGTAAGTAAAAAGTGCTACAAAAATTTCAGTTCAGTCCTGGACGGTGTGGCTCAGTTGGTTGGAGCATTGTCTGTACACAGAAAGGTGGTAAGTTCAATTCCTGGTCACAGCATGTATGGGAGGCAACTGATATTTCTCTGTCACATCGATATGTCTGTCTGTCTCTCCCCACTTCCTCTCTCTAAAATCAATGAAAAACATATCCTCTGGTGAGAATTTTAAAAATATATTTACGTCCACTAACTACATATTCAGAATATGTTTACTTAATATCATGTACACAAAATACATTGTCCACAAGACAACTTTTTTTTTTTTTTTTTAAATATATCTTTATTGATTTCAGAGAGAGGAAAGGAGAGGGAGAGAGAGAGATAGAAACATCAATGATGAGAGAGTCATTGATCGAGCCCGCAACCCGGGCATGTGCCCTGACCAGGAATCGAACCTGGATCGCCTGGATACCAGGTCGATGCTCAACCGCTGAGCCATGCCCGGCCGGGCAAGACAATTTTTTTAAAAAGAATAAGAAAATACCTACCAAGCTTTTATCCGCATTGGAGCTAGCTCTGTTATCATTAGGATTTGCTGAAGATAAGTATCTGGGAAGAAAAAATATTTTAAAAGTAAACAAATCAAAAAACTCTTTAATGTCCAATAACAACCAATAACAAATACAACTGTTTATTTTTTGTTCAGTATTATACTTGCTCTGCTTTTTATTTATTTTATTATTTTTTTTAAAATATATTTTTATTGATTTCAGAGAGGAAAGGAAAGGGAGAGAGAGAGATAGAAACATCAATGATGAGAGAGTCATTGATAGGCTACCTCCTGCACACCTGACTGGAGATGGAGCCCGCAACTCGGGCATGTGCCCTGACCAGGAATCAAACCCCAATCGCCTCGACCCTAGGTCAACGCTCAACCGCTGAGTCATGCCTGGCCAGACACTCTGCTTTTTAAGAAAAATATATATATGCCTTTATTGATGTCAGAGAGAGGAAGGGAAAGGGGAGAGAGAGGGGGAGAGAGAGATAGAAACATCAATGATGAATGAGTCACTGATCGGCTGCCTCCTGCACTCCCCCTACTGGGGGATCAAGCCTGCAATCCAAGCATGCGCCCTGACCGGGAATTGAACCTCAATCTCCTGGATCATAGGTCAATGCTCAACCATTGACCCATGCTGGCCAAGCAATCTGCTCTGTTTTTTAAAAAACTGAGTATAGGTAAGGTACTACTGCTTCTGCTGTCACTGCCCCTGCTACTTTCTCTACCATGCTACAATTACTATTATTAACACTTCTATCACCACCACTACAGCCACTGCCTTGGTTAACCAATAGAACTTTCTCAAAAAGATACCAAATAGCTACAGTATATGTACAGCACTTATGAGGCAGTTGTTAATGTACTAGACAGTAATAGTGAAAAAGAAAAGATAATCAAGTGTCTTTTAATTACTATTAAATGTATGTAACAGCCCTTGACAGGTGGTTCAGTTGGTTGAAGCATCATCTCATACACCAAAAGGCTGTGAGTTTGAGTCTCGTCAGGGCACATATCTAGGTTGCTGGTTTGACCCCCTGCTAGGGCAGATATGGGAGGCAACCGATCGATGTTCCTCTCTTACATTGTTTCTCTCCCCCACGCCCCCACTTCCTCTCCCACTAAAAGCATTAAAAACATATCTTCAGGTGAGGATTAAAAAAACCCACAAAAAGCAAACAAACAAACAAACAAACATATATAACAGTGGTCTAAAAGAAACAGCAGGAAAATAGATGTTACTTCCCATGTTTTCCTTGAAAAATTATTCGGGTCAACTAGAGAATCAAATAATCAGGAGGCAACAGCAGGGGCTATCTAGCAGATTGGTAGAGAAAAGGTCCCATGTGACAAATGACAAATTCTAGATGTAGTACAATTTAATTCCATTGACTATTAAGTAATTCAGAAATTCAGTGTGAGATTCTGCATTATGTAAGTAGAAGTATATAAAAAAGCCAGTAGAATCTGAGTACACAGCAGATCACACTATTTGATCTCGAAGCTATCTTCTAAATTTAATACGCTATATAACTGAAGTTGATATTTAGCTTTCTGCAAAGTTAATAATAAGTTTCTCTGAATGCAGCACTGGAAATGTAAGAACACACCAGTACACATCCATTCATTCTTCTACTTCTTGTCTTATTTTTTTCTTTCAAGGTTCTTTTGCATATTATATTGTTGCTTTTATATAGAATCTGGTCATTTAGATAACTTTTTATGAAAGAGGTGTTAGATTAGAAAGGTAGCTAAAAAGTTTAAGGTTATTTTTTAAATCATTTTAAATTCAGCTATACTTTAGCAATAAAAACCTCTGCCCTTGGTAACTGAAAGTATGTTTAGATCTCAGAAGTAACAACTTCAGAAGTTTTCTATTTTATGCCAATAATTCAAAATTATACTTACATATTATAGTAAGACTAACCAATACTTTGCTGACTTTTTCTTTATTAAGAGCAACTGTCCCGTTGACCATTCACACAATATGTAATTACTAAACAATATTATATTACTCAATATGGTATTGGTACTCAACAACACAGTTCAATTTCTACTTTTGAGAACCTAGGAAGTTAGTTTGGGATATGCAACATATGAATACAAGGAAAAACCAGAGAACATAAGTGCATGACAACACAGTACAAGTAGTATAATGTTTATCTAATTCAAAATTAGCTTTGTATAGATAAACCTAAATAATTAACTGCTATTATCTACAGAAAATCCAAAGAACACTGGGGGTTGTTTACATCAACATCTCAAGTGTTTCAAAAACCAAGCCAGAGAATAATTTATAAAAATACCGAAAAATAAAATAAAAAATTGAAAAGATGCTTCAGCAAAAACCACTTTAAAGCTTCTCTGTGTATTTATTTCAATATAAAATAGCTACATTATTATACTCATGGAGTGTTATGTGGGGAAAAAGAATTAAAATACGGGACTTTTCTAAGGGTCAAAACTCATGTACTACCTACCTGGTTGGTTATGCAACAAAAAGTACTCAATACTGTCTAACATTTGGGATACTGGAAAAATTTCATAAGCTAAGACTAAACTGCCTTCTTGTTTTCTAAACTTGACCTGAGTTAGTTCGTATAAAAAAGCTGACTAAAATGACAAGACACTTCACTTTACAATAAGGTTAGCTTATAATAACCTCAAATTTAATTACTCCAAGCAATTCAAATATCTAATACCACTCTAATGGAATATAATTTAATTAAAAGTATATATTTTGAACATAAATTTAATAAGTGGATTTAACACACCCAGTAAATGTTGCCATATGGCTTGCTGTATATTGGTATAACACTTTGTTTAGATTTCTATTGTGTAGCACTTACCAACCTATATTATACACTTTGTCCATATCCTTGCTAGGATATGAGCATCTCAAGAGAAGGTACTATATCTTATTCATCCTCTCCCTGTACCTTGATGTTTAGTACATACCCGACAAAAAGTTGTCAAACATGTCTGCTGAATGAATGAATGAATGCTCAGAGAAGTGAAATAATGTTAAATGTTTAACTTACATTTCAAGTCCAAACTAAAGCTAACATTAGCTCATACTACTAATAATATTTAACACTGGCTTGCTTACTTCATGTAAAGCATTGTTCTAAGTGTTCTGCTGTGTTTTGATTTATTTAACCCTTACAACAACCCTACGAGCCTAGTATTATTATTATCGTAATCATCATCCCTGTTTTTGCAGAAATGGAGGCATAAAAAGTCAAAGTCACTTGCGTAAGGTCACAAGGTCTTACATGTTATAAGACATAGTGAATTCATTTAGTGGTTTTTGGGAGGAATCACAATTTTCAAAGGACTAAAACTTATAGGCCTTTGGTAATATATCAATATAGTGATGATAATGCTAGAATACTATTGTTCCAAAATGTGTTATATAACCAGAACTCTTTGGATAACAAGATTAACCAAAATATTAGTATTAAAAGAAACTTTGAACCTATTAATTGCTATAACTTGAAGATACATAGTGTATCATTCAACAAAGAACTTCTGAAAAACCATATCCTGAACATGGATGACTCTGGAAGAAATTAAATATGATACTAGAAATATTGTGCGTTGCTGAGACATGGTGCATTAACATATCTCTTTATATACCATTAAATCTACTTTAAAGTTCTTAAAATGATTTTTAGATATCCCTAAGAAAATAATACAACACAAATTAGTACCTATCCCTAAAATCATACTTACCTACGATTGCTATAATATGTAAATCCTACAAAAGGTAGTTGATTGCCAACAAAAGCTTTAGGTATAGGGAATGTTTCCTCATCTCCTTTATCTTCTTCCAGGTCATCAAAGTTACTTGTATCAATGTCACTACTCAAATCAGGTACAACTGGTGCTACAGCTAAAGATAAAAACAAAATTAGTAGTTCAGTTCAAATTTAATGTAAATATAAAGTGGAACAAAGATTCCATACCAACTACTAATGGTTTCTGACACACAAATAATTTGCAAACCACAAATTCCAAATGGGTTGAATCCTACTATAGTGAGCTTTATTAGGATAATTAATCAATTGATATTGATCATGTGTAATTCTGTGAAATAATTATTTTGAAAATCTCCTATATTTATCATCTGTACCTCAAGTTTAATCTGAATATTACAAGTAGAGTGTTATTAAGGTTTGTTTTAGAATACACCATAGTATAAAATATGCAAAAGCAGTTAGAACTACAGAAAAGACTTTTCAGAAATTATAGTATAACAAATTATACTCAAAGTTCATTAGTTTCAAATACAGTATTTTGTTTGTTAATATGGTCTATAGCAAACTAGAAATCAAGTTTGGTATTGAAATATTTGTACTTAATCTAAAATCTAGATGATCTGTAACCCCCCTGACTCGGTATCTCTATAAGATTAAGTTATAAGAAGCAAAGTACTTAGAATTATATTTTCAAACTAGCTACCTTCTCTGAATCAAGTGATTAAGGAACAACTCTGTGAGGTATTTATAAAATGGCTATAAGAAAAAAAGGTAGGGATATAAAATATGCATACAGAATCTTTACGATTTATAAAATTGATGGGGGGCAAGGCTCAGATGTACTTAATAATATAAAACCATACATCACAATGCTAAAGTCTTAATAACACAGAAAGAAATACCATATGAAACTACTACTATTACTATCTTCTTTGGAGCTTACTACAGAGGGTACATCTAAAAATAAACTTTGACTTGGGGTGGTGAACACATAGTACAATATATAGCTAATGGATTATAGAATAGTACACCTGAAATCTATGTAATTTTATTAACCAATGTCACCACAATGAATTCAATAAAAATAAAAATAAATTTTAGGATAAATGATTTTTTAGTTTAAAGATACAGAGAATAAACATCACTGAAATATTATTAAAATATTGAATAATTACTTTAGAGACAATCATCTCATGTTCCTTAACTGACCTGGTTTCATGATCTTAACCTCTTATATACAAGAATCATTTTTCTATTGACTCATCTGGGTATTCCAGGCAAGAAATAACTATTGTTGCCCAGCCGGGCGTGGCTCAGTGGTTAAGCGTCGACCTAGGATCCAGGTGATCAGGGTTCAATTCCCGGTCAGGGCACATCCCCGGGTTGCGGGCTGCAGCCGATCAAAGACTCTCTCATCACTGATGTTTCTCTCTCTCTCCCTCCCTCTCCCTTCCTCTCTCTGAAATCAATAAAGATATATTTAAAAAAAAAAAAAAAGAAAGAACTATTGTTGTGCATCTCAGATGCAATGATCTATTTGATGAATATTCAATAAAAAAACAAATTTAACTGGTAACTGTAATAGTGAAATAAGCCAATCTCAAAAAGATAAATATTGTATGATTCCACTTATTTGAGTAACCAAAATAGTCAAATTCATAAAGATAAAAAGTAGAATGGTGGCTACGGGGGGCTAGAATTAGAAAAAAATGAAGAGTTATTGCTTAATGTGTACAGAGATTTAGTTTGGGATGATAAAAATATCTGGAGATAGATGATGGTGAGGGATGCAAAACAAGGTAAAGGTGATTTTAGTGCCACTGAGCTTTACACTAAAAAAAATGGTATATTTTGTTATATATACTTCATCACAATAAAAAGATAATTTTTCTTTTTCTTTATTTTTAATCATTTTTCATTTTTCAATCACAACTGATATACATTATATTAGTTTCAAGCGTACACTCCAGTGATTAGACATTATCTTACTAAACGATCATCCCAATAAATCCCATCTGACACCACATACAATGGAATATTATTGACTATATGCCCTATGCTATACTTTATATCCCCACGACTATTCTGTAACTACCAATTTGTACTTGTTAATCCCTTCAACTTTTTCACCCATCCTCCCAGCCTGTTTCCCATCGGGCAGCCTTCAAAATGTTCTGTAGCCATGAGTCTGTTTCTGTTCTACTTGTTCATTTATTTTGGTTTTAAGATTCAACTGTTCATAGATATGTATTTATTGCCACTTTATTGTTCACATTTTTATCTTTTTTCTTTTCTTCTCTTTTTTTTCTTCTTAAAGACGACCCTTTAACATTTCATGTAATACTGGTTTGGTGGTGATGAACTCTTTTAGCCTTTCCTTGTCTAGGAAGCTCTTTACACGTCTTTTGGTTCTAAAGAATAGCTTTGCTGTGTAATCTTGGTTGTAGATCCGTGCTTTTCTTCACTTTGAGTACTTCTTGCCAATCCCTTCTGGCCTGCAAAGTTTCTGTTGAGAAATCAGCTGACAGCCTTTATGGGAGCTCCCTTGAAGGTAACAGCTTTTCTCTTGCTGCCTTTAAGGTTCTCTCTGTCACCAACCTTTTGCATTTTATTTATGATGTGTCTTGGTATGGGCCTCTTTGGGTTCATCATGTTTGGGGCTCTGCGCTTCCTGGACTTGTATGTCTATTTCCTCTACTAGGTTAGGGAAGTTTTTTCAAGTAGATTTTCAAGTTCTTGCTCTCTCTCTTCTTCTTCCAGCACCACATGATGTGAATGTTAGTACTCTGCATGAAGTTGTCCCAAAGACTCCTTACATAACCTTCATTTTTTTGGATTCTTTCTTTTAGTGTTCTGATTGGGTGTTTTTTACTAACTTATATTTCAAATTGCTGATTTGATTCTCAGCTTCATCTACTGTTATTCCCTGTAAATTAGTCTTCATTTCAGTTAGTATCCATTTCTGACTGGTTCTATTTTATGGTTTCTATGTCTGTTTTCACGCTTGAAGTTCTCACTAAGTTCCTTGAGCATCCTTATAACCATTGTTTTGAACTCTGTACCTGGTAAATTGTCTCCGTTTTGTTTAGTTCTTTTTCTGGAAATTTTTCCTGTTCTTTCATTTGAAACCTGTTTCTTTGTCTCTACATTTTGGCTGCTTTCCTATGCTTGTTTCTATGTATTAGGTAGAGCTACTACATCTCCTGGACTTGCTAGAGTGGCCTTGTGTAGTAGGTGTCCTGTAGGGTCCAGTGGCGCAGCCTCCCCAGTCATCTGAGCTGGGCACTCCGGCTGCACCCATGTGGGCTGTGTACACTCTCCTGTTGTAGTTGAGCCTTGATTCCTGTTGACATCAATGAGAGGGACTGACTCCCCAGGTCAAGTGGCTGCAAGGACTGTCTGCATCTACAGTGGAGTAGCTACTGTTCAGGAGTCAACCGTATGGAGCAGAACTTGCTTCAATGGTGCTCTAGTGCTCACCAAGTCCGACCCTTGGGTGTGTTGCTTGTGGAAGTGGTAGGGTTGTAATTCGGAGTGGTATAAAGCTATCCACCAAGTGCACTGGCTCTGGGGCCTCCTGAGAGGTGCAAGGTCAGCCACCACATGTGCTCTGGCTGAGGCCACCTGGCATAAGCTACAGAGCAATCTGCAGATGGCTGATACTTGTGCTGGACTTGGAGGTACCCAGGAGTGGCCAAGCAGTGAACCAAGGTCAGCCGCCTCTAGTGTAGGGTCTGGAGCAACTTAGCAAGAGGTAAAGGGTATGCAGAGGCCAAATGCTGCATGTTTGAGAGATTTTAGGAAAGTCCAAAGCATGAAGCAAGAGTGGCCATTTGTAAGGAAAAGCCACTGGAAATGGCTTGGGTGGGCCCACAAGCTGGGTGGGGCGGGGTCTCAGGGAGTCACCAGGATGAGGCAAACTGTGAGCCAGACTGATGGAGACTCAGATATGGAACCAGCCTGCTGTTCTGGGGGGACGGGGGTCTCAGGAAAGAAACAATGGCATCTGCTATTACTTTTGTTTGGCAGAAAGCTGCACCCCCACCCCAGCTCTCTCCCTGATGACAGACACTTCAGTCCCTACCAGTATGTCACTGGTTCCTTTCAAGCTACTGCCCCAGCACCGGAGCTCAGAGGGAATGAGTCCAAGTAAGTGCACAGGCCCTTTAAGAGAAACTGCCTGGGACTCCAGCAGCCCTTAGTCTTACACAGCCATAATCCCTGCTGGTTTTTATAGCCAGAAGTTATGGGAACTTCTCTTCCTAGCTCTGGGACCCTGGGCTTGGGGGTCTAGTGTGGGATTGTGACCCCTTGCTCCTCAGGGGGGACCCCCAAAGGCAAAATATCCCTCCCAGTTTTTATCCAACACTTGTGGGTGTGGAACCAGCCCCTACCTGTCACAATGTGGCTTCTTCTTCATATACTTAGTTGTAGGACTTTTGTTCTACTAGATTTCAGGCAGTTCTGAATGATGGTTGTTCTGTAGTTTAGTAGTAATTTTGATGTAGTTGTGGGAGGATTCTAGTACCACATTTACCCACATACCTATCTTGACTAGAAGTCTTGAGATAATTTTTCTTAAAGTTTATTTAAAAAAAAACAAAAAACAGCCCAATGTAATGCTGAGAAAGCCTAAACTCCTATATCCCTGGAACTTGCTATACTCCAAATTCTTTATCCATAAAGCCTACGCTAATCATCTCTCCCATGAAAATATAATTCTAAAAGAGAGGACACTAGACTAAATCCACAGAACTTAGAATATACATATACACATATGCTTATAAATAAATTTTATTTTTGTTTTTACTCCTCACCTGAGGATATGTTTTTATTGATTTTTAGAGAGGAAGAAAGAGACAGAGAGAAAGAAACATTGATCAGCTGCCTCTGTATGTGCCTCAACTGGAAATTGAACCTGCAACATAGGTTTGTGCTGTGACTGGGAATAGCACCCACAATCTTTCTGGTGTACAGGATGACACTCCAACCAAATGAGCACCTGGCCAGGGCAATTCTGCTGTTTTTAACTAATGTGAAAACTTACCTCATGAGCTAATAGTTGCCACTGTTACCATTTTATGTATTTCTCACCAGCTATAGGTGAATTAAGTAATGGCAATATTTATACCAAATGAAGTTATGAATGGCAAAGTGTTTTGCAAGTTACCATGCATTACATTAACATGGTATTATTAAAAATATATTATTATATGTAATAAATGTTATCATTTTTAACTACCAATAAGTGTTGATTCCCTACATTTCTAGTCTGTATAATACTGAATAGTGGAAATCTTTAAGTGGTACATGGTATTCCAGAAGAGCAAGGGCTTTGGAGTAAAAAAGACCTAGATATGACTCCTGACATTGATATTCACTAGAAGTGTGACTACAGCCAAGTTATTTTGGTCTTTTTCTTTAATCTGTCTTCTATCTTTAATCCCACTCCTGTCATTTCTTTAATTCTATCTGAAATTATTAGAAAAAGCAATTTTATAAACTTAATACTTTGTACCTATAAATTAAGTGAATAAGATCAGAAAGCTCACAGAAATTCTGCCAAAAATCAAGCTATTTTCTATCTTACTCCCACATTACCAAGGAACAGATGGTAAAGATTAAAAATTGTCTTGTAACTTGTACACATGTGTTAAAACTACCAAAAGAACTATTACAAAAGGTAAGCAATTTTGCCAACAAAAATTAGGGAGCTGAAAAGAATTAAAACTGTTATATAATTTTTAAAAACTTAGCAGGTCAGAAATGTCAGTTCAGAATAAAAGTATTCTTGGAATTTTAGGGGTGGGAAGTGAAGAAGGGATAGGAAAAAGGAAAGGGAATAAGAGAACAATATGTTCTACAGACTTTAATTTTTCTTTATTTTATTTTTTTAATAACCACAAAATAGGAGCTAATAGGATTAGGAAAAGCTTTTAAAATGTTTGCAAGTATGTTATACCCAAGTATATGATAGCAAAACCATACATAACAATATAGAGCTTTAAAACATAAATGATAATAATACTAACAATTATCTAATTATAGAAATTCTTTAAAAATAAAGTTCTTTTGATTTAAATCAATGAAGTAATTCGCTTTACCTGCTTTTTTCATAACTACAAACAGTTATATTAAGGTGGTATAACAATATCATAAAACACCATCAATTTGGGCTCACTCCCCAATTCCACTAGACTATGAGCTCCACAAGGTAAAGAACGTTTGTTGATTTGATCACTGCTGTTTTCCTAGTGCCTGAAATAAAATAGTGCTTAGCAAATAGTAGGTGTTGAATATTTGTTTACTAGGTTACCGCCCCTCCTAATTAATTATCAGCTTTTCAATACACGAGAGGAAATCTGTCCTCCTTACTTTTTATACTCATTTACTGTGTGGTTATTCTAGTTATTTATGCATTGTTTCACTTTGAAAAAGAATTTAAAGCAATACAAAAGATTCTTTGTAGTTCTCCAGTCCCCTTTTAAATTTTCTTCAGATTTATAAACATATTTGCATGTTCTCAGCCTTCTTAAACTTTACTAAGAGCATAACTTGAATAAAAACACAAAGCTTTTCAATGCAACCATTCATCACCTCACTCTCTACTCATCTGTCTTGCAAGTTTCTCATGCAGCATGAAGGCAACAACCATGTCACATTTACTTATGAGGAGGAGGAAGTTCCTTACTTTCCAGTGTATAGGTATTAATAAATTCTCTCAAGGTCAATCTGCTACTGTAGCTTCTCCAGATAGTGTGTCATTCAATGTCATTCTGGCTAGCGATATAATTTCTTAATTTCCACAGGAATTTATTTCTCTTTTTCCCTTCTCAGTCCATTTTCTACTTAGTACAATGTACACACAGTACTCAAAGACAATATAACTATTTATTTAAAAATATTTAATAACTAGCCCAGCCAGGCATGGCTCAGCGGTTGAGCATTGACCTAGGATCCAGGCGATCAGGGTTCGATTCCCAGTCAGGGCACATGCAGGGTTGCAGGCTCGATTAATGACTCTCTCATCATTGATGTTTCTATCTCTCTCTCTCCCTCTCCTTTCCTCTCTCTGAAATCAATAAAGCTATATTAAAATATATATATATTATATATGTATTTGATAACTAGAATACTTCACTAATTTGGGGAAACATGCATGATCTTTTCTTCAAAATTAACAAGATTTTTCTCCCCTGAAAGTCTCAACTAGATAGGCCGTCCTTAGGACAAATACCTAATTTGTAACTGTTCCTAAAAATCACACAGCTGAGTTCATTTCCATTATTACTGTTCCTTGTTATTACTACAGCAGGAATGAGGGGCTGGTATACAATATCCTTTCTTTAACAAGTAAAAGGGAAGAAAGTTTCTGAGACTTCAACAAGGGAAAGATAAATTCTTACTTGGTCTCCCAAATCCACAGTGATGGGAACTTTGGTGCTATTATAATTTTGATTGAGCTATGTTGAACAAGGTTTTCTGTGAATCATCATATAGATTTAACTTCTCTTTGAAACAGGGAAATGTTCTAAATGGACTGAAAATGAACTTACTGCATTCTACATATTTTTATTTGTGAATTGCAAGCTTCAACCCTGCTGGAATCAGTAAAAATAGAGAACTTGTATTTTCACAATAAATACATTTTAATTTCATTAACCCTTATTTATTTACTCTTCCACAATGAGATACTAATGTCTAAAACAAAGAGCAATTCAACTAAGATCAAAATCAAATTATGACTGCTGAGCCCAACTCCATTACATGTAATATAATATTTCATTTTGGTATCTTGAGTAAAATGTAAGAGAAGCAGGAGAACAATTTTCCCTATTATCAAATATTCTCTTTAACTACGTTAGGACAATACCCATATTACATCTGTGTACTTTAGATTTTCACCAGATATACACATATATTAGCAAGGCAGTTTCAATGGACTACCATAACTACTTTCAAATATTCACTGTAGTATGCAAGAAAAATTAACTTACTGTCTCGAAGTGTTTCCCAAGCCCACTGATCATTTTTGAAGAAGAGGTGTCGTTTGATTTCTTCTACACCATTTCGCCCTAATCTCACCTCTCTGAATAGAGAGAAAAGGAGAAAAGTTATTAATAAATTAAGATATTATTATAATCTGTCCAGATTTATTGTGGGCATAATGCTAAATCTGGGCATAAATATAGATCTAGGTCTCCCTAAAATTATATTCAATGTCAGCATAATTTTCAGCTTAACTAAAAAATAAGTTGAAGGCTGAGAATATTAAAGAATTTTTTAAAGAAAAAGACACAGATTTGTTGATACTCCATGACTTCTGTTGACAAAAAAAATCCAGATGAATCACTAATCCTGCTTCATAAGCATAATAAATAAAAGACAGTAAATTTTCTTGACAGCTTTTTTTTGTTAATCCTCACCAGAAAATATTTTTCCCAATGATTTTTAGAGAGGGTGAAAGAGAGGAGGGAGGAGGAGAGAGAGAGAGTGAGAGAGGACAGAGACATATTGACATGAGAGAGATACATCGGTTGGTTGCCTCCCACCTGTGCCCCAACGGGGGCTGGCGATCAACCTACAACCCAGGCACCTACCCTTGACTAGGAATTGAACCCTCAACCCTTCAGTGTGCAGGCTGATGCTCTAACCACTGAGTCACACTGGCCAGAGCAAGACATGTGATACTTTTTAAAGAAATTTTCACTCTTTCTCTGACTGAACTAGGGAACTGATCCACCATTCTATGGCACACACTTATTAATTCAGCTTACCTATCTCTGTACAGTAAGTGTCTCACTTCCTAGTCTATTTTCCCCAAAGGATTATGAGGTAGTGAACAGTGGCTGTGTTTCTTGTTCATTTCTATATCCCTAGCACCTAACACACAGCACAGCACCTATATTTATATAGAACACATTAAAATGTAAAAATTTGAAAAACTATAAATTTCAGGTTCTAAGGGACATAGAGAAGGATGATAAGTTAATTTTAATTAAGGTAAATCTGAAATTGAGACATATTTAAAAATACTAGGGCTCCCTAGTATTTAAATTAACAATATACAACCACAATGTCAAATGTAATCTTAGTCATCTGGCTCATGTTTAAATTTAAAAATTAAGCCACAAGGGTATACATAATATGCTATTTTTGTTTCTAAAACACATACATGCATATATATTTTTAAAATGATTATCTCTAGAAGGAAGGAGGTAAGAAAAAACATTCTTTTTTAGAGCTCTACACTATTTACATAATTTCAGTAAGCACGTACTGTATATAATTAAACATTTTTCCAGCTCTACTGAGGTATATTGACAAAAGTTTAAGATATTTAAAGTGTACAATGTGCCCAGCCGGGCGTGACTCCAACTGAGCATCAACCTAGGATCCAGGAGATAGAGGTTTGATTCCCTGTCAGGGCACATGCCCAGGTTGTTGGCTTGATCCCTGGTCAGGGGCATGCGGAAGGCAGCCGATTAATGACAGCTCTCTCATCATTGACGTTTCTATCTCTCTCTCTCCCTTCATCTCTCTCTAAAATCAATAAAGATATATTTATAAATAAATAAATAAATAAATAAATAAATAAATAAATAAAGTGTAATGATTGATATACCTACACATTGTGAAAGGTTCCCCTCATCAATTCACATATATACCCTTCTTTGTGTGTGAGAACATTTAAGTTCTACTCTTTTAGCAAATTTCAATTATGCAATACAGTGCTATCTTAAATGGCATCAATTGGAAGATGCATCATCACTGTTCTATCACTAGGAAAAATATGCTCCCAATTAAATTAATACATGCCATTCACTGTAAGATGCACTTTATTTCAGAGATGTTAACATGTTAAAAAAATCTCAGACTCAACAAAATATATCATCATTTTTATACTTAACTAAGTTAAAAATTTAACAATGAAATACAAAGAATCATCTGGTCTAGCCATCAGAAAATAATATTATTTGTTTCTTAGGTAAAGTGAGTTGAGATTCAGAAAAGGCATCCAGAAAATCATAAAAATTATATTAGGTTTCACTGTCATAAATTATTTTGGGAATGGTGACATTTTAATTTAATTTTTATTATTTTTTAATCCTCACCCAAGGATATTTTTCCCATTGCTTTTCAGAGAAAGTGAAAGGGGCGGGGGAGTGCAGGAGAGACATCAATGTGAGAGACATGAATTGGCTGACTCCCACATGTGCCCCGACTGGGCCTGGAATCAAGCCTGCAACCAAGGTACAGTGCCCTTGGCCAAAATCGAACCCAGAACCATTCAGTCTGGGGACTACACTCTAACCACTGAGCCAAACCAGCTAGGCGGGAATGGTGGAATTTTTATTCCAATACTTCAAACATAGGCACTTAAGATATATAGACCTTAAAAACTGAGCAGCACCCAGCCGGGCGTAGCTCAGCGGTTGAGCGTCAACCTAGGTTCCAGGTGATCGGGTTCGATTCCCAGTCAGGGCACATGCCCAGGTTGCGGGCTTCATCCCCAGTCAGAGGCGTGCAGGAGGCGGCCAATCAATGGCTCTCTCATCATTGATGTTTCTATCTCTCTCTCTCCCTCTCCTTTCCTTGCTCTGAAATCAATAAAGATATATTAAAAAAAAAGATGGCCAAAGTGGCAAATTTAATAAAAAAATAAAAATAAAAATAAAATTGAGCAGCAAAATGAGAAGTAAATTCAATGTAATTTTTTAAATGTTTTTAAATGATATTAGAGAGACAGGAAGGGAGAGGGATAGAGATAGAAACATCAATTGGCTGCCTCCTGCATGCCTCCTACTGGGGATTGAGCCCACAACCTGGGCATGTGCCCTGACCAGAAATTGAACCGCTGACCTCTTGGCTCATGGGTCAAAGCTCAACCACTGAGTCACTCCAGCCAGGTGTAAATTCAATGTTACGATTATATTTACCTGTCAGTAAGGAAGGCACAAATAAGATTTTTTGCTTCTTTTGATATGTCATTATCGTCAGGGAAGGTAAGTGAATTTTTATGGTTCATAATCTTACTGTAAGTTCCAACCAGAGAATCTGCATAAAAAGGTGTATCACCTGAAAAATTGACCAGGAAAACAAAAGCACAATAAGACACATTTAAAAAAATCAGTTTCAAAGGAAGAGTCAATGTTACCTGTTTAAAGATTACTAAATATACATAAACTAAAAATATACACTTAACATATAAAAAAAATAAAGTTGTTTTAATCTTCTAAATAGTTTTTAAAAGCACATACAAACGTTTGGATCGCTTTGTTTCCTATAAACAAAATCAACACTGCTTAATTTAGTAAGTATTTTAATAGAAGAAACTAAGTAATAAATTTTGGGATAAACAACTATTTTAGAGGTACACAAAATTCTCTTTTACTCACCTACAAGCATTTCATATAAAAATACCCCAACTGACCACCAGTCACATTCTCGTCCATAATAACCATCACCACCTTGAGATTTTAATACTTCAGGGGAAATATAATCAGGTGTTCCAACTGCTGTATCACATCGTACCATACCTTCCTAAAAAGAATTGCAGATCAAATTTTGATTAGGACATAAAATCTCAATTATTTAAAATGACATCCTATCTGTAGAATTAAATCTTTGGGCCATAAAATATCAAATAAAAATGTAATGAAAACAAAAATTAACAAGCAGTTTAATCATATATACATATTATATACACAGTATATTCATAGTATGTGTATACAAATAAGTGGTTTTTATTTTGTAATAATACAAGACACACTGCCAACATTTATTATTCCCCAAATTGTGCCAATATAATGATCTTATCTTAATCACAGAGAGCAAGTATATAAACTAATGCAAACAGACTGAGTGGCTAATAGGATGAATCATTTGATAATAATATATAAATGCTGATTTAATTATGTTTGCTAAAATAAGTCATTCAATTTAATAATGCCTGAAACTGAAGAGAACATGTAAGAACCAACTGCACAAATATAAAATGGGGAAGCATGGGAAAAGGGCATAATAGTGTTAAGCACACTGAAAGGAAAGTTCTATCTAATATGCACTTTAACTGTCCAAAAAACAACAACACAACTATACATACCTGTTACTTATTTTAGCTGGTATTAATGCAACAAGAGTTATAATTACATGTTCACACAAAAGTTCTCATATAGTGTTGCCTTCTAACCAATAATTTTCCTTTTAAAATAATAAATATAACTTCCTGGATATTGTTCGGTGATCAGTTTCAAAGAATATAAAATGTTTCAACTGAAAATAAAGCAGCATAATCGCTACTTCAACTACATATGTTATTTATTACATAAATAGTGAGAGTGGGTATCTTTTAAGATTGACTCCCAAAATGTTCATAAAAGGCTAAGAAAAATACTAAAAGGCAAAGTAAAACACTAAAAATACACAAATTATTGAAATCTAATATTTATGAAACTCTAATTTTAACACTGGCATTAGTATTTAGGGACTATTTCCATTTCTAGTTATCAGTAGTATATTACAGAGTTATTATAAAGGATTTAGTAAATCTGGCAATCTAAACTTACCCTAAATAGAGAGGAAAAAAATAAATCCCTTACAGTTTATTAATACAACATTGAAATTATAGCATCTATTTCAACAAGTGAGAGAGGTCACATCAATTCTATATAAGTCCAGTTATGGTTAGTAAATTCTTATAGCATTTTCTAAAAAGCATCTGTCTTGAATTAGCAAAAACTAAATTAAAATCTAATTATTTAACCTTATTCATCTTCATACAAGTACCAAAATCGGCTAACTTCAAATGTCCAGATTTATCCAGCAGCATGTTATCAGGCTTCACATCTCTGAGGGGGAGAAAAAAAAGAGCAGTTCTGAAAAAGATCAGACACTGATAAAAACTATATGAGGCAATTATTTTAGGCTATTTATCCTCACTCAATGTAGATAAGGCACTTTTGACCTGTATGTGCTTTCTATCCACATGCAGAAATTGAACTTGAGCAGGGAAACCTCTGTATATGTTAATGCCTCAGAAGAAGACATATAACAGTTCCCTTCCGTTTAAGTAGAGTCCAATTCTTCCGGAGGGGTGGGAGTGGGGGTAGGGATAAAATCATTTGAGAGAGAATAACCACAAAAAAATGAAACACTCAGACATAAAAAGTAATTGAAACACACGTTTCAACATAAGTATATAAATCATTCCAGGACAGGGTCTAAGTCACTTTCATCTTTGTATCCTTGGAACTCAGCATAGCAACTGCACTGTGAATTCAAATGTATTTGCAGAACAAATAAAATTATTATTCTAACAAATAAATATGACATATTCACTAATTAAAAGCAAATTAATTTGTATATTAAAAAATGAAAATTATTTAACACTCTGGCACATACCTCAGAAAACTAGCTTACAATTTTTACTGTTCAGAATACCAAATAAAAGCTATATAATCAGATTAAAGGGTAGTGAAAAATACATTTATATCAACATTAAGCTGAAATGTTAAAACTACAATTTCAAAGTTTTAAGTTCTGAAATACCACTCATGTTATACAGAAGGAGAAGAGGTGGATTTAGAGTGGGAAATACTAATCAAATAAAATTTAAGTATTTTCAGCTTCTCTTCAACACATGGGAAAATTTAAAGTATTTTTATCTTTACCTATGAATAAAACCCATGGAATGGATCGCATCTAATGCAAGGACAACTTCTGCAGTATAGAATCGTGCCCATTTTTCAGGCACATCATAGTTGCTCATTAAGTTTACAAGATCTCCACCAGGCATGTATTCCATCACCATGTAGAGATAACGGTCATCTTGGAATGCATAAAAAAGCTATAGAAATACAAAAAAGAATTCATTAAAATCAAGCAAAATTGTTTCATTTAAAATTGGCGAAAATATTAATAAGAGTTAATTAAAATAGTCAAATGGCAGTGGTTGTAGCAATCTTTAAAAATAGAAACAAACGCAAACACCACAAAGACCCTTGCATATGCAAAGGAACTATTAACAGTGATTATTTCTGAGTATTTAGATGGAGACTTTTTCTCTACATACTTTTTTATTTTAACTTTTTTATTTATTTATTTTAGAGAGAGAGAAGGGGGGAGAAAGAGAAACATCAATTTGTTGTTTCACTCATTCATGCACTCACTGGTTGATTCTTTTATGTGTCCTGACAGGGGATCGAACTTGCAACCTTGGCATATTAGGACAACGCTCCAACCAACTGTGCAACCCAGCCAGGGAAATATATAATCCTATACTAACTGAATTTTTTATACTGAGAATTAAAAATTATAATAGCTCTGCCCTGGGAGGTTTGACTCAGTGGTTAGAGCATCGGCCTGTGAATCGAAGGGTCTTGGGTTCGATTATAGGGCACGTACCTCGGTTGTGGTTTCAATCCCCAACTCTGGTAGGGGTGCATGGGGGAGGCAACTAATCGATGTTTCTCTCTCTCTCTCTCTCCCTCTCTCTCCTCCCCTCCCTTCCACTCTCTCTAAAAAGTCAATGGAAAAATATACTCGAGTGAGGATTAAAAATAAATAAATAATAACAGTTTCATACAAGTCTCTTAAATATTTTGGTTCTAATTTAACTTATGTTTTAGTGGGGTTTACTGTTTAATTTATATCAATATCACAATTCTCAAGAAGTTTGGTAAACTGGGCTATAGTCTCAGCTGTCCCTTAGCTGTGTGACTTGGCAATTTACTTAAACTCCCTGAGTCTCTGTCACTATAATCCTTTCTAGAAGAATTAAGACTATCTTGTTTGACTTTTATACCTGCTTGCTGCTCAGCATCTGGATGTCTGGCAATCAGTGAATGCTTAATAAATGTATAATGAATAAAGCATAAATTAATCTATAAATTGGGGGTATACCTAATAGGGATTAGCTGTCAGGTTTAAAAAATTAGCTAATATAAAAAGCATTCAATACAACAGATGCTCAATAAATGACGGCAGTCAGCAAGAGGAGGAGCAGTAACAACTAACAAAGAAACAGGAAGAGGGCAGCAGCTAAACTCAAAGCAGAAAGAGTAAATTCCATTGATATGAAATTGGAAAGAATAGCTGGCATAAATGTATATGTGACCAGGGTTGAAGTTTAAAAAAGAGCAAATTTACAATAGAACATTTTAAGTAAACATAAGATTAGAATCCCACTAAGATGAATAAAATAAGCCCTAGAGAAAAATATACCTAATTAACTAGACATTTCTATGTTTCATTTTTCAAGTGTTTAATGACTTTAGTTACAGATTCAGTTATTTTAATTAAAAAATATATTTTGGGGAAAGATAAGAAACTAGCATCTCCTGGCTATCTCAGATATATAATTGTGCACTATAATTAAAGAAACATTGTTGATACTGGTGGCACTTTATTTACAAACAGTGTATCAAGAAAAACAAAGCTTCAAGCACATAAATTGTAGGCTTAACCCTAAAAGTAATAATTATGTCACATGTCTTAACTCTCCAAAGAACACTAGACATTTTCTGCATCAGTGGTTCCCAACCCAAGGAGACAATCAATAATGTCTGAACACATTTTTGGTTGTTAAAACTGGTGTATGGGAGTGGGGAGGACTGCTACTGGCATTACCTGGGTAGAAGCCAGGAATGGTAAAAATCTTATAATGCACAGGAAAGCCCCCAACAACAAAATATTATAATGTTATATAATAACATTATGTTATATAATGTTATATAATACTGAGCCCAGGAAACCATGCTCAGTATAAAAACAGAGGAGACAGTCAAGTATAAAAACAGTCAAGTATAAAAGTCTCATTATGTAAATCTTAAACATTTTTCATATCCTTCTTATCCCAATTATAAGGATGCTTAGTTAGGATATGCTTCATTATATACTGTAAATAAATAAATAATACATAAATCCCAAAATACATGGTAGGAATAAGAAATGGTCTAGCCCAATAGTCTTTCTTTTTTTAACCAGAAGACTTTACTTCCCCCATATGAAATCTTACATTAGGATCCCAAGATATAAGATAGATAAAAAAACATGGAGCTGCTCTAGTTGAAGCAGAAACAGAAAACCCAGAATTATAACCAACCCCAAATTTCTGCTTCTTCTTATGACTTCACCTGAAGTATCTCCACCATTTAAAATAACGAATCTAAGCCAACTTTCACATTTTTAAGCAGAGATGTAAATAACCTGACCACAGCTGTACAGATAGGCCTACGGCAGTAAAGACTAGGAGCTACAACACTGACACTTCCTTCCATGGAAAAGCCTAAAGCTAATTCAATATTATTTGGAGGCCTAGCTTAACTCACTTTCCCCCTCATTTTTTCCATTCCTTCCTCTCCACAAAATGAGAGAGACAACTAGATGAAGAGACAGTTAAATAAATAAAATATCATTATTTGGGGGAAAGAACTTAAATTTCAATATTATAACATAAGTATCTACTTAAAGTATAATAATGTATGACTTCCCCCAAATCAAAGCAGATTAAATTTTCTAATATTTAAATTCTACAGAAACATAGTTATTTTGCTTTAGCCTTACTTTCCTCATAGAGATGATTCAATAAAACTAAATTTTATTATATTAAAGATAACGGTGTATTAGACAATTCTGTAATTGCCAATAAATTCTCTATTACTGTTCTGGGAAAGAAACTAAGCTTCTCAGATATGTTTACTTAACAAACTAGTATAACAAAAATGAAACAGTAGTAATATCATACCTGAACAACCCAAGGGCTGTTAGCAAAAGCCATGATGTCCCTTTCTTCCCAGAAAAAAGCAGAATCAGATCTCTTAATCATTTCAAATTTGCTGAGAAGCTTCATAGCATATACCTTCCTGGTGGATTTATGCCTTACCTTTAAAATTGAAAATAGAAAATAATAAACTTTTGCATTAACATTTAAACTTAAAGCTCAATGCTTCCTAGAACAATTTGTTAAATGATTTTAACAACTTATTAAATAATTTAACATTACTATTCTAAGCTATTTTTTCTTCCCTTCTGCTGAATTATCCCAGTTAGATTATAACAAAGCTTTAACTACCAGAAGCAAGTAATGTTAGGAAAAAAATCTTTATTTTCACTATTATAGTACATTCTCCCCCCTCCATCCTGCTATATGTATATGATGCTTCCTATTTATAAAACTTACTACTTTAAAGATTTCTCTTCTAATGCTTGAAAACTTTTTTCTACCCATGAACACATGGGGAAAATATTTCACACTACTGAATTTGACCTAGGCTTTCATATCCTTAAGCAATAATATCTAGAGCAATTTAAAGAGATAATTTTATAAAAATAGTATTTCCTAAATAACATGTTAAAAATACAAAAGGATTTTTTAATATTAAAAAGTTAGTTTCTTAATAGTATTAAAATAACCTACCAATTGAACTTCTCCAAATGCACCTCTGCCAATCACCTTCACTACTTCATAATCTTCGGCTTTCATTCGTAAATCTCTAATTTTATTTATTGTGTCTTTATCTGTATGAAAAGAATAGTTCATCATTTTAAATCACTGAAGCATTTAACTAACTGCATATTTTACATTCAGGTTTTGAGAAACACAATAAAAAAACAAAGAAATTCACTGAGGATTACTTTATAATATATAGTAAAATGTAGTTATAAAATAGAAAAATGTTTAATATACTAAGAAATGTTTTAAATAAATTCTGAAATGACTTCAATTTATTGAAGTTTTCATTAAAATAGGACTTATTAGAAAACAAATATACTATAAACACACACAAGGATAATTATTTAATTAGTTATTGGTATTTTTAAGTACACATCAAATTTGAATTGAAGGACCATGCGTAGATATTTTTAAATTAATGAAATAAAATTTTCTCTTTATCAAGTCAGTTTTGATCCTTTAAAAAAGATATAACTAACTTAAGATATCAAAGGCAAATATGCTAAACAATCACATACTTGTATGATTACATTTCTCTATTTGAACTTAAGACTTTAATTTAAAACAGTGGGAATCACTACAATTATTTATATAAACCTGTCATGCTACAAACTACAATAATTTACAAATCCCCACTGGATAGATATTCTAATTCCTAATTTGGTCATAGATTAAAATAGGGCTATTTTAATCCACATGGGTCAACACTGGCATGAGATTACATGGAAAAGCTTCACATTTCAGAGTTGTACAAAATACAGAACAGCTATTAAACTTAAGTTCTAGTTCCTAATAAAAGCTGCAAATAATACTCTTTCTTTTTAAATGTGCATTTCAACCCAAGTGTTTGTATTCATTATGACCAATAAACACATGCAGCAGAGGGCACATTTTCACACAGAGATACTGTAAGTACATTTAATTTTAGGTTACATATTTACTGCAAGATGCACCAGAAAGATATAGACGATAATTAATTAATTTACTACACAAATATTTGTGGTCTACTATACAGGCTCTACAGTAATCACTGCAGATATATAAAGATAATTTTAAAACATAGTTCTTACTCTTAACATACAATAAAAACAAAAAACAAAACACCCCAAAAGATAAAGGAGGTAAGCACAGTTTGTTGAATACTAAAGACACCTAACCCAAGCCTGCCTGGAAGGCAGGTAGCTAAAAAAGGGTTTCTGGAAATGACGACATCTGAAATGAGTCTAAAATGAAGAGTAGCAGTTAGCCAGGTCGAGGAGAAGAAAAGCTAAAATACTACAGTCAGATGGGTAATACAAGCAAGGCACAGAGGAACTGTATACAAGAAGTTCTGCGTTCCTAGAGTATCAAGTGTGTGGTAAGGATTAGCAGGAAAGGTTGGAGAGACTCAAACTGGTTAAGGAGCTAGAACTTTACCTGTAGGCCAGTAGTTATAAAATTATTATTTAGCCATCAAAAATATTTTTCACAATAAAATTTAAAGCATTTCAATATGTAAAACAGACGAAAGAAAGGCCTGGCCCTAGCCTGTTTGGCTCAGTGATTAGAGCGTCGGCCGTGGATTGAAGCGTCCTGGGTTTGATTCTAACTAAGGGCACATACCTCAGTAGAGGCAACCAACTGACATGTCTCTCTCACATAGATATTTCTCTCCCCCTTCTCCTTCCCTTCCCCTCTCACTGAAAAGCAATGGAAAAAATATCCTCGGGTGAGGATAAAAATTAAAAAAAAAAAGGCCTGAACTAGAATAATGTATTATATAATAGCCTCTGGGGTGGAGAAAGGATCCCTGGCTCTGGTTATATGAGGGTTAGAGCCATAAATAGACTATAAAGTCTGTAGTTTGATCTCAGAAAACATATCTGCTGCAAATTTGTGTGGGAATGGAGATCTTGCTTCCTGTTTTAATTTCTGACAAGCACCGGAAATGTATAAAGCAGCCTGAACTACTTGTGATTCAAATAGTGTTAGCTGTCAAAATGACTTTTATTATATTTAAGTGTTGCATAAAAGTGTTATTTTGCTTTTTAATTTTAGGATGAATTCCATGAGAAACATTATCAAGTCTGGAGCAAAAACTTATTTCCAAAGTCAATCAGTGTCAATGAAAATTCAATGACAGCTGAGAGTTCTTCTCATTCAGAAAAACCTTCATCTTCATTCTTGTCTTAGTCAGCTCATACTTCCAGACAAAATACCATACACAGACTGGGAAGTTTAAACGACAGACATTAATTTTCTCCTAGTTCCAGAGGCTGGAAGTCCAAGATCCAGGGCCAACCTTTTTGGTTTCTGATGAGGCCTCTCTAGATTTGTTGGGCAGCTGGAGTTTTTCTGTTTACTCACATACTTGTTCCTTGTGTGTGCACACAGGTTAAGGACACTAATCCTATCTTATCAGAGCCCTACCCTTATGACCTCATTTAACTTTAATTTCCTCCTTATTGGCCCTATCTCCAAATACAATCACTTTGGGGTTAGGAACTTCAACATATGAATTGGGAAGAGGGGGTGCAATTTAGTCCACAGCAGTCCTTAATTTAAAAAAGAAAATCACAATAAAAATTACCACTATTAAGCCATCACACTGCTGTATGCTAAGATAATTGGGATGTTCAGCTTCAAATTCTGACAAAATTTTACAGAACCAATGATGGTTAAGTCATGAAAGTAAATGATATTTACGGCTGACACTGACAATAGCACATGATAGACTAAAATATTTTCCATAAAGTTCCTGTTGATGTATAATACATTAAAGAGCTATAGGCTTTAAACACCTTGTTTTCACAAGCTTTGTTAGTTTGCCCAACTAAGCCTTTTTCTGCACCACACATAATTTTAAATAGCATTACTTGTAACACACCTTAGCACACTGCACTTCAAGTTGTACTCAGTGCTTTCTCAACTTTAAAAATATTCTTGCCTGTACTTGTTCCATGCAGACTATATATTGAGGATAATTCTTTACTCACTTCAAACTCGGTATTGACTTCTGAAATAAACAACAGTCAAGAAAAATCAATCAAAATTGTTTGTCTTGTTTTTTAATTGACTCTTGATGCTGCTCCCAATGACCTCAATTCTTTGAGCAACTGTTCTTGCTAAAAAATAGCCTTAAGCAAGTTTCTCTCTCTTCACACATTTGTTTTGTTCTGCAAACACTCAACCTCGGTGAATGACTTTCTCTGCTTGGCTAACTAATAAGACACCTGTAAACCTATGTAAGGTTGCAGCCTGATGTTACTTCTTAATTTTTGTGAAGAAAATCTGTGATGAGATATTGCATTTTAAATTTTCTATTTTTTCTGACTGTTGCTTTCCTGGAGTTGGGGATATTATGATGAATGCTTACTCTGGTAATGTCAATGTACAGTATATTGTATTTTTCCCCTCTTGCTTTTCAGAGAGAGTGGAAAGGGGGAGGGGGGAGGGAAACATCGATGTGAGAGACACATCAATTGGTTACCTCCCGCACGTGCCCTGACCAGGGCTGGGGATTGAGCCTGCAACCGAGTTGCATGCCCTTGGCTGGAATCGAACCCAGGACCCTTCATTCCACAGGCTGATCCTCTAACCACTGAGCCAAAATGGCTAGGGCTAGTATATTGTATTCTTGTAACACAGTTATAGTGTCACTGCATAATAAACACAATGTTTTGCCATCTAACTTGATAAAATAATCCACACTCCACTGTGCCTCAAAGTGATAGCATTCAAAGTTCACTTTTCTTTTTTAGATTTGACACAATGGGTATGCATGGCAATAAAAAAAATAAAATCTGTGGTATGGTGATACATATGGAACACTGTCAAGTTGTAACTATGCCTCTATAATTTACAGTGTACTGAGTAGCAGTGTGAAGCTATGACAATGCCACATATGATTTCTGTCACAATTACTCAACTCGGCCTATTTATAGCACAAAAACAATCTTAGCCAAAACATAAAAGAATGAGCATGTCCCAATAAAATTTTATTTATAAACACTGAAATAAAAATTTCATATAATTTCCAAGCTTATTCTTCTTTTGACTTTTTAATCAACCATTTAAAAAATATAAAAATCATTCTTAACACATGAACCATACAAAAACAGGTGGTAGGCCACATTTGGCCTGTTGGCTATAGTTTGCCAATCCCTGCTTCAATGGAAACCCAGCTCCCTTCTGAGGGCACCATTTTCCCTCACATATGCCTTATACCACTGGCCCTGAAAGTAGGGTAGGTGAACTCCACTGCCATCTCTATACTCCCAGCTGAAATCTGCCAGCTTTGATTTTCATTTTATTAGGTTATATCTCCCACTACCTCTCATTGTTGCTCTCATCTACTGACCCTTAGGTCATCACATCTCATTGCTAGATAATCTTAAATTCTGGTTTACTGATCTCTTCAATATTCTCCTGTTTTTAATTCTTAAAGATTTTAATATAACAATAGGTTATATTTCTAATAACCTGGCTTCTTAATGCCTTTAACATCTCTCTTCAATGATCTTGTCATCTATATTACCTCAGCCATTCCATTTCCATGGTCACATACTGGACATTGTTATTATCAGTAATTATAATCCTCCCATAATTTCAGTTTCAAATCTTATACTCTCTAAGCACTCCCTTAGCTTTCCTGCTTACTCCCTCCAATAACTCAACTCTAACAATCCCCAATCCCATCAAGACCTTCAACTACTGATCCTATCCCATTTTTACTTAACTTCATCACACTCACAACTTGTCTTTCTTACCTACCCAGCTTATATTTCATGTTCAATCCTATAACCAATTGCTTGCATACACCTTCAATGCCTTGGCTCTTAAACTATACTTAGTTTGGCAAAACCATAATCTTAGTTAAATCCTACTTTCCAACTAACTCTATATTAGCACCCATGCAGTTGAATATATCTGGATAAATACATAAAATCATATTGACTGATCCCACTTTAAAGTCATAATCACAAAGCTGGCCTTTAATTCTGCTTGGTAATCATGTATTTCCATAATCTATACACTCTCCCACTCTGCTAGAGACCATATTTCCCATTTTCTTCTTTCTTCTCAAATCTCTCACAGCTCTTTCACTGATCCTCATTCATAGCTAATGACCCTGTTGGCTACTACCCTGAAACAAATGAAACAGAAGAAAACTGGCACAGAATTACTATCATATTGGTCTGTGGGCTGTACTTTGCCAACCTCTGCTTTAATGGAAATCCAGCTCACCATGGAATACTAGTGATACTACCATATCCTTCCTTCCTTTCTTCCTTCCTTCCTTCCTCCCTCCCTCCCTCCCTCCCTCCTTCCCTCCCTCCCTCCCTCCTTCCTCCCTTCCCTCCGTCTCTCCCTCCGTCCCTCCCGTCCCTCCCTTCCCTTCCTTCCTTTCTTATTTTTTTAATTTTAAATATATCTTTATTGATTTCAGAGAGAGGAAGGGAGAGGGAGAGAGAGATAGAAACATCAATAATGAGAGAGTCATTGATCGGCTGCAGCCTGCAACCCGGGTATGTGCCCTGACCAGGAATCGAACCCCGATCGCCTGGATCCTAGGTCAACGCTCAAATGCTGAGCCACACCCAGCTGGGCTCATATCATTTTTTCAACCAGCAGCATGCACACTCATGTATTTGGTTGCTTCACCTTTTACTATAGAATACTGATATCTTACATCAATCCCTCCACCACTGATGTCATCATTTTCCACTAGTTCAAGAAGGTTGCTCCAGCAATTCTCCTCTTTCTTCTGCATCATGAAGTTTTCTCCTTCCTAATGGATCTTATCATATTGTTTTCATTCCCATCTTAAACAAACATCTTGATCCCATTTCTCTCACCAACTACTGCCCCATTAACTCCACTACATCAAATTCCTCAAAAGTTGTGTATACTTTTTGTTTCTAAATCTTTCCTATATTTGCTCTTAAATTCACTCTGGGTGGGCAATAGCCATTACCTTTCAATCAAAATTGCTTGTCAAAGTCACAAATGACCACCATGTTGCTAAATCCAATGACCAATTCTCAGTCCTCATCTTGATATATCAGCAGCTTTTGACACCGTTTGATCACTCTTTCCTGGACTTTCTTTACTTTACTTCCTGGATACCACATTCTTCTAACAATACTAAGAGTACTTTTTCCAACCTCAATGGTTACATCTCAGTTATCTTTGCTGGTTCCTTCTTTTCTCCCAAATTTCATAACACTGAAGCATCTCAAAGCTCAGTCTTCCCTAGTATTTTCTTCTGTCTACACTCATTTCCTTCATGGCTTTTAAAAACCTCTACATGTCGCCCAGCCGGGTGTGGCTCAGCGGTTGAGTGTCAACCTAGGATCCAGGAGATGGCGATTAGATTCCCAGTCAGGACACATGCCCAGGTTGTGGGCTCAATCCCCACTCGGGGGCTTGCAGGAGGCAGTCGATCAATGAGGACTCTCTCATCATTGATGTTTCTCTCTCTCTCTCTCCTTGTCCTTCCTCTCTCTGAAATCAATAACGATATATTTAAAAAAACAAAAACAAAAAAATCTCTACGTGTCAACAACTCCCAAATACTTATCTCTAGTCCAGACCTCTCTCTTAAACTTCAGATTTATATATTCAATTGCTTACAAAATATATCTACTCGGGTAACAAACATCTCAAATTTAACAAAGAGATGTTTTCACCCAAAACCTCTATTCATGATCTCCACATTTCAGCTGATGGGTCAATTTTGCTTGAGGCAAAAACCCAGGAGGCATTCTTGACTCCTTTTTTTCCTTTATAGTCCCCATCCTATCTTCCAGTAAAACATGCAGACTCTACCTTTGAAATATATCTGGAACCTGATCACTTCTCACCCTCTCCACTACAATGCTGGACCAAGCCACCATCATCTCCTCCTTGGATTATTGCAATGGCTTCTTAACTGATTTCCCTGTGTCTATTCTTGCCTCTCCACAGTCTATTCTTAACATAGGGTGATATTCTTAAAACACAAGTCAGATCATGTCACTCCTCTGCTCAAAACTCTCTAATGTCTTTCCATCTCATCTACAGCAAAAGTCAAAGACCTTACAATGGCCTACAAGACTCTACATGACCTAGCCCCCCTATTTCCTTACTTCTCTGACATTATTCTATAATTCTCTCCCTTCTTAATCCTCTCCAGCTACAATGGCTTCCTTGCTTGCTCCTCAAACATGCCAGGCACACTCCTCTCTTAAGACCTTTGCACTGGTTATTCCCCTACATGCCATTCTCTCTTTTCAAACATCTGTATGGCTAACTCTCTCAAATATTTCAATTCTTTTCTCAAATGTTACCTTTTAATGAGCCCTACCCTAGTCACCCTATCTAAAAGTGAAAAATTCTGAGAACTTCCAATCTTTCTTAAGCATTCTAATTTTTTCCCATAATAAATTTCAACCTCTTTACTTACAGAATTTGTTTCATGCAAAATAAAACTCGCAATATTATAAATTTGGTAAGCCCTCATTTAATTCTCAAACCAATAAACAGGACTGTGGTGAACATCAGACTCTCTTACCAATTTCTGACTGTCAACTATATTGAGCCAAGCAGAAAGCTAGGATTCAGAGTACTAAGATATTACTACACAGTATGCAAGAAACGAAATGGGCAAACTGAGTCATAAATAGACACCATAAGTCTTTGCAGGCCACTAACAAGCTAATTGGTTTCTAAACAATCACAAGTGGCAAAAGAGGCAGTGCAAAAATTTGAGAATTTAGTTTCAGGGTTACTAAAAATTCATAAGTATTTTAAACACATACAGACTCTTCAATCTAACTTTCTAGAAAGCAAATGGATAGTTATTAAGAGTCTTTTTAAAAAAATCATACTTTATACTCAGTAAATTCTACAAATTCTGGAAATTTGTCCTAAAGAAATTAGATATGATGTGGAACCAAGGCTTCTACAATAAAATGTTTTTTAAAATGTAAAGATTAAAAAATTTCATATATATATAATGTAATATTAGGCAACATTTAAAATTTTGTTAAATTACACAGAATGATATTCAACAGATAACGTTGAGCAAAGCAGCAGAATAAACTGCTTTGTAGTTTATGAACTCCATTTAAAAAAAATAAAAATATATCAGTATATAGACAGAAAAAAGGCCAGAAAGAATGTATCAAAATAATACCTGCAGTCATCTCCGACTGAGATAGGATTAGATTATTTTATTCCTCACACTTTTTATATATTTCAAGTTTCTATAATGACTCTGCTGCTTTCTAATAAGGAAAAAGACATATTTTGCCTGGCCTAGTATTTTAAATTATAAAATGCACCATCATTTTAGGTACCACTATAGATTGCAAGACACGTCCAAACTGTTAAAAAAGGTTTTTTAAAATGTCAGGGTAGCCCAGCCGGCATGGCTCAGTGGGTGAGCACTGACCTATGATCCAAGAGATCACAGTTCGATTTCCAGTCAGGGCACATGCCTGGGTTTTGGGCTCAATCCCCAGCAGGGGGTCTGTAGGAGGCAGCCGATCAATGACTGTCTCATCATTGATGTTTCTCTCTCTCTCTCTCTCTCTCTCTCTCTCTCTCCCCCCCCCTTCCTTTGTCTGTAAAATCAATAAAAATATTTTTTTTAAATGTTGGGGTAGATAAAATATGGTAATAAAAGCTATGCACAATACACTGCTTGACCAAAATACTACTACTGTTTGCCTAAAGAAACCCAGTATGCCTAGCATACTTTTAGAGTAGTCAAACCAACGCATACAAGCTCTAAAATTACCTAACATTTATCTGGAAAATTTAAAATGTGATATTTAATTCCACAAAAATCTAACTTTTAATGCAAAAAAAATATTTTATGCTCAAATCTTCAAATAAAATTCAAGCTCCAGGAATATGTATCATGTTTTTCCAGTGTACAATGTATATACACACACACACACACACACACACACACAGTTTGAGAAATAAATCAACAACAAAATCCACTCTTCAACATAGCAAAAAAGGCTTTCAGATCTTGTTACTGTCTGACTCAGTCTTTTATTTCTAGATACTCTCCCCAATGCTCTAGCAATGCCCAGTTATTGGCAATTGCCCATACAGCCATACTGCTTCACCTCTCTATGCCTTTGCAGATGTTGATCACCACCCTAAAATGACTTGCCCCACTTTATTTGACCAAGTTATTATCAAATAAGATCTAATCCTGTATCTCCTCCTCAGCCATACCTGATCTCCTCAAGCAGATGGGATGACTCTCTTCTCAAGGACACCCCTATTTTCCTAGATTTCATCTTTCAATCTGGACTGAAGTTCTTTATATATCTCTCCTATTGGACTGTAGTTCCCATTTCCTTAATGATAAAAACCATACTTCATTCATGGATATGTCCCTGATGTATGTATGAGTTCAATGATATTAAAAATATTTAATGATTTTTTTTTACAAGTGGAAACTATCAATAGCTCTTATCTATTCAGGAACAATAGAGAAGCCACATACATTTACTCCAAAATAATAAAAGTATATATTTAAAAATCAATCTTGGGTTTCTCAAAATGTTAAACATAGCATTATCATTTACATATTATAAAATGTTAAATATACCATTATCAGGTATCATATCATACCTAGAAATGGAATGAAATAAAAAATATGTCCACACAAAACCTCATACACAGATGTCCATAGCAGTATTATTCATAAAAGCCAAAAAAAATAGAAACAATACAAAAGTTTATCAACCGATGAATGGTAGACAAAATGTTGGTATACCCATACAACAGGATATTATTTGACAATTTAAAAGAATGAAATACACACTATAACATAGATGACCTTGAACACATCATGCTAAAGACTAAAAGCCACTCACAAAAGACCACATATTTAATTAATCCACCTATAGGAAATGTCGACATTGGCAAATCAATACAGACAAAAGAGATTAGTCCCCAGGGCTGGGGAGCTTGGGGAGAAATGGGGAGTGACTGCTAATGGGTATGGGGTTTATGAGGTGATGAAATGTTCTAAAAGTGATTGTGGTAATGGTTGCACAACTCTGAACACACAAAAAACAATGAATTGTATACTTTAAATGGGTGAATTTTATAGTATATAAATTATATCTCAATAAAGCTGTTTTAAAAAAATCTATCTTGGGCCCTGACCGGTGTGGTTAAGTGGTTAGAGCATCGCCCGTACACTGAAGGGTTGCAGGTTCGACCCCTGGTCCCACTTGGGGCACGTGCAGGAGGCTACCAGTCGAAGTGTCTCTCTCACCTCCTTCCTCTCTCTCTCACGTCCTCTCAAAAAAAAAAAAGGAAAAAAAAAAAATCAATGGAAAAAATATCCTTAGATGAGGATTAACAAAAAAAGAAAAAAAATCTATCTTGGGTTTGGCAATGATTTTTATATACGACACCAAAAACACAATTCTTAACAGAAGTAATTGATAAATTAGAGACTTCATCAAAATCAAAAACTTTTGCTCCATGACAGAACATATGTAGCCTTTTGAATCTAGAGGCTAAAATTATTAATATCCATTCCCTTGAGTGTGGGCTGGACTAGGAACCGAATTCCAATAGGGAATGGAAAGGAAAATAGTAAAAAAAAAAAAGAAGAGAGAGAAGCCTGGCAGAAGGTACCTTAAACTAAGTAATAAAGGTTAACATTGATAAATCATGATAATATCACATATCCCAGACATACCCCAGATATAACGTGATGAGAAGTGCACTTCATCTCTGTGGTGCTCATTCATCCCCCAAACCCGTAACCCCATTCTAATTACTAAAAAACATCAGACAAACCCAAACTAAGGGATGTTCTATAAAATACCTGATCAGTAATCTTCAAAACTACCAAGGTCACAAAAAACAGGAAAGATGGAGAAACTCTCATAGACTGGAAGAGACTAAGGAGAAATGGCAACTAGATTGGATCTGATTAGTGGAGAAACTGATATCTGAGTAAAGTATGTAGTTAGTTACTAATAATATATCAATTTTAATTTCTTAGTATTGTCAATGTGTCATGGTTACATGAGATGGTAACGTTAGGGAAAGATGGGTGAAGGGCATACAGGAATCTCTTTACTATATTTGTAACTATTTGGTAAGTTTATTACAAAATAATTTATGTAAAATGTTTTTTAAATTATGGTACATTCATTCAATGGGATATATGAATTCACTGTTTAAATGTGTTATCTCTACATACTTATTGACAAAAGATATTTTGTGAATTGCTTTTCACTAAACACACTGGATAGGTGACTGAATTCTACTGATTAATACTTGGGTTGTCCTAACGTTTTGCTCTAACAATATGTATTTGCTATGATGAACATTCCTGTACATTTGCAGAGCTGTCTGTGCAGGATACATTTCTTTAAGTAAAAGTATTAGCTTATGCTTATGAACATTATTAGTTTTGAAATATACTGTCCAACAGCTCTACAAAATGACTGTACCAATCTGCACTCTTAATACTCACCAATCCTGGATATTAGTCTTATGTTTCAGATTCAGATTGAGGTGGAGGTAGGGGTAGAATCTTTTTCTTATTTTAACCCATATTTCTTGAAATATTAATGCATTTGTTCAACTGTCAACTGCTCATTGATCATTTTTATTTTTTCTCCTTTACACTATATATTCAGTTACTGTGTCCATTTTAAAATTGTGCTTTTATTGATTGGAAGAATCTCTTCATATATTAGTAATATAATTCTGTTATGCTGTAATTTTTATTTGTTGATGTTCTTTATTTTTCTTTATATAGTTTTGATATGCCAAAATCTATCAATGTTTCCTTTAGTTCCTAGCCCTGGTATTCTGCTTTTAAAAAAGGGCATTCCTGGCCCTGGCTAGGTAGCTCAGTTAGTTAGAGCATCATCTGAATACACAAGGGTTGTGGGTTCGATCTCCCATCAGGGCATATATAAGAATCAACTAATGAATGTATAAATAAGTAGAACAACAAATCAATAGTTCTCTCCCTCTCTCTAAAAATCAATTTTAAAAAAATACAGGCATTTCCTACTTGAACACTACAAATATAATCACTACAATTTCATTTAGTACTTTAAGTCTTTACATAAACATTTGTTTATGTTATGGAGAATTTCATTTTCTCCTCAGATGGATATCCAATTGTCTCAATACAAATTACTGAATACCTTTTCCCCCAATCACCTAAGTGCCATATTAAGCTTATGCCAAATTTTCATACAATAAGAAGTATGCTTCTAGACTGTCTATGATGACCTATTGATCTTATGTCCTTCAACAAAATACTATTTTTCTTATACTTCAGTATCTAGTTTGAAGAAATAATCCCAAAATATTACAACTACAATCCTGCCCCAAAATGGAAATACATTCGCAACTGAAAGCTAAAGTTACCAGACTATGCAAGTCATTTACAGACTAAATAAACAACAACAACAAAAATCAAACATGCCAAAACCCTACTACATTTCAATGCTTTCTGGCTGGATGTATTCCACATTAATGCAGATTCTTATATGTACCTTAATACTTAGTTGTGAAGAAGAAAGTTTTAATGACACTACCAAAAAGTATTTTTACATTTTTTAATCCGTTGAGAAGCTTCAAAATGGAAATGTATACTAATCACAATATATGATCAATATAATCTATATTCTTTTCCACTCAAGAAATTTATCTTTTTTAAATATAGAAGTACACGTTATATATAAAAGATAGTATATAAATTTTGCTGTTTTTAGAATTGTTTCTTAAAAATACTCAAAAAGCGTAAACTTCTAACTACATCTAAATTTATATTCAAAGTACACAAAAACCCTCTTTAACTTTACTACAAATAATATAGTACTCATCTTCAATATTATAGTACATGATTTTATAATTGTAATGAGACACCCTTTAGGAAAAACTAGCCACAAACATTAAAATGAGGGCTCTTCTATAAGTCATAAAAACTTCTGTTTTGTTTAAATTATTATGACACCTTAATTTAAATGAGAAAAAAGTTTTCCCTTTTCTATTAAGCAATATGTATCTTTTGTGCAATGCCACAAAGAGCTATGGCAAACATAGTCAAGTTGTTTCTACTTCCTTGGATGAACAACAGTCATTGATATCAGCAGAGCATATAATTTATTTCTCCATCACTTTTAAAATAAAAGATAATTATTAAAATTATTAAATTTATTTATTTTAATCTCAAACTAATGAATAGCTAATTTAAAGATAACACTAACATTGAACTATCACAACACTCATTTAATAGGCAGAAAAGTATCATGATTTTACCAATTTAAAAGTACAGAGAAGTATGCATTTTAAGTTTTGAAGCATGCCAGAGTAATGACATATTAACATTTTAAGATGGGAGAAAATAGGAACAAACTTTCTGATAATCATTACTGCCTGTTTATATATAAATAAATATTTAATTATATGTGTGTAACCCATGAAATAGCATTTTTGAAAGGAATTTAAGAAAGGAACCATTTTGGACAATGGTGGGAGAGGGACTGGGGAGGGGGATGGGACGGGGTGGAATGGGTCATTGGGGAGAAAAAGGGACATCTGTAATATTTTAAACAAAAATAAAATTTAAAAATAAATAAATAAATAAAAGTGCTCCCTAAACTAAAAAAAAAAAAAAAGAAAGAAAGAAAGAAAGTAACCATTAAAGAAAAGGTTTAACTCCATATTATGGAATATTGATGGCTGGTTACCAAATGTAATTACTTGGAAAAATTAATAAAAACTTTAGATACAAACCCTTTTACAATGATACATGTAATTTACCCCTTAAAACAGTGATACTATGATTTACCCTTTACAAATAACATAATAGAAACTTTTGAAAGAACTTTATTTTCTGCAGCTCAACTGAAATAATTTTGTTCTTATTGTGTATAGCTTGTTTGTTGATTTAATTGTATGCTTGTTTTTGATGTGATGATTTTGTATGGTGGAAAAGAAATCGCTATTCTGAGAAAGTTTAAGAAACAATGACTAAATATATCAACTCTAAGCTAGTGGTTACCTCTGGAAGAGGAAGACATGAAGCCCGAGACTTATACTGTAACTTTTTTTTTTCTTTAAATCCTCACCAGAGAATATGTTTTTCATTGATTCTAAAGAGAGAGGAAGGGAGAGGAAAAGGGAGAAGGAAAGAGAGAAACATCGATGTGAGGGAAATACATAGATCGGTTGCCTCTTGTACATGCACCAACCAGGGATTGAAACCAAAACCCAGGTATGTACCCTGACTGAGAATCAAACCCACACACGACTCCTCGGTGCACAGGACGATGCTTCAACCAACTGAGCCACACCAGCCAGGGGTGGGTGTAACTGAACATTTTCTTTTAAATAAAAGACCAGAAGCAAACAGGGCAAAATGTTAACTATTAGTTTAATTGTGACAATCGGTACACAGATACCTGATATATTATGTAGAAATCAAGAATAATTTAAAAAACTAATATTCATGCCCAAACTCTAACAACAAAGGAATACTTTTTAGATCATCTCTAACAAGTCAGCCTTAACCTCAATTACATTTAACAAATATTTAATGAGTACCTAATATTCAGTCAGGTTTAAGAATAAAAATACAAGTGCACTGCCTGCTCTCATGACATTTACAATCTAGTGATGATGGAAGAAGAGGAATATAACAATCAAATAACTACACAAATAAATATAATCTAACTGTGCTAAGTGCACATCTGACTGGCCCAAGGGGTCAGGAAACTAAAGTGAAGGCTTATTCGAAATTTAAAGCATGATGACTCCTTTAAGCTGGATGGGATTGGAAGGAATTCTAGGAAAGGAAAACAACCTCTAAAAAGTCTACTTTCCAGTAAATAAATGTGCCTTGTGTGGCTGAGGTGTAAGAAAACGAGAGTAGTACAGAAAAGAATGTAACTTGAAAGGCCATACAGTGCCACATTAGGAAAATCAAAAAGTCTGGGAGTGAGATATAACTTAATCAAATTAGCAACTTAAAAAAAATCCTCTGGCAGAGATGTGGATAATTAACTGTAAATGGGCAAAAGCAGATGCACTGAGACTAGACAGATTTATTGTGATCATTCAAGTAGAGATGATGAAGCTTGAACAAGAGTAGTTCAAGCAGTTTACAAAGAAAAATTCAAGCCTCTGCCTGAAGACTGCCACTGATCAGAAATCTATATTTCTCTCTTTTCTTTGGTTACTTAACTTTAATTTTCTGGCAGCTCCACTATTCCCCAAAGTTTTTCCAAAGATCTTCAATCACATCAGCATGTTAATTCAAAATTCTAGCGTGTAATCTGCGTAGATCTGGGGGTATAAACTAATTTAAAGTGCTCAAATTTCTTCTCTTTCCCTAAACTTCAATTCCTTTATTTTTAAAACTCACACAAATGACAACAAAAAACAAGATACAATGTAATTCTTTTTTATCTAATCCATTAACCCAAAAGGCCCAACCTGCCATTTCAGTCTCTTCTTCTGCCATCTGTCCTCCTTACCCCATCCCTTCCTGCTCATCATAAACCAAGTTCGATTTATTCCAAACTCTTGGTCCCTCAAATATAAAATACTTTTGATGGCTCTGTAACTTAAATGCTGTTTCCTCTCTGCCTGAATTGTTCTTCCTCAATTGAGAAATCTAGCCCATCTTTTAAGACTCAATTCAAATGCTACTTTCTGAAGTCTTTCTTTACTCCCTTCAGGATCTATGTGTAATTACATTCTCTACAAACTTCCACAATTATAAAGGTATATATAAGTTACTACTTGCTTCTGTATCTCCCTCCACAAGACAGTAAGAGCTACACTTTTAAAGAAAAAAGTCTTATTCTTCATGTCTTTAGTAGACTGGGAATTCAAAAAATAATTCAACAATAAATGGTCTCACGTAGCGGATTTGTCGTTTTCTCATACATCTTGAGCCCATAATTCTAAAAAGGGGGAAGGCTTAGAGGGGAGAAATTACTTTTGTTGTCTTCAGAACTTTTCACAAGCCTTGGATCATCATGGGCTTTTGGCCTAACACAATTTTTATAGATTAATGCTACTCTTTTGCATTTATCCCTCGATGTGTGCTCATACTTAATACAGTCATTGCTATCCTTTCCCATCTGAGCTGTGGAATAACCCTGGTTTCTTTGGCTGCAACCTTCTTCTATTTACTCCTTTTTGAAATATCATCCTTCACTTAGAATCACTATTAATAGTATTTGTCTTTTCAATAAAGTGAATTAAATTTCCTAATCGTTGAACACGTCTGACTGTGCCCAGCATTTCTTTCCTTAACTAACATAAAGTCTTAGGGAATGGTTCTCAACTGATGGGAATTTTAACCCCCAGGGGACATTTGGCCAAGTCTTGAGACATTTTTGGTTGTCACAACGGGGGGGGGGGGGGGACGGGTAGGGGGGGAGTAATGCTACTGGCATCTAGAAGGGAGCAGCCAGGAACGCTGCTAAACATCCTATAGTTCAAAGACCAGCCCTCCCACACAACACAGAGTTATCTAACCCAAAATGTTAACAGTGTCATTGGTCTAAGGTAAAATGAGTGCTCTGTCTCAAGGTTTCTGTCACCTCCCAAATGCAAATCAATTCAGCTTTTTTTATCACAAACCCAGAATTGCAATTACTCTCATCACTTTCTCAACAATTAAGTTACTGGCAAAGCAAATAAAGATTTCATCAATTGTTCTATATGCTTTTATAAGTAGATAGCTGGTACACTATTACTACCATAGCTATTATGCTGCTTTTGTAATATGTATTAGGAAAGCTATATATATATTACACTACCATAAAATATCATTTCTGAGTTTATTTTTCTAATCCAAACAAACGCTCTCTGCCATATTTTTACTCCCAGGTTCATGGGTTTTCTTCATACAATGCTCTTCTTTCCTCCAGTTTCTTCTTTATAGTGTGGTAAAATTAGTTTAATAAATACTTATTTGTTTAAATACTACTAATAAATACTAATATGTTTCAACTTATTTTTTTAATAAAGACTTTTCTACTAACATATTATAAAGTCTCAGTGACACATTCATAATGGTTTATAGACATACACAGTCATACCACTGTTTCCAAAGTCTCCTTCCATCCACCTCCCAATGCCCCCTACCCAATACGTTTCTTCAAACATGTGAGTAACCAATACAGCTTTTATTTTATCTGGATATATCTCTAACCCTACCTAAAATTATTAAAATATTCATCAGTTATGTGAGGCAGATAAGTATTTTCTTTGTAGTCCTCATTATTTAGGTTATCATACACCAGAGTCCAGAACAGTAAATCTTTATAATTAACTAAGTATTCAGTCAAATGGTACAGATTCTCTTTTCCCTTTCAGTTTCCACACATTCTTCAACCCAAAGAGATGAAAACTAACAGGTTGTAATATAGTTAGTCCTGAAGTTTAAAATATTTCAAGCTGCTATACTTTAAAGTTGCTATACTTTAGTGAGACTTAGTACATCCTAAAGAGAAAAATTTTATCCCATATTCCAGGTGTATTCTTAGATCACCACATCAGATATCTGTCAGCAAAAAGCAATTAGAAACAAAACACTTAACTTTAGTAAAATAATTTTGAAGTACTCACTAATAAAAGCTATAAATATCAATAGAAATTAATTTCAGCTATATGTAAAATACTGCCCTAGGAAAACCTATTACTCTGTGTGAAATATTACATGAATACAACTTCAGGAGCTGAAGGAGAATTTTTTGTCATATAAGTGGAATGATACAGTATGAATCCTCTTGTGCCTGTCTTTTTTCACTTTTCACATGTTTTTGAGATTTATCAATGTTACTGTACATATCAGTAACTCACTCCTTTTCACTGTTTAAGTATTCCATTATGTGGATGTACCACAATTTGTTTATCCATTTACCAGCCAATGGGCATTTGGGTTGCTTCCAGTTTACAGCAATTATAAATACAACAAACCACCTTAAACATTCTTATACAGGTCTTTGTGTGGACACATACTTTAATTTTTCTTTTCTTCTTTTTTGTTGTTGTTAATCCTCACCTGAGGGTATTTTTTGCATTGCTTTTTCAGAGAGAGTGGAAGGGAGGGGGGAGGGGGAGAGAGCGCAAGAAACATCAATGTGAGAGAGATACACTGACTGGTTGCCTCCTACAGGGGCCCCAACCAGGGCCGGGGAGCAAACCACAACCCAGGTACATGCCCTTGACGAGAATCAAACCTGAGATTCTTTGGTGCCCAGGCTGACGCTCCAACCACTGACCCAAACCGGCCGGGGCTACTTTCATTTTTCTTGGATAAATACCTAGGAGTGTGATTTCTGGGTCATATGGTAAATGCATGTATAACATAAGAAAAGTGCCAACCTGAAATGTGTCAAATTCAGATGCTCCACATTTTCATATATATATAGGTACTTGATTTTGTCAGTTTTAAAATTTTTAGTTATTTTAAGAGATGTGTACTGGTATCTCATTGTCCCATAAATGGCAACTTCCTAATGACTAATCATGTTAAACAGCTTTATTTATTTGTAGAGAGAGAGAAAAGAAGAAAGAAAAGGGAAAGGAAAGGAAAGGAAAGGAAAGGAAAGGAAAAAGGAAAGGAAAAAGGAAAGGAAAGGAAAGGAAAGGAAAGGAAAGGAAAGGAAAGGAAAGGAAAGGAAAGGAAAGGAAAGGAAAGGAAAGGAAAGGAAAGGAAAGGAAAGGAAAGGAAAGGAAAGGAAAGGAAAGGAAAGGAAAGGAAAGGAAAGGAAAGGAAAGGAAAGGAAAGGAAAGGAAAGGAAAGGAAAGGAAAGGAAAGGAAAGGAAAGGAAAGGAAAGGAAAGGAAAGGAAAGGAAAGGAAAGGAAAGGAAAGGAAAGGAAAGGAAAGGAAAAGGAAAAGGAAAAGGAAAAGGAAAGGAAAAGAAATAAAGAAAGAAACACTGATGAGAGAGAGACACATCGATCTGTTGCCTCCCGCTGGAGATAGAACTGAAACCCAGGCACGTGTGTGGACTGGAACCCTCTACCTTTTGGTGCAAGGACAAAGCTCCAACCAACTAAGCCACACCTCAGAGCTTAAACAGCTTTTCATGTGCACATAGGCCACTTGTGTGTCTTCTTTGGAGAAATGTCTATTCAAATCCTTTGCCCATTTTAAACTGGGTTGCTTTTTTACATTCTAGATAGCAATCCTTTATCAGTTATATGATTTGCTATATTTTCTCACATTTTGTGGGTTGTCTTTTTACTTGATAGTGTTTTCAGAAGCACAAAAGTTTTTAATCTCCATGTACTCAATTTATTTTCCTTTTGTTGGTTGTACTTTAGGTGTTATATCTAAGAAACAACTGCCTAACCAAGGTCATGAAGATTTATGCCTATATTTTCTTCTTAGAGTTTTAAAGTTTTAGTTTTTACATTCTGAATTAATTTTGTGTATGATGTAAGGTAGGAGTCCAACTTCATTTTTCTGCTTTGGATATCCACTTGTTGAAAATACTATTCATTTCCCTTTCACATGTTTTGCAACTATTTTCTCCCAGTCTGGGGCTCACCTTTTAATTTTCTTAGTAGTGTCTCCTAAAAAGAAAAGGTTTTGAATTTTGATGAAGCCTAATCTATGTTTAAAAAACAACCACCTATGTGCATGTACGCACAACCCAAGGACATGGACAACGGTGGGGAGAGGGACTGGGGAGGGGGAAGGAACGGGGTGGAACGGGTCATTGGGGAGAAAAAGGGACATCTGTATTAAACAATAATAAAATTTAAAAAAAAACACAAAAAAACAACCACCACCACCGTGGTTTGTATTATTTGTGTTTCATCTAAGAAATGCTTGCCTAACCAAAGTCACAAATATTTCATATGTTTTCTTCTGAAAATATTATAGTTTTAGCTCTTACATTTAGGTCTATGATACATTTTGTGTTAAATTTTATATATGGTGTAAAGTTAGGCTGAATATTAAATTATCTTCTCCTCTTTGTTGAAAATCAATTGACTGTATATGTATGAATCTATTTCTGGACTCTATTCTGTTCTATTTATCTATGTGTTTATTCTTTAAATAATATTAATTATACTGTCTTGATATTGAAATCCAGTAATGTTAGTCTTCCAGCTATGCTCTTACTATTCAAACCTGTTTGGCTATCCCACCCTTCAACTTTCCATATGAATTTTAGAATTGCTGGTCACTTTACAGAAAAAGGTGCTACTTAAGGTTATGAGAATACATGGGCTCCATAGATCAATTAATTTGGGGGCACTTAACATTTTAATATTGAATTTTCCAATCCAGAACATTGAATATCTATTCTTTTTTTTTTAATCCTCATCAGAGGATATTTTTTCCATTGATTTTTTAAGAGAGAGTGAAGGGGAGGGTTGAGGAGGGGAGAGAGAGATACATCAATGTGAGACACATCAACTGGTTGCTTCCAGCCCACACTCCAACCAGGGCCAGGGATGGAGCCTGCAACCAAGGTATGGGCCCTTGACTGGGAATGGAACTCTTTGGCCTGCAGGCTGATGCTCTAACCGCTGAGCCAAACTGGCCAGGACTGAATATCTATTCTTTATTATTACTTTTTTCTTTTAATTTCTCTAAGTAATATTATGTAGTTTTCAGTACACGAGTCTTACACATATTTTGTCAAATTTATGACATTTTCATGTTTTTCTTCTATTGCAAATAGTGCTATATTTGTTATGATATCTATTTCAAATTGCTTGTTGCTAATATATAGAAATAGAATTGCTTTTTGTATTTTATCTTCTAACTTGCAATTGTGTTCAACTTAGTTCTTAAAGCTTTTTTGTAGAATCTTGAGGATTTTTTACTCAGAAAAGCATATTGTCTGAATAAATAAAATTTTACTTCTTCTGTTTTAATCTATATAATTTTCTTACTTTTTTTATCTAATTGCACTAAAACTCCTAGGACAATGTTGAATGAAAGTGGTGAGAAAAGACTGAATTTTTCCAATCTTAAAGAAAAAGCATTTAATCATACACAAATACAATGTGAACGATACATTTTTTTATAGATTCTCTTTATCAAAGTAAAGGAGTTTTCCTTCAAGTCCTAGGTGGCAGAGAGATATTTTTAAATCAAGAATAAATACTGGTCAGGCCAGAGTGGCTCAGCGGTTGAGCATCGACCTATGATCCAGGAGACTGAGGTTCAATTCCCAGTCAGGGGGCGTGCAGGAGGCAGCCTATCAATGACTCTCATCACTGACGTTTCTGTCTCTCTCCTTTCCTCTCTCTGAAATCAATAAAGATATATTAAAAAATAAATAAAAAGAAATACTGAATTTTATTAAATGCGTTTTCTATATCTACTGAGATGGTATTATGGATTTTATTTTATAGCATGTTAATATGGTAATTGATTTTTGAACCTTTAACTTTGCAATCCTGGTATAAACCCTCCTTAGTAACAACTGTTACTTGATGCTAGATATGATTTACTAAAATTTTGTTTTATTAGTCTCTGTACTTTTCTGCAATTTAAAAACTAGACTATCAGAAAGGGAAACTAAGAAAACAATCCCATTTACAATTGCATAAAAAATACCTAGGAATAAATTAAACCAATGAGGTAAAAGTCCTGTACTCAGGATATTAGAACACAGTAAAGAAAGAACCTGAAGAAGATACAAATAAGTGGAAGCATATACGTGCTCATGGGTAAGAATAATTAACATCATTAAAATGTCCATACTACCCAAAGCAATCTATAGATTCAATATAATTTCTATCATAATAAGTGGTGTTTTTCATAAACTAGAACAAATAACCCAAAAATTTATATGGAACCACAAAAGACCCCAATTAGCCACAGCAATCTTGAGAAAGAACAACAACGTTGGAGGTATCACAATACTTGAATCAAACTATACTACAAGGCTATAGTAATCGAAACAGCATAGTGCTGGCATAAAAACAGACACAGATTAATGGAACAGAATAGAGAGCCCAGAAATAAACCCATGCCCATATGACCAATTAATATTTCAGACAGGAGGCAAGAACATACGATGGGGTAAAGAAAGTCTATTCAATAAATGGTGTTGGGAAAACAGAACAGATACATACCAAAAAAATGAAACTAGACAACTTTCTTACACCATATACAAGAATAAACTCAAAATGGATTAAAGATGCAAATGTAAGACTTGAAACCACAACACTCCTAAAAGAAAATATAGGCAGTAAAATCCTGAGACATTTCTCATAGCTATATTTTTTCTGATATATCTCCTTGGGCAAGGGAAACAAACAAACAAACAAAAATTAAACAAATGGGACTACATCAAACTAAAAAGTTTTTGCACAGCAAAGGAAACCATCAACAAAACAAAAAGGCAACCTACTGAATGGGGGAAAATATCTGCCAATGATACATCTCATTGGGCATTAATATCCAAAATTTATAATGAACTCAGACAACTCAACACTAAAAAAACAATCCAATTAAAAAATGGGCAGAGAACCTGAACAGATACTTCTCCAAAGAGGACATAAAGATGGCCAACAGACTTATGAAAAGATCCTCAATGTCACTAATCGTCTGAGAAATGCAGATTAAAACCACAATGAGATATCATCTCACACCTGTCAGAATGGCTATCAACAATACAAATCTACAAACAACAAGTGTTGACAAGGATGTGAAGAAAAGAAAACCCTCCTGCACTGTTGGTGGGAATGCAGTCACTATGTAAAACAGTATGGAGAGTCCTCAAAAAATTAAAAATGAAACTGCCATATAACCCAGAGAGTCCACTTCTGGGTATATATCCGGAAAAAAAACCAAAAACACTAATTGGAAAGAATATATGCACCCTTATGTTCATTGCAGCTTTATTTACAATAGCCAAGATATATCAAGTGCTCATCAGTAGATGACTGGATAAAGAAGATGTGATACACATATACAGTGGAATGTTACTCACACATAAAAAAGAATGAAATCTTACCATTTGCAACAACATGGATGGACCTAGAGGACATTATACTAAGTGAAATAAGTCAGAGAAACACAAATACCATATGATTTCATGTATATATGGAAACTAAAGAACAAAATAAATGAATAAACAAAACTAAACAGACTCACAGACACAGAGAACAGACTGATGGTTATCAGAGGGGACTGGATGAAAAAGGTTAAGATTAAGAAGTACAAATATGTAGTTACAAAATAGTCATGGGGATGTAAAGTACAGCCTACGGAATACAGTCAATAATATTGTAATAACTATGTATGGTGCCAGGTGGGTGGTACTGGAAATATCAGTGTAATACTTTGGAAAGTATCTGATTATCTAACCACTATGCTTGTGTACCTGAAACTAATATAAAATAATATTCAATGTAAATTGCAATTTAAAAAATAAAATTTAATTATTTAATTAATAATTAAATTTTAAAAATTAATTATTTTGTTTAAAGAACAAAAAAAATAAAAGCAAAAGCCAGGCTATAAAATACACTGGTTTATCTGTTTATGTTAGCTTTATGTTTTCATTTTGTTTTACTTAATTCTTTTGTGATTACTGATGTTTCTACTTATAAAATGTAATATAAAGGCATACTTAATATTATGAATGAATGCTGCATAGCAAAAGGAGTAACAGATTAAGAAAATATGTGTTCCAATTCCTAATACTCTTAACTCTACAAAGTTACACATTCCCCTTTGTATTAATGAGCATTTATCCTTTGCCTCCCATCAAATAAGAAATGGTCATGTTTCTCCACCTTTTTAGTTATTTTGCTATATACTGTTAAGTAGGAAGGTAACCAAATGTAAACAATAATAAAAATTTCCTGCAATTTCAGTTAAGATGTGAGAAATCTAAAAAACATTCATATTTTAAAAGTCCCCATTCAGACTCTGGCACCATATTCCAAAATGAAATTAAGGTTGAATAAATATTTTTATAAAAAAAAAAACACAAAACAGAAAACTAAACCATAAAATTGATAAGTAAAATTCTGAGGCAAGATTTCCAAGTGTACAAATAATAAAAGAAACTACAACAAAGTAAAACCGTTTGACTACTGAGAAAAACAAATGTTTTCTAACCAAACATATGTAACCAAAATTGAAAGATAACACTAAAACCAACCCAGCCTAAATGTATCAATATGTATGGTTTAGGTAAAAGAAATAAAGATAAGGAGTAGGGAAAATTTTATGATCTAAATCTTACCATCAAGTTTTTGAAACAATTTTAATAAGTTTTTAATCAAAATTTTAAATGACAACATCTAATATAAAAACCCAAAACAATGTTTTTAGAAAAGAATATCTGTAAAATTTAAATAAAAGCCAGCTTTCATAAAGAAAATTCTCATATCTCAGGAGGGCTTTTCATAAGTAATCTATTCTTACCTACAGGTAATAAAATATAACAGCCAATTCATTTATACAAGGAAAATAGAGAATAAATATAACCTTACTGAAATTTAATGTGCATATATGTATATGCTTATTTTAATAGACTTATTTTTGCCATTTACTTTTCATTCCCTAATGTGCAAAATATTTTATAGATTTTAATAGGCACCCAAACTGACTAATAAAGTTTCTTTCCCATTTCACTCATTTTATGTACAAACTATTGATGAAATAACCAGAGTAGACAAAAAGGGGAAAAAAGGCTTGAATTATCTAAGTCAAGATTTCATTATATACAATCTGTGATTAACCTCCACAAAAATTACTTACATCTGCTTAAAAAGTTGTCAATATTTTTGTTTTTTCTTAAGGCAGGAAAATCCAAATCATATACCAAAGCATCCAATCCATCCTAAACAAATAAACAAACAAACAGTTAGTTTTCTGGATCACTCTATGAACACTTTCCTTTTTATGAATAAAGAACCAAGTATATCCCTTAATTTTTAATTAGCCCTCTCTCATACATCTTGCATTCACTTGACACCTTCTACAAAGTTACATGAGTACTGAGAGAAGAGAACATTTGTTTTTATTTTATATATAGGTTTTTCACATTCTAACTCTCTCAGACAGAGGAGCAGCAACATAACCACCAATTGGCGTAAGCTGACTCCAACTCAAGCCCTTTTCCCCTCATAAGGGCATGAAATTTTACTTTTCACTCCCCCTTACTACTGCATTTATCTTTACTTCAGACACTCATCAAAAACAAATGGCTATCTTTGTGACTACACATATTTGACAAGGTAGTAGAGCTAAATAGTAGTTCCTAAAATGTGAAGTTTAGTGTAAAATAAACTCAGCATTTAGATACACTTTTAATTATAAAAATATGTTGGGCTTTAATAAGGGTTCTTTTTCTTTCCTTGAAGCACTTTGTAGGGCAGCCATTAGTAAAGGACAAACATGGACATTTACTTTTACTTCTAAGTAAGTGCAGGGCAATGTGAAGGTGTAATGATCAGTTAAGTGGGAATGCGGCAAGAGGAACATTCAATAACCCAAGTAACTTCATTTTATTTAGCTGGGGATATCTAGTTTGCCCTAGCAGAGTCCACGAATAAAAACAGCAGCAGCAAAAGAAGACACACCTTCTGCAGATCCTGTACAGTCATGCTCATAAGAGGAGGATATACAGACATTATACTTTGTGTTAAGTCAAGGGTGTCAATCACCCAGTTATTTTAGAACACTTAAAATATTCCTCTAGGAAATAAAAAAGCAGAGTCAAAGCTTTAAAATATATCATTGCATGAACTGAAAACCAACCACAGAAAAGATGGCCAATAATACCAGTGTTGTTGACTGCTTAGAGATCAACCTACCCTATATTGCCTTTTCAAAATTCAGAGATTTGTGCAGATCTGAAGAAAAAGCTCCTCCACTAAAACAAGTTCATCTACCCTTGATACACATTTTTTAGAGTCTAATAAGCCATCTGAATATTTGTTAGTTCTTTTTACAGAAAAGAGATGAGAACCTTTAAATGAGAACTTGATTTATAGAAAGACCAGCTGATGTTTGGTCTGTTCTAAATGGAAAAACCAATAAATATCTGAATTCAGTGTTTTTTAAATATGAATATGTTTTTTAAATTTTTTTACTAGATTTTAAGTTAAGCCAGAAACCACAGTTAACATCTCATTTTCTTCCATAGCACCTTGAAAATAACCTGAATGAGTAGGCACAAAATGTATAATAAACCAATGATTCTTATGTTCAATAGCAAAGGCATTAAAATATTAAAGAAATAATAATTTTCTTAGACTAGACACTAAGTTTCAAAGCATCATGTCACTCCAAAAAATTATACAGACTACAGAAAAGTGCAAGTATAGTAGTCCTCCCTGCCTTATCTGTGGTTTCAGTTACCCATGGTCAACCTCAGTCCTAAAATATTAAGTGAAAAATTCCAAAATAGACAATTCATAAGTTTAAAGTGTGTGCCATTCTGAGTAGCATGATGAAATCTCACACCATCCTACTCCATCCTGCCAGGGACTTGAAGCATCCATTTGTCCAGAGTATCTACACTGTATATGCTACCACCGTTTAGTCTTGGTAACCATCTTGGTTATCAGATCACTGTTGGGGTATCACAATGCTTGTCAAGTAACTTTTATTTTACTTAAACATGCCAAAGAGAAGCCATAAAGTGTATGGATGTATAGGAAAAAAACCCTAGTATTTATAGGGTCCGGTACTATCCACAGTTTCAGGCACCCACTGGGGGTCTTGGAATATATTCCACGTGGATAAGGGGGACTACTGTACTATTAGCTACACAAGAACAATTTTAGGCCAAATTTTGATACCTTAATGTTGTCTGGGAAATGGAAGTAGATATAGCATGATAATCTCAATATATTATTATACTTTATAACTATTATTTTAAGAGCTCCTAGTAAACATCTACTTCCAAAGACACATTTCAGTTTTAAAAGGTTCAGAACATCTAAATTTATATTAGTTCAGATTATTTTCTAATATCAAATAAAACTTTAAACAGTGAGGGATATATTAAATTTTACTCACACAGCTCTCTTTGGTAAATATATTTAAAACTGCCTCCATTCTTATTCCAAATAAGATTTTAGAAAAATTACTAAATGTTAGACAGAAAAGAACCTCAAAATTTACCTTGTTTAATTCCTTCATTTTGTCCAAGGCAAATAACAATCAGAAATATTAACTGATTTGCCCAATGTCACACAGCTAGCTGGTAAGCTATGAAGAATCAAAATACTGACTCTTACTCTAGTAGTTATAGATATAACATGATCATGATAAAAACATAATTTTAAAAATCCTCAATCTCGCCTGGCCGGGCGTGGCTCAGTGGTTAAAGCGTCGACCTAGGATCCAGGCGATCGGGGTTCAATTCCCGGTCAGGGCACATGCCCGGGTTGTGGGCTGCGGCCGATCAATGACTCTTTCATCATTGATGTTTCTATCTCTCTCTCTCCCTCTCCCTTCCTCTCTCTGAAATCAATAAAGATATATTTTTAAAAAAAATAAAAAATAAAAATCCTCAATCTCTTAACAATGAAATTAGGAACTGAGAATAAACATGTATATTTAAACCAAATATGTATTGTTCAAAAATTAATAGAAAATCTAGTTATAGTTATAACTAGAAAGTATACTGGCTAGAACTCAAAATCCTGTTTTCTCTAATATACCACTGGCTCAAAATCCCAAATTTTCTCTAGTATACCACTACTCCCTCTTCTGCACCTTCCCTAAACTACCTATTAAAACTAACAGTTCTCCTTGTATTAGAATTATTTTTCACTTCAGTTTTCACAGCTAGATCTCAAGCGCCTTGAGTAAGCTAAACCCCAGAACAGAACAATATGTTTTACTCATAGCATAGTGGATACTGTTGGCTCTCCTATCCCAACAATTATTTCTACCTTCCTAATCTAACCCTGATTTTGTTTTGGCTCCCCACCTTCCTCTAAGAGACTATGAGCTTCCCAGGAGGGAAAAACCTGCCCCAGCTCCAGGAGGCGAGTTCTGATTAGTCTAATCCAAGGCAAGCATGGAGGCTCATTACTCTTGCCAGTGTTCAGCTTAAATACAGGAACATGGTAATAATCTGGTACATGAGACATGAGAGAAAACCTACAGAAAGGTTTCTGGAGAAAGTTTCTTCTCACTTGAAAAGATACATGTAAGATATAGCCCCTCCTTTCATGAGAAATTGTCATGTCTGTATGTGATACCTTAAAAACAGCAGCCATCTTGCAGCCTCAAGAGATGTTGGCAGAGGACAAAGCCAAACACGATGACAACAGAGCCAAAGGATGGAAGGAATCTGAGTCCCTGATGTTTGCTGAACCAATGAATTAACCTACTCTATAGCCACACTACCCAAGCTTTCTTAATACATTTTCCTTACAGCTTAACTCAATTCACATTAAATTTTCTATTTCTTATGTCTAAAAGCATCCAAACTGAAATACATAGTAAGAACTCAATATATGCCACTGCACTGAAATAGCATTAACCAATGCTAAGGACTTGTTGCAGTGAAAGGGCAAGAAAACTGTCCATTCAACAGTGAGGCCAGGGGCAAGATGGGGCTGATAAAAAGTGTCACTCTGGTAAATGTTTTCATATAATAGGACAGCACTATGGAGAAGAATGATTTTTGAGTCATCCTCAATAATAAAATGAATCTCATGGGCTCAAATACTTCAAACATGAAATAATAAAGCAAAAGCATTGTAAAGGGGAAAAAAGTGTATTTGTATGTTACTTGTTGGAAGGGTAAGTCACATAACCTTTCTGAGACTCAGTTTTTTCTTTTGTAAAATGAAAATAACCACCTACAACTCATAACAGATTTGTGAGAATTAAATGAGTGAAGTATGTGAAATGTTTGGTCCTTAACAGTCCCACTTTCCTCTCTTTCCTTTTTCTATGGCTGATATTTGAGAGTTCTGTAAGTCTCACTATTGATAGAAATGACGTAAAGAGAAAATAGATACTGTAGTGATGTTGTCATAAAAACTTAAGAGTAAATCTTAGGTCACGATGTTAAACCCTTCCCCACTGTAGTAATTCCATCTGTGACTTTTTTAAAAACATGGGGCATCTAACTTTTGTTTGACCACAGAATTTGATCATGCATTTGTTAATGGAAACTAGCTGCCTCCACTAACTGTGTATGGCCTCTAGGTGTTTCGACTTATAGTAGTATGAGATGGTATACGGCTTTTCAGTATCATTCATAACCAAAAATTATATGTCTTTTATCAGAGAAATAGAATGGACAAGAAGGCATTCTTCTGGCATAATCTAAAACATATAACAACAGTGGCTAAGGGGAGTCAAAGCACTGGGCTGGGGGGTTTCCACTGGCTTCCACTTTGATGCAGTGAAGAAACTACACAACACAAGGAATGTCTATATGCAGCCATAAGCTAGGGCAAGGAATTCTAACTTTTATTCAATACTCCCAGGTTCTGTAAAATAATGAAAAATGAGACTTCCCCACTTCCCAAAATCCATATTTTAATACCAGGATTCAGGACGTTAACAGAAAACATTCCTCTGAGAGCAAAAACAATTCACAAGGAATGAGAGCCAAAGCATGTAGTCCTACTACTTACTCCTTCACTTAATTTTATGATTTAGACATTAAGGAAAGCTACCTTCTACTTTCACAACATATCCATTATCTAGCTTAACCATCAATTTAAGATTTGTAGGGAAGAAGATATATAAGAGAGGAGCCAATCAATGTCAAAGAATACAATTAAATTATTTGCTACTCATAGTTTAACAATGAAAAATCAGTCAAAGCACTATATTCTGAAAGAAGCTAACCATGTTGGAGAAGTACTTTCACATAAACACACAAAGGTAGGTATAATTAATTGCAAGTATAACATTTTACAAGAATCTCTAAAGAATGAACATTTACATTTCACATTTCTTAAGAGGTGCTGGCATTAGGAGAGGGGAAAGCTCCAGTTGTGTTATCTCACAACAGAGCTTAAGCAAAAGAAAAAGCAGGAGCAATTATTCAACTGAACACTGCTGCAAACTTTAGTTCTCTGGATAGTTTTGAATTACAAAAATAAGAGTCCTGTGTAAAATATCACTTAGGATCAGATCCATTAGTAATAATACATTCCTTATAAGGTATGATAATATAATGGCACTAGGAAAGAAAAGTATACTGTACATTAAAAAAAAAATTTTTAAGTAAAATTTCAAAATCTAAATGGTTATGATTCTAAACATGGACATGTTTCTTGAGAAACTACCAAAAAAAATCCATTAAAACTACAGCAGTAAAACCAAGGCTTCCAAAGCCCAAACTACTTCTAAAATAGGCTGACCTTTGGTACTAAAAGACTTCTGTTAAACTCGATGACAGAAAATGTACCATTTAAAGAACATATTTTTGGCACATATAAATCTCTTTGCTAGGTAAAGAGATAAGAAATTTCTCAAGATTAAGCACTAATATGAAAATGAAAACAGAATTCCTTCAGGGAATTTGAACAAATTCTGATGTTAAACGCAATTAAAATCTATTTAACCAGTGTGACATTACTATATACATGCCAATGCTTCCTATGACTCATTTTCTCTACATGCACATATCTCTACAATGGCACTTCTGAATCAGTCTCCAAGTTATATAAGGCTATACTTAGGGACTGATTTGGAAGTACCATTGCAAGTTTTATTAAATATTTAGAATACTTAATTTTTTTGCACTATAATTGTCCTAAAGAACATCAACATGGTATGTAGTAATGTCAAATAGGCTGTGCGCACCCCACCCCACAGACTTTGCACCTGCTCTTTTCTCTAGCTGGAATGTGAACATTACTTATACTGAGACTGCCTCAATGTCACCTACTTTGTGCTACCTTCCGCAACACCCTGAGAAAATATTAATAATGACCTCTTATATGTTTCCTATTATAGGAATTATCATATTTAATTGTTATATTGTTTGTTTATAACTCTGCCTCCTCCTCTGTAGGAAAATGGATAGTAATAGTAACAGTAATAATAATAATAATAATAAATACTTCCAGTCTTTGGGAGTTCTTTGGTTATTAGGTAGAAAAAGTAAATAATACAGGATCCTAAGTGTTATAAGTAGATCTACACGAACAGAGAAAGGACAATTTAATCAACTGTGGTTTCATAAAGGAGATGAAATTTGGGCTGATCCTTAAAGAAAAGCTTTTAGAAAGAATACGAGGGAAGTGGGGCAAGCCAATCTACAGTCAAGAAATTCACTTCAAATGTAACAAGATGGGTAGGCTGAAAGTAAAAAGAAATGATATACCATACAAATAGATATCAAAAGAAAGTTGGACTGGGTACATTATGAAATAAAGTAGACTTTGGAGCAAAGAAAATGACTAGGGACAGAGTGGGAAATTACATAGTAAGTCAATCCACCAAGAAAGCAAAGCAATCTTAAAATGTATTTGTTCTATATAACAGAGCTGCAAAATATGTGAAGCAAAAATGAATAGACATGAAGAGAAATAAACAAATCCACAATTTTAGTTGGCAACCTCAACACTCCTCTCTCAACAATTGACAGAACTGGACAGAAAATCAGCAAGGAGAAGAACTCAAAGACACCAAGAACCAACAGGATCAAACTGACATTTAGGGAACATTCCACCCACAATAGTAAAATACATTCTTTATAAGTGCTCATGGAATATTTACTAAGATAGATCATATCCTATGTCTTACTTCAATCCTCAACAAATTTATAAGAAAATCCGAGTGTGCTGTCCAACCAAAAGATAATCAAACTAATATAAATAACAGAGAGTAATGTCCAAACACTTGGACACTAAATAAAATATTTCTAAATGATCCATGGTCAAAGAGAATGTCTCAAGAGAAATAAAAACACACAATGAATAAAAATAAAAATATAACATCAAAATTTGTGGCACACAGTTAAAGCAGTGCTGAAAGAAAAATGTATAGTACTAAATACTCAGAAAAGAGTAATGATTTTTTAATCAATAATCTAAGTTCATTTCTCAAAAAACTGTAAGAGCAAAATAAAATGAGAGCAAGCATAAGAAGCAATAAAGAAAAAAATCAAAGAATTAAACACAGAAAACAACAGTGGAAATTCAATGGAACAAAAAGCTGGTTCTTTGACAAGATCAATCAAGTTTATAACCCCCTAGCAAGCCTTACAAAGAAAAAAACACAAAATACCGATATTAAAAATGAAATAGGAGCTATTATACAGATTCTGCAGCTATACGAAGGGTAATGCGGGAATATTATGAACTCCACACATAAATTAGACAACTACAATGAGACAAACAATTCCTTAAAAAGCACAAACTAAAACTAGCCCAATGCAAATAAGATAATTTGAATAATATTATTAATTAATAATGTAAAGCCCACAGAAAAGTAAATCTCCAGGGCGACAGAGTTTCACTGGAGAATTCTACCAAATGCTTAAAAAATTAACATCAATTCCACACAGTCCCTTTTACACTTATTTCACACAGCCAATAGTACCTGGATACCAAAACCAGACAAAGTCAGTATAAAATAAGAAAAGTACAGACCCAATATCTTTCATGAATACAGATGCTAAAGTTCTTAAAATAGTCCTGGCCGTGTGGCTCAGTTGGTTGGGTGTCATCCCATGAAGCATAACCAATGAAGTTGCAAAAGTTCTTAAAGATTCCAAAGATCTATTCCAAAGATTCAAGACTTACTCAATATTCAAAAATCAACAAGCATTATTTACAACAGCAAGCCACAGAAGCAACCTAAGTGCCCATCAATGGATGAACAGATAAATAAAATGTGCTTTATATACATACAAGGGAGTATTATCAGGTCATAAAAAAAGGTGGGGTGGTCTTGCCATTTGAGACAACATGGATGGACCTTGAGTGCATTATGCTATATAAAACAAGTCAGAGGAAGAAAAATACTGTATGACCTCTTATATGTGGAATCTAAAATAAGTAAATGAAATAATTAATAAATTAATTTCAAAATCCAAAAAATAAAAAAAGGAAACTTGGAATATGAGGCAAGAAAGAAGAGCAACAGAAATTATAAATCTACGTTCTTCTCTTTTATTTAAAATGTTGAAAGCAAAAATTGTAACATTTTCTGATGGGGTTTTCAATGTATATAGCTGTAATACCTAAGACACTACCACATAAAGGGGAGGGTAAAGGGACCTATATGGTGGTAAGGTTTCCACATTCCATATGAAGTGGTAATATGATTCTAAGTAGACTGTAAAAAGTTAATTATGTATACTGAAATCCCTAGAACAGCAATCACTAAGAAAACTATACAAAACATAAAATCAAGAACACAATAGATAAATTAAAATGGAATACTAAAAAAATTATAAATAACCCAAAAGGAGCAAGAAAAAGAAAACAGGAATGAAAACAAAGGGAAGAAACACAAAACAAATAATAAAATGGGAGACTTAAATTCCAATTTATTAATAACTACATTAAATGTGAATAGTCTTAGCATACTGATTAAAAGACAAAAATAAAGCCATTACATGTTAATATAAACATTTTTATGAAAACTTTGTAATTGATAAGAATGGTATTATTATACACTTTTCCAAATCTCCATTGTCTCACTTAAGAGAAGACTGCTGAACTCTCAAAGCTATCAATCTATTGCAATACATTGCCTTGGTTGAGGTAAGAATATCTGACTTCACAGAGATACTTAGTTGCAAAAGGGATGAGTATATTAACAGCATTTTCAGATTAACTGTTGAAATTGTTTGCTACACCAAACTTCACAAGAGGCATTTCTTTTTTTAATCCTCACCTGAGGACATTTTTTCCATTGCTTTTCAGAGAGAGTGGGAGGGAGATCAAGAGAGAGAGAGAGAGAGAGAGAGAGAGAGAGAGAGAGAGAAACATTTGTGTGAGACATATTGATTAGTTGCCTCCTGCACATGCCCTGACCAGGGCCCAGGATCGAGCCTGCAACTGAGCTACGTGCCCTTTGCCGGAATCGAACCAGGGACCCTTCAGTCCACAAGCTGATGCTCTAACCACAGAGCCATACCAGCTAAGGCAAGGAGTTTCTTAAAAGTTGGTTGCAATATGGAATCTGAAACTGTATACATGAACTTTTTGCACCCCACTCTGCAATATTAAAATGTATTGGTCTATCTTGCACTTTGAGTGGATCTTTTACTCACGGATGTTCTTATTAACATCATGCATTGCGTCAGTTAGAAAATATGGCTCACTGCGTCGACCTAGGATCCAGGAGATCAGGGTTCGATTCCCAGTCAGGGCACATGCCCGGGTTGCGGGCTGCAGCCGATCAATGACTCTCTCATCAATGATGTTTCTATCTCTCTCTCTCCCTCTCCTTTCCTCTCCCTGAAGTCAATAAAGATATATTTTTAAAAAAAAAAAAAGAAAATATGGCTCACTGAATTATGAACTCTCCCAAATATTGATACATTTCACCATACAATATTGAAAAATCACACTTAATGTCACTATCAACCTCACAAGAAAAGTCTTCCAGCACTGGGAAGCTATCAAGGTCAGGCAGCTGATATAAGTGTTCCAAAATTCTAATTTTTACCTAAAAGCTCTAATTTTATCACTGGCCACATATATTATCAGCTGTTCCAACAGTCATACTTCAAAATATAGTCAACATAGGTCCTTCCCAACTACTACATAATACACATAAGTAAAGTCATATACATAGATATATCTTTCATATTCAAAGGCCATATTACTGATAGTAACAAATAAACATTCGGTTCTGTCGAGAAACCATTAATCCCTTTTCCAAATAAGTATTTTCTCCTTTTTTAAGGAATCCACCACCACAAACAAGACACAGAACACACCCAGCCGGCATGGCTCAGCAGTTGAGCATCGACCTAGGATCCAGGAGATTTCGGTTCGATTCCCGGCTAAGGCACATGCCAGGGTTGCAGGCTCGATTCCCAATGGGGATGTGCAGGAGGCAACCTATCAATGACTCTCTCATCATTGATGTTTCTATCTCTCTCTTCCTCTTCCTTCCTCTCTCTGAAATCAATATATATACATGTGTGTATACATATATTTATATATTATTATATACATATATAAAACTATATATATACATAGTTTTTAAAAAATTACAGAACACTTCAATCACCCTAAATGTTCCCTCATACCTCTCTGCAGTCAATCCTATATCCCATGCCCAGCCCCTGATAAATATTCAGTTCTGTTATACAACAGTAAACCATTCACCAAATACAGGGATATTAATTTTTTTTAACATTTTCCCAATCCTCCCATATTTTACTTTATACCAATTTAGTAAAATGTTACTACTGCCCACTGTTAAATTATGTACATGTCATTAATCATCACCACTGTAACTGTTCATTTTATTCTACTTCAGATCACCATACTTCAGAGCTTAGACTGCCTACCAACACTCACTTTCCAGATATGTCAACTCCAACAAAGATTTGTTTCGGCAGGCAGCTATTAGAACCTTGCAATACACTATAGGTTTGGTCAAAGAACTGGCTCCCACCTCTCATTCAGTCAAGTTCTAGACCACTGTTCCAACCCAATCAATAAACAATAAGATCTCTTCCCTACTACTTCAGATCTCATCTTCCCCCACTCTATTTTTTACCAATCCCCATACTTTTCATTCAATTTAAATATTTTTCAGTTAGTGAATTCTGTGTACAAAGCACTCTCCTAAGTGCTACGGATACACTTCTCTTTGTGGCATGTTGTCTACAACTTTGGTGCTCTTTCCACTGTATAGACCAAGGATCACAAAGTCTGCCATTTGCTGGCTATATGCTGTTGGGCAATTCATTTACCTTTTCTAAGGTTTAATTTCATTTACAAAATGAGGACAATACTTGCCTCAACCAACCCACAGTATTGGTGTAAAGATTAAATAAAATAATGAATTTGCAAAATCTAAAAACAATGGGTATTATTGGCTTCTTGGCACCTCATCCAAAATTCAGAGATATCGGCGGGGGGGACCCCACCTATATCTTTATATAGACTGCCTATAGTTTTAAAATGTCATCCCCCTAGAGTATATACACCTTAGATTTAAATAAATTATCAGTCTTACATATCTCTTAACATTATGTCAGTCATTCTTGGCTTTTGTCACAGAAACAAACAAAAGACATTTTCTAGTAATTCAACACCCAACAAATATTTATTGAAAACTTTAAATATGCTAGGCACTGCTCTAGGAACTATTGATACATCAGTGAACAAGGCAATCAGATACCTGCTCTTATGGAGCTTATTTGTTGAGCATGAAGATCTCAAAATATAATAGCTCAGAAGCCCAAGAGCTATTTATGTAATCAAGATGTGTTTCCATTTAGGGGGAAAAAATTAATCTCATAGAAACAGTAAATTTCCAATCCCTTATATGTTGTAAAAAAAACTCTGGCAATATAGTATTCTTTTATAGCCTGTTCACATTTAAACAATTTTATTGTAAGTTCCTAAGAAAATAGGTTCTTTCCTTTTGACAAGCAAAAGAAACAAGGTACTGGGGAGTTATTGTACAATAATGATTGAAGGTAACACTTTTTGGGGATTCTTTATCAGATTTGACCCCCTCTCCCCCAAATCAGATCAACCAAACAAAATAAAACAAATCTTCCTACGAAATACTCAGGGACAATAAATGTTCTTTATTATGTAAGCTAATTTAGGTTGGGTGTTCAGTCATTTACAACCAAAAGATTCCTAATTAATATAGGTAAAAAGAAGTAGAAATCTCTAGAGGCCTTTGGCCTTCAATTCACTAAATTCAGTGGCTACTCTGCAACTACTATTAGAAGGAATGCTACAATTACAAAACAAGCCCATTGTTTTTATTTAGATTATGATTATAATTCATTTAATTATAATAAATACTATAAAACTATATGAGAAAAGCTGTGTGACATTAATAACTTCTTCCTCTTCTACTTAAAAAGATAGTAGAAGCTACAGGTGATGGGGTTGAGTAAGGTAATACCAGATAAGCACAGGGCTTGACTGTAAGAGGAACCAAGGGGCAGCCATTTATCATTAGTTTACACTATTGTTTTTGTGAGGTTTCAAACCCTGCTTTATAGATTATCACATTTAATGCTCACCACCACCCTCTAAAGTAAATTATGAACTCCATTTTACAAATTGAAAAAACAGTTACTGAAGAGTTTAAGTGACTCATCAAAGGTCAAAGAAAAAAGGGAAGGGAGAAGGGACAGTATAATGAACACCTGCCTATATTATTGTCTGCCTTTCCTTATTGCACTCATTTTCCTGGGAACTGTGTCCTCATTCTCATAGTTGTCATGTGATCCTACCCTCCTTACAGTGGAGGGGTGGGCACCTGACCCAAGCTGAACCAATGACTCTTTCGCTCTAGAACTCTGGATTTGAGTCTCAAAGGTTTGAGGTCAGTGGCTGAAATTGGAGCTGTTAGATATAAGGTTCCAGTGCTCCAGGCAGCCATATTTTCACAAGTGACTAAAACCAGTCTACAAAGAGAATTACAACACAGAGAAAAAATGAGAATAAAGAGAGAGAGCCTTGCTTGCATTTGAGGCCCAAGTTCTAGTTCTTACTGAAGTTCAACTCAATCTTACTTTTTTAAAAAATATGTCTTTATTGATTTCAGAGAGAGGAAGGGAGAGGGAGAGATAGAAACATCAATGATGAGAGAGAGTCACTGATTGGCTACCTCCTGCACGCCCCCTGCTAGGGATCAAGCCCGAACCCCAGGCACGTGCCCTGACTGGGAATCTAGCCTCAATTTCCTGGATCATAGGTCGATGCTGAGCCATGCTGGCCAGGCTGAATCTTACTTTTAATGAGATCAGGTTTCCATGACTCTATAAATTCTTTTTGCCTAGGAAAATGCAAGTTGAATTCTATCATATATAACTGACAACTACTAACTATATAACTGACAAGTCCTAATTAATTCATAGGTAAAGAAAAGGGGAATGAGATTGGGGGTCAGGGGAGATAATCACTCACATCAAGTATTAACTGAACAATAATGTCCATAATTATGCTAAGCCCTGAAGGAATTCTCATTAGGGAGGTAGGACTAACACTACAGATAACTCATATAAGATAGCTATGATCAAGTTCTAAATTACATGAGACAGATGATAAATACTGTAGGAGTTCAGAAAAGACAACACAGTATAACATTGTTGTTACTTATATTAGACAACAAAGAGAAAACCATCAAGGAGAACATAGAGAATGATATGGCCTGGAACTGTGAGAGCAAAGTTAGGAAAGAACAGGCAACATGCTATAAAAAGCGAGAAACCCACCTGGAACAGACTATTTTGGAGAATGATAGGAATTAAGACTAAGAAAACAGGTTAAGCTAAGACCACATGATAAAAAAACACTAAAGTTAAGAAAGAGTATGGATTATACTGGCAAACTGCAAGGGTGTCCCACTAATTCAAGAATGTTGGATTGAAAATTTGGACTTGGGTAGGGCAGCAATAACAGAAAACAAAGATGAGATTCAAGAAATGTTTCAAATAAAAATCCCATTCTACTCTTCTCACACATTTCCAAGTATTATTTCTAACTACAGTAGAACTTCATCCAATCTATAATACAACAGTAAAGCAAGGAAAGGAGTAACTATTAACACCTGGATAACACTATGGTACTTGCATAAAAATTATTTCATTTAATCCTCATAATTAAAACCTATGAAGTATTTTCACTATTCTCATCTGGCAAATTAAATATATTCAAGCTCAAAAACATTAGATAACTTGTCCAAGATCACACAACTAAATAAAATGCTGGCCTATAAAATGGGAAATTGGATAATGATCCACTTAGCACACAAGTCCTCTCCCCAGGAAAAATTATAAAGATATATATAATGATGACAATGATTGATAGCTAACATTAAATAAATGCTGGGCCCAGTGGCTCAGTGGTTGAGCGTCGACCTAGGATCCAGGCGATCGGGGTTCGATTCCCGGTCAGGGCACATGCCCGGGTTGCGGGCTCGATCCCCAGTTGGGGCGTGCAAGAGGCGGCTGATCAATGACTCTAATCATTGATGTTTCTATCTCTCTCTCCCTCTCCTTTCCTCTCTGTGATCAATAAAGATATATTTTAAATAAATAAATAAATGCTGGGAACTATACAAAGCACATTACCTGCACAATCACATTTGCTATTCCTAACAGCCCTGAGTCTACGATTAATTTTATTTGAAGATGATGTGTTTGAGTCCTAAAAAAGTTAAGAAATTTGCCCAAAGTCACAAGGCTAATAAGTGGCTGACCTGGGCAGAATTAAAAATCATACACTTGGATTCCAGAGCCCATGCTCTTAACCACTATGCTATACTGTCTCCATGACTAGAAATTACTAGAAATAAGCAGAGGAAAGCAATTAGGATGAGATTAGTAAACACTTTAAGAGTGGATAATAATCATAAAAAACATTTTCTTCTACTTTTCAAGTAGTAGTAAAATTTAAGCAATCAATAAAAGAACAAATAGAAGATGTATATCTAAAAGAATTTTTTATAAGGTTAAGAATTTAAACTCATATCTAAAGATAAATGAATTTGAAAAGGGTTTCAATTAGTGAATTTTGGTTTTTTTCCCCTTTTTATTGAATGTATTGGGGTGACACTGGTTAACAAAATCATACAGGTTTCAGGTGCACAATTCTACAACACATCATCTGTACACTGTATTGTTTGCTCACCACTCCAAGTCAAGTCTCCATCCATCACCGTTTACCCCCCCCCATAGCCTCCTCCCCACACTATACCTCGCAATCACCACACTGTTGCCTGTGTCCATGAGTTTTTCTTTTTTCTCAATCCCTTCACCCACCTCCCAATGCCCCCCCCATCCCAACAGCTGTCAGCCTACTCTCTGTTTCTGAGTCTGTCACTTCAATTAGTGAATTTTGTGTTATATTCCTAAACCAAATCAAAGTTCAGAGAGTGGATATTATCTGTTCAAGGCATACAACTTTTCAATTACAATTTACAGAGTCAATTAGAGATTAGAATTCAGGGTTTCAGACATCTTCCCTCCCATGTTCAGTTTTTCTTTCACTATATCATACCCACATTCTTGGAAATCAAACATGTGCAATTCTGTTAGTGCTATTAGAACTAAGATTTTTCATGTAAAAGAAAAAATACAAGCTCAAAGTGATAATAAACAAAAATTGGAATTATCAGCATAAATCATTTTTCTTCTTTTCAAAAATAAATTTCATAGGTCTGTTCATTAAACAAGGACAAGAAGCAATTTCAACCCAGTAGCAATGAGTACTCCTAGCATCCAGATTGTGCAAGAGAATGACTGATTTCTAAGTCTGGGGCAAGAAATGTACAAGATGACCCTGGGCATCTTAGACCAAAAAAACAAGGAAGTACTACCAAAGATTATTAGGGTCATATACAAATAAGATGGGAGCCAATGTAGAAAGGTTCCCATTAGTCAAAGATGGGAAAAATCGAGCATCAGCAAGAATGACAAAAATTGACTGAAATACACTAAGTAATGTATTTTTAAATGGTTTCCATAATGATGTCAAAGAGAGAGAAATAAATAAATAATAAATAAATAAATGCTGGGGATATCTTGTTTGCTAACCCTTATGCACTATATCAATGTGTTCTTTGGCATACTAGCTTTTCAGGCAATGGGAAACTACAATAGGAGACTGTAGAGTGAGAGGCCAGTAAGGGCAAGGGATATACATTCCCCTGGTTTTCTTACTGCCAAGTCAACATGATTCTCTCTACTTAAAACCACAGCCCCTGCCAAACAGCTTTCTCCATAAAGCTACCCCCCAACTGTTCTCTTCCCTTGTCCCTTCAGGTCTAAAGGTGGTAGCAGCTGTCTGCCCCACTGTTACTAATCCCAGGTACTGCATTATCCCTGATTTCTTTAAATACTGTCTATATCTTTGTAAATAGTACCTTTCTTAAATTTCCCTCAAACTGTACCATGTCCATCATACTAAGGCTCCAAAATACCAGACTCTGAAACGTGGCGATTAAAGAGAAAGGTTAAAGCATTAATCCTATTATTTTATGAACTATTTTTCAGGGTAAGGGAACAATCCTACAGATAATGAGTGAAAGAAAGTTATTAAATTCTTAAGTTCGCGTAACTGAAGAACTACAGTTAATAAATGTGAAAGCAGTGATAGAATTAGAAAATCATTATTTTGCTATCCCTAAGGAAATAACTGATTCATCTATTTTAACGGGTTATAAATGGATGGAACCATCAGATGAAAGGATGATGAAGAATTTTTACAAAGGAAGTTATTATTGACTGTCACCACCTGAACACACTGACCAACCCTAGCATCACTAAGGGTGGGCCAGCCAGATACTATGTACCTCTTGATGTGATGCAAAAGAAAATGCAATCTATGAAACACTCTTGACTAAAAATTAGAAATTATTAAATCAAGCTTTAGGTCTAACTACCAATTAACAGGAAATTTGGAAGATAACGGAGCAAGTTAAATGATATCACAAAAAACAAAAAGAAAAATCCAGAATGTGAAACACTGTACAGTACCAATGACCTAGTTTTCTCAACAAAACAATGGGGAGTGGAGTGGGTAGAAGAACTAGAGGGAGAAGACTTAAAAGACCTAACAAACAAAAGCAACATATGGACTTTGTCTGGATCCAGATTCTAATAAAGCAACTGTAAAAAAAAAAAAAAAAAAAGTGTTTTAGACAATCAGAGAAATGAGTATAAACTAGGCATTAATGGTACCAAGGAGCTTTTAATTTTGTTAGACACAATAATGGCGATTGTGGTAAAATAAAATGTTCTGTTGTGTTTTTTCAAAGATGCTTACTGATACATGTAACGGTAAAATGACAATATCTAGGACTTACTTTTAAATATTTTGGGAAGAAAAATGGTGACTGATGAAGCAAGTATGACAAAATTTTGAAAATTGCAGAATCTGGGTAATAGGGATTCACTATGCTATTTTTCCCTACTTCAGTGTATATGTGAAATTTTTCACTTATAAAATTACCAAACAAAACAAAAATCCATGTTCTTTCCACTGTAACCAGTTTTCCAACTTGAGTGTGTCTATGAATTCACATCTTGTGCAGAATCTGAGGACTCATCTCCCAAAATTCTGATTTTGTTTGTGTGGGCATGGGCCCAGATTACATTTTTAGGAAGTCCTCAAGTGAATGTGATACAGACAATCTACACTCATATCTGAAAATTATATACTTACGCCACTTCACCACAAGTCTTTAAATATATCCCCAAACTTAAAGAAATGGCATGATCATATCCCTTACCTCCCCTTCAAGCATTACTCCACTCATATTTGTTCATAATTATCCTTCTCCAGAGACTATAAATTCCATGAAAGCAGAGCCCATATTTGTTTTTACTTACCATGGTGTCCCCAATACCTATCAGAGTTTATAGCACACAGTACATACCAAATGAATTTTTGTTGAATGAATAAATAACAGCAAAGAGGGGAAAAAAGTTAACTACAGTACACTATTTCAAAATTAATTCCAGGAAAAAAACCTAAGATAAGATTTCAATTTATTGCCAAAAGTCAATATAGGAAGTATGGAATAAAAAAAGACTATAAATAAAGTATGGGAATAACAACAAAATAATGAAAATAAATAAATATAGGAATAAAGAGGGAGCACAGGTTAGCCTACCTCTTAAAATATGACGTAAGTATAAGTTAGCCTCTCCCCTCTCTGAGACATCAAATTTTTGAACATTAATTTGAACATCTAACTTCCTATTAACTGTTTAGAAACTATAATGAAAATGTACTCTCACAATCCCAAACAAGGAAGGCAGGTATATTAGAGAAGTAAAATATATCTATACATTTTAAAGGATACACAAATGAGTAATTCAGTCACTACTTTCGCTGTTCAAAAAATACAAACTCCTAGAGTTACGAAGACAAGTCACAAACGCAAAAAAAGAATTAAGTGCCAAATATAATAATTAAAAATTAGTTTAGGATGAACTTCCAAGGTACAGAACTAGTTCCAAAAACAGCACTTAAAAAGATGGTTCCTATTCTTATATCTCTACTCCAACACCATTTAACTTTTTACTTTTATTTCTTAAATAATAAATCAATGACACAAATTCTAAAGTTTTTATGGAAGTATAATAAAGACTCACAGAATTTTTAGAGACACAATGGACATCAGCAACTCTATGGCCCAACTCCTCATTTTACAAATGGGGAAACAAGCCCAGATAAGAAAAAAGATTTACTTGAGTTAATAGCAAAACAAGGATACGTCAATGCTCTGAATTTCTAGTCCAGTGTTCTTTTCACTATATCATGCTAATAGCATATTTTTAAAAATAAATATTTTCCATTGTGAAATGCACTACTATCTGCTCATCTCCTTGTACATACATGTGTATAGTATTCATCAGCTACTCTCTGCACTTAAACTAAATGAATGTACCTCTTTTTTAGTGGGGATGGGAATGGGGAAGTGGAACTACTGGACCATCTTCACCACCAGAACTTAATATGTAGTATTTCCTAATATGTGGGGTTTTCTGTCATATATCATAATAGAATCTCTAGTTTTCACCATATATACACAATATCAAAACTTATAATCAGGAAATAAAACTAAACTGTAAAGTTATACAAAATGTAATCTAAAACTGAGAATTTACTCTTTGTTCATTATAAAATTTATATGTGGCTCCTTCTGGATTAAAAACATTTCTGACTCAAGAGATTAATGAATGGCCCAATTCATGTTTCAGCTGTTACTCTGAGCCACTTCTCTATACACCCACAGGGTACTTGTAGTGCAAGAGTCTATTTACAGAACACACACTGAAAGTATAAAAGACACACAGAAAGAGAGCAAGATAACAACTAAATTTCCACAAACCAGCTCCCAACTGTCTTTCTTATCAATCTAAACCCTTGGCACAAAGTAGGTATGTTATAAATCATGACTAAATGAATAAAGTCTCCAAAAGTGCCTCCCCATTCTACTGAATCCCATTCTAAATGTCTCCATTTTCAGTTACAATTGGTTTAGACACTTCAGTCAAGTACAGCTTGATTATGAATTTATGAGCATGGCTTGAGGTGCCAGGTAAATTATCAACTTCCAGACTAAGCATAATGACTTGCATATAACAGGAATACTATAAACATGACAAAAATAATAGTTACCAATTAACAAATACTTACTAAATGCCACATGCTGTGATTGCTTTGTCTATATTATTTAATCATTAAGACAGTCTAGTACTATTCCCCACTTTCCTGAGAATGAAACGAGCTTTGAGGGGTTAAAATACCTCACCAAAAATCATCTATTAAGTACACTGCAAAGTCTACATTTGAATCCAAGTTTAGACCCCACACAAAGATTTGCTGAACAAATCAATAGAGAAATTTGTTTTAAAAAACTTCTTGCAACGTATTAATATCAAAACAGTCTGGTCCAAACTAACCAGATATGCAACTGATACTGGTAACACCCATTAACTCATAAATTATGAACAATGGCAGGCAAATAGCTTTAAGGCCCAAAGATTTAATGGCTTCAGATCTTTTCATTCCACTACCAGTACTTTAACCCTAAATGTGATTAATTCAACTGGCAGGACATACAGAGAGATTATACAGCAATAATCTAGAATCTGGAATGCTAGCCAAACTCTGTTGAGATAATGCGATTTGTGGCTTAGGACTATGAAAAGTTAATGTTCAAAACAAAAATTTTCCAGTCGAGTGACAGGCAGAGTAGCAGTGATGATAACAACAGGTTAAGTGCATGGAAGAAAGCTCACTTTGAAACAGGAGGAATCTGAATGATAACATGACATCGAAGTAAGGATGCCTAGTAGGCAGTCAGATACTTAGGATTAAAAACCAAAGCATAGATATGACAGCAGTTGAAGCTGTAAGAATGAATAAACTCTCCAAGAGAGTGAAGAGAAAGAAAAATATTATAGGCCAATGACAGAGGCTAAGAGAAAAAGAAATCAGCATGAAAAGATGAAAAACACTGGGTCAAGCATCCAGGAAAAGAGAATTAAAGAAAAGCTCAAAAACTAACACCTGATACTTAGATTTGCCTTCTACATTCTAAAAAACTAACTAGCCCTGGCTGAGTAGCTCAACTAGTTACAGAGCGGCGTTCCCTTACACCAAGGTTGTGGGTTCGATCCTTGGTTAAGGCACATACAAGACTCAATCAATTAAGGCATAAATAAGTGAAACTACAAATTGATGTCTGTTTCTCTCTCTGAAATTCAATAAAAAATAAAATGTTTTAAAAAGCTAATAAAATATGGTAGCAACAAATAGGTACAAAGGACAGCAGTGTTAGAACTCAGTATGCATTGTTCAACTAATATTGGTTCCCTTCCCTCCTTTCTACCCACCCATTGCTACACCTCAACCAGCTAAACAAAAACCAGAAAAAAGGTCATACTCTTAACTAGCATCCTGCAGGAGTTTGTTAAACATCCTACAGGCAAGATAGCTGTATTTTTAAGAAATGTTAAACTTCAAGACAAATATATACCTAACCCTCCCACCTACTTATCTTTGTTCTTCCTTTTAATTTACAAATCATATACATTTCTTCCTCTGGAAAAATTAGACTTAATTAAACTCTACCCCTTACTGTTTTCAAAGGTACATACTCAAAACTATTGAGAAATTGTTAACAAGCCCCAGATAAAAATAATTCTAAGGTTAAAAAAAAAAAAAAAAAGGTTGCAAAACAGCTATTGATAATCACTATATAGCATGGACCACTAAGTAATAGAATCATTAGGATACTGAAAAGAATCTGACTTACAAAAAACTAAGGTCGAGCCATTTGGATGATCTAGGAAACAAGTAAAGAGTTACCATATTATCTTAGTATATGCAGACTATTTGAGCATTTTTATTTGCAATATGGAAAATGGACTTATCTAGTCCTTAGAATAATTATATGTGTTCAAGAAAAGGCTGGACAACCACTTACCAGTGCTCTTTCCAGCTACATTATAAGTACTATAATACTCATCATTAGTACCTCAACAAAAAATGCTATTTGGTGGGTAATGTTGTTTCAAAGACATTTGCCACAAACTCTTCTAATACTAAAAGGTTTAGGAACTTCCACTTCTGAAGAGTGGATCTAGATAGTCAAGGAAGTGGAAAATAAACATAATTTGAGATTACAAAAAAAACCCTAGAACTTGAGTGCTGCACATGGCACGTAATACATACTCATTAAGTATCAGTTAAGTAAATCAACAAAGGCCAAAATAATGAAGGCAATTAATTTAAAAAGGGTATTGTCCCTACAACAGACAAGATGTCCAAAATCCAGCGAGGAAAGAATAAGAACAGATTCACAGAAAAAGATGAAATTACCTGATAGGTCATTCTCAATCGTAGAATGAATGAATGACTTGATGGTAAACATAAAATATCACGCAAAGAAAATTCATGCTAGACACTACAAAACTGGAAAAAGGATTTTGTATCCAAAGAAAATTTTAATCTTTACAAGTTCAGATTAATAAGGTAATAAAATTGCAACAGCTGTCAATAAACAATTATAGAACTACACAAACAAAAAAAAAGGGCCAAGACTATAAGATTACAATGGGGGGGGGGGTGTCTGTTGACTATCTTCTTTTTTAAAATGTTCTTTTAGAAATCTTGGGCTCCAAGATACCTGGCCATTCTAACTCTGAAAAGCCTTGACTGCCTACTTCTTGACTCTTCCGTTTGTTCAACTTTCATCTTTTACCCTTTTATCATTATATCAGTTTCAACTTGCACCTCTGTACAAATGGCTTCCAAACTGTTACATTTAATTATGAGCTCAATTTCAAATTGCCAATAGTCTACAAGTCATTTCTTTGTGGTTGTCCCAGTTTCCACTCAAATAGAACAAATCTAAAATTGAATATATCTGTTGCCTATTCTTCCCAAGCTATTTCCAAAACTGGCTTTGCTGTTTTCACCCATGTTTTCATCAGTCTCACTATATAGCCCAGGCTCAAAATTTTTAGGATCATCTAACTAGTCTCTTTCTCTGGTTCCCACTTCTCTTCCCCAAGCCTGCCAATCAAATTCCATCAATGCCTCCTTCCCCATTCTAATGTCCCAATTTTGCACTTTAATTATTTCTGGACTATTACTTTTTTAAAAGCTCCGCAATCTCACCCCATTTCCAAGTCTCTTTCCATATAACCCATCCTGCTCACAACTACCGGATTCACTTTATTCATTCATCCTGGCATAGTTTTGTTTATAAATATTTAATTACCACAACATACTTAAGAAAATTTAAACTCCTTAGCCTAACAATCAAATCCTCCACACTCTAACCCCAATCTATCCTTCCAACTTTACTTCTGTTCACCTAAACATGTCATAACCAGTCATGTCTCTACCATATTCATGCTATCCTCCACTCCCCCTATGAAACCCTATCTATATCCTATCCATCCATCATAAAGCATACCCTGGCTCTCCCAACATTCTTCTTTTCAATATCCAAGAACATATATTACCTATACCAAGTATTTGAAATTTATCACATATTTTCTCAATCTGTGAAGTGTTTTGCTTTCTTTCTATGTATGTATGTGAGATTAGGTCTTGTTTTCCTAAATAGATTGTAGTTTCAAGGAAAGAGTCCAAAACTTAACGTTTTCTTGTAGCCTCCACATTTCAATAAATCTTTGAGGTTCCCACCAAATGAAGCTGTGCCAAGAGGCTAGAAAATAACTAAAATTTAAAAAGAAAAATAAAGCTAATATAACCTCCCTGCGTCATGGAATAAGGAGATCAAAAAGTAAAGTAAAATCAAACATACTATACGGAAATTAGATAAATATTAAAAGAACTAGACTTCTTTTAAGTTATAGAAATCCTTACTAGAAAGATGTGTTCTAATTCCTCCCACTTCTCCCATTCAATAAAGTATTTAAAATTGTGTTAAGGCATCAAACCTCCTTTCTGTTTCTCAATCTGAAGAGCATCCACAATGTGGATGAGACATTTCAAACATATAACTCACAAGACCTATTTCCATAATCAAGGATGCTTAAAGTAATTCTGAAAGCTTTGGGGAGAAAACTTACTAAAATGCATGTAACTTTTAAACAAACTACATGATTTTCCTGATTCAAGATGAAATTTTTATATGGCATTATTTCTCTGAATGGCATTATAGTACTTTGTTCACTTAATCTTAACACCATATATTGTGTATATCTAATACTAATTCTGAAGAGGCTGTAAATTACTATCCATATACATACTCCATGAAACTTTAGACAGTGTGTGGTTTTGTTTGGATTAAAATAGAATAATTATATAAATTTTTGACATTTAGTAAAGTAAAAGAAACTCACAAAAAGAGTTTGCAACTATTACTATTAGAAGAAACTGACAAATCTTAAAAATTCCAATCACTTAATTGTCTATGCTATCAACCACTGAAGGATTTTTAAAATAGGATTTGGGTCTTTCATATCATAAAATCTTCTTTATAATGTTTTAAAAGTGACATTGTTAAGCAAATGGCAGTTTTGATAAAACATCTGTGTGGTACTTTTGTTATCAACAATATTGTAAAAGACATTTATATTGTGATGACCTATCATCAGTTTCCTTGGGTTTTTACACGTAACAGTACAGCAAAAAGTTCCCTCACACTCAAGTCACCTATGACATTTTGACTCAAAAATCACTTCCTTGATATCTATTCTCCATTGTCACTTCCAAGTCTCCAAACTAATTTAGGAGCTTAAATACTAAATGAAAAGTGGTCTTCCCAATAATACTGTCAAACTGATCAGAAAGATTAATACTACTAAGATCGCCATTCAACAACCTATATACGTAGTAATAACTTTGACGTGGTAACTTTATATGATGCCTGCAATAGATGTTTATAAGTATCTTTTGTATAATGATGAACTGAGTCAGAGCTAAAAGTTCAGGGGATAGTTCTAGTTAGTAGTCAGTCAGTGCAATGATTAAAGAGTGCCACGGCATGAGATTTTAGTGGTTACTCCAGGATTCTTCGGGAAAAAGCACCAGATTTTGGTGTTTTCCAATATTATGCATAGCTGCAACTTTCTTTTGCAGATAACTAGACTGAAAGCAAGAGGAAGGCAAACACAACCCCACACAAGCAAAAGAGAACAGTGCTACTCACCAGCAAACAATCAGAATTCACTTCCGATTTGGGATCCCGCAGCAGGTTGTCGATTTTTTCAAACCGAGTCTCAAAACTGTCCCCAGTCGACATGTTGCTGCTACTGTGACAATACCCTCGGTACCAGCACCAGCGGCGGAAAGCAATTTCAACCAACTTCCTCCGTCGGTGGGTTCGCGGCCGCGGGGCGGAGGAGCCGGAACCTCAGGGTCACCAGGTGTGCCCAGTTCCCCCTCCTCCTTCCCCTCACTGAGGGGATCTCGGCTCTCCAGACCCCGGGCCCGGGGCAACTGCGACCCACAGCCGCTCGGACGCCCAAAGTCGCATCCCACCCGGCAGCCCCTCACGACAGCCGACAGTGCCGTCGCCACCAGTCTCGTCGCTCCCGCGAGGTGCTTCAGCCTAGCGGGCCCGAGCCGCCCTCTCCAAGGAGGGTTCCCCGTCCCGAGATGGGCGTGGGGGGGAGAGAAAGAGAAGCAGGGTGGAGACTCCTCTGGGCAGCAGGGGAGGGAAAAGAGGAAAGGCGAAAGCGAAGGGCGGGTGCGGAGCTGTGCCAGCTGCTACCGCCGCCGCTTGGGCCACGGGCCGGGCCCGCTCCGCTCTGAAGTGCTGTAGGCAGTCTAGCCCCGCATCCCCGGCTCCACTTGGCCCGATCCGATGCACCGATCTGTGTTCGCCGAGAGCTGGTCCTCGCGGGATAGCCTCACTTTCCCATTTTGTCCCGTCGCTGCTGGGGCGTCTGCCGCGGTGTCCGGCGGGGCAGGGCGAGGTCGGTGCCCGATGGAGACTTGGAAAGGCTGCAGAGCGGACGGTGAGGAAGAGGGCAGTCGGGTCCCAGCGGCTGCTGATGAGGGATCTTCTGGGAGGCGCTGTGGCCCGGGCTGGGGAAAGGGCAAGTGGCGACGGCGAATGCCTGAGGGGGTGGGACGAGGGGGGCCGTGAGGGACTAATATGTCCGCCTTCCTGTTTAAACAAACGGAGACCGCCGGCGCGGACTGCGCATGCGGGGCGCGGACGGACGCTCGGAAGGGGAACCGGCCGGGCCGCGCGCGCGCACGCATACCTGGGCGGGGCGGAAGGCGGGGCGCGCCCGGGGCGTCGCAGACGGACCCGGGAGGCTGGCAACAGAAAGAAGCCGCCTGGGTGCGGCAGACGGCGCGGCCCTTGCTTTGGCAGCTTTGAGGAGCCACGCAGGGCTCCCGAGCTGCGGCGGAGGTCGGGGCGGGGGCGGAACTCGCGCAGGCTCCGGTCGCGTTCTGGCAGCTGCCCCAGCTCTGCTTCCTCTGGGCTGCCGTCGTCGGGAGAATTCTGACAGGAAAGAAAGGGTGCTTGTTATTATTATTTTGGAGATAGGGCCTTTGGGGTCTTTTGTGCGCTTTTTGTTTTTTAAGGCTAGAAGCTTTTTCGCCGGCAGGCACCAGCATTTTTATCACCAGCGGGATTTGGTTTTCAATAGTATTTAGTCCTCGGCCATCCGCGACCCCCACCCACAGTGCCTAGCCCCCCTGCGATTCTATGGGAAAATGACCAAGCAAATCAGTGCTCAGCCCTCCTAAGCCGAGCGTTGGTGTCGGAGAAGCGTTAAAATATTGACCTCGGAAAATATAGCCAATGGAAGTCAAGCTCAATTTACTCTTTTTAAAAAGGGAAAGTAATCTCAGGAAAAAAATATTATTTTTAAGTTATTTCTACTAATTCTCCCACACCATTAACACTCCCTCTGTAGTTCTCTTCTTGATGTGTAGTCCCCCCTTTTCAATTTCAAAACGTTCAGTGAAACAAAATTGTGATTTTACCAAAGCTAATGTAAAACATCAAAATAATAGGCATTTCCTCCCTAATTCAGTTGCTTCATTGACCTGTGGTGTGAGGGTGAAAGACTTGTTACTTAATCTGCTGATAAAGTAATGTTCTTCGTTTCTTTCAGTAGGAAATCTACCTTAATTTATTTTTAATCAATCATAGTTTTTAGCTCTAGGTCAAATTAAGCATTGCTAGAAATAGAAAACTTGGATTTTTTACCTCACACTGGAAATGCTGCAGACGAACCAATTTTCTTTATAAAAAGCATTGGACAGCATGTGAATAATAGTCCAACAGCTTTCTGATGTGAGTCAGAAGTTAAGAAAATGTTACATTATTTGAAAAACGACTATTCTATTTCCATTTTATTATATACAAGAAATATTTAGATATAAAATCCACTGTATAAATCAAGATAGGAAGTAAGTTCACAAGAATTATTTCAAAGACAAACACTAGACAAAATTCAGGTATTTCATTAAATGCTTTTGCAGTGACTTTTCTTGGCTCCGGTATTTTAAGCCAGTCATGTGAATTAAATTTATTTTTAAGCATAGGGCTTAAAATAAATCTGGCAGTTGCCCTAAAATTTCCTAAACCCTGCTTGTCCTTTTCTATTACCATTTTTAGGTATTCTTAGGAATTTTGTTGTTTTGCAGAGACTGAACATGATGTTGCTTTCTATTTGGACATATATGATAAAGTTCAAGTAGTTAATATATGAGTGGCACTGATAAATGTAAGTGGGACTGAAACCAATCTGGCAAAGCTACTAGAAATATATGTGGGGGTCTATATATTTTATTTATCTATAAGGTTAATCTGATTATTGTAACCCCTACTAGTTGTCTTTTTTTTTTTTTAATATATCTGTATTGATTTCAGAGAGAGGAAGGGAGAGGGGAAGAGAGCAATAGAAACATCAATAATGAGAGAGTCATTGATCAGCTGCCTCCTGCACGCCCCCGACTGGGGATGGAGTCCATAACCCCGGCATGCGCCCTGACCGGAAATCGAACCCCGATCACCTGGATCCTAGGTTGATGCTCAATTGCTGAGCCACGCCTGGCCGGGCCACTAGTTGTCTTATACCATAAGATAGATGGACTCTGTATCAGTGTTTTATAATTTTTAAACAACGTCCTCAGCTGTAATAGGATAGAATCGTATGACATTAAAGTTCCTTCCGACTTTAAAATTCTATTGTCTAATTGTCACTAATTTCTTCAGAAGCATTATGGATATTGAGATTATCCTTAAAGTATATATTAAGATCCTAAGTCAATTGCAAAATACTGATATTATGTATAAATATAATAAAAATATAATATTATACATACTGAGTGCTTATGTGCTGGGCACTAATCCATGTACTTTATACATAGTATTTATTAAAACTTTAAAAGAACTCTGCTATGATTATACCTACATCATAGATGGGGAAACTGAAGTGCAGCAAGGTTGGATTTATTAGGTTAAAGGTTTTTTGTTCAAGGTTATGACAACCCAGATTGGAATGGAGGCAATATGATTCCAGAGTCCGCACTTGTAACTCCTGAGTATGCTAACACTATCCAATCCTAATACAATAAGAAGTATTTCATAATTGTACTATTTACATTAGCACAGATTTAAATGATTCCATGTAAAAGAGGGACTTATAAAATTTGCAGTGTGATCAGTATGATTACAGTCCCTAGGGAAAGATGTGAAATGATTTTAGCCTGGTTCGGAAAAAAAGGACCTTGACAATGTTCAGCAACAGTAGCTTGACTAGAGGTTCCCAAATACTAGGTCCAAGAATCAGTGGCAGTTATTGATGCTTTCCTTACCTGCACCAAAATGAGAAGAATAAAGACACAATACTATATGTTTTCATAAAGTAAGCAATTCTAATTCAGTCTGACATTCTCTTTATTACTTTTTTAAAAATTTAATGTACTTTCCTTTAAGAAACAAGAGTAACAGTAAATTATACAGTTTTTATTATTCTTACTACAAATTTAAAAATTACAAAGTTGACAACTATATGCAAATATATAAATTAAATTAGTCATACCTTAATTTTTCTGGTTTTTGGAATTAAAACATCTGGAAATGTTTGATTTAGATGAGATTCATTCTAGGACCTAATGAAGAGACTGCAGTGCTGAAAGAATTTGAATGAGGCAAATTTGGGAAAGATCATGTTAAAAATCAGAATGATTTGAGTGTGGACTTGTGTATAGGGAAAGACAATTAAGTTGAGCATTCCTTTGCTTTTGGTTATTTGGTAGGAAATAGAGTCAGTTTAATGTTCATGGAATTTTTTTCATAAACATTGATGTGGTAGCTAGCCTCCAAAGATGGCCCCCAATGAACCATGTCTCCCAGTATGCATGCCCTGTGGAATTCCTTCCACTGAATCTGGGCTGGGGCCTAATGACCTGCTTCAGCCAATAGAATGCAGCAAAATGGCACTTTGCCTGTGACAGGCCTAAACTTTGAGAGTTGGCCTGGCAACTAATAGTTCAGTGCTCTGGGAAGTCCAACTAAACTGAGATCATCCTGGTGTGAGGAAACCCAAGCTAAGTAACCACATGAAGAGATCACATGGATGACAACTGAGGAATCCAGCAGACCTTAAAAACAGAGACCCCAGATTTATGACCCAAGTTGTGGCATTCCAGCAGCCCCTGGCCATTTGAAACACCCCAGATGACACCATGTAGAGAAGAAACAAGCTAATTTCTCCAAGCACTGCCCACACAGCAAACTCGTGAACAAATAATAAAATTGTTTCTCCTTTGAGCCAGTAAGTTTTGGGGTAGTTGCTCAGCAATAGATAACCAAAGCAGTTGGATTTCATGAAAAGAATTATTGATAGATGATGATGATAGATAGATAGATGATTGATTGATAGATAGATAGATGATTGATTGATAGATAGATAGATAGATGATAGATAGATAGATAGATAGATAGATAGATAGATAGATAGATAGATAGATAGATAGATAGATAGATGATAGATAGATGATAGATAGATAGATAGATAATAGATGATAGATAGATAGATGATAGATGATGATAGATGATAGATTAGATAGATGATAGATTTATAGATGATTGATGATGATGATGATAGATGATGATAGATGATAGATGATGATGATAGATAGATAGATGATAGATAGATGATAGATAGATAGATAGATAGATAGATAGATAGATAGATAGATAGATAGATAGATAGATGGTAGATAGATATTGGGAGTACCTTTTATACTTTTTAATATTAACCACTATAGAAGAAAGCTGTCCATAATGGAGCATTTTAAAGGAATGAGAAATTAACTCATGTTTACTGTCTTTAACAGAATCTTTGTACAAAAGAAATGTCAATCTTTTTAAACAAATTAATAAATGCTTCCAGATTTCAAAATTATTATAAAGTTATCATATTCCCATATAAAAATAACTGTATTTTTATATTTTTCAATTTAATGCATACTGATGTCTCTTTTTCTAAAAACTACACCAAAAATTCAGGTACAAACTGTAAATTGCATGTCAATTATAATTCAGTGCCATATATTGCCTGTAATTTCAAAAATGCATACCACAAATGTGTTAAGAATGTGATGTGGCTAGGTTCCTATAGAAACTTTAGCTAATATTTCCAAGAAAGTATGATGCTTATTATTTTTAATATAACATTCCAAAAAGGCATTAAAATTTTTTTAATGTAGAACAATTTTACTTGATTTTGAACAACTTTAGTAAACAAAGTTGTGAAAATTTAGGTTTATATCTGGTTTAAGAAGTTGGTTTTATAAGATCAATATTTACCTAAAGTAATATATGTACTTATTTTTCTATATCCGAGAAGTAAATCAGGTAGAATATGTTCCTTTACATAGGAATGCCTCTTTTGAAGGACATTCAAGCTTGGGAGTCAGTGTATTCTGATATTTTTAGACTGCTACATACAGCCTCGGTGCCAGTCAGGGAGAATTGGGGATGTGGGCATCTATCAATATTACAGCAAAGAAAAGTGTAGGGAAAGCTGTGAGCACAGAGTACCCTTAAGGACTTCTCCTGACTCAGCCTGGAATGCCTTCCTCTAACATCTGTTTTTTATTTCTTAGAAGCTGCTGTTCCATTCAATTGCAAAAATACTTGCATTGACCCTAAAAACAAAATAGAGAAACAGATTTCTGTAAAACAACTTCCCTGCTCTATGCCATTGTCATCTTGGGAACCCTACTGCTACCACACTAACATATCCAAGCATGCAAATGACTGATATTACAATTTAGTCCAAGGGTAGGGACTGTTATATTTGTGACCCCACATGAAATAGTGGGTGTATGACTACAGTAACAGAGGGAAGCACAGATCAAGGACATAATAACAGATACACATTCACATAGTTGGTCACATACTTTCTTGTTTTTGCAACAGCCTCCTATCCAAGTTTTCCCCTCCTACCCAGCACCACTCTACTGAGTCTCAAGGCTAAGTGTGGTTTCTGACCATTGCTTTTTAGGTTTTCACACCTTCCTCTTTAGGGCCCTTAAACTGGTGAATTGCCTTTTTTGGCAATGACTGTTTCACCCAATATCTACTTCTCTTTTTTTAATTCATTACGAATTTATCGCTCATTTCAGTCCCAACTTTAAGACTTCCACACCAAACACCTGGAAACAGAAAAATATCTGTCTCTGACATTTCACCATTTCCCCCTCATTTTCATCATTCAAACACCTCCTTAAATATATCATCTTCCCTAAAATCTCTGTAACTGGAAGAGAGGCACTGATTCTGTTACCAGACTCAGGGATTCGCTGCTTGGGGTGCTCTGTTCAAGAATGAGATGTGGTTGTTTCAAAGTAGTTTTATTTACTTACAGCAAGTAAAGGAGATGGGGATTTCATATCCAAAACTCTTCCTCCCCAAAAGGAGGCTTAGCCATTGCTTATATATACTATTTGGTCAATTACATATGATTTCGGTTGACTAGACTTATTGAATTGGGTTCCTGTCAAGCTCATCCTGGTTACAGCTGGTCTGCAAAATATTGTGATACATTTTAATATTTAGCAAGAATAGCATTCAGTAAGAATGGCCCAGACCTTGAGACCCTTGTCCTATCTAACAGTTCCCCTGAGATGTTTCACTCCTCATTCTTGAGGGAGTAAGGATAAGGGTCACACTTATATAACTGCTTCCTGCTGAACATGGACAGAGCACATCTTTCAGTGACAGGAATGAAATTCTCTGGCTGCCTGACTTATGAAAGTCTTGGGGTCCCCTAGGTTCTGGGATTCATGAGAACAGGAGTACATAAAGAGAACACTACTCTAACAGGAGACATGTGCCATAAGAGGTAAGGCAGAAGCACCACAACCACCACCACCACCATGGTGGCAGGATACACTCCGGGGAAATGCAAACTCTGTGTGTGTGTGTGTGTGTGTGTGTGTGTGTGTGTGTGTGTGTGTGTGTCCGTGTGTGTAATATAAATTCTGCATGTGTGTGTACACCCATGCACACACACATAGGATGAAGGTAAGGCCAAACGTGAGGCCACGCTGTTGAGGCCCACACAGCACAAGGCCCTCTATGATCAGAAATCTTGTTCTACATCATCCCCTAGTTAGCCAGCTACATAGCTGCACTTCAGAGACTAAAGCCCTTCTGAAAATCAGGAGAAAGGAGAAAGCACCACTAACTCACAACCTGTTTGTGCCCCAAGCCCACTACCCAGTAGGAACTGGGACGAGCCTTGAGATGAGCAGATCACCTGAGGTCTACATAACCCACAGTTTCCATCTTTCACAGGCTGTGGCTCATCCACCCCTTGTCCCTAGTTTGGAAACAACAGGAGCTCAAGACTGAAAGCGAAGACAGGAAACAGCTGCGGACACAGGTTGTGATGAAACAGGAGAGAAAAGTAAGGAGTCAGCATTGCCATGAGGGGCTGTTCAGACAAGGCACCTCCCAGCCTCACCTCTTCTCTCGACACAGATGCCCACACTAGCCTGGAGTCACCTCCTACTGCAATTACAGACCCTGGCTCCTCCAGCCCTCCGGCTTCTGGACTCCTAGAGAAGATGGGCTGAGAAGGCCTCCCCAACGCTTGCTCCCATGTCCTAGACATGTGAGACCGTGAGAGGCAGAGGGCAGGCCCAGGCTACCTGGTTTAACAGCTTGGCTCGCATGCCACAATTCAGACCCAATCTACTAAAAAGAAGGTTCTGGGTGGTATGGACTCTCTGCACCTATCTCCCTCCAGTTCACACCTTAGCAATGTTCTATATCTAAACCTAAAACACTGGGTTTCTCCACAGAAGGGCAAGTGCCCAGGTCATCCCATTTCACTGCCAGTCAGCAGATTCCTAAAACCATCGGAGCCTGTGCCCAGGCTGAGTGGGGCCCACTCCCCCAAGGAGGGGACATAGCTTAGAAGCACTTTGTCCTGCCTGTGGATGTAGAGAGCAAGCTCTCTCACCTTGACCTGATACCCCTCCCAGCTATCCCATAGCTTTGGAGGAGAGAGGGGAAACTTGTCCTACGTAACAATCCCTCATACCCACCCATCAACATATAAATATTACCCATATGCACTCTACATATTCTTTGTTAATAACCATGACACTTCATGCACTTTATTCCTTTTTGTCTGCAGTGTACTCTGCTAGTTGAATTTACGCATCTGTTTCTGTTCTTGTCATTGCTGCTTCATACATGCCCTAATACATAGGCTAGGACTTTGAAAGCAACAATTATATTTTTCTTTTCACTATAAAAATAGTACATGCTTATTTTTTTTTAATTTTAGAAAATAAGGAAAAGTAAGACAGAGACCAAAAATCACCCACATTCCCACCACTCACTATTGAAAAACTCCAACTTTTAAAAAAAAATTTCCCCTGCAAAGAATTGTTTTACATGCTGTGTATACAGTTCTTGTATACTGTTTTTCAGCTTACCTAATCACATAAGCATTTTTTCTTAAGCATAAGTTTTAATACCTGCATAATATTTTATTCCAGCTGTTTACCATAGTTTATTTAATCATTGCTCTGTTCATTCTATAAATAGTTATTTTTTTTTGCGTGTTAAAAAGAACCTTTACTACTTTTATTATAGCCTCTTATGTTCTCATGCTTTCTTGCCAGATGCCTTGGGAGCAGGTGCTTTCTGGGCTAGAGCTTTCGGACCCTTTTGAGCTTTTGGAGGTGCTGCCTTCTGGCCTGCAGGTTTCTGGGCAGGAACTTTCTGGGCTGAAGCCTTCTTGCCTGCTGAGGTCACCTTTTTTGCTGGAACCTTTGCAGCAGCAAGTGATTTTTTGGGAGAAGCTTTCAGGAGAGCTGCTTTTTGAAACTTCCTAACTTCAAGCTTGATAACTCGGTTCCTCATTTTCTTTGCCTTCATGACTTTGTAACGATCAAAATCTGTAATGTTGGCTTTCTTTTCTCTGGCTTCAATCTTCTTGGCCCATCTCATGGCTGACCATTTTGTATTGATATCTGCCAGGCTTGTCGAACATACTTCTGGCAGGCACTGTGTGGGAACTTGAGGATGAAGCCAGTGAGCTGCATGCATTTGAAAGGCATGGCATGTCTCCTTACTTGAGTGCAAGGCCCATCAACCAAAGCCCTGTTCTAATCGATAACATCTACGATCGTGACCAGCTTCCCTGCATGAGGCCCAAAGGAGACGTGGGCCACCGGTCACCCTCCACAAAACCACCATGTTGGCGGTGCTCAGCGAGAAGGAAGCTACTATAAACATTTTTATGCATAAGATTTTTTCCTAATTGAGAATTATTTCCTTAGAAATGATTCTCAGAAGTAGGTCAAAGCATTTTAAATGCTTTTGATATCTCTTGCCTAATTGTTTTTCAAAATAGCAATGCAAGTTTACATTTCCACTATGAATTTTTATTTATTGATTTCGGAGAGAGGAAGGGAAAGGGAGAGAGGGACAGAAACATCAGTGATGAGAGAGGGTCATTGATCAGCTGCCTCCTGCACGTCCCCAGTGAGCCCACAACCCAGGCATGTGCCCTGACCAGGAATCAAACCACTATCTCCTGGACCATAGGTCAATGCTCAACCACTGAGCCACGCTGGCCAGGCCCGCTATGTATGTTTATGTCCCTTTTTATCATCTTCTCCCCAGCACTGGATGTATCATTATTAACATCTTAGCTCGTTGTTGTAGTAATGTGCATATCTTTGATTACTATGAGGCTGAATATTTTACTATATGTTTGTTGACTAATTGCTTTTCCTTTTCTATGAATTAATTTATGATCTGTGCCTATTCATCAACTGATCTTAGAATTTTTCTTACTGAATTATAAGAACAAATATATAAATACATATGCCTATATATGTATGTATATATGTATGTGTTAAAGACACTAACCTTTATTAATTGAAAAAATTTACCATTTTTCTATATTTAAAAATTTTGAGTGTATTTTTGACAAACTGTTAATTTTTAAAATTCTGTCAAACCTGTGACTTTTAAAAGAATTTCTTTGACTATTTTTAGTTAAAAAGTCTTTCTACCACCTGGCTCGTGTGGCTCAGTGGTTGAGCATCTACCCAGGAACCAAGAGGTCAAGGTTCAATTCCCAGTAGGGGCACATGCCTGAGTTTCAGGCTCAGTCCCCAGTAGGGGGTATGCAGGAGGCAGCCAATCGATGTTTCTCTCTCATTGATGTTTCTATCTCGCTATCCCTCTCCCTTCCTCTCTCTCTAAAAATCAATAAAAACCTTTTTTTTAAAAGTTCTTCCTCCTTCAAAAAGTTTTATATATTTTTTAAAATGTTGTTCCCTCTCCCACCTTCCACCATGGCTTGGATTTCTTTTTTCTTTTTTTAAAAGGCCATTTAAATGTATTTTGGTATATTGAATAGGTGAGAATCTAATTTTATTTTTTCAAATTGCTAAACAATTTTATCAGCACCATTTATTAAATAAACGTGTCTTTCCTTATTGATTATGCTACTTTCAGTATCATATATTAATTGTAATACATAATTGTGTTTATTTCTGAACTATTGTATTTAATTGTAAATATATTTATTCTACTAGCATAATAATATAACTATAGCTATATGGTATGATTTAAGACCAGAAAGGCTATTCTTCCTTTGTTAGTTTTCTCGTAAAATAAGTTCCTAAGCTACTTTAACCAGTTGTTCTTACATATGATTTTTTAAAATACGTTTTTCTTTTATTGACTTCAGAGAGAGGAAGGGAGAAGGAAAGAGAGATAGAAACATCAATGATGAGAGAGAGTCATTGATTGGCTGCCTCCTGCACTCCCCCTGCTGGGGATCAAGCCAGAAACCCAGGCACGTGACTGACCAGGAATCGAACCTCAATCGCCTGGATCATAGGTCAGTGCTCAACTGCTGAGCCACGCTGGCCAGGCTTACATATGATTTTTTGGAATAACTTCTCAAGAACCTTTCCACTCTGCTCCATTCCACTGACATTTAAACTGAAAATATTTTAAATTTATAACTTAATTTGGAAAGAAAATCTTTACGATATTCCATCTTCCCAATTAAAAAATAGTAACTTTTACTCAAAATTTAAAAATACATATTTGAAAATGTTTTATAGATTTTATCACATGGGCCAACACATATCTCACTGTGACTGTTTCTGGGTATTCTAAAACTTTGGTTGCTGTCCTTAATAGGAAATTTATTTCATGATTACTGATAGAAAGGAGTATTGTTGATTATGATATATTTATCATCTTTTGCCCAGCCATTTTACTGAACTGCTATTTGTGTTTCTATGAACGACTTATTTCACTTAGCATAACACCCTCTAGGCCCATCCATATTGCTGCAAATGGTAAGATTTCATTCTTTTTATGGCTGAGTAATATTCCAGTGTGTGTGTGTATCACCATTTTTATCCACTCATCTATTGATGGGCACTTGGGTGGCTTCCACAGCTTGGATATTGTAAATAATGTTACAATAAACATAAGGGTGCATATATTCTTTTGAATTAGTGTTTGGGGTTTCTTCAGACATTTACCCAGAAGTGGAATCACAGGGTTATAAGGCAGTCCCATTTTTAATTTTTTGAGGAAACTCTGTGTGTTTAATTTCTATATTTGCTTCCAGTTTTTATAGAGAATTTGTTTTCTTAAATTTTAATTTTTACTTATTTTTGAGTGGTCTAAAGTAAAATCTTAAATACTTTTAAGATTAGGAATACTTACGTGAGATCTAGCTTATCTCTAAGAATGTCTGTTGTCCTCACACATCAATGACAGCATGGATAGATATAGTTTTTTTGATTCACAAATTTTGCCCTAAAAATGTATTGGATTTACTCCATTATTTTTTTAGACTTGGTGCTACTGGGGAAAAGTAAAAGACCAACCTGTGTTTTGTTACTGTATAGGCAACATTTTCTTGTGTAGCTCATGTAGAATTTTTTTGAATATTTCTGAAATTCAACTTCACTGGGATAACCCTTCTGGTGGATCTCTTGTCATATATATTTTTTATTTTATTATTTAATTTTTTTCCTGAAAAAGGGTACTCTTTAAAAGACTCAGGTATTTTTTACCTCAGGACAATTTTCTTGTATTATATTAAATTATTGTCTATGCCCCATTTATCTCATTTTCTTCTTTTAGAGCAGCTGTCTTCAATACTTAGGATCTCATCTTTGTCCTTTGATGTGTATTTTCCTTTGTTCTTTTCTTCTACATCTTGGGAAAGCTTCTCAAATGTGTCTTCTGAAACACCGATCTGATTTGCTTTCTTTCTTTTTTTTTTTTTTGGAATGAGAAGTCGGCTATATCCTGCCTCCAGAATGGATTTTATTTCAGTTACTGCATTTAAATTTTTGGTTTCCTTGAAGAATTTCCTAGCCTGTTTTTAAGTTCTTTGGAGATTATTTTCCTTGTCTTATACTGCAGAAATTTATTCCACAGGTCCCACCTTCTCTCCCCTCCCCCATTTCCTCAACTTTGGGTTGAGAGAAAAATATCTAGGCCCAGCATTTGAAAACAGATAAGGTTCAGAGTTTTGCTCTTTAGTTCCCTCACCATGTAACTTAGGTACTAATGAACTCTCACTCTTTAATATTGTGTGATTTGATATGCACAGACCTTATTCCAGTTTTTATTGCTTAACAGGTATTTATCTTGTATAGTTCCTTTGAAATGAAATATAACTTCCTACTTCTCTATTTAAAAGAAGATATTTAAACCTATAGGATTTAACTGCATTTACTTGTCTTTAATGACATTGAGTGGTACATGACAACCCCTCCCCTGACTTTTAACTTACTTTGTATAACCAGGTGTTAAAAGACACCCAAGGAAGTGTCTCTTCCCCTACTAGCTTTATATCTTAAATGTTAAGTACTTGCCATTCTCAGGAGCCTCATTAAAGGCAAATATTATCCAAAGGGGTAAAACAGGTCACTATCATCTTGGTTTGAAAACTTTTGATGACTGCTAATGTTACATTTTCCAGTATTCTGACAAGCATTTTAAATTAGGGTAGCAGAAACATTTTTACTGCTCTGAAACTTCCCTGGGGCCTCAGGCAATCCCTAAAAAGTCTTCAGTATTTCCTATCTAAAGTATCTCGGCTATTTTACAAGCATCAGAGAACAGTTGGAAAGCACTATCACATATGGTTATTGCTGATCAATCCCAGGCTCCTAATTGTAAACTGGTGGCTTTCTATGATTTTTTTCATCAATGTAAATCTTAATTGTTAAGAGGTCATACGATACAATCCAATAGGAAAAGCAAAAGTGGGCTGCTCTAAGGAAGGGAATAGCACAGAGAGTCCAGCCACTTTCCAGTACATTTGGCCCAGAAAGGGGTCTATGGACTGCTTAGAGCTTGGAGTAGCATAATTTCTAAATCACTATCCTAGAAATCAATAAAGGTTATTTGTCCAAGGTTGAAGAAGAGTATGAGAAAGGGCATGGAGATATCTCAGCATAACTAGAATGTTTGAGTTCAGACTTCAGGCAGTTATTTTAAGGATACACTTGATTGTTATTTTCTATACTTAGCGCTCTAACCCAGTCCTACCCTAGGCAACTACTGAGGGAGTTCCATTAGACTGTGTGATCTCTAAGACCTCTGTCTTCCATTATGTTAATTTTTCATATCTTTACAAACATCCTTAGAAAATTTTCTTTATATCAAATATTAAGATATGGCTTCCAATGGTGATCAAGATAGAGTATATCCACTATGGCCTATCTCTCCTGATTACAACTAAACTCGCTGGGCAAAATACACAAAAACAATTACCTGAGGACTGTTAAAAGTAAGTAAAATCAGGTCAATTGTGGACTGGAGGCAAAACTTAAAGAAGCAACACATTTGAGAATGAGTTTTCTATTATTTCCCTTCTTTTCTCCTATGACTTTACCGCAAGAGCAGGCCCAAAGTGCACAACTACTCAGCAGTAGTTATACAGGCAGTTAAAAATCTAAAAGAAACCTCATATTTTGCACAGAAAAACTGAGAAATAGGTACTTCGCAGGGCAGAGAGTATAGTAGGAGGAATCCTGGAGACAAGTGAGCTGGAGAAGATGTCTCAATACTGTGTAAGAAACTAGACAAGTCCCAGTTTACCCTTGAGCTTCATATGCATGGGAGAAACCAAATCAGCATAGCAAAAGTTTTGAGACTTGAACTAAGTATTAAACCACCAACCAAGTCTGAGACCAACCTGTTAGAGATATATCTGTTGAACAGACACAAAGTAGCATCAATAGGGTTTAAAAACTGAACTGAGCCCGGCCAGTGTGGCTCAGCGGTTGAGAGTCAACCTATGATCCAGGAGATCAGGGTTTGATTCCCAGTCAGAGCACATGCCCAGGATGCAGGCTCCATTCCCAGTGGGGGAGTGAGAGAGGCAGCCTATCAGGAGCTCTCTCTCATCATTAATCTTTCTCTCTCTCTCTCCCTCTCCCTTCTTTCTCTGAAATTAATAAAAATATATTTTTTAAAAAAACAACTGAGATTGAAACCACTGCATACGGAAAGTAATTTTTTGTTTTGTTTTAACAATCTGTTTATTATTTATTTATTCCTCCATTGAACCACCCCCCACACTGAGGAGGTTATTTGAAGTGGGGTTATAAGCTGGACCCTGGAGTCCAAAATCTGAAGTGCCTTCCTCACTCATTTTGTGGCTTAGGTTAGGGCATAGTCCAGGCTGAATTAGTGTCTCCTTTTGGATACTGCACAATGGGGACCTAGGCACACTCATAAAGGTGGCCATAGCCAGGAGGGTTGATTGGCAGGCTAGAAGACAAATTCTCCCAATAAAGGCATTTTTATCTCAATAGGGAGCTGGGAGTTGGCTGGAAATGTTATAGGGGTGGGAGGAGTTAATTCAAAGGAGGTTACAGAGAGAAATGAAGGGAATTCGCTATAGCAGGCCATCTTCAGAGTCAGTAGAGGTTGCTGTATGTCTTTACCGCCTCAAGGGGAAAGAGATAAAGGCATCATAGCCAAAGAGGCATATAGCGAATATGCCCAGTGCCCCTTCGGTGATTTGGGGGCGGTTTCTTTTCTCAGCAATGGCAGGAATGGAGGAGATCAGGTAGAGGATCGCTGCTGCCAAGGTTCGGAAGAAATCACACCAGGGCCAGCTGATGAATTGTATCTTGGTATGCAGGCCAAATGAGTAGATGACAAAGAAGAAAACAGCAAGGGACAACTCAGCCCCCGACAAGGAGTGGTATTGTAGTTCTGAATCACGGAAGTAGATCAGAATCACTGAGCAGAATATAATCTCAGCAAGCAGGAGAACTGCCTTTTGGGTGCACATAAATTTGGTGAAGGTGGTGAAGTAGCTGGGGGGTGAGACCTGCTGGGAATCCACTGTGGTGTCGTCATCCATAGTCCCTGGAGGTGCAGAGGATCTGCTCACTTGCTGGCAGGTTTGAAGATGTTGTACACTCCAATGTCTTGCCTGCTGTCTAGAAAGTGATTATAAAAACTTACAGTCTGAAGCTTACTGGGTTGATTACCTGATAAAACAGTAATAATAATAATAATAATAATAATAATAATAACAACATCCCTTAGAAAATTTTAACAGAATTCATGTCTACAAAATTTAATATTCAAAAAGTTTAGAATACAATCCAAAATTACTTAATAAGCAAAGGACAAAGAAAATGTGACCATTATCAGGGGAAAAGATAAGCAAAAGGTGCCAACTCCAAGATGACATAGATGTTGAAATTATAAAACAAAGACTTTAAAGCAGATACTAAAATAAGCTCCATGAGTTAAAGATAAACACACATGAAATAAAATAAATCAAAATAGGGAAGTTCTTAGCAAAGAAATTAAATTTTTAAAAAGAACAAAATTGGCCCTAGCCAGTTTTGCTCAGTGGTTAGAGCGTCCACCTATGAACTGAAGGGCCTCACATTCAATTCTGGTCAAGGGCACGTACCTGGGTTGCAGGATCCATCTCCAGCCAGGTGGGGGTGCATGTAGGAGGAAACTGATGGACGTGTCTCTCTCACATCAATGTTTCTCTCTCTCTCTCTCTCTCTCTCTCTCCCCGCCCCCCACTCTCTGAAAAGCAAGGGAAAAAATATCCTCGTATGAGGGTTTAAAAAAAAAAGAACAAAATTGTATTAAAACATACATTCTATTGCATGAGCTCAATAGCAGAATGAAGATATCAGAGAAGGAAGTCAGTGAACTTGAAGAAAGATTAATATAAATTATCCAATTTGAAGAACAGAGAAAAAAGACTGGAAAAAAACCAGAATAGAACTTAAGGAAATCATGAAAAATCTAACATTTACAACAGTAAAAAAATGGGTGCCAAAAATAATTGCTCATAAGATATTTGGAGAAACAATGGCTGAAAACTTTCCAAATTTTGGTGAAAGACTTAACTTGAAGGTTCAAAAAGTTCAGTGAAAGTAAGGCAGAATAAACTCAAAGAAAACCACACCCAGACACATTATAATCAAACTACTAAAAACTAAATGTAAAGAAAAGATCTTGGGCTGAGTCTAAGTCGGTGGCATAGGAAGACCCTGAATTCACCTCCTACCATGGACACAGAAAATGTACACCTACATATAAAGCAATTCCTTCGAAAGAACAACTGAAAACTGATCAAACAGCTTCTGCACAGCAAATGATAGAGGGACCACATTAAGAAAGGTAGGAGAGATGGAGACAAGGTAACAATGGGAAACAGCCCCACTCTGAGTCCTCCAGTAGGGAGGGAAATCACTGAGGGGCCTATGCACAGATTTACTAGCCTTGGGGCACAGCAAAAAAACACATCAGTTTAAAGGGTACCTAGACTATGCATAAAGAATATCAATTTACTAACCCTACAGTACCTGCCGAATTAGTGGGGAACTGTTGGAATTCTCTCCAGGATCAGAGGTGCTGGCAAACACCATGTTTTACGTACCCCTTCCACCTTAATAAAGTGGGTGGGAGCTCTGTCCAGGCACTTGAGCTGGCTTGCAAGGCTGGCCCAGTGTATCCTAGGCCCCTGGCCCATAACAGCTTCAGTAGTTTCCCCAAAGGTGTCCCCAGCATGGCATATCCCAGGACCCCCAGGCCTGTGGCCACCCTAGCTCCAGCCATCCCACCAGGCTAGCCCTAGTGTGGAGCACCCTGAAACCCCTTGACTATGCCTGCTCCAGCTCTAGCCATCCCACCACAGCAGTCCCAGTGCAAGCACTCTTAGACTCCCTGACTGCCATCTGCTCCAGCTCCAGCTGTCTTGTCAAAGCTGCCTGGCACAAACTGTCTACATAGTGGTCACTCCTATGCAGGTCACTCCTTCAAGACTGGGAGAGGTAGCTGTTTTGCCTCATTCATAAAAACAAACCCATAAAGTCAAACAAAATGAGAAGACAAAGGAATATGTTCCAAACAAAAGGACAAGATAAATGAAAGAATCCCTAAATGAAAAGAATCCCTAAATGAAACAAACATAAGTAATTTACATGATAAAGAGTTCAAAGTAATGGTAATAAACATACCAAATTCAGGGAAAGAATGGAGGAACACAGGGAGAACTTCATCAAAGACATAAAACATAAGAAAGAATGAATCAGAGTTGAAAAATACAATAACTGAAACAAAAAATATGCTGGAGGGAATCAGAGCAGATTAGATAATACAGAAGAACACATCAGTGACTGAGAAGATAGAATAGTGGAAATCACCCAATTAGAACAGCAAAAAGAAGTTTTAAAAAGTGAGGATAGTTTAAGGGACTGTTAGGATAACATCAAGTATACTAATATTTGCATTATAGGAGTCCTAAAGGAAAAGAGAGAGGGAAACGGGCAGTAAACTTATATGAAGAAATATAACAAACAAACCGTCAGGTCCAGGAAGCAGAGGAGTCCCAAACGAGATGAACCCAAAGAGAACCACACCAAGACATAATATAAGTTAAATGGCATACATTAAAGAGAGAATCTTAAAGCAGCAAGAGCAAAACAACTAGTTAAATACAAGAGAAACCCAATAAGTTAATAAGCTGATTTTTCAGCAGAAACTTTGCAGGCTAGAAAGGGGTGGCAGGACATATTTAAAGTGCTGAAAGAGAAAAACTTACAACAAAGAATACTCTATACAGGAAGGTTATCAATTAGTATTGAAGGAGAGATTGAGTTCCACAGATAAATAAAAACTAAAGGAGTTCATCACCAATAAAAAGTCCTTAAAATAAATGTTAAAAGCCCTGGCCAGTGTTGCTCAGTGGTTAGAGCGTCAGCCTGCACACCAAAGGGTTGCAGGTTCGATCTCTGGCCCTGGTCTGGGAGACTGCAGGGACGCAATCAATTGATGTGTCTCTCTCACATCGATGTTTTTCTCTCTGTTTTTCTCCCTCCTCCCTCCCTTCCATTCTCTCTAAAAATCAATGGAAAAAATATCGTTGGGTAAAGATTAACAAAAAAAGCAAAAAACAACCAAAAAGTACACAAAAAGCACGCAAACAAAAAAGAAATGGCAAAAGGTCTTCTGTAAGTGGAAAATAAAGGAATATAACTAGAAATTTTAAAAAATTTATATTTAAAAATCTCATAGGTAAATGGAAATATATAGTAAAGTCAGTGGATCAGTCATTTAAAAAGCTAGTATGAAGGTTAAAAGACAAAAGTAATAAAATCAATTATAACAACAATAAGTAGTTGGGAGATACACAAAATAAAAAGATATAAAACATGACATCAAAAACATAAAACATGAAGGAGAGGAGTAAAAATGTAGTGTTTTTAGAATGTGACCTAACTTAAGTGACAATCAGCTTTAAATAAACTGCTACATATATAGGTTGATATATATGAACCTCATGTAAACACAAACAAAAAACCTACAATAGATACACAAAAATAAAGAGAAAGGAACTCAAACATAACACTAAAGAAAATCATCGATCATAAGGCAAAAGACAAAGAGAAGAACAGAGAAGACATACAAAAACAACCAAAAAACAATGAACAAAATGGCAAAAAGTACATACCTATCAATAATTCATTTAAATGTAAATACACTAAATGTTCCAATCAAAAGACATGGGTGGCTGAATGAATAATAAAACAAAGACCTATTTACATGCCACTTACAAGAGATTCACTTCAGATCTAAATACGCCCAGAGACTAAAAGTGAAGAGTTGGAAAAAGATATTCCATGGAAATAGAAACAAAAAGAAATCTGGATTAGCAATATTCATATAATAAAAAATAGACCTTCAAACAAAGATTGTAACAAAAGACAAAGAAGGGCCTTACATAATGATAAAGTGCTGATCCAAGAAGAGGATACAACATTCATAAATATTAGGGTATCTCAAAAAATGTATACATACATGTTGAATAATTATAAAGGCAGTGTTTATTAAAATACATTTCATTTTCAAAATTGAGCTCTCAGCTGTTAGAGTGTGTATACATTTTGGGGACACTCTGTATTTATACACCTAACATAGGAACACCTAAACATATAAAACGAATATTAACAGACATATAGAGATATGTCTGTTAATATTCGTTTATGGACTTTAATACCCCATTTACATCAATGAATAGATCATTCAGACAGAAGATCAATAGAGAAACATTGGCCTTAAATGACATGTTACTTTAGATGTACTTAATAAATATATACAGAACATTTCATCCAAAAAAATGCAGGATGCATATTTTTTTTAACTGCACATGAAACATTCTTCAAGATAGGTCATGTTAGTCCACAAAACAAGTTTCAATAAATTCAATAAAGTTGAAATCATTTCAAGCATCTTTTCCAACTACAACAGTATGAAACTAGGAATCAACTACAAGAGTAAAAGTGGGGAAAACCACAAGCACATTGAGACTAAATAACATGTTACTGAACAACCAGTGGGTTAATGAATGAATTAAAGAAGAAATTAGCCTGGCTGGTGTGGCTTGGTGGTTAAGTGTCAACTCATAAACCAGGAGATCACAGTTCGATTCCCGGTCAGGGCACATGCCCAGGTGGCAGTCCCTTCCTCTCTCCGAAATAAATAAAAACATATTTTTAAAAAATTATTAAAGAAGAAATTTTTTAAAAAGACCTTGAGACAAATGGAAATGGAAACACAATTCCCCAAAATCTATGGGATGCAGCAATTCTAAGAGGGATGTTCATAGCAATACAGGCTTATCTCAAGAAAAGAACAAACAAAAAATTCCCAAACAATCTAATTATACACCTAAAGGAACTAGAAAAAGAACAAAGCCCAAAGTTCATAGGAGGAAGGAAATAATAAAGATCAAAGAGCCAATAAATGAAATGGACACAATAATAATAAATAATAAAAAGATCAATAAATACAAAAGCTGTTTTTTAAAAAAAATAAACAAAATATAAATTAGATTTTATTTTATTATTTATTTTTAAATATATTTTTATTGATTTCAGAGAGGAAGGGAGAGGGAGAGAGAGATAGAAACATCAATGATGAGAGAGAATCATTGATCGGCTGCCTCCTGCACGCCCCCTGCTGGGGACCCAGCCTGAAACCCAGGCATGTGCCCTGACTGGGCATCCAATCTCTATCTCCTAGATCACAGGTTCATGCTCAACCTCTGAGTCATGCTGGCCAGGCTATAAATTCAATTTTAAAAGATAAACGAAGTAGATATACCTTTAACCAGACTCATCAAGAAAAAAAGAGAAGGGCCCAAAAATGAAACCAGAAGTGAGAGAGGAAAAGCTACAACTGACACAACAGAAATACAAAAAGTTATAAGAGACAACTACAACAATTATACACAAATAAATTAAAAAGCAACCTAGAAGAAACTGACAAATTCCTATAAATACACAATCTTCCAAGACTGAATCATGAAAAAATAAAAAATCTGAATAGATCAATTTTAAGTAATGAAATTGAATCAGTATTTTAAAAACTCCCAAAAAACAAAAGCCCAAGATGAAATGGCTCCATAGGTGAATTCTACCAAACATTTTTAAAAGAGTTAATGCCTATCCTTCTCAAATTATTCCAAAAAACTGAAGAGGAAGAAATGCTTCCAAAGTCATTTTATGAGGCCAGCATTATTCTGATACCAAAACCAGACAAAGACACCACAAAAAATTAAATAAGAAGGAAAGAAAATTACCGGCCAACAACACAATAAAAGGATCATACAACCTGATCAAGTGGAATTTATTTCAAGAATGCAAGAAATGCAAGGATGATTCAACATATGCAAATCAATCAATGTGATACACCACACTAACAAGATGAAGGACAAAAATCATATGATTATCTCAATAAATGCAGTAAAAACATTTAACAAAATTTAGCATCCATGTACGATAAAAACTCTCAACATAATAAAGGTCATATATGACAAACGTGTAGCTAACATCATCCTCAATGGTGAAAAACTGAAAGCTTTTCTTCTAAGATCAAGAATGACACAAGGATGCTCACTCGTGCTACTTTTATTCAACACAGTGTTGGAAATCCAAACCACAGCAATTGCACAAGAAAGACTGCCCCCCAAAATTATCAAAACTTCCCTGGCCTGAAAGAGAGAGGCAAGCAGTGACCTACAAGGGAAACCCCATTAGACTGACATCACATCTCTCAACAGAAACTCTTCAGGCCAGAAGGGAGTGGCATGAAGTTCTCAAAGCAACAAAAACAAGAACATGCAACCTAGATTGTTTTATCCAGCAAGGCTATCATTTAAAATTGGAGGTGAAATAAAGAGCTTCCCAGACCAAAAAAAGGCTAAAGGAGTTCAGTACCACCAAACCAGCATTGCAAGAAATGCTAAAAGGACTGCTCTAAGAAAAAGAAGGAACAGTGAGAGAAAGGTACATTAGCACAAAGAGGGAAAATGGCATTAAATAAGTATATATCAATAGTAACCTTAAATGTAAAAGGAATAAATGATCCAATCAAAAGACATAGAGTAGCTGAATGGATAAGAAAACAGGACCCAAATATATTCTGTTTACAAGAGACCCACCTGAGAGCAAAAGATTTACATGGGCTAAAAGTGAGGGGATGGAAAAAAATATCCCATGCAAATGGAAACAAAAAAAAGCTGGAGTAGCAATACTTATTTCTGACAAAAAAGACTTCAAAACAAAGACCATAACAAGAGACAAAGATGGCCACTACATAATGCTAAAGGGATCAATCCAACAGGAGGAAATAACCGTTATAAACATTTATGCACCCAATATAGGAGCACCTAAGTATATAAAAAATTTATTGGGAGCTTTAAGGGGGAGATTGACAGCAACACAATTATAGTGGGGGACTTTAACACACCACTGTCAGCATTGGACAGGTCATCAAGACAAAAAATCAACAGGGAAACACAGACCTTAAATGACTCACTAGACCTAACAGATTTAATTGACATTTACAGAACATTTCATCCCAAAGCAGCAGAATACACATTCTTCTCAAGTGCACATGGCACATTCTCAAAAATAGACCACATGTTAGGGCACAGGGCAAGCCTCTACAAATTCAGGAAGATTGAAATCATATCAAGCATCTTCTTGGATCACAATGCCATGAAACTAGAAATCAACCACTATAAAAAAACTGAAAAATATTCAAACACATGGAAGCTAAATAGCATGCTATTAAACAATGAATGGGTTACCAGTGAGATCAAGGAAGAAATCAAACATTTCATGGAAAAAAAACAAAAATGAACAGACAACAACTCAATATCTATGGGACACAGTGAAAGCAGTCCTGAGAGGAAAATTCATAGCACTACAGGCCTATCTCAAGAAACAAGAAAAAGCTCTAATGAACCATCTAACACAAGAACTAAAAGAACTAAAACGAGAACAGCAAGAAAAGCTCTGAGGAAGTAGAAGGAAGGAAATCATAAGGATCAGAGCAGGAATTAATGGCATAGAGATTTTAAAAAAATACAAAAAATCAATGAAACCAAGAGCTGGTTCTTTGAAAAGATAAGATTGATGCACCTTTAGCCAGACTCACTAAGAAACAAATAGAGGACCCAAATAAATAAAACCAGAAATGAAAGAGGCGATATAACAACTGACCCAACAGAAATACAAAGGATTGTAAGAAAATATTATGAGCAACTATATGCCAACAAACTGGACAACATGGGTGAAATGGACAAATTCTTAGAAGCATACTACCTTTCAAAGCTGAATCAAGAAGAGGCAGAAAACCTGAATAGGCTGATAACAACTAATGAAATTGAAGCAGTAATCAAAAAACTCCCAGCAAACAAAAGTCCTGGACCAGATGGATTTACAAGTGAGTTTTACCAAACATTCAAAGAAGAATTAACACCTATTCTATTCAAACTATTCCAGAAAATTCAAGAGAAGGGAAAACTCTCAAACTCTTTTTATGAGGCCAGCATCATCTTAAACCCAAAACCAGATAAAGACACTACAAAGAAAGAAAATTACAGGTCAATATCCCTGATGAACATAGATGCTAAAATCCTTAACAAAATACTAGCAAACCAGGTCCAGCAATACATTAAAAGATCATACACCATGACCAAGTGGGATTTATTCTGGGGATGCAAGGCTGGTATAACATCTGCAAATCAATAAATGTAATATAGCACATAAACAAAATGAAGGACAAAAATCATATGATCATATCAATAGATACAGAAAAAGCATTTGACAAAATCCAGCACCCATTTCTGATAAAAGCTCTCAGCAAAGTGGGAATAGAGGGATCATCTCTCAACATAATAAAGGCCAACATCATACTCATTGGTCAAAAACTAAAACCATTTCCCTTAAAAACAGGAACAAGACAGGGATATCCACTTTCACCACTCTTATTCAACATAGTACTGGAAGTCCTTGCCACAGCCATCAGACAGGAAGAAAACATAAAAGGTATCCAAATTGGAAAGGAGGAAGTAAAACTGTCATTATTTGCAGATGACATGATGTTGTACCTAGAAAACCCTAAAGACTCCATCAAAGTACTACTAGATTTGATAAACAAATTTGGCAAGGTAGCTGGATACAAAATCAACATCCGGAAATCAATGGCATCCTTATACACCAACAATGAACTTTCAGAGAGAGAAACTAAAAAAGCAATACCATTTACCATTGCAACTAAAAAAATAAGGTACCTAGGAATAAACTTAACCAAGGATGTAAAAGACCTGTACTTGGAAAACTACAAGACACTGAAAAAAGAAATAGAGGAAGATATAAACAAGCGAAAGAATATACCATGCTCATGGATTGGAAAAATTAATATCATTAAAATGTCCATACTACCCAAAGCAATTTATAAATGCAATGCAATTCCTATTAAAATACCAACAGCATATTTCACAGATCTAGAACAGACATTTTGAAAATTTATATGGAACCAAAAAAGACCCCAAATAGCTGTGTAAAAAAACAACAACACCACAATGAGGTATCGCTTCACACTTGTAAAAATGACTACCATCAACAAATCAACAACCAACATGTGCTGGCGAGGATGTAGAGAAAGGGGACCCCTAGTACACTGCCGGTTGGAATGCAGACTGGTGCAACCACTATGGAAAACAGTATGGAGGTTCCTCAAAAAATTAAAAATGGAGCTGCCTTTTGACCCAGTGATCCCACTTCTAAGAATATACCCTAAGAATCCTGAAACACTAATCAGAAAGAATATATGCACCCCTATGTTCATAGCAGGGCAATTTACAATAGCTAAGATCTGAAAACAGTCTAAGTGCCCATCAGTAGATGAGTGGATAAAAAAGCTGTTGGACATATACACCATGGAATACTATGCAGCTATAAAGAAGAAGGACCTCATACCCTTTGGGACAGTATGGATAGACCTCGAGAATATTATGCTAAGCGAAATAAGCCAGGCAGAGAAAGACAAACATCACATGATCTCACTTATAAGTGGAATCTAAAGAACTTAATAAACTGATGAACAGAAATGATTCAATGTCATGGAAGCATGGATCAGACTGAGGAATCTCAGAGGGACAGAGGAGGGTGGGTGGGTTGGTGGAGGGGAAGAGATTACTTAACATAAAAAACTCCCAAACAACCTAATTAAAAAAAGGACAGATGACTTGAATAGATATTTTTCCTAAGATGATATACAGATGTCCAACAGGCTTCATAAAAAGATCCTCAACATCACTAATCACCAGAAAAATTCTAATCAAGACCATAATGAGATATCACTTCACATGTGTCAGAATGGCTATTATCAAAAAGATAAAAAATAACGTGTTGATGAGGATGTTGATAAAGGGAGCCCTCATGCACTGTTGGTGGAAATGTAAATGATCCAGCCACCACAGAAAACATTATAAAGATTCCTCAAAAAATTAAAAATAGAACTACTATAAAACCCAATAATTCCACTTCTGGGTATTTATCCAAAGAAAACAAAAACACTAATTTGAAAAGATACATGCTTATGTTTATTGCAGCATTATTTACAATAGTCAAGATATGGAAGCAACCTGAGTGTCCATCAATAGATGAATAAAGAAGATGTGATATATATGGTAATTTACTCAGCCATAAAAAAGAACAAAATTTTTCCATTTTCAACAACATGGATGGACCCAGAAGGAATTATGCTGAATGAAACAAGTAAAAAAAAGACAACTGCCACACAGTTTCACTTATATGTGGAATCTAAAAAAACAAAATAAATAAACAAAACAAAACAAAACAGAAGCAGGCTCATATGTACTTGGACAAAATCTGATGAGATTCAATTTCATTACATTTTTAAAGGGCTGTGTTTTTTGTTTTGTTTTTTGTGCCTATATCTGTGTTTCCTTTTATCTTGTTTTATTTTTTCCCTTTTCTTTTTTGTTTGTTTCACTATCATGGTAATGCTGGCCTCACAAATGAGTTGGGAAGGGTTTTCTTCTCCACCATTTTCTGGTAGAATTTGTGTAGAATTGTTATAAAATCTTTAAATGTTGGGTATAACTCACAAGTGAAACTTGGAATTTTCTTTGTTGGAAGCTTTAAGCCGTAAATTCAGTTTCTTTTGTACATATTAAGGTTATCCATTTCTTCTCCAGGGAGCTTTGTTACTTTGTGTCTTTCAAAGGATTGGTCTATTTCTTCTAAGTTATTGTCTTTCTGGGAATTAATTTTTTCATTATACAGTGTGATGCAAAAATAGGTTTACAATTGTCCGTATGGAAAATAATACAATAATTAATTAATAATACAGGAATAAACTGTGTTCTGGGAACTCACATTGTAAACAAACTTTCGACCCGGCCTGTATTTCCCTATTGTCCGTGTAATGTTTGTAGTGTTTCTAGCAATGGCCCCTCTTTCATTCCTAATGTTGGTAGGTTGTATCTTTTTTCCTTTTTCTTGGTCAGTTTGGCTAGAGGTTTATAAATTTTGCTGATCTTTTCAAGGAATCAGATTTTGGTTTAATTGTTTTTTCCTATTATTTTTCTGTTTTCAAATTTATTGATTTCCATTCTTTATTATTTTCTTCTACTTGCTTTGCATTTAATTTGTTCCTCCTTTTCTAGATTCTTAAACCGAAAACTTAAGCTATTGATTTTAGACCTTTGTTCTTTTCTAATATAAAACATTCAGTTCTATAAATTTTCTTTTAAGCACTGGCTACATTCCACAAATTTTTATATGCTGTATTTTCATTCAGTTCAACATATTTTCTAATTTCCCTTGAGGTTTTTTCTTTGACACATGTTTTATTTAGAAATGTGCTGTTTAATTTCCAAATACTTGAGATTCCCCTGATATCTTTGTTTTGTTTTGTTGTTTAAATCTAATCTGGTCAGATAATATACCGTGTACATGTTTTTTTCCGCAATTAATTTTTTATTGTGGTAAAATATACATAACACAAAAAAAATTTAGATTTGTTTTATGGTCCAGAATATGGTCTATCTTGGTAAATGTTTCATGGGCATTTGAAAAATTTGTGTATTCTGCTGATGGTAGAATATTTTATAAATGTAAATATGGTTAAGTTGGTTGATAGTATTATTCTTTTATAACCTGTGGATTTTTAAAATTAAGTTGTTCTATTAATTTCTGAGAAAGAAATGTTGATGTCTCCACGTATAAATTTGGATTATCTCTTTAGTTCTATTGTTAGGTACAATACATTTAGGATTGTTACATCTTTTTGATGAATTACCCATTTATAATTATGTAAAGTCTCTCTTTATCCATGCTAATACTTCTTTTTCCTTATTTTCAATATAAGCCCTTCAGATTTATGAACTGGAAGTACTCCATCTCACACTCCCGAGTCACATATCTTAATCTAATTTTGTCAGATAACTACAGTAGTTTACATGTTTCTAAAAACAGAACTATTTGGCTTACAGAACAAGTCGAGAGCTGTGTAGTGACTAAAACAAGGCAATCTCACATTAGCAAAAAAGAAAAATTTTAGAAAACCTTTTATGGTGTTTAGTTGAAATAGTTGATTGAATGAAATGTGAAATCCGGTATGAGCTCTCTACCGTATTTTTTCTTACATTTTAGGACCTCTAGCCTATTTCCTCATCCTGTATTCCCTGGAAACTATTGTTCTAGTAAATATCAGCGAGACTGAGCATCAGAGTGACCCCTAATGCTGGAGTACACAAACTCCCACTCCCTAAATGCCAACCTAAATTCCTGAGGGAGCCAGGATGGACTTTATATCTATTTCTGGATCTCAGACTTGGAGAGTTTTGTTAGGTTGTTTTTAGTCCTAACAAGGCAGCATTAGCCACCACAGCTTGCTGTGTCAATGGTGGAGGAAACAGTATACCCTTGCCACCTATTCTTGACTTCTTTCCCTGGCATGGGACTTAAAAACACAACAACTACAAACCAGAAAACAGCTCTTACTGCCTAAAGGAAGGGAAATCTATCTTTGATGTGATTTGGCAGAAAAATTAAATCATGAAAATGGGGAATATCCTTAGTCTCAAATTTCTAATCTGGAATATGAGGATTATGATAATTGTTGCTTCAGATATTTTGTTGTGAGAAACAAAAGATAAATGACCAAAAAAAATTTAATAAGCTGTAAAACTCTCAATGTTAGGTATTAAGATTGCCTTTTATATGAACCAATAAGATTTATCTTTTTAATGATTTAGTTTTAATTAGAAAAGTTGATACTTTCGCCCAGCCGGGCATGGCTCAGCAGTTGAGCATCAACCTGTGATCCAGGAGATGGCAGTTCGATTCTCAGTCAGGGCACATGCTCTGGTTGCAGGCTCCATCCACCGTCAGGAGAGTGCAGGAGGCAGCCAATCAATGACTCTCTCATCAATGATGTTTCTCTCTCTCTCTCTTCCTCTCCCTTCCTCTCTTTGAAGTCAATAAAGATATATTTAAAAAAAAAAATTAGTGTTGTTTTAAACTGCTGAATTTGTGGCATTTGTTATACAGCAACAGAAAACTAATATACAATTCTTGCTTTTGAGCTTTGTTAGTTGGGACTAGAGTAGCTTTGAGTCTAGGGCTAATTTCGTCCCACTATTGGGGCAAAACCTTTCTTTCCAATACTCTGAATTAAGAGGTTTTCCACTCTGGCTATGGGAACAGGAACCATTTCCACCAATGGATTAACTCCAAGGATTATTCCTTTTAATCCTTTGGATTATTCTTTCCTCAGCCTCAGGTAGTTTCTTCACAGGCATATGTTAATCAGGGTTCAGCTGAAGGCTTCAGGGGGGATCTCCCCAGGTCTCTGTAGTTCTTTCTCTTTGCAGCTCCAGTACTTCTCCTTGTGTACAATAGGCACCCTTGCCTCCTGAGACTCCCAGCTTCACCTCCTCAAGTGAGGGAGACCAGTAGACCTTTCCTGTGTTCCTTCTCCCTGAGCCATGGCCTGGAAACTCTAGGTAAGCTGGAACAACCACAGAGCTCATCTTACTTTCCCCCCAGCTTGCATCCATCACTGACCTTTGTTACTTGTGTATAATATCTTGAAACCATCATTTCATATATTTTGCCTGGTTTTTCAGTTGGTTCAGGCGAGAGGATAAATCTGGTTCCTGTCATTCAGTTTGGCTGGAAGAACTCCAGGGCCACGCTGTGTACTTTTAAATTTTCTTGTTTTCTCTCATCACGTTCTCTCTTCTAGATTATCCACTTGGTGAACTCCTTATGTCCCAAGGACAGGTCAAATGTCTCTTGTATATGGCCTAATCCGAACCTCCAGGAAGAAATAACCATTCCTTCCTTTGTACTCTCAAGGGCCTCATTGCATCATATTTCTGCTGTAAGATGCATCACATTATATCTTAATTGCTTGATTAGGTGACGGGCTTTCCTTTTGGGATGTGAAAGGAAATGGTTTCATTCAATGGTCATTGCATAAATCCCAACAAATCAGACCCATGCTAGGATTGGGGCTACAGTGATGAAGAGAAATGCTTTGTGCTATTAAGGAATTTAGGTCAACAGCAATCATAACACCATTAAGAGAGCAGTATATACAAGAAGCTGTGCACTGTGTATAGGAAGAAAACATTACAAAACAGGAGTCTGCTCAAGCATTACAGGAGCATATTCCTCTATCTGAACCTGAGGGCTAAGTAGGAAGCTATAGGTAAAAGTAATAGTTAAAAGAAATTCTACACTGATTAACAAATTGGTCAAAATCCAGAGAGATATAAAGAATGTAGTGTGTTTGGTTAAGGGTGAATAGTTTTAGAGTGGGTATTTCAATGCTGTTTTCTTTATTTCTTTAGATTTATAAATGTTCAGAAAAAGTAAACCAAAGCTACTTTATTCCTCAATATTTGTTGAGTGCCTGCCTAGTCTATCCCATGCTTTGCTAGATTCTAGGGATGTAATGATAAGCAAAAAAAAGTCCAATCTCTGCTCCTATGTAGCTAATGGCCAATATCAATTGCTATATTGCCTAATACAGAAAGTAAATGTTGAATAAAGTCGCATTCGATGACCTTATCAATGCGTGCCAACTAGTTCTTATGACACATACACATTAAGCAGAAATTCCAAGTTGAATTTTTTTCAGCACACTATTAGTCCACTTCTCACCACTAGTGGCCTAGGCATTCGCCCTGCACTCAGGGACTATGAACTAATGCTAATATTAGCTTCGCCAGCACACAAGAATGAAGGACAGAGGAAGGATGAAAAGAGGAAGGAAGGCAAGTCTGCTGGCCCCAAAGGCAATGAAAAACTTTTTTTTCTACCTCCTGTTTTTTGTATTACCCATGCTACTCTTTTCATTAGCCTATTATATTTAGCTTTGTTCAATACTGGCCTAGAGTGATATTGAACAGACTATGCTTCACATCACTGACTGTCTCTTCTAGCTATAGGGACCTGCACTCATGGAAAATGAGTTTCTCATAGGAAGTTATTTGCAATTTTGATAAGCAACATGGCTTAGTCAACCTAACACAAACATAAGGGGCTCGGGGTGGTGTTAGGGATGGGGGAATCTGTTGGACCCTGTTACTAAAGAACTGCTGTTTTCTAAGCATTACATGTGTGTTTCAAATAGATCTCAAGAGGAGCTTATATGTCATTTTTAAAGGGAGAAAAAGGAGGAAGGGAGAAGAGTTTACTAACTTCCTGCCCTGATCTCATTGAGATGCCTTTTTTCTTTTTTTTTCTTTCTTTTTTTGGTCTAATGTATTCTTCCTCAAAAGGGCAGAATCCAGGCCTGATGCAGTGAGAGAGAAGGGGTTAGTCTGTTCTATAAACTGTTAGAGAGATTTAAAAAATAGGCAATCTAATTGACTCATACATGGCTCACAGCCATTTAAATGCTTGCAAAATTGCTTCTTGCGCAGTAGTAGTGACCACAGAGAAGCAGAAGTAAAATGGAAGCAAGAAGAGAACTCTTAGAAAATGTTTTACAGGACTTTAAAACTTCTGTTAAATGTCATGCTTAACCTTGTATAGAACTGTCCTTTGGAAAATTCAATGCATTTCAGTGAGCTTACTGCAAGTCAAAATTCACATACTTTGCCAATGAAATAATACCTCTTTGGTTTCTACAAATACATTGTCTTTCAGAAACAAGTGCTGAAGAGAAACAATTCTTTTTTTTTTCTTTCAAGAACTGTGGCTACATCGTTACTAGGAGATTTGTAATCTGCTTTAAACATGTTACTAAAATAGAAGTTGACATAACTACTGTTTGCTGTTTATATTTAATTAAAGGCATTGATTAAAATAAAATATATTTATTTGATTAAGCTATCAGCAACATGCACATGATTTACTTTTTATATATTCCCTTTTTTTAAAGTATGTTTTTATTGATTTTTAGAGCGAGAAGAAGGGAGAGGGATAGAGCGAAACATCGATGAGAAAGAAACACCATTGATCAGCTAGCTGCCTTCTGCATGCCCCCTACTGGGGATCGAGCCCACAACCCGGGCACGTGCCCTGACCAGGCATCAAACTGGTGACCTCTTGGTTCATGGGTCACTGTTCAACCACTGAGCCACAACAGCTGGGCTTTATATATTCACTTTTAACAAAAATTTTCTTTTGCTCTCTTCTTTAAGACTCTGCCCTTACGTTGTTTGGCTTTATCTATGATTATTTCCTAGTTTCTCCCTATGCTCTGCTGAAACTTGCCTCATGCCATCACTTGGCATCATTTGTTTTTTCATACTCTAAAAAAATTCTCTCATCTGTTTGTGTTTTCTCTTACTAATTGATTAAATGTAGTCAGCTGAAATATAATACAATTGATTTATAGTTTTTATCTCTAAATTGGTTGCTGGGTCACCAACTTGGAGGTAAGAAATGATTTCCTTCTGTGTAAGGCTTCATTCTAAAAACCTAAGTTGTCATAATGACAACAACAGTTACTCATCATGTTCTTTGTTATAAACAATTATCTCCCCAGTTACCAGACATATTTTCAGGCATCCACTTGAATTTTTAAACTAATTTTATAATTTGTCTTCTTCTTCTTGTTGTTAGTTCTTTAGAATACTAATTTACTAGAATTTTATGGTATCACTTTGAGTCAAAATGAAAGAATGAATTTCCTTTAGAAACTTAAGAGCTGAGATTCTTTATTAAAGTGGTTTTTTTTTTACTTCTGATGATTTAGTTATAAAAAAACTTTTAAACATTTTGTGTATGTGTGAATACGACTTACTAGACTAAGATACCAACTAATAAAAAAGGTTAAACCATTCTAAAGGAAAAAAAGTCTTATTTAAGTATTTGATTTCTTTTTAAACAATCATTAAAATTATATATATTTTTGAAATTTTTTTTTCCAGATCAAAAATCTCAACCACTCTCCTAGAATTGAGGGATTACAGTTAAAATATGTGGGAAAAGAAAGCTACAACCTTCAAATCACTACCAGGGTACGTCCTGACCTCTTTTTCTTCATCTTTATGGCTTAAAACATAGAGGCAGAGGTCAAATGAAGTTTGGGGAAAATACTGCACTTCTTAACTCAAAGAAAGCAGGGGGAACAGAGCCATAAGTCATGGCTTTAGCCACTGACACCACATTTTTAATCCTTCCTTTAGGAGAGCCAACAAGTAAAAAAAGAAACATGTCTAGGGCATCTAGACAAGAGTAAATATAAATAAATTTAACTTGTACATTGCTGTTCTTTTAGCTTCCAAACTCTAGCTGCTTGGCAGAATAATTCATTTTCTCCTTCACATCCAGGTTTATATATATGGGCCTAGCTTTACTCAGGAACAGAAAGGCTGTCACTTCAGTTCTGTGGGTAAACCCTTTACCTGTGTTGACAGAACGCCACAGGGCAGGCCAGGCAAACGAATGTGCTTGTTGCTAGGACACCAGGCTGTTTCCAGGGCAGCAGGTCATTGCTATTTGCTATTCTCCTGACTACTACCACTACACCTGTTCCTTAAGAAATACGTTTGTTTTCCCTCCTTACAAAGCAAACACTTAATGGGAAATAACATAACTGCTTGGCTGCAACTTTTCCGTAGCTTTCCAGGAGGAATATAATACACCAAATACAATTTGACTTATGGAAGGAGAATTCACATATCCATACAATACCTAAGTCTTCACGTGTAATAACATGTTTATATGATTGTTTGAGACGTTGTTATATTTATAGCCCACCACGTGCCACAGAAGATGTGTTGCAATAATGCATATTCTGAGGCCACCCCAAGATTTGCCCTACATGTGCTCATGAGGTGACTATCTTTTTATTTACGAGCTTATCAAAGACTACACATGATGGCTTCCTATGGAACTCCTTTCCCTCCCTCCTATTAGCATCTAGTTGTCACCAAAATTGCCATCACTGCTGTCTATGACCACTATCCAGGGCTGGGAACTGGGTGCTGAGGCACAAAATTTAAGGAAACCCACATTTTCAGGGTCATACAAGAGCCCTGCTGCCAACATTTACCCAAAGGTGGCAAATACTTGAGTTAAGGATGCCAAGATCAAGAGCAAGTCTCCTGTTACTGATGAAATCACTAATTCCAAGAGTCCTTAATCTCTCAACTCAGTTTTAACTCTCTCCTTCACTGTCTCCCCAGTACCCTAAGGCTAAAGCATAAGTCTATGGGAACTGGTCTGGAGAACAATTTAATTGGCAGACACTGCCTTATTCAGAACCATCCCTCTCCCCCAACACTGACAGTCCAAGCAGGATCCTTGGTCCTCAATGTAAACAAACTTCCATGGCCCAGACACTGTTTCTTGAAATATACTCACATATTCATTCACCTTGGATTCTAGGTAAGATTCAGGTTCAAGATGAAACTTCAACAGCACATAATTTTCACTTTTTAAAAGCTGCTTCACTTGATACAGTATCTACCTAATGTGGCATTAAAAGCTATTTATTATTAGTATATTAATTAGATAACTAAGAGTTTGACCCAGTTGACAAGACTATATAACCAAACAGAAGAGCTTGCAAAGGTATGATTCACTGTAGCTACAAAACTACTTCAGAGAGAAATGATTCTCTTCCTTCTAGAAGGCCTCTGCAGTGCTGGAAAACAGAGCTCAAGGAGCTTCCCTTCTCCTTGCCCAAACAGTTCATCTTTCAAATGTTTTATTCTGGACATTCTCTTAGCTTTTCTTACTCTGTTCTAATGGGGAGCAAGTCTCGCCTAGGGGCATCTGGACTCCCTTCCCAATACAAATAGAGGACCCTGCGGCATGTTAAGGAGGAACAGAAAAGGGAGTGAACATCTCCTTACTATAAGGGTTGGCTCAACTGAGTAGTTAATGCTGTTCCATCTGACTTTGACTTGACCCAAGATTTGTACTTACTACATTTACATGACTACCCAAACCCCTGACATTCAAATTTAGTTTCTCATTTCTTGCCGATACTATACTGCCTCCAATTTGTTTCATTTTGAAGTAACTAACATTATGATCAGATCATCTTCCCTTTTCAAAAACATGAGATGATTCCCTAGTGGTCAGCAAACTATTGCCAGTGGAGTAAATCCAGCTTCCTGTTTTTGTACAGCTTGTGAACTAAGACTGGTTTTCACCCATGAACATTTGTTATGCATTTGTTCATAGGCACACTAACTTTGAGCCACACTCAAGTAAAACTTGATCCCCCAAAAGAATTTTATACAGTAGGCCTATATTACAAAATAGTACTTTTATTATTATTATCCCTATTATATTTATGGAAATTTGTTTCTCTCTTGTTGTATAAGTACTACTTACAAAAAATCCTTGATTTTGCCTCTTGTCCTGCAAAACCTAATATATTTGCTATCTGGATTTTTATAGAAAAATTTGCTGACCTGTGCTTTAGCACATTCAAAGTAAATTCATGTCCTTTAACTTGAGGTTCGAAAATCTGCCTGACATTTCCTCAGCCTCTTTACAGTCTCACCCTTGACCCCAACCTGTACTTTCACTGATCTATTTATTATTCTACACTTTCCTGACTGTTTTCTTTTCTTTTTTTTAATCCTCACGGGAGGTTATTTTTCCATTGATTTTTTTTTTTTTTTTTTTTTTTTAGAGAGAGTGGAGGGGAGGGAGGAGGGAGGTAGAGAGAGAGAAAGAGAGAAACATCGATTGGTTGCCTCCCGCATGTGCCCCCACCAGGGCCGAGGATCGAGCCTGCAATGGAGGCACATGCCCTTGACCGAGAACCAAACCCACAACCCTTTGGTCCACAGGCCGGTGCTCTAACCACTGAGCAAAACTGGCAAGGGCTCCTACCTGTTTTCCTTGTGCTGTTCTCTTTCCCTGAATGTCCTTCCTCTTCTGTCTCTCAATACTGAAGTCTTCCCTTTTCTATGAGGTTTTCCACAATGTCCACTGTCTCACTATATATTCTCCTTATCTGTTCTACTGCCTAATTACCTCGAGTATCATCAGTCCTCGGTTAATTAGAGTAGTAAGATTATTTGTGTGTTCAGGGCAAGAGTGGAGAAGGAGACAATATAGGCTGCCACAGTCAAAATATGGTTTGAGGTAAATTTAATGTAAACTTATTTGGCTACCACTACGTAGATCTGGCGTACAGAGTGCACATTTATTACTTGCCTTTCCAGCAGCCATTCACCCATCTTCTAACCAGAGTCTGATTTCCAGTCTCAAGCCACATGATCTGAGTAGCAGCTCTACCCTCGGTCTAAGGTAAAGTATACTACCTTGGCTTAAGCCAATCAGCACATTATATATCCTTTGCCAAAGTGGTCAGGGTGAATATATGACCTAGGCTGATCCAGAGTAAGTCTTGGGATCTTTATTTGGAATACTTGGAAGTACAAAGGGGAAGTATGCAGCCCAGGGTAACCACCTTGCAACAATGAAGTCAGAATAAAGGAAGTGGAGTCAGAATTGGAGAGAAAAAAACAGAAAGCTGATAACATTTTTTTGGTCCTCTATATCTAGCCATATGTGAAACTAGATCTAGCTATAGACCCTAAATTTGGCTAGCTATTTAATTCCCTTTTTTTCAATATTATTCTGTATCAGTTTCAGATACATAGCATGCAGCATAGTTTAATTCCCTTTTTTGATTAACTAGATTGGGTGGGTGGGGGTTTCTCTTACTAGGAACCCTAAAATCCTGACAAAAGAACATACTTATCAGTCAGTAAGTGCCACTCGAAAATATAACAAGAAAACAAATACAGTTGTCTGGATGAGAGCATGTGGTAAGTACATCATGCAAGATGTGGGCTGTGGTACTCTGTGCTTCCACTGTTCTATTTCTTCTCTACTGAGGAAACTTGCAATGTCATACAAAAGATGACAAAATAGATTTCTTTTTTAAAATGTAAAAACAAATGAATCACTTAACCCCCATTCCATATGAAATTCAAGATAACATTTATCTACATGTAATTGGAAAGGAATGGGCTGTTATGAAGTTCACATAATGTGACAAGTATTGCAGTTCATAACAACATACAAAGGTTTTCCTATATATGTTGACTTGTCACTATTTTCATGCTCTTAAATTATAGATGTACATCTATATTTACTGTATTTGATCTTAAAACTGGTTTAAGTCATGGCTCACTTATTGAGAATTAATTGTTTTGTATAGAACTGGCCATAGGCAGGTGGTACATGAGAATAATAGGAAAATACCCTTAAAACTAGAACTTGTTCTTCTAGCCATAACGCAATAACAGAGACTAGATTTACCCTCCTGCCTTAAACAACTAGAAAACTGGATAAAATTTATAAAACAATGGTTTTCAGATGTTAGACAATAGGCAGCACAAGACAGTGGCCCCTGAGATAAGAGATCAAATGAGGTGAGAGCCCATAGACTACCCCAGCTCACAGGCCATGATGTAGGCAGGAGAAACAAAAATCAAGCCCAATAGTTTCACTGGATTAAGTGAAACTGAGAGCTTAAGGAGGCCAAAGCAACTACCATGTGTGAGGCAAAGCATCAGGAGAGAGAGAGAGCTGCATGCGAATCATCGCTCTCAGAGATCTGTAGAGAAGTCCTCTTGAGTTTTAGGCTGATTGTGAGGAAACTACGAAGCTGAGAAAAGAACCATAGGAAAGAGGTGGGAGGAAAAAACCCCTACAGGGTTATTTGCACAGGGCTGAGAATAATTCATATTCCCACAGGAGCTGGGTAAAGGAAAGTCCTCAGAAGGACACAGTCTCAGTAGTGAGGTCAATTAGCTCTAGACTCAAGGCTGTTCTGACAAAGCAAATCAAGGATGCCTTAGGCTGGGGGTAGAAGTGGGAGGTTTATTGCAAATGGGCACACAAGGAAATATTTTGGAGTAATATAAATATTCTAAAACTGGATTGTGGTGATGATAGCACAATTGTATAAATTTATCAAAAATTATTCAAATGTGCATGTCCAATGTGTGTATTTTATCACATATAAATTATATCTCAATAAAGCTGTTAACAGCCAGCCAAACACACACTCTGTGGATACTCTTAATAGCACTGAAGTCATCTTTTTAAAATCATTTATAATTTGTGCTGTGATTTGGGTATTTGACTGTCTCTTCCAGTTGACTATTAGGTTTATTGAAGGTAAGGACTGCATTTTAACCACTGTAACTTCTCCAGTGATCAGCTGGGTTCCCTGCACATAAAAAGAAAATGTTCAGTAAGTATTTGCGGAGTGTTTTAGAACATATTTTGGGGGGATTTCTAGTTTCAGCTCTTCCTTGCTAGCCCAACTTTATTGCATCCCATATTCTACTATCACCAATATTAGAAATATAAAGATATTATTATTTGCCCATGAATACAGTCTTTTACACTATTATAATGTTAAAGCCTGTTAGAGGTCATTGGGCAGCAGAGCCTGTAAAGGCAGACACATTAAGCAAGAGAGAGGATCAATTTGTGCCTCATTGCATCAAAAGTACTGAATGCAGTGCAAAGAAGGGGCGGAGAGAGGATGATGGCATTTTAAAACATATTGTTGTATTTACTCAAAGTATTCCTTCCTCTTTTCCAGAGGATATTTTCACTCTAAAAGGAGAAAATTACAAGGAGATCTATTTAAACATCTGATTTATAGCACAGAAAATAATTAAATTCTTCCCAGAAACCAGGTCTACCAAAAGGGCACACCTTGTCTTAATCAGATATCAAAACACACGTAGAGAAACTCATAAAAACCACTTCAAATACAGCATTGCTCTGACCCAAAATTCTTGGGGGAAAAATGAAACCAAGAAAACATGACTGTTCTATGTAAACTAAATAAAAAATAGGGCATAATTGTGGGCAAAAGTATTTTGAAACAGATGGAATTACTTCTGCCACCAAAAAACAAACCGATCTGTCCTGTTGATTGAAAAGAATGGACAAAAAACTATATATACTGTACAAACTACAGTATACTATACTATCAATTCATATGCTTACACACAAAGAAAGTACTGCATAAAGTTAACAGTGGTTTTCACTGGGTGGTGGGGTATTAAGTGATTTTTATTTCTTTTAGAGACTTTTATACTTTAAAAATTCTCTACAATCAATTTGTTACTTTAACAATTAAAAAAGACAATAAATAATATTATAACTTTTAAAGGATCCAGCTCAAATGTTTTCTCTCTTAGGCCTTCACCAACAGGTATTATTTGTTCCCTCTCCATGTTTGCATAACACTCAGTATATATCACCCTTAACCATTCTCCACTCGTAGCCAAAATGATCTTCCAAAAAAAGTAAGTCTTATGACCCAGAAATTCCACTCCTAGGTATATGCTTAAGAGAAATGAAAACATATAACTATTCAAAGCCTTGTACATAAATGTTCATAGCAGCATTTGTTCATAATAGCCAAAACCTGGATATAACCCAAATATCCACCAACTGATAAACAGACAAATAAAATGTGGTATATTCTTACAAATGAGTGGTAGGCAAACCATTGTATATCTACATCCTAATCCCCAGAATCTGTGGATATGTTATATTACATGCCAAATGGGGAATGAAAACAGCAGATAGAATTAAGATTGCTAATCAGCTGACCTTAAAATAGATTATTTTGGATTATCCATGTGGCCCCAATATGATCAGCAGTGTCCTTAAAAGTGGAAGAGAAAGGTAGAAGAAAACATTGGATTTATGCAATGTGAAACGGACAGCCTACTGTCATTGGCTTTGAAGGTGGAAGAAGGAAACCACTAGCCAAGGAATGCTGGCAGCCTCTAGAAGCTGAAAAAAGCAAGGAAGCGGATTCTCTTCTAGAGATTCCAGTAAGGAATACATCCCTGACAACACCTTGATTTTAGACCAGTGACATCAGACCTTTGACCTGTAAGGCGATAAATTTTCATTGTTTTAAGTCCCTGAATATGTGCTAATTTGTTAAGCAGCAATAGAAAACTAAAACAAATAGAATATTATTCAACAACAAAAAGGAATTAATACTGATACATGATACAACATAGATAAACTTTAAAAACATTAAGCTAAGTGAATGAGTCTAGTCACAAAAGCCCACATGATTCCACTTATATGAAATGTCCAGAAGAGGCAAATCTATAGAGACAGAAAGACTAGTAGTTGTGTAAAGCTGGGGGTGTTGTGTGGTGGCCTGTGACTGTTGATGAGTATAGAGTCTCTTTTTGGAGCGATGAAATATTTTAAAATTAATTGCGATGAGGATAGCATAATTCAGTGGAGATACTAAAAACTGTAATGGTAGGTGAATTATATCTCAATAAAGTACATACACACACATATAAAAATATATTATATGTGTGTATGTATTCTCTGATGAAAAACCTTCAATGGTTTGAATAAAATACACTTAGTACAACACACACAGCCCTTCATTATCTGGCCTCGATTCGTCCCAGCTGCACCTCTTGCCACTTTCCAACGTGTACCCAAGGATCCAGGCAACAAAATTGTTTCCAGTTTTCCTGATCTTTGTACCTTTGTAAAAGTTGTTTTTCTACCTAGAACACCCTTATTCCTGTTCTTCCTTTTACTCCTGTTAGTTTTTCAAAACTCAGTTTAAATTTTACCTACCAGGAGCTTTTCCTGTACCATCCCACAGAGTTCGGTTAGGTACCCTTCGGTAATTTCTTCTGTATTTGTCAGTGTCCTTTACTACACTATAAACTCTTAAATCTTACATCTGATTCCTAATAGCTAGTATAGGACCTGGAACATGCTGGCAGTACATTCATTCAAAGATATTTATTGAATTAATATCTCAATAACAGTCCCTCCTGTATTGTGATGAGAGGTACTGGTTTTTATCCTTCCCTCTTCGGTCGACTGTGAGCGGCTCACTCATACTCATCTTTGTGTGGTATTCCTCAGGCAACACTATTCCAAGTATATAATAGATACTTTATAATACAGTAGATAAATGGACATTATACATAGTCATTTTTAGGCACCATAACAAATTTATCAGATGCAACTACTGAGAAAACAGTTAAGCCTTAGCTATGGTACCATTTATGCTTATTTAAGATGCATTTGAACGGCTTTCTGAAAGCCATGAAATGTTTTTAAAAATGACTCTATGTGCTGCAAGTGTGATTTAAATATATAGAAATTTATTGATAACTCAGTTTATCTTGTTTATTAAGAAAAATTTTATTCTACAGAGAAATATGATTCGCAAAGCAATAGGCTCAAGTTGATTAAAACTCACACATAGTTCAAGTAACTTAACAGTTGAACGTCTTTGCCCAACAGACACTAATTCAAAACAATCTGTCTTTGTTCGTAGGATATGATCAAATCCCCAGCAGCAAATAGAATTCACTGGTCCATTATACTGACACAAAGGCTGTTAGAATGTGCATGCCTAGTGAGTATTAAGCACTACCATTCAGGGGCCGGGTACAATAGTGTTTTATAAACTCAATCAGTCTTTATTGCAGAAGCAATAACAAACACTTTCACCAAAATAATCTCCACGCTCATCACATCACAGAGAGTTCATATAATTCAAATCTGAATGGCCACATTTGAATGCTCAAATGTATTTTCTGTATGAGATAATAACAAAATGTTAATTTTGAAAGCATTGTAAGGGCAGTTGATTCAGGAAGACTTATGGGAAATAATCATATTATATACCTATTTATAGAGGAGGAAACCAGGGCACAGAAATGCTAATAGACTTGCTCAAAGGCACATCAGTAAAAAGTGGCAAAGTCCAAGCTGGTACCAAAGTGATGTGGCTTTAAACCCAGGGTTCTTCTCACTGTACCATACGGCCTGCATCTTTTCCAAGCATGCATTGGAGATCCTAAGTCATATGAATTAAAGAGATTATAAAAAGGAGATGTGGACACTCCACCCCCACCTCACATCTGTTGATTTAGAGTTCAATGACTCTCTAACATAATGATGTTGGGTGCCAGAGGAGTAAATGGGTGGTCCCCAAACTTGGATTCACTGACATTTCTTCCTGACCTCATGGACTAAAGCAGGCCTCTTTTCCTCCTTGGTTGGCAATGGCACTGCTCTTGGACACTCAGCAGTGAGAGATAGAGGCTTAAAGGGTGTGCTGTCTGGAAAAAAATTGTCCCCCCTCACTTTTTAGACTGGTTAAATTAATACTAGCTTTCATAGCACATATATTAATTTACTGAGTACTTACTGTGACCAGTCATTTACTAATAGTTTTACACATTTTATTTTATCCCCACAATAATTCAGTGAAACCTATCATTCTTAATATCTCATTTTACAGATGAGGAAACTACAACCAAAGGGAGGTTAAGTAATTTAATTTGCTCAAGATGATGAGGCACCAAGAGCAGGATGCAGAATTTGATCTGAGGAAATAAGTCTCCAGAGCCCAAGCTATCTATTCTCTTGCCTTTAAATATGAATATCTTTGAGGCTGTTCTGTGAAGAATTCCCACAACCATGCCTTTGGTCATTGGACCCAGCATTTAAGACTGATTAGGAGGTTTCAACCTAATAGGTTACAAAACAAATAGCAAAAGTAAAATACACAGTTTGGACTTCAAGAATTCTCTGATACTTAACATGATAATAGAATATCACTCAGCAATAAAAAGGAATGGACTACTGGTATATGCAACAACACAAATGACTCTAAAAATCATTATTATGCCAAGTGAAAGAAAGCAGATTAAGAAGACTCCATGCTGTATGATTTTATTTATATGACATTCTGGAAAAGATAAAACGATAGGGACCAAGAGATACGTCAATGGTTACTTGTGGCTAGGAATGGAGGGCATGCCCAACTACAAAAGGGAACAGGGAACTTTTGGGGACGATGAAGATATTCTGTTTACATGTGTCAAAATTATAATGATATGCACCTAAAAGGATGAATTTACTGTGCATAAGTTATAACTTAGTAAACCCAACTTTAAGCAATAAATGAATAAATACAGTCTCTAAAGAAGTGTTTTTCATTAGTAAGATATAAACCATCAGTGAGTTGTGAACCCATTTAGTGGGTTGTGGCTGGCATTTAAAAAAAAGTGAAACAGAATAGAATAGGAAATATCAGAGTCACTGCACACAGTAGAATAAATATTGTTAATGAAACATTGGCTTCAGGAAATTAATGTATCAGGAAAACAGACACCATTGTCAGTTTGCTTTTAACAGAGGGAATTTGATACAGGAACTAGTTACACAAATGCTGAAAAAGTTGAGAAGCAAAATAGGGGAAGGTGAGGCAACCCAGAGGTCAGCAATGGCAGAAACCACTAATAGCTTTAGATTGGAGGGATGAAGAGAGGTAGCAGTGTTGCTGGACCCCAGAGCTGAGATCATCCAGCAGATCACAGGAAGGGCATTTGGCTGGAGCTGGAGCCAGAGAAGAGACTCAGCCACTGTCAAAAATGCACGACAGGCAGAGAAAGATGAGGAGAATCACCTTAACTTTTTCATTCCTCTACTCTCCGGTGTCATAGCAGAGCCACCCATGGGTGGGACCTAGACAGAAGTCAGTTAACAGAACGTGGGAGCCTCAGAAATGCAGCCTCTTGGGATCTGCAGAAGAAGAGCAGGGAATGGATTTGAGCCAAAAGGCTAGAGGCTGGCACAGCTGTGAAGTAAAACCTATTTCTTATTGAGGGTCAGATTCTAAAAGGTTTAAAAGGCATTACTTTAGAGAGCAAAACTACTCTCTATTTTTTAATGCTATTCTCTCTATATACGAAAGGAATAAAATCACACATGACTATTAGAGGATGCCAAATTTCCCCCTATTTGATGTGCTTGTAGAAGGCAGTTTGAACAAAGGAGTCAGACTGAGAAACAAACTCACTTTCCTCATTAATTTTGAAGTAATCATACAAAGATCTCTTAGTAGAGAAGATAAAACTCCTAGCAGATGTAGACGAAATTTAAGCTAGAAACAACAGAGCAGTGAGGAAGTATACAAGTGGCAAGTATGTAAGCAAAGAGCTTACATAAGTGATTCTGATAGCATAAAAGGAAAATTATTGCAGTTAAAAATTGATAAGCTGGGTATGAAATTGGTCTGTCAGCAGCTAGTTGTGTGACAGCTCTATAAAATTACCTGGATCCACAGGGAACAGCAGCCAAAATTCATTAACACCACCTTATTCTTGACTCTAATGATGTTTTACTTCCTCTAGTTTCAAAGCTTTGACCTTGAATCACTTGGGGTTTCTGATCCCAAAGAATGGCTGTCACGGCTTCCTCACTGAATCAAACCTAATTAATGCTTGATCCCTTGTACTTTTTGACTTCTCCATCTATACCAGTTGTGCAAGAACAATGTACTTCAATCTGTTTCTTTTCTGTCTTGTTTCCTTCAGTTATTTTTAAATATGATTTTGATAACATTGTTTTAAACTCAATTTTACCATTATCAAAAGTTCTCTTCAAAGGCAAGAAACATTTGCTGGATGAATAAATGTTTGGATGAATGGACGGATGGAAGAAAGGATGAAAATAATTGTGAGTCTCAGTTCTAAGTTTCAGCCTGGCTGATGGGGAGTCTTCAGGCCAGTTTCCTAGTTCTGATTGACTTGTAGTTTAAAGACCACCACTGCACTGCCATCTAGTGGTAGTTTAGCCTGCTTGTGAGAAAAGTACTTGGAGAAAAACAACCTTGAAGGCAAAATGAAAGTGAATAACGCAATACTTTTTCTGGTTCCAGCTGCTCATGATTGCATGTCCTCATTTGGTTATCTTTGATAGTAACAGCATTTCACCTTAATTGTTTAACACATGTACAAAGAACATTCTCACGATTATATAAATAGATGTCACTAGTTCAGGCAACATGTGATGAGGTAGATCTTCCTTTGTACAATAAATATCAAAGGTCTGTCTGTATTTTGAAGCCATCAACAGGCTTATGGCTTTTAAAAATGTGATAACCAGCTGTTTTTAAGAAAGCACGATAATAATTTTATTGCTTTTCTGTTTCAATTCGACAACTCTCTTAAAGAACACTTTTTTTTTTTCCCCTGTGCAAACACTAACGTCTTAGTTGGTAAAAACCATTTATCTCAGAACATAATTATGTAAAAGTAAAATAAAATGGTTGCTAAATTTAGGAAACCAGGAGTATAAAATAAGGACTTTATGTACTAATAAACTGTATTGTATAATAAAGTTATCTTGGCTAAAAGGATTTGAGATCGAGACAAGCGAGCCTGAGATGATAGGAAAGACCTCTCTCTCAAGGACCTTATGTTTACTTTCAGTGGGATTTTTGGGGACTGTCAAACATGTGCCCAGGCATATTTCTACATCTGAATGAGGCTCACATCCTGTGAAAAAAGAGTTGAGCTCTCTTCACAGTGGGATATGTTTGATGGACTCAGGGGTGAAGAGAGAGATATCACAGGAACCAGATCATGAGGAGGGTAAAAGCCCCCAGGGAAATCCTCATGAGTGTTAAAGAAGCCTAGAGGGTAAGCCAGGCTGTGCATCAATCTACTCAGGACTTCAACTGATTAGATGAGGCCCAATCACATTATGAAAAGAAATCTGCTTTATTTAAAGTCCAGCAATTTAAATGTTAACTGATCCGAAATACCCTCACAAAAACACCCAAAATAATGCTTGATCAAGTACCCTGTTTAGACATCCTGCTACCTCGCCAAGTTGACACATGTGCCTTTGTGTGGGCCTGTTTTTGTCTGTTGCGCTGTGCTTCAACAGACTCTTAAGTCGTAGACTCATGTGCTTCAGACACGAGAAATGTTATTGAATCTTTTCTTTGAACACTCTCTTACTCATTTTCTTTGTTCTATATTTCTGGAGCTTCTATTAATAGGATTTTAGACCTTCTAGCTGGACAGCCAGTGTTTCTGTCTGCCTTTCTTGTTTTTCATCTGCTTGTCTTTTACCCTGTTTTCTGGAAGACTTCCTTAATCTTTCTTTCAACCCTCTTATTGAGTTTTTGTTTGTTTTTTAAATATATCTTTATTGATTTCAGAGAGAGGAAAGGAGAGGGAGAGAGAGAGACAGAAACATCAATGATGAGAGAGTCATTGATTGAGCCCACAACCCGGGCATGTGCCCTGACCGGGAATCGAACCCTGATCGCCTGGATCCCAGGTCGATGACGCTCAACCGCTGAGCCACGCCTGGCCGGGCCCTCTTATTGAGTTTTAATTTTTGCTATCATATTTTTAAGTTTCTAGAGATTTTTTTTCCTTTGGGAGACCACTCCCTTTTTAAAAAATAGTATCCTGTTCTTGTTTCATGTGGCAATACTTCTTATCTCTCTCTGGATTTTAATGGCAGCATTTTTTTTTTTTTTAAGTATTCTTTTTTCTTGCAAGGTGTGTTTCCTCCAAGTTGTTTTTTTTCTGTTATTTCTTTGGTTTCTATCTTTTGTATTGGAGATTTCTCTCAGATTTATGGCACCTCTTGGTTGTTTTCATATCCTCAAGAGTAGGGAACTAAAAAACTACTGGCAGGCTCTTAGGGGTGAGGGGGGAAGGGAGCACAAGGGAGTAAGTTGGTCAGATTGTGTATTTGGGAACCTCCACTGTCAGTATGTTTAGATCTGTTTTATTGGGCTGGTCAAATTCCTTAAAAAACCCTCTTCTGATCTCCTTTCTTAAGAATGGGGCTTCTGGTTGCTGATTTGGGAAAGAAGTCAAGTATCTCTAGATGCAGATGTAGATGTTTCCTTAATCTCTGTTTTCAGTACTATATGCCCCACTTTTAGTCATGCCTGGTGTCCCCTGTTTTAATCTCTCCTGAGAGTAAACCTCTACGATTTCAGCAGGTTCTTACCAGTAGCCCAGCTTCAGACTCTCAACCTATTGTCCCATTTTCAGCCTCTGACCACTCCACTTCCATACTTCCACCTGCAGCCACTACCCGAGCCCACTGGAGACTGTGGTGTAAACTGGAATGGGTGCCAGCTTCCCCCACTGCTGACTTAAGATTCTATTTTTGGGTGGTTTGCTAAGCTATTTATCACCCTGTGTGTTTTCTAGCTTCAAAATCTTGCTCTTATTGCTTCTTTTCCCTTTTCTTTCCATCCTTGTGGGCTTATGCCTTTATGACAATCACTTCGCTGTTGTTTTACTGGGGTGGTGAGAGGAAGCAAAAGTAGATGCCTGTGTGTAATCCAGCATTGCTACCTCAAAGGCCTTCTGTGGGACTTTTAAAAATAATTTCTGTTTATGAAGTTTCTATTCATTTAAAAATTCTTTAAATATTTTTAAAGTACAGATGTCAAGTGGCTCTTTTTTGGTAGTCAAATATTAATTTTTGTATGATTTCTTTCATTGTTAAGTCTTTTTCCTATGTTAAGATGAGATAAATATTTACTTAGATCTGTCTTAAGTAAAATTGCCAAGGAGCCATGGTTTTTTTGCACCAGTTCCCAATCTTCTATTGGTGATGATGTCCTAACCCTCCTTCTGGAGTGTCCCCAATACCTTTCAGAATCTCCATGATGGCATCTGTTCATTAACATTCTCAGCGAAGGCCTTTTCTTTCCTTCCATGGTATCTCCCTGTACTTAGGCCTTTCCCAGTCCCCTCTATTCCATCAAAATGTACCTGTCCAGGGTCTTACATCATACTCTTCTCTTTCTTATCTAACAAAAGATACCCAGAACTGTTTTAGAGGAACTTTACATTCCTGTTTATTTAATCCTTACAACATCCCTGTGAAATAGATATTATTAGTCCCATCTCATAAATTAAAAAATTGAGGCTAGAGAGGTTAAGCCTCTCTTGTTCAAGGTCACAAGGCTGGTAAGTCATAGAAGGTCTATAGTACAACAGCTTTTAACCTCTGCATACAGTCTCCTTATTATAGAAAATATTTACTGTGCTAACTCACACAATAAGACATAAAAAACATTTTAAAGGCCTGGCCAGTGTTGCTCAGTGGTAGCATCGACCCATGAACCTGGAAGTCCATGGTTCAATTCCTAGTCCAGGCACATGCCTGGGTTTCGGGCTCAATCCCCAGTAAGAGGTGTGCAGGAGGCAGCTGATGGAGGATTCTTTCTCATCACTGATGTTTCACTCTCTCTCTCCCTCCCCCTTCCTCTCTCTGAAATCAATAAAAACATATTTTAAACAAATTTAATGACTACTTTTAAGACAATACTTTAACCTAAATCATGAGTCTAATAGTGAAATTTTCAAATACAACAAAAGTTTTAGGCCGTGGGGCCTTTTACTGCCATTTAGGGTTAGCTTTCTCCTCCCATCCACCCCAACAGAAAGCAGCCTCAATTTGGCATTTTTAACATTGTAGCTAAAGATTATAAAAATAAAACCATCTATGACCACAAAAAGCTCTGCAGGAGCTGTGTTATAAACTACAGCACTCAGCCGAGAAAGACTAGTTTTTAAGCAGTGTTTTTAGATATGTTGACGTGTTACTAAAAACATCCCCATTCTCCATTTCACCCCTGTGTTTTTCAATTCAAAGAAGGATTTTTATTCTTCAAGGAAACAAATGATATCAAAATCACAAGGCATCTTCTCTGATTATGTCCATCTAAGGTTATATAAACACACAGTATTTATATTTAATACACATTTTTATCCTTACTGGGCTACATTGCTTTCCAAGAGAGCAGAGCAGAGCATTTTCTAGATCTTCTCCAGAGATTCAGTATTAGTCTCCTCTACCCCAGAATATTCAGCTCTTCACCTCTGACACCAAGTTGCACAGATTCCCCAGTTTCTCCACACACAGACACTCACACATTAAAGACTACTATGTGCATTGTATGTGAAATGAAAATAATAAGGCAATACCCTCTCTTCAAAGAGCTTATGGTCTAGAGAAGAGAGACATACAATATACAATGACAATACAAGAAAAATATTTTTCAAATCCATTCCAATAGGGAGAAGAATATGAATTTTTCTCTTTTATACTTCCAGACAAAGAATGGAGATTTCGGACATTTTGCTCCCCTTTCCCCCTCTCCTGCCTCCAAACCAGAAAACACCCTTAAATCTTCTCATAGCCGTCTTCTCTCCTCAGTAAATGGCATTCGTGCAGTTTTTTAGGCCAAAAACTTCTGCTATTTCTCTTAATGCCCATGTCTGTCTCTTTCTTTCTGCCCCCAATCCAATCTATTAGCAGGTACTGCCAGTTCTGACTCCAAGATGCATTCAGCAGCCAACCGGTCCCCTTTCTGACTGCTACTACACCGATCTTAGCATATCATTTCTCACTTCGACTGCTGCAATAACCCCTGAATGGACTCTGCTTCCATTTTTGCTTCATGATAATCTATTCTTCACAGAGCCGTCAGAGGGGTCTTTTAAAAGGTACACTAGCTTCTGTTTCAGCCATAATGGAGTAACAATGTCTGGATTTACTGTCTCCTATAACTAGAAAACTGGACAAAATATATTTAACAGCTGTTTTCTGACATTAGACAACTGGCAGCACAGGACTGTTATCTCTGAGAAAGGAAACAATAAAGTGAACCCTGTGATTGTTCCAGGCTTACCTGAAGTAGTTTCCAGGCTTCGCGCAGGCAGCAGGAACCCAAACAGATCCCAGAAGTCTTACTGAATGGAACAGACAGAGATGAGAGTTTGGGGAAGCCAAAGCAGCTAGAATTTGTGGAGCACAATTTTTTAAAAAGACTTTACTTTCCATATCAAATTACCTTGGCTACTATGTCACGAATTGTCTGACTATATAAGTGTGGATCTATTTCTCAACTTTCAGTTCCCTTTATTTATCAAGCATTATGTCATTACCACAATCTTAATTACTACAGCTTTATACAGTCTTGTGATAAGGTAGTAAGTAAATGGCTTCCAGTTTTGTTCTTCTTATTATTGATTTTTTTTTTTGAGAGGAAGGAAGAGGGAGAGAGAAACATCAATGTGAGAGTGGAGCATCAATCGGCTACCTCTTGCATGCTCCTGAACAGGGATCAAGCCCACAACCCAAGCATATGCCCTGACCAGGAATGGAACTAGCAACCTTTCAGTGCACTGGAAAATGCCCAACTAACTAAGTCACTTGGGCCAGGGCAGCGTTGTTATTCTTTTCCAAGATTGTTACTCTAGGTAACAGAAAAACTTTAGAGTCAGCTTGTCAATTTCTAGAAAAAGTCTGTTAGGATTTTTTTGGAATTGTGTTGAATTTACAGATCATTTTTGGGAGACTAGTAATCTTAACAAGATTGTGTCTTCCAATCTATGATCATGATATAAGTTTCCATTTATTTAGATTTTTTAAAAATCCTCTCCCAAGGATATGGTTTTTTATTGATTTTAGAAAGAGAGGAGAGAGAGAGAAACATTGATGTAAGAGAGAAACATCTATTGGTTGCCTCCCGCATGTGCCTCGACTGGGGATCAAAGCCGAAACCTAAGTTTGTGCCCTGACCGGCAATGAACCTGCAACCCTTGGTGCATAGATGATGCTCCAATCAACTGAACCACCTGGCCAGGGCCTAGATCTTCTTTAATATCTGTTATCAATGTTTTGTATTTATCACTGCCGAAGTCTTGCACAATTTTTGTAAATTTACCCTTAAATAATTTATATTTCTGATGCTATTGTAAATGATATTTAAAATTTTCATTTTCCAATTACTTGCCAGTAAACAGAAATATAATTGATTTTCATATACCAAAATTATATTGTATGACCTTGTTAAATTTGCTTATTAAAGCTATTGGACTTTTTTTGTACATTTATTTTGATGTTTCTGTATAAACAATCATGTCATTTGGAAATAAAGACAATTTAATCCTTTCTTTCTATTCTTTAATTCGATTGTGGTCAGGAAACATACTCTATAAAATTCAATATTTTTGACATTTCATGAGACTTGTTTTATGGCTTAGCATTTGACCGTGTTAAAGAATGGATGCACTTTAAAGATGTTTTTTCTATTGTCTTCTGGAATCCATTGTTTCTCTTGAAATATCATTTCAATAATGCAGTACATCATATGTCATTTTTCCTCTGTATGTAATGTTTTTCTCTTACTGCTTTTAATATAATTTCTTTATTTTAGTTGTTGGTAGTTGGACTATAATGTACCTAGTAGTGATATTCTTGTATTTATCTTGCTTGGAATTTGTTGAGCTTCTTGGTCAGGTAAGTAAATTATTTCCACAATTTGGTGAAAATTTCAACTATTTTTTCTGTCCAGTTCTTTTTTTGTTCCATTCTCTTTCTCTTCTCATTCTGGGATTCAAATTACACTTGTGTTAGATCACTTAAAATGTCCCATAGTTTTCTGAGGTTGTGTTCTGTGTTTATAATCTTATTTCCCTTCCTTTTCCAGAATGTAATGGTCTTTCTTCAAGTTCAGTTATTGTGGTGGTCATGAGAATTGCCTCTCATGCCACCAGCTACTAGAAGCATAATTGACTGAGGGCCTGAGCTGCCACACTGTAAAGTCATCACTATGTTTGTGCTAAGGCCACGCTCCCTAAGGGCTGCTGCCAGGGCAACACTGAGAGTGGCAGAAGTTCTAAGGAATCCTTTGTCGTGATGACTCCTTATTGGCCTTCCTGAACTTTTCTTAGACTACATGACACCTAACTTTTTTCCTTCTCTCTTTCACTCCAGGTCAGATTTGCAGCGTGATATGATAGCTATAAGAAGCATTTCCCTGAATAAAAGCCTTTCACATTTAATCTAGTCTCAGTATCTGCTTTGAGGGGCACCTGGAATAACACAGGTAAAATCAGGAGTGGTCTAAGAAAAAGGCAGTGAGATAAAGGCTTGAGACTGGCTCATCCACCACCTGGCAGGCAATTCGGATGCAACTGTGTTGGGGGATGAAACAAGGCTAGTCCTTGGCAAAAGGCAGAAGCTAATCTGACAGACTGCTGAATATTTTGCTGGTGGTGAACTGGGAAAATGTATCAGAAAGCAATGTTGTGAAAGGTATGAGAGCATAGACATACATACAGACTGTGCTCTGGAATCTATTGCTGCATTTACATCAAGGTTACACTGCCATTAATGATATGGCAGGGAACTAAGGAAATACAGCTCCTGGGAGACAGAGGACTCCTCTAATGGCACTTTGACTCAAGGACTCTCCATTGTCTTTTCCAAACCTTCCTTAGACTGATGAACAGTCCATCCATCAAATCTTCCTTCCCTCTCTCCTTCACTTTGGGGCAGATGTGCATCACAATCTCATGGCTCTCCCAGCCTTCTTCAGCTCCCTCCCCATTCTTTCTCATGAGTGTTTCCTATAATAATGTTCTTGCCCTCTTGCCCAGCAGGCGTGGCTCAGCGGTTGAGCATTAATCTAGGATCCAGGCGATTGGGGTTCGATTCCCGGTCAGGGCACATGCCCGGGTTGTGGGCTCGATCAGTGACTCTCTCATCATTGATGTTTCTATCTCTCTCTCCCCCTCTCCTTTCCTCTCTCTGAAATCAATAAAGGTATTAAAAAAACCCAAAAAACCAAAAAATAATGTTCTTGCATGTTTAATCCCTTCTTGATGTCTACTCCTCAGAAGCTTCAGGTGAATACACTGACCCTTTCTTCTGCTATCCCAAGTAACTGTTAAGTTATTGTTAAGTTCTTAAAACAGTCTGGGACAGGTATGTCTGTAGCACACACATGTTGTCTATCTGCTGGCTCATCTCAGCGGCATGGCCAGGGCCTGTAATGCTCCACCTTCACCTTCCTGCTTCTCCAGCTTTCTCAGTCATGGGTGGATGTGTGTTTAGTTTCAGGATAAAGGACACAAATTTCTTTAGGCAGGACAGCCTGAAATAAAATGACTTTCAAGAAGCTTTTTCCAGTGAGAAGATGTTCCTTTTATTGAGCTTATATTATAGTATCTGCATTCTTCTAGTATCTAAACTACTTATTTTTAAATTTAAAAAAATATATTAATTTCAGACAGAGGAAAAGAGAGGGAGAGAGATAGAAACATTAATGATGAGAGAGTCATTGATTGGCTGCCTCCTGTAGGTCCCCCACTGGGGATCAAGCTGCAACCGGGGCATGTGCCCTGACCGGGAATTGAACTGCGATCTCCTGGATCCTAGGTCGATGCTCAACCACTGAGCCACGCCAGCTGGGCTAAATGATTTATTTTAATTACTAAAGTATGAGTCCCTGGAGGAAACAACCTTTCCATATGGTTCTCAGAGGGCTGCCTAATACATATATGGCTTTGTCTTTACTGTTATCACTGTGTGTCATAACCCCAGGTGACCAATCAGAATATGTCATCCTTCTGGACATAGTGATTGGTTTAAATGACAGGCACATGATCAAAGTCAAACCAATCAGAGTTCTTTTAGGGAGGTGGAGATGAGCCACTGGAGAGAAAGAGTTTTTTCCTCTCTCAGTTGTCATTAGTTTTACATTCAAATTCATTCCACAATAATTTTTTGTCTGCATGAAAATTGTCAACACATAATAAAGTACCTTCTAGACATGGAGAGAGCCCACTGAAGACATGGCGTTTGGATTTGACTATGCCTGGAGCAGTCCATCCCTTAAGACTTCAGGTTACATGGTAAAAGGAAGTCTTTTACTCATGCTAGTTTATGTAAAGTTCCTTTTTTTTTTTTTTTCTGAAGGAGTCCTGGTTAATATAGTATATAAATACATATTCAGTTGACACTACTATAGTATTTGTATATATAGACCTCAGAAGGCAGCCTCTGAAATATTGATCCTTTCGTTGAATTATACTTTGATATTGAAGAAATTGGATCCTTTCTTTCTAATATATTCTAGACATACCCAACCCCAAATTGTTGTTGTTTTTTTTCCCCACTAAGCATTAGTGATGCCTTTTCTATCTGTGCTCTTGTTTCATACTGTATATTCTTCCTGGGAAATCTTATCCACTCTCGTTGTCCTCTATGCAGATAAAAGTAAATTCACATCTCTTACTTAATTCTTTCCTCCAGGAATCAAGAACAGGAACTCCAATGACCTGTTGGCATTGAAACATTACTGTTTCCCATGCACCTCTAAGTTAACATGTCATCTTTCCTACTAACCATATTCTTTTTCTTATAATTTAAAAGTATTAATTGATGAACATACAATCTATCTGACCTTTAAAAGGTGACATCCTTCACTCTTTCTTTGCCATTCAGCTTCTACACACAATCAAGCCATCAAGCACAAATGTTGATTTTGTCTTCTAATTATTTATTAAATCCACCTTCTCTTCTTACTATTACCATCATCTACTACAATAACATCCAATTACATCTCTAACCAACCCCCCACCAAGGACTGCCACAGCTCTGTATGACATAAAACTTTTTCTAGGGTGGCTTCCTGTTGATGTAGAAAGTACAAACTCAGCTTGATCTTAGCTTTGCCTCCCTCTCCTGCTTCCCTTCCAGGCACTCACTGCCCCTTGTTTTATGTTGGTGCAGTCGAAACTTTTCCATTGGTTTTCTACCTTGATTCATGCTGCTGGCTCCCTAGCTCCCCCCCCCCCCCCGCCCCATCCCCTTTTGGTATCAATTCAGGAGGTAGTTACTCCTCGGTTTCTGAAACCAGATTAGGGGCTCTGAGCTCTCCAAAATTATGCACCTACTTTCAATCATTGCTATAGCTACTACAGTGACCTTTTTCATTTGTCTCCCTCTCATTTATTTCTGTGCTACATTCAGTATCTGTGGATAGGATAAATTGTTTAAAATTGTCAAAGTTACAGATACTCCCAATGAACACTAGAGGTCACTGTTATCTTTTGTTTGAACGAATGAACATCTAAACTCAGTTTTAAAATACTTTTTTCCCCCCTCTTGTTAAATAATGTTGTATGAGTTAGCTTAGCATTGCCAACCCAACTAATAGTGGCTGGCTATCTTTAAAAATTGATTTTTGAAAGCATGTAAGTAATTGTATTTATTTGGAAAATCATAAAATTGGGGGAAAGGTTGAAAAATTGTCATAATTTTTTTTTCTTCTAATCTTTGCAAAAGAAAAACTCATTTGTAATGAGTGGGTAGTAAATATTTTATCACTTATTATGATTATCTGCAAAATTTTCAAAGCATTAAATAATTTAAAAGGTATGAAGAATACACCAAAACCATACTGTACCAAGGAAAAAAACTATAACATGCTTTCAAAAGCAAAGGCTTGGTGGTGCTTTAAATTTTTAAAGTATTTTAAAATTTCTTATATAGAGGAAGAGTCACATAATATTAACTTCTACTTTTTCTTTTCAGATCTCTCAGTTTACCAACTTTGTAAATGGCTCCACGTCTATCTAATTATTCTAACCTAAAATTTGGTGGTCATTCTTGATTTTTTTCTTTTAACAAAGTTTATTGGTTCTGACTCCAAAGTATACCTTTAATCTACCTACTACTTTCTATCTCCTCTGCTACTACCCTGGTCCAACCTACTGCCTGTCATGACCACAACAGCCTTCTTACTGGTCTCCCTGCCCAAGATGCCCAAGCCCTGGATGCCTCAACTCTTTGGGGGAAAAAAGACTAATTCCATTCTAAATCTACTCTGCATAAAGCCCTAAGAAACAAACCCAGGTAGAAATTCCTTGCAAATTTGAACTAATCTAAGAAAGTTCACAGGCTGAAAAGAACTATGAAACACTATTTATTTATTTATTTATTTATTTATTTATTTATTTATTTATTTTTAGATGACTAATCCTAGGAACATCACATAACCATCTAAGTCAGTGCTGCTGCAAGAAGAGAATTTGACATTTCTATCTTTCTGTCACAGTAGATGTTACTGACAATGTTCTGTTCTTTGTTGGATTCTAAATTATCAGAACTGCCAAAATGAGGTTATTTATATTAGTGAAAGAACACTGAGTCTTGAAAGTATTTCTCTTGTGGCAATAATGTTTTTTGTTATGCAGTGAATGCAGCTTCTGCAAATAATTGAAGATTTCATCTTATTTCAATCAAACAGTTCAGCCTCTTTGCAATTCATTTTGTTAGGGAACATCTATTAGACAAGCCTCTGCTTCCAAGGTGATTTATAGTGATTGAGTTAGAAACAGACCAACATTTTATTCCTTTCCTTAAGGAGGGGTAATTTCTTCCATAAAATTTACAGGGTACAATATAGGGTAGGACAATCTATTAAATTTTCCTGGAAATTTATTTTTAGCTTCATTTAGCAGATCAACCTTGAGCCTGAAACTAAACAACATTTGTATTTTGTTGCAAATCTGACAGAAAAACCAAGAATCATATTTGAAGGAATTGGAATGAAGTGTTCCCATCATCTCCAATTTTCCTTGGTCTGTCAGGGTCGTCTGATCTTAGTTATTTTTTTTCCATGTTCTTTGATTCAACATCTTCTTTCATTCTCACCTTATCACAGAAAAGGAACATTAAATACATATACAGTGGTGGGCAAAAGTAGGTTTACAGCTGTGAGTATGTGAAACACTGTAGTCTTGTATTATTATTATTTACTTATTAGTAATAATCATAACCTGTATGTTTTTTTCCATATGAACAATGGTAAACCTACTTTTGCCCACCCTGTAACTATCTGAAAATAATATTTAAGCACCACATTTAATGCACATAATGCTTTGTTTCTGAATTAAAATTAAACTGTTTTCTAATATTTGTGTAAAACTATTTTTAAAAGCTTTTATCCTAATAAAGAGATGGGAAAGATATTTCATGCAAATGCAAATTTTTAAAAAGCTGGGGTAACAATACCTATATCAGACAAAATAGACCTTAAAGCAAAGGCTATAACAAGAGACAAAGAAGGACCTAACAATTCCACTTCTGGGTATTTAGCCAAAGAAACCTAAAACACTAATTTGAAAAGGCATATGCATCTATATGTTCATTGCATCATTATTTACAATGAAGCAACCTAAGTGTGCATCAACAGACTAATGGATAAACAAAAGGTGGTACATATATCGAATGGAATATTACTCAGCCATAAAAAAAAGAATGAAATCTTGCCATTTGTCACAAGGATGGACCTATGTGGATGGACCTAGAGGGAATTATGCTAAATGAAATAAATAAGACAGAGAAAAACAAATACCATATGATTTCATTTACATGTGAAATCTAAAAAACAAAATAATGAACAAACAAATCAGAAGCAAACTCAAAGAAACAGAGAACATTTTATTTCAATTTTTCTTATTTACTGATTTGAGAGGGAGGGAGAGAGAGAGAAAGAGAAAGAGAGAGAGAGAGAGAGAAATATCGATATATCGATTTGTTGTTATACTTATTTATGCATTCATTGGTTGATTCTTGTATGTGCCCTGACCAGAGATCAAACTCACCACCTTGGCATAATGGAATGATGCCCTAACCAACTGCGCTGCCTGGCCAGGGATACATTTGTATCATTATTTTTTTAAATCCTTAAAAAAATTTTTTACTATTATAGTTGACATGCAATATTATATTAGTTTAAGGTGTACACCCCAGTGATTAGACATTATATAACTTACTAAGTGATCATTCCAATAAATCTCGTACTCATCTGACACCATACAGTTACTAGGATATTACTGACTATATTTTCTGTGCTGTTCTTTACATCCCCATGACTATTCTGTAACAATGAATTTGTATTTCTTAATCCCTTCACCTTTTTCACCCATCCCACCAAATCCCTCCTATCTGGCAGCCTTCAAAATGTTCACTGTATCTAATCTATGAGTCTGTTTCTGTTCTGCTTCTTCGTTTTGTTTTTGATTTTAGATTCAATTGTTGATAGATATGCATTTATTGCCATTTTATTGTTCATATTTTTTATCTTTTTTTCCCTTCTTAAAGAAGGCCCTTTAACATTTCTGTAATGCTGGTTTGGTGGTGATCAACTCCTTTAGCTTTTTCTTGTCTGGAAAGCTCTTTATATGTCCTTCAATTCTAAATGATAGCTTTGCTGGGTAGAGTAATCTTGGTTGTAGGTCTACTTTTTATCACTTTGAATATTTCTTGCCACCCCCTTCTGGCCTGCAAAGTTTCAGTTGAAAGTCAGCTGACAGTCTTATGGTAGCTCTCTTATAGGTAACTAATTGCTTTTCTCTTGCTGCTTCTAAGATTCTCTCTTTGTCTTTAACCTTTTGCATTTTAATTATGATGTGTGTTGGTGTAGGCCTCTTTGGGTTCATCGTGTTTGGGACTCTGTGCTTCCTGGACTTGTATGTCTATTTCCTTCTCCAGGTTATGGAAGTTTTCTGTCATTATTTTTTTCAAATACGTTTTCAATTGCTTGCTCTCTCTCTTCTTCTTCCAGCATCTCCATGATATGAATGTTGGTACACTTTAAGTTGTCCCAGAGGCTCCTTACATTATCTTCATTTTGATTTTTTAAAATACTATTTTCTTTTTGCTGTTCTTCTGATTAGGTGTTTTTTTGCTTCCTTATATTCCAAATAGCTGATTTGATTCTTGGCTTCATCTACTCTACTGTTGATTCCCTGTAAATTATTCTTCATTTCAGTTAGTGTATCCTTTATTTCTGATTGGTTCTTTTTTATGGTTTTTATGTCCTTTTTCATGCTGTTGAAGTTCTCAATAAGTTCCTTGAGCATCCTTATAATCATTGTTTCATACTTTGTATCTGGTAGTTTGCTTGAGTCCATTTCATTTAGTTCTTTTTCTGGAGGTTTCTCTTGTTCTTTCATTTGGGACCTGTTTCTTTGTCTCTGCATTTTGGCTGCTTTCCTATGCTTGTTTCTATGTATTAGGTAGAGCTGCTACATCTTCCAGACTTTGTAAAGTGGCCTTATGTAGTAGGTGTCTTGTAGATCCCAGTGGCGCAGCCTCCCCAGTCACCTGAGCTGGGTGCTCCAGGTGCACCCCTTTGTGGGTTGTGTGCACTGTCCTGTTGTAGTTGAGACCTGATTGCTGTTGCTGTCACTGGGAGGGATCAACTCCCAGGTCAATCACCTGCAAGGCCTGGCTGTGACTATAGCAGAGGAGCTGCTGTGCAGAAGTCAACCTTACAGAGCAGGACTTGCTTCAGTGGGGTTTTGGTGTTCATTGAGTGTGCTCCTTAAGAGTGTCATTCATGGAGGTGGCAGGGTTGTAATCTGGCCCGGTCTGAAGCTTTCCACCAAGTGCATTAGCTCAGGGGCCTCTCAGGGGGTGCAAGGTCAGCTACTGCCTGTGCCCTGGCTGGGGTCACCCAGTACAAGCCACATAGGTATCTACAGATGGCTGCTACTTGTTCTGGGCTTGGAGGTGCCCAGAAGAGGCTAAGCTGTGAACCAAGGCCAGCTGCCACTAGTGCCAGGCCTGGGGTCACTTAGCAAGAGGTACAGGTTACACAGGGACCAGATGCTGCTTGCTTGAGAGATTTTTAGAAAAGTCTGAAGCATGAGGCAAGTGTGGAAAAGCCACTAGAAGCAACTTGGGTGGGCTGGTAACTTGTGTAGGGTGGGGATCTCAGGGAATCATCAGGGTGAGGGGTAATGGTGTTAACCAGGTTGATGGAGACTCAGATATGGTGCCCACCTGTCCATTGGGGTGGGGCTCTCAGAAAAGGAATAATGGCCTCTCCCAGCACTTTTGTCTGGCAGAAAGCTGCCCTTCCAGTTCTCATCCTGATTCCAGACAATTCAGTTCCTCCCCATACATTCCTGGTTCCTTTCAAGCTGCTGCCCCTGCTGGAGCTCAGAGGGAGTGAGTCCGAGTCAGTTCATGTGTGAGCCCTTTAAGAGGCACTGCCTGGGTCTCTAGAAGCCCTCTGTCTCACTCAGCCTCAATTCCCGCTGGTTTTTACAGCCAAAAGTTATGAGGACTTCCCTTCCTGGCTCTGGAACCCTGGGCTGGGAGACCTTGTATGGGGCTGGGGCCCCTTGCCCTTCAGGAGTGACCTCCACAGCTGAGATCTCCCTCCCAATTTTAAACTGCCACACTCGGGTGTGGGACCAGCCTGTGACACATCTCTGTCCCTCCTACCAGTCTCGATGTGGCTTCTTCTTTAAATCCTTAATTGTAGGACTTCCATTCAGCTAGATTTCAGGTGGTTCTGAATGATGGCTGTTCTGTAGTTTAGTTGTAATTTTGATGTGGTTGTAGGAGAATTCAAGTACTGCATTTACTCATGTTGCCATCTTGATAGGAATTTACAGGGACCATTTTGATGGTTGCCAGATGGGAGGGGTGTTGGAGGCTGGATGAAAAAGGGGAAGGGGTTAAGATGTGCAAATTGCCAGTTATAAAAACAGTCATGAGAATGTAAATTACAACATAGGGAATATAGTCAAGAATATCATAATAACTATCTATGGCGTCAGATGGGTACTAGATTTATCAGAGGTGATCACTTCATAAGTTATATAAATGTCTAATCATTATGTAGTACACATGAAACTAATATAATATTGCATGTCAACTGCAATTGAAAAATAAAAATATTATTTTTTTTAAAACTTTATTATTTTTCCAAAAAGTATTTTTTCTTAGATTGGATAAAGGACATAAGGAATAATTGTCCAGATTATGGTAGCCTACATTATAAATAGGAGACCTGCTTTAGATATTTCTTTCCTATCTTAATATGTTTTTAATAATATTGGTTACTGTTTAATAAACATATTCTATGTGTCAGTTGCTGAATTGGGCACTTTCTATGTTTTCTTATTTAGTCTTCATATGAATTGTACGAGGTAGGTATTACTATCCTGTTTTACAGCGGAGAAAACTGAGTTCAGGGGATATTAAGTAACTGAACCCAAAGTATGTTTGTTTGTTTGTTTGCTTTTAACCACTATACTTCCTTTTATGCCTTTTACCCAAAATATTCTCAAGTAGATAATAACACAAATAACTTACAAGCTTCAAGTGTTTGGGAGATTTTGAACTATAGGCATTTTCTGTCACTTTCAATGAGCTAATCAATGCAGTGAAACATGGAGGACTCATCTGAGTTGAGTGGATAATTTTAGAAAACACTTACTAGATTGTATTCTAAAACACAAAACCAAACAAGACATACATAACATTTCTCAAAAGTAACCTGAGAAATTAGGTACCATTTTTAGTGATAAAGAAGTCCTTACCCATTATCTATATTCTGTGCCCATCGTAAGTGATATAAAAGCCAAAATCTGGTAAAGCATTCAATTTTCATCCTGAGGTAGAAAAGAATTCTGTAGATTTCTTAGAGACTAACAAACCTTGAGTTTTGTTAGTCCTCTGTTCAGACTATCAGAGAAAACTCTGAAAGTTTACACTGATGGAACAGCACCTTAAATCCCAGCATAGGCTAAATGCTAAAAGACAAATGACCACCAGGGAAGTAAGCGGACCATGTGTTAAGGCCCAGAGAGGTGTTATACTGATTGATGATCAGGTCAGTTTATGACTGTAGCTATTATCTTAAAAAAAAAAAAGAATTTAAACGTAAATGTACTAGCAATAGGTAATTCATTATTTTGCTTGCAGGACTTTACTCTTAATTTCTGTTATTCTCTAGGAGGTTTGTTTTATTTATTTAAGAAATGTTGAATATTAGATGAAAACTTCACTGAAGAATAAAATATTGTCCATTTAAACCATGACCAGAGTTATAGACACATATAACTTAGTTTTGCATCCCTTATTTTATCCCCATGGAAAATGTTAAAGTTATATTTAGGTTGGATCACCAAAAATATCTTCACTATATTAGCTCTGATATTCAGTCATAACAACAACCCCCCAAAAAACTCCCACAAATAAAACAAAAAAAAACAAAAATAAAAACCCACCAAACACTTGAAAAATCGATCCCACACAAATTAAAGGGAAATTAATTTTGTCCTGATGATAACTTAAATTTAGAATTTTAAATTATTCATTCTAAAGGCAAGATCTAAAGAACTTTTAATGAATACTTTGTGTTTCTAATGAGAGCAAATTAAAAATACTTTAAGACCATCTAAAAAGGGAAAAAAAGGACATGTAAAACTACAGACTTGTAAGAAATTAGAAGGTTTAAGAGGGGAAAATGTATAGGCTTAAAAATAATAGTTAGAACATTATTAAAGCTATTGAATGAGCATTTAACTTTCCCTTCCTCCCCCGGCCAAGCACAGCAGTGCTATTAAGGGAAGTAACACCTATTTAAAGGATGTTAAGAAAGTAAAATTTTGTTTTGTTTCACACGACTAGCCTAACATTGCAGCATGAGGTCAGTCAGGTGACACCTTTTGTAATTACGGTGGCAGATGCTGGTCTATACGGAGTCCCAAGAGAATTTCAGGCTCTGGGCTTAAAATCTTGGTTTCTCTTTGATATGGAGGCCTCAAGAAACATCTTCCCTTTCCCCAAACCCTTCATCTTACCATTCCTCTTCCACATTTCAGGTTCAGCAAAAACCCATTAAACTTTTCACTTATTCTCTCCTTTAATCAGCCTTATTTCTTCCAATCTCTATTTCTTTATTTGTAATCTATTTTATTCTTATCATATAAGCCTTCTCTACCCATGTTCTCTTTTAATATTGTTTCCCAAAATTTTTTAGCCAATACTTAATTTAATTGTTTACTAGTTATAGAATACACCTTGCATTTAAGAGAATAAGTCATTTCATATGCATAGTACTTTTGTAATAGTTATGTCATTGGAACCTATTGAACATTATAGCTCAGTCTTGGTCACTAACCACTTTTAAACCTTATTTGAATAGCATTTAACTATTTGTTAAAAGCTATTTTACTTTTTTATATAAAGTCATAAAGACATTGCTTTCCCAATGTATATGATTTTTTAATGTTGAGGTTAATTGATTAAAATTTGTTTTTGTCACTGTTTTATTTGAAAACAGTCTCTATGAACATATAAGTAGTTTTCCCAAATGGCAGCCAATAGGAGAATATACACCACAGTAACATAAAAGTAAAAGCGACAAAAGAAAGAAACCTAAGTACTTAAAGCTACCTTAAGGGTGTGCACTCAGTTGATTTGAATTTGAAGATGAATCATACTTGGAACCTGACCCCAGCCTCACAGTCCATTCTGCCTCATCCTTATACAGAGCCTCAGTGTCCTAGGAGAGACAGCAACATAAAAACGGGGCTAAAATATTTGTTTTCTATTTCACACTCTCCATAATGTGAATATATTTATTCTTGAAATTCATCAGTGTCTAACAGCACAGAAACCAAGAACAAAATGCTCAATTTAGTTGAGATGCCCTTTCAAATCTGCCTGAATCAAAGACCGAGGAGGGTCCATTTGGTGATATTTTTTACCACAAGTTATGCTTGCCATAATTTCCAGTGTTTGAGGGAGAATGAAACAACTCTCCATTCTTCTAGATGCCACATTTTGCCTATCCATAGTTTTGTGACAGTGTGTCAAAAATAAATGCAATTTAACAGCTCAAGAAAGTTTACCTTATTTGGGTATTTGAAAGAGATTTTATAATGTACTAAATGACATGGGAAATGGGACATGTATGGCAGACATTGGCTATTTTTGCCTGCCCAGCATCATTTCCCCTTCTTCAGGTAATGTCTGGATTTCCTTTGGGGAAGCATTCCTGTGTCATTCTCAGACTGTGTTGTCTCCATCTATATGAGAGCAGGAGACTAACTTCATCTCTCCAGTTCAAGGTTTGATCATGTGACCAGGCCTAATTAACAAGTTTCTGTGGGGAGATCCAAGATGCAGTGAAGTAGGTGGAAGTTAAAGTAACATCATCCCAGAACCAAATCACACCCTTCTATAGGACATGAGCCTCAGGAGATACACTAGCCCTACCCCCCTGACTCACTGTAGTCCCGCCCTGCCAAGCTCCCATCTTGCAGAGGAATCAGCTAGCTGTGGTAGCCAGGGCCATGTTGCAGCCTTTCTTGGAAGGCTCTCGGGGAGGTATCGGCAGATTCAGATGGTGTCAGAGACCCACAGGGAGAGACCAAGTTGTGTGGCTCTGGGGTGAGGGTCATTTTTCCTTGTGCGCCCTGACCAGTGCCACCATTCCTGTGCTGAACACTTCTTCCTCATGGGCAAATCTTAATTTGTTTTAGTCTGATGAAATCTACTGGCTTCATCCTGACTATGTCATGAGACACCACACCACTGCACAGGTCCACAGGCCCCAGGAGGCTGGTGGCTGGCCTTGGGGTAGCATGAAATTTTTGCTGAGTGGCCACAGACCCAGCACTGGTGCCAAGTTTGAATATGTTATCAACCTGGTGAACACCACTCACTCCTACCTGGTGACTCAGAACATGCCTCATGCAACTCACATACCACCAGAGACTCTTTCAGTGGCTGAATCTAACAGGTAGCCAGCAGCAAAGCCAAATCACAGTGTACCTTGGGCCTTTTGCTGACCTGCCCCAGGCTAAGGACTGGTGGAAGCTGTCCTTAGTATGCAGCTTTGCTCCTCCCATGCACACCCAGGCCCAGCAGAGGCACCTACCAAGTATGGATTTCTTTGTAGCTCCTAACAGGTAGCCTAGGGCTAGTCACAAACAGCACCTGACATTGACCTGCACTGAAGTCCCTTCAAGAGGCCCCAGGACCAGCACACCTGGTGGCTGGCTGCTGACCACATCAGAGCATAATCTAATTAGCTCTACAAGTGGAACACCCAAAAGGAAGTTGCAGCAGGCACCAGGCCCTGCTGGGCAAATTCTGCTTCATGGAGGTCAGACCCCACACAGTAGTAGTTCATACACTATGGTTGGGGTCAATCCTCACAGTCTGTCTGCTTGGGGGTCAACCCCCACCCATGAATTGGCCAACAGTAATCAAGACTCAACTACAACAGAAGGGCTCACATAACCCAAACAACCGACATTCCTGGAGCACCTGGCTAAGGACATCAGGGAGATTGCACCACTGAGCCCCCAGGGCACCTATTACATAAGGCGACCCTATGAAGACTGGGAGACAGCAAATCTACCTAATGCACAGAAACAAATGCAGAGAAGCAGTCAAAATAGAGAGACACAAAAACATGCCCCAAATGAAAGAACAGAAGAAATCCCCAGAAAAAACAACAACAAATTAAATGAAATGAAGGCAAGCAATCAACCAGATACAGAGTTCAAAACAATGGTTTTAAGGATGCTCAAGAAACTCAGTGAGAACTTTAACAAAGAGATAGCAAGCATTAAAAAGGACATAAAAACCATAAAAAAGAACCAGTCAGAAATAAAAAAGTACAATATCTGAAATGAAGAAAACACAAGAAGGAATCAACAGCAGAATAGATGAAGCAGAGGACTGAATCAGTGATTTGGGGGAGATCCAAGATGGCAGTGAAGGAGATTCAAGATGACACAGTGAAGTAGGTGGAAGTTATGTTCACCTCTTCCCAGAACCAAATCAAAATTACCACTAAATTATAGCACAATCAACCTAAATAACCAACTGAAGATTAGCTGAACAGAAGTCTTATAGCTAAGGACATACAGAAGAAGCTACAATGAGACTGGTAGGAAGGGTGGAGATGCAAAAAAGGGCTGGCACCACTCCCACATGCAGCAGTTGAGAATCTGCAGGGATGTCTTGGTTGCACAGATCCCACCTCAGGAATGAGGGTTTTCAACCTCATGGCAGGCTCTTTGACCCAGAGCACGAAAGCCAGGAAGAGGATCCCACATAACACCTGGTTGTGAAAATCAGCAGGGATTTCATTCACCAGGGAGAGATGAGAACTTCGAGAAACTCGGGCACCCTCTAAAGGGCTAGCGCACAAAATATTGTTTGCTGGTACTCACCCTGGGTTCCGACAGAAAGGATGGTGGCTCAGAGCAAACTGGAATCATACAGGAAGAGATTAAGTTGTGTGGCCTTGGGGAGAGGGCTAGAGGGACAGCTGCCATTGTTTCCCTGCTCTGAGTTCCTCTCCCACACCTTCCATGAACGCCATCCTTCCTGAGTTGACTATTCCCCTCCAAACAGTGTCAACCTGGGGAATTGCATTAGCTCCACCCTCCTGATTCACTATAGTCCCACCTGCAAAGCATGTGCCCCTGCCAAGGAATCAGGTGACTGCGGGCAGCCTGGGCCCACTGCAGTCTTTCTTGGAAGGCTCTCAAGGAGGTCCAGGCAGACTCAGGGGTTTTCAGAGACACACAGAGAGACTGAGTTGTATGGCTCTAGGGTGAAGGTCATTTTTTACCCTGCACACCATGACAGGCACTGCTGTTCCTGTGCTGAACCTTCCCTCCACATGGACAAATTTTAATCTGTTTTAGTCTGATGAAATCTACTGGCTTCACCCTGGCAACTCTTTGAGGCCCCACACCACTGAAAAGATCTACACGGCCCAGGAGGGTGGTGCCTGGCCTTGGGATAGCATGAGACTTTTAATAAGTGGCTACAGACCTAGCACTGGTGCTGAGTTTGAATCTGTATCAACCTGGTGAACACCACTAGCCCCTACCTGGTGACTCAGAACCTCACTCACAAAATTCAGACACCGCCAGAGGCTCTTTCAGTGGCTGAGCCTAACAGGTATCCAGCAGCAGAGCCAGATCACAGTGTACCTTGGGCCTTCTGCTGACCTGCCCCAAGCTTGGGGCAGAAGCTGGCCTCAGTGTGCAGCTTGGCTCCTCCCACAGAAACCCAAGCCCAGCAGAGGCAGTCACCAACTGTGGATTGCTTTGAGCTCCTAACAGGTAGCCCAGGACTAGCCTCAGGTAGCATCTGATACTGATCAGCAAGAGAATCCCTCCCAAAATGCCCCAGAACCAACACACCTGGTGGCTGGCTGCTGACCACATCAGAGTATGACTTGATTAGCTCCACAAGTGGCACACCCAACAGGAGATCTCCACAGATACAATAGCCTGCTGGGGTGAATTGTGTTTTGTGGGTTCATCTCCAAAAGCAGCTCATATACTGTGGTTGGAGTCGATAATCACAATCAGCCTAAGGGTCAACCTCACCCACAAATTGGCCAACAACAATAAAGACCCAAAGACAGCTCTGGCTTGTATGGCCCAGTTGGTTGACTATAGTCCCATGCACCAAATGGTTGCTGGTTCGATTCCTAGTCAGGGCACATGGGAGGCAGCTGATGTTTCTCTCTGCCTCTCCCTCTCTCTTCCTCTCTCTCTAAAACAATAACTTTTTTTGTTTTTAAAAAAGAGTCAGTTACAATAGAAGGGCTCACATCCCAAACAAGAGACATTCCTTGAGCACCTAGCTCAGGAGATCAGGGAGACTGCACCACTGAGCCCCAAAGACACCTATTACATAGGTCACCTTACAAAGACTGGGAGACATAGTAGGTCTACCTAATACACAGGAACAAATAGAGAGAACCAGCAAAATGAGGAGATAAAGAAAGGTGCCCTGAGTGAAAGAACAGAGCAATCCTCAGAAAAAGAACTCAATGAAATGGAGGCAGGCAATCTACCAGATACAGAATTCAAATCAATGGTTATAAAGATGCTCAGAAAACTTAGGGAAAGAATGGATAAACTCAGTGAGAACTTCAACAAAGAGATAATAAGTATAAAAAAGGACATAGAAACCCTAAAAAAGAACCAGTCAGAATGAAGAATACAATATCTGAAATGAACAGATTAGAAGGAATCAACAGCAGATTAGATAAAGCAGAGGATCAAATCAGTGATTTGGAAGAAAGGTAGCAGAAAACACCCATTGAGAGTAACAAAAAGGAAAAAAATAAAATTAATGAGGATAACAACATTTGCATCATAGGTGTACCAGAAAGAGAAGAGAGAGAGAGCAAGAGATTGAGAATCTATTTGAAGAAATAATGACTGCAAACTTTCCTGAGCTGGTGAAGGAAAAAGACACACAAATCCAGAAACACAGATTCCCAAACAAGATGGCTCACACCAAGACGCATCATAATTAAAACTGTGAAGGGTAAAGACAAAGAGAGAAATTTTAAAATATATATATTTTTGTTGATTTCAGAGAGAGGAAGGGAGAAGGAGAGAGAGATAGAAACATCAATGATGAGAGAGAGTCATTGATTGGTTGCCTCCTGCATGCTCCCACTGGGGATTGAGCCCACAACCCTGGCATGTGCCCTGACTGAGAATCAAACAGAGTTCTCCTGGATCATAGGTTGATGCTCACTCAATCACTGAGCCATGCAGGCCAGGCAACAATCACTTTAAAGGTAATTAGATTAAATGCTCCAATCAAAAGACACAGGGTAGCTGAATGGATAAGAATACAAGACCCATATATATATTCTGTAATACCCATATATATGCTGTCTACAAGAGACCCACTTCAGATCAACAGACACACACAGACTGAAAGTAAAAGATGGAAAAAGATATTTCATGCAAATGAAAATTTTAAAAAATGCTGGGGTAACAATGCTTAAACAGACAAAATAGACTTTAAAACAAAGACTATAATAAAAGATAAAGAAGGACATTACATAATAATAAAGAGATAAATCCAACAAGAGGATATAACCTTTGTAAACATTTATGCATCTAATATAGGGGCAACTAAATATATAATGTAAATATTAATGAACATAAAAAGAGATAGTGACAATAATTCAGTCAGAGTAAGGGACTTTAACATCCCAGTGACATCAATGGATAGATCTTCCAGACAGAAATTCAACAAGGACACAGCAGCCTTAAGTGACCCACTAGATCAGATGGATTTAATGACCATTTTCAGAGCATTTCACTCCAAAGTAGCAGAGTATATATTCTTTTCAAGAGCACAAGAAACATTTTCTAGGATAGACCACATGTTAGGCCACAAAACAAGTCTTAATAAATTTTAAAACACTGAAATCAGATCTAGCACTTTTTTCAGCCACTATGGCATGAAACTAGAAATCAATCACAAGAAAAAGAACTTAAAAACACACAAAGACACGGAGACTAAATAACATTTTATTCAACAACAAATGGTTAACAATGAAATCAAGGAAGAAATAAAAACATACTTTGAGACAAAGTGAAAACAGAACAACCTCAAATCTATAGGACACTATGAAAGCAGTCCTAAGAGGGAAATTCATAGCATTACAGGCCTACCTCAAGAAAGAAAAATCTCAAATAAACAATCTAACCTAAATGAACCAGAAAAAGAACAACAAGCAAATCTAAAGATTAGTAGAAAGAAGGAAATAAAACAGATCAGAGCAGAAATAAACAAAATAGAGTGTAAATAATACAAAAGATCAATGAAACCAAGACCTAGTTCTTTGAAAAGAGAAACAAGATTGACAAACCTTTAACGAGGCTCATTAAGAAAATAAAGAGAAAGGACCCAAATAAATAAAATCAGGATTGAAAGAGAAGTGACAACTGACACCAAAGAAATGCAAAGGATTATAATAAAATATTATGAACAACTATATGTCAACAAATTGGACAATCTGGAAGAAATGGATAAATTCCTAGAAACATACACTTTTCCAAGACTGAATCAAGAAGAAACAAAATCTGAACAGACTGATTACAACTAATGAAATCAAAGCAGTAATTTAAAAAAAAAAAACTCCCAGAAAACAAAAGTCCTGGATCAGATAGCTTTATAAGTAAATTTTATCAAACATTCAAGGAAGAACTAATACCTGCCCTCTTCAAACTCTTCCAAAAAATTCAAGAGAAGGGATGACTCCCAAGCTCATTTTATGACGCTAGCATTATCCTAATTCCAAAATCAGATTAAGACACTACAACAAAAGAAAACTATAGGCCAACATTCCTGATGAATATAGGTGGAAAACTTCTCAACAAAATAGTAGCACACCAAATCCAGCAACACATTAAAAAGATCATACACTCTGATCAAGTGGGATTATTTCTGGGTACAATATCTGCAAATCAATTAACATGACACACCACATAAACAAAATGAAGGATTAAAATCACATAATTGTATCAAATGGTGCAGGGGGAAAAACTGGACAAAATCCAGCACCCATTTATGATAAATAGAGAAAATATACCTCCACATAATAAGACCATATATGACAAACCCAAAGCTAACATCATACTCAATGGGCAAAAACTACAAGCATTTTCCTTAAGATCAGGAACAAGACAGTGATGTCCACTTTACCACTCTTATTCAATACAGTACTGGAAGGAGCCACAGCAATCAGACAAGAAGCAGAAATAAAAAGGAGCTAAATTGGAAAGGAAGAAGTAAAACTATCATTATTTGCAGATGAAATGATACTGTATATAGAGAACCCTAAAGAGTCCACTAAAAAAATATTAGAACTGATAAATAAATTCAGTAAAGTAGCAGGATACAAAATAAAGATTCAGAAATTGGTTGCATTTTTATATACCAATAAGGAATTATCAGACAGGAAACTAAGAAAACAATCCCATTTACAATTGCATCAAAAATAAATAAAATAAAATAAAATACCTAGGAATAAATTTAACCAAGGAAGTAAAAGACCTGTTCTTCAAAAATTAGAAGATACTATAGAAAAAAATTGAAGAAGATACAAATAAGTGGAAGCCTACACTGTGTTCATGGATAGGAAGAATTAACATCATTGAAAGGTCCATACTACCCAAAGTAGTCTATAGTCAATTCCCATCAAAATACCAATGGTGTTTTTCACAGAACTAGAACAAATAATCCTAAATTTATGTGGAACTACAAAAGACCCCAAATAGTCACAGCCATCTTGAGAAAGAACAACAAAGTCAGAGGTACCATGCTACTGGATACCAAACTATACTACAAGGCTATAGTAATCAAAACAGCATGGTGCTGGCATAAAAAAACAGACACATATCTCAATGGAACAGAATAGAGAGCCCAGAAATAAACCCTCGCCTTTATGGTCAATATTTGACAAAGGAGGCGAGAACATGCAATGGGGTAAAGTCAGTCTATTCAATAAATGGTGTTGGGAAAATTGGACAGATACATGCAGAAAAAGGAGGAGAAGGGGAAGGAAGAGGAGAAGGAGAAGAAGGTAGACGATCCTATCTCACCATACACAAGAATAAACTTAAAATGGATTACAGATTTAAATAGAAGACTCTAGACCATAAAACTAGAAGAAAACAGGCAGTACACTCTTGTTTATTTCTTGTAGCAATATTTTTTCTGATATATCTCCTTGGGTAAGGGTACAAAAGAAAAAAATAAACAAATGGGACTACATCAAAATAAGAAGGTTTTACACAGCAAAGGAGACTATCAACCAAATGGAAAGACACCTACTTAATGGAAGAAGACATTTGTCAGTGATACATCTGATAAAGAGTTAACATCCAAAATTTGTAAAGAACTCATACAACTCAACACCAAAAAACCCCAAACAATCCAATTAAAAAATGGGCAGAGGATCCGAATAGGTACTTCTCCAAAGAGGACATATAGCTGGCCAATAGACATGTGAAAAGATGCTCAACATCACTAATCATCGGAGAGATGCAAATTACAACCACAATGAGATACCACCTCACACCTGTCAGAAAAGCTACATCAATAAATCAATAAACAAGTGTGCATTGTTGGTGGGAATGCAGATTGGTACACCTGCTATACAAATTTTTTTTAAAAATATATCTTTATTGATTTCAGAGAGAGGAAAGGAGAGGGAGAGACAGAGATAGAAACATCAATGATGAGTCATTGATCGAGCCCTCAACCCGGGCATGTGCCCTGACCGGGAATCGAACCCTGATCACCTGGATCCTAGGTCGACGCTCAACCGCTGAGCCATGTCTGGTCGGGCACAAATGTGAGTGGGTGATTGAATATTGAACAGGAACATTTATCTGACAATGTTGTGAATAATGGGTAGGTTGGGAATATGGGAGAGACTAATAGATTTGACAATTTATTATTATTTCTTAATTTGTTTTAAAATAATTTGGGCTCACAAGAATGATGAGATGATGAAAAGTAAAGCATAGTTAAGTTATTTTTGAAGTCCTTAGTCAATGGTATAGCAACTACGCATTAAAAAACCAACTGAAATGAAATATAATGTTGGAGAACATGAGCACATCAAACATTTGTACCAAGGTCAGAATGTTCTAAAGTTTATTAACTAGTTGGTCTTTTTATATATAAGCTACAAATCAACATGATTTACTTGGCTCCCTATCTGCCTACATCAGCCAGTTAAAACCAAAGTCCTCGTAAAGAATTTCCAACAGAAAAAAAGCAAAAGCAAATTAATAATTTTTTAAAAAGCAGGTTTAACTATTGTCTCTGAAACAGCTCCCACAGATTGCTGCCTTTCAATTTCCACCAATCCTGTTTAAGTTCAAACCCTCATACCTCTGCCCTGGGTTATTGAACTGGGTCCCTTATTTCCTTGTCTTACTTTTTTCCTTTTTCCAGTGCAACCCATGTATTGCTGCCAGATGATCTGCCTAAACTACAGCTCAGATCATATCAACTCTCTGCTTAAAAAACTTCATTTTTCATTGCCTTCCAAAATCTTTCATGGGGTATTCAAGGTCATCCAAAGGTCTGTCCTCAATTTCCTTCCCAGCCTTACTTCTCAGCCCATCCTGCTTGCACTGCACACTCTATCAAATCAGATCATGCTTTCCTCCCTTGAACAAAATCACAGCTTTTCTGCTTTGTCTGCCTTACTCTCATAATCCCTTTACCTGGGAGGGTCACCACCGGGTAGATTAGTACTTACCTGCTAAAATCCCTCATTTCCTTCCAGACTTAAAATAAAACCATTATGAAAAATTGTTTATCTCTAAAGCCTGTACCTTCTTTCTCGTCGGAGTTCCAAAGTTTTCTGTTTTAACCTTTTTAAAGCACATGCCACATTTAGTCTCATACATGAAAATTGAGTATCTCTCTTCTCCTTACTTGACAATAAACAATTTGAGGGACCAGATCTTGTTTATTTTTTTATCCCCCATAGCACTAGTATAAACGTGGCTTTTACTTTTGTCAATATTTATATGCATGTAGTTTAAAGAGCCAAACAGTTTTATAAGGCTTATTAGGAGATATAGTTACTCCTCCCATTACTTCCATTATTATCTAATAATTTTGCTATTTATCTCCTTTTATCTAAATAATACACTTATTCTGCTGTTTCATGTTTTTAAAATTTTAGATATTCTGAATGGAACTCCATTATGAAAGAAAAGGATTTGGCTCTATCACCTTGCCCCCATGTTCCCACAATATACTTGAATCTTTCTCATCCCCCGATCTTCCCAATTCAGTTACATTGTAATTTTTGTTAGATCCATATTAAGCGTATACATATATAATAAATATACATTATGCAAATACTATTCACAGTAGAGCCATATAAGAAACTATTACTGCTTTTTCTCTTCTGTATGACTACTTCCTTTAGGGATTAATCATTGTATAGTTTCTTTTGTTTGCTTTGTTTTCTATATATTTTCACTAATTCAGCCACAGAGTCTTCACAAATTGTCTAAATCTCTTAGACAAATCGCATTCATGTGCATCAGGCATTTCCTCAATTTAATCTTCTTAAGAAGCCTTCTCTGAACTTTCTGGCTTATTCAATTTGGACCAATTGTCATCTACCCTTGGTAATTAGGCATTACTTGGGATATTTTTTCATCATCATTCTGAAAATTCTGTTGGCCTATCCAGTGTATTGGATCCATTCTTTCCAGTAGCTTACATCTTGTTCGTATGTGGTTTACTCCCAAGTTTCATTAAAATTTTTTTATTGCATTTATCGGGGTGACATTGGTTAACAAAATTATATAGTTTTCAGGTATACAATACATCATTTGTATATTGTATTGTGCGTTTACCACCCCAAGTCAAGCCTCCTTCAATCACCATATAGGCCCCCTTTACCCTCTTCCATGTACCTACACCCCCCTTCCCTCTGGCAATTACCATGCTGTTGTCTGTGTCCATGAGTCTTTCTTTCTTCTTTTTTTCTTTGCTTAAACCCTTCACTTTTCACGCAGCCCCCCAGCCCCTCCCTTCTGACAGTTGTCAGACTGTTCTCTGTATCCATGAGTCTGTCTTCACTTTGTTAGTTTATTTTGTTCCTTAGATTCCACATAAAGTAGAATCATATGGTATTTGTTTTTCTCTGACTGGCTCATTTTACTTAGCATAATACTTTCCAGGTCCATCCATGCTGTTGCAAAACGATAAGATTTCTTTCTTTTTTACAGCTTAGTAGTATTCCATTGTATAAATATAACACAGATTTTTTTTTTTTATCCACTCATCTACTGATAGGCACTTGGGCTGCTTCCAAATCTTGGTTATTATAAATGATGCTGCAATGAGCATAGGGGTGCATATATTCTTTTGAATTAGTGTTTCAGGTTTCTTCAGATACATTCCCAAGTGGAATTGCTGGGTCATAAGGCAATTCCATTTTTAATTTTTTGAGGTAACTCCATACTGCTTTCCACAGTGGCTGCACCAATCTATGAGTCTGTTTCTGTTTTGTTTTGTTTGTTTTGGATCCCACATATAAGTGAAATCACATGGTATTTCTCTTTCTCTGTCTGACTTATTTCACTTAGCATAATACCCTCTAGGTTCACCCATGGTATAGCTAATGGCAAAATCTTATTCTTCTTTATAGCTAATATTCCATTAATCAGTGGACACTTACATTGCTTCCATAACTTGGCTATTTTAAATAATGCTGCAATAAACATGGGAGTGCATATTTCTTTTTGAATGAGTAGTTTTTTGTTTTCTTCAGATAAATACCCTGAAGTGGAATTGCTGGGTCATATGGTAGTTCTATTTTTAACTTTCTGAGGAAACTGTTTTTCATAGTGGCTGCATCAATTTATAACCCCACCAGCAGTGTATGAGGGTTTCCTTTTCTCCACATCCTTACAATGCTTGTTATTTGTTGACTTTTTTATAATAGCCATTATAATAGGTGTGAGATGATATCCCATTATGGTTTTGATTAGCATTTCCCTGATGATTAATGATGTTAAGCATTTTTTTCATATGTCTGTGGCCATCTGTATGTCTTCTTTTGAGAAAAGTCTGTTCATGTCCTCTGACCATTTTTAAATGAAATTGTTTTTTTTAAAAATGTTGAGTTGTATGAGTTCTTTATATATTTTGGATATCAATTCCTTATTGGTATATCATTTGCAAATATCTTCTCCCATTCAGTAGGTTGTCTTTTTGTTGATAGTTTCCTTCATTGTGCAAAAGTTTTTTAGTTTGATGAAGTCCCATTTGTTTATTTTTGTTCTTGTTTCCCTTGCCGAGGGAGGCATATCCAAAAAATATTGCTAAGACCTATGTAAAAGAGTTTACTGCCATGTTTTCTTTTAAGAGTTTTATGATTTGAGGTCTTACATGTAAGTCTTTAATCCATTTTTAGTTTATTTTCATGTATGATGTAAGAAAATGGTCCAGTTTCTTTTCTTTTTTTCTTTCTTTCTTTCTTTCATATATCTACCTGGCTTTCCCAACACCATTTATTGAAGAGACTGTCATGTATATTCTTGTCTCCTTTGTCATAGATTAATTCACCATATAAGTGTGGGTTTATTTCTGGGGTCTATACTGTGTTTCATTGAGCTATGTGTCCACTTTTGTGCCAATACCATACTGTTTTGATTACTATAGCTTTGTACCTATATTTTTCTTTGATGATAGATACTGCAATTGTAATCGTGTTGTTCTTTGTATGTCTGTCTCAACCAACACATTTAAAATTAATGGGCATCTTGATTACTTATGCACCATTTTATCCTTAACACTCAATAAAATGCCTAGCATATAGTGACCATTTTGTTTTTATTTGTTTATAAACTATATGCATATAATAAATAACTTTAAAGTTAATAAGCCAAATTATTGGTCTGACTCTGACAATTGGGAAATTGAGCAAATTTTGTGGTCTAAAAAAATAGACCACTAAAATATTATTATACTAAAGGTAATTTTTAAAAAATGTTAATAGCCCAGTGATTTAAAGTGTGTCATGCCTTATATATGTTATGCCTTAAAGAAATAAATAATCGAAGCATCCCAAAGAATTAACAAAACAATGTTGCCTGAAACTGGAATGGACAGCCTACCTCCTTTGCCTCAAATCTTGTCCCTCTGTCAATGTTCACCTCCTGTTTCATTTTCTCATTTTCTTTGTGAAGTCTTCTTTTATGACCGAAACCCCTAGTATTTTCCTCCCTCAGCAAATTTCTGTTACAGTTAAAGTCCAAGGTCTCCAAATCAGACTGGATTATATATACCGCCTTGTATTATTCACAGTTGTTTTCAATGTTAGTCTCATCTCACTGTTTTAGATTGTAAATCCCTTGAAAAGAGGAACTTTACACACCTTTACACACCTTCTATAATCCCTCAGTGTCTATAGCAGTGCTGAGAATATGGTACCTACACAATGAACACACATTGTTTGTGTGTGAGCAAAAACAATGAGTTAACCTGACCATATTGGTCCAAATCAATCCAAGATGTATATATAACAAAAGATGTAATTAGTGGGAACAGTGGAATATTCCACTTTGTGGATACTGGGCTTGTTTAAATCTTTTTAGTACAGTTCTTGTCCTCTAACAAAGTAGGCCTGGATCATCAGAGACAGCGAGGGATGGAAAATTTCCTTTATTCTTTTTTAACATCTCTAAGGTCTTGCCATAAAACAGGCTATAACACAATTAGAACTACTTTTACACTGAAATCAGCTTTTCTTTGAGAAAGAAAATTTAACTGAATGTCAAAATAGCTGCTGCACTGGTAATTTGTAAGTCACTTAAAAGTATTTCTTGAGACTCTATCATGTGTCTAAGTGACTCAAAAGAAAAGTAAGAATTAGTTCTAGCATTCTAGGAGCTTGCAGTCTGTTTAGGGAGATAAGATATACAGGGCAGGTAAGTAACAACAGAAGATAGAATTTGATTACATATGGATGAGAGAAGGGCAAAATCACTGTGAATGGGAATTTTCAAGGAAGACTTTCTAGGGTAGTGGAAACCCTACTAAACCTTGAAAAACCTGTTTACTGTGATATTTTCATAGCTAGGTCATCAACAGGTGACCTACCCCACCCCCACCCTCAACAATTTAATTTACATCAGATGCTTAGTTACTTAATTTACATAAACCAATTTAAGAGTCAGGGAAGAGTGATGTGTGTAGTATTTTTCTCCCAGAGTCTAGCAGCAAAAACCAAGACAAGTCTAGAATGTTTTTGCATATAATCACTGATAGTTCAAAGCAAAGTTTCAATAGGAAGAAATAAATGAAGCTGATTTTTAAATAAAAATACTATGTAGCTTACTTACTAATGAGTCTCTCTAAGAAAATAAAGGACTGTTTCCTAAGTAAATCAGTTTACCTCTGCGCCATCACTTTCTATAAAAATAAGGGTATTGGTCTAGAGCAGGTTTCCCAAAGAGGTTCTGCAAAATGTTAACTGATATTATACAAAAAAAAAGGGCTCCATGATCATGTAAGTTTCAGAAACACTGGGTTAGACAAAGTTATACCAGGTTCTTATCATAGAATTCTTGCAGCCTTTAATATCATCATTTGAATTATGAGTTTTTAAGTTGAGGGTAGAGCATATATTATTTCCCAAACTTATTTGACTATTGAATACCTTTTTTTATGAAACATCATAGGACTGTATTCTGAAAACTAAATTTGGGAAATAAGAATGCCTTTCCTGGCTAAAAAAAGTGCTATAATTCTGCATTTGTGATTAAATGTATATTTGCAGGTCTATATGAAACCTAATTATTTTGCTATTGTTAATTGTACTTAGAATTTATAAGAACAATATGATTTTTATACACTGCAAACTTAAAGAACATGTTCATTTTTTCCCCTGCAGGTAACCCAAACCAAATTGCAGTTATGACTAAATCTGTATATCATTAATGCACTGAAATGGTGCCAAGTACATAATTTAAACTCAGTAATTTTTCTTTTGGTAATAATTTTAGAGTTTGATTCTTTAGTGTTTTCTGCAAAGATAGTGCCTTGAAGACAACTTTTTGTGCTTACATTTGCCCATTAAATGGGCTTTGTTTGATATATGGTGGAAAATTATCTGATTAAAATAATAGTTAAGCCTAAGAAAAGTTACTTTTTATTAAGTAAGGCCTGGAGCTTTATTTAATTATGATTTTGCCACCTGATAACTACTGGAGAGATTTTCTTTTAAAGGACAAAAAAAAAAGTTAAGTCACATTTATTTGTTTGTTTCAAGAATCTGCAAACACTCACTTTTACACTAGAAAAAACTTAGCCTGCACTAAGATGTCATAGCCTCTGAGATTTTGTAAGACCCCTGCTGATTGACCCTACCCTTGACCTTAGCTCCAAAGCCCAATTCCATTCTGGCATGATGGTGTAGAGAATTTATTTATTTTAACAGTAGGGAGCCAGAATTCCAGGAATATTCTTACAGAAAACCCCAAGATGTATTTACCAAATCTTCAACTCCACATGACTGGGAGGCCTCCACTAACACACAAAGTGGATAATAGTGAATGGTTGCTGTCAAAGGCTCCATAGATATAGGTCAGCTCTAAGTAGCAGGATTTAGAGGGGTGTGAAGAGTTTTGTTAGAAATGGCCTTTTTGATCATCAAGGTAAAAATGAAAGTAGGTATATTTTAATACAAGGGATCTTTTGGTAAAAGAACAGTTCCTGTAAGTAACTCAGGTAATATTTATCAAAACAGGGAGGCAGTTTTAGGGCCAATTCTCCATTTGGTCTGCCTGCTTCTATCTGTTAATTCCCATTCTCTCTCATGAATCCTACTAATTTTACTATAGGATTGTAAAGTGCAATTTACTATGCATTTTTACTTTTTAAAAACTTTACTTTTTGATTTGAATTGAATAACATGCTATTTAAACATTTGTAAAATGCTAAAAAATACAAAAAGGAAAAAAATACCCATATAATGTTACCCAAATACAGCTACTATTTAATAATTTAGTAACTATTCTTTATGTCTTTGTGGGGGAAGACAGAGTTTCTTTTTATATATTTGTACTAATTTTTATATACAATTTTCTCATGCTTTTAAAATACATTGCTTTATTATGAGAATTTTCCCTATTATTAAATAATTTTTTCTAAGATTTTGTTTAAAAATTTTGAAGCATAAGAAGAGTTGCAAAGCGTAGTGTAAACAGTGCATTCTTAGAATCAGATAGATCAAACAATTATTAGGTAACTGACCCTGGAAAAAGTATTAAACCTCTCTAAGGCTGTTTCTTCATTGGGCAAGTGAAGAGAGTATTAGTTGTCTTATAGGATAATTATAAGAATTAAATAGCATGTATGTAATCTATCTGTATTTCATAGAGGATTTCTCAAAACAACAGTTTCATTAAAAATTCATTTAAAAAATCCCTTCAAGGATTTTCATTAGGCGAGAGACATGATCAGAGCTGGATTTTAACTGGCTTAATCTTACAGAAATATGTGTGGTGGATAAGAGGAAGGAAGGAAAAACTTAGAAAGAGGTAGATTTGATCCAATTTAACAAACATTAATTGAGTATGTATGAACTGCAAAGTGCTTTGCTAGGTGCCTTGGAAATACAGGGCAGTGAGATCTTGACAGTTACCAAAAAGGCTTGTAATGGGTAAAACAATGATGTAAAAGAGCTATAAAACTGAGTAGAACTCACCTATCCATCCATCCATCGACTATTTATTTTGCTCCTCTATGCCAGTCACAGTTCTAGGTGCTGAAGACAAAACCTGGAAAGAAAGACAAAAGATCTTGCCCTATGTAGCACACATTCTAGTAGAAAAGTCAGATAATATACAAATAAATGAATAATAAAATATAGATAGAAATACCTTGAAGGAAATTAAAACAATGTGAAAAATATAAAGCAGTGTAAACCAATGATGAGGGTGTTATTTTCTTTTATATTTTAATTTATAAGAGAAAAGTTTATTTAGAAAGTCACGGAGGTAGAAGAAGTGAGCTGTAGAAGAAATGGGCTCAGGAAACAAGTAAAAGAGGCAAAAGAAGGGCCGTTGGAGCTTAAGAAGCAGAGGGACAAGGAAAACCGGCCTGGGCGAAGGGGTGGGGAAAGGCACCTGTGTAAGGTAGAGAGTCCCTGAGGGTGTTATTTTAGATAGCCTCTCTGAGAAAGTGCTGTTTAAGCAGACAGCTGAAATGATTAAGAAGTTAAGTGTGTTACTTTCTTTTTTAAAAATTTATCTTTATTGTTGAAAGTATTACAGATGTCCTCCTCTTTTCCCCCCATTGATCCCCTCCCCCTATCCTCCCCTCCCCCCAGATCTCCCAGTAAGTGTGTTCTTTCTGAGTGGACAGATTTCCAGGTGGAGTCAACTGGAATGGCTAAGATCCTGAGGCAGGAGTGGGCTTGAAGGAACACTAGGGAGAGGAATGAGTGTAATTGGAGAGTGTGATTGGAGCTAGGGGAGAAAGAAAGAATATGGTAGGAAATCAGGTAGGGGAGATAGGCTGGACTCCCATAGGACAATTTAGGCCTTGGTCCTGCCAAGGACTTTGGCTTTTATTCTGAGTAACATAGGAGAGCCAACTGGGGTTTTTGATAGGGGAGTGATGTGATAAGTCCTAAATTTTAAAAGGTGGAGTATAGACTGGGGCATGGGTTGGGGGTAGGGTGGGGAGGAGTCTGGGGAGGAGGCTAGTGAGTGGAAACTGGGAGGCTACTGCCATTGTCTAGGGTCTCAGAACAAGGTGGTATCAGTGCAGGAGTTAGAAGTGGTCAGACTTAGACATATTATTAAGGTAGAACCAGGATTTCTTGATGGGTTCAGTGTGGGTGTGAAAGAGTAAGCAGAACCAAGGACGAATCCGGGTTTTGACATGGAGTGATATGAGTGCTCTAGTTATTAGAAAAATGAGCAACATGTTATGGCAGCACATTGGACAAGCAATTGCTTTTGACTGAGGTTACTGAGAGAAATAGATGAACATTGAAGGTTGAATAGCCTTGTTGCACTTAACGGGCACCTAGGGTGCAAAATTTAGAAAGGGCCTCACTCTCAGGGTGGTAGAAACTCAGGGTTGGCACTTCCTTACATTTTGCAGCCTAGGGCTCTTGTTTGCCCCTCTCCTAGCACCAGCTATGAGCATTTAGGCTGAAGAAACGGCAGGAACAAAGAGCAGAGGAGAGGCCCACTGAAAGAGTTCTGTGATTCTCTGGAGAAGAGAAATGAAAGGTATTGGGAAACCAGAGAAACTTCTAGGCTCTTAGGTCCAAGCAGCTCTCTATCTTCTCCTTTTACTTATGTACTTTTGGACAGGCCCCAAGCGCAGCCTTCTTGCCTCTCCTTTTTTTATGTTGCCATTGTCTTTGCGCGCGCACACACACACACACACACACACACACACACACCCAGACTGGCTGTAAAGAGAAGCATGGTTTTCATAAATTCCCTCTTCTTCAGATGACAAAAGAAAAAACCCTGACCTTTATATATTTTATGGTGTTTACCATTCATCACTAAAGAATCTAATAAACATAGAAAAACTACAAAATTAAGAAATTCCTAATATCCAAAATATAAAGTACTCATACAACTTAATAGCAAAAAAATCAAATAATACTATTAGAAAATAGGCAGAGGTTCTCAGTAGACATTTTTCCAAAGAGGACATACAGATGGCCAACAGGTACATGACAAGATGCTCAACATCTCGAATCATCAGGGAAACACAAGTCAAAACCAGATGAGATATCACATCACACCTGTTAGAATGGCTGTTATCAAAAAGATAAGAGACAACAAATGCTGATGAAGCTGTGGAGAAAAAGGAACCCTTGTGCACTGTTGGTGGGAATGTAAATTGGTGCAACGACTATGGAAAACAGTATGGAGGTTTCTCAAAAAATTAAAAATAGGACTACTGTATGATTCAGCAATTGCACTTCTGGGTATTTACCCCAAACAGTAAAAGCACTAACTCAAAAAGATACATACACTCCCATGTTCACTGCAGCATTATTTATAATAGCCAAGATATGGATACAAACTAAGTGTCCATTGATGGATGAATGGATAAAGAAAGTGTGTGTGTGTGTGTGTGTGAATATTATCCAGCCATCAGAAGGAAAGTAATCTTGCCAATGGACCTTAATGGCATTACGCTAAGTGAAATAAGTCAAACAGAGAAAGACAAATACTGTATGATTCACTTGTATGTGAAATCTAAAAACAAACAAACAAACCACCAAGCTCATATATACAGAGAATAGATTGGTAGTTGCTAAAGGCAGGGTGTGTGTGTGTGGGGAGGAGGGGTGGACAAAATGGGTGAAGGAAGTACAAATTTCCAGTTAGAAGATAAGTAAGACATGAGGATATAATGTACAGCATGGCAACTATAGTTAATAATACTGTATTCCATATTCAAAAGTTGCTGAGAGAATAGATATTAAAAGTTCTCATCACGAGAAAAAAGTTCTGTAACTGTGTGGTAATGGCTGTTAACTAGACACTGTGGTGATCATTTCACAACATATACAAATATAGAATCGTTATGTTGTACACCTGAAACTAATATATGTCAATTATATACCTCATTTTAAAAAATGTACTGACCAAAAAAATTCCTTAAAGTTTTTAACAGTCTTTAACTATGGCTGTGTGCCTGAGATGGTCATAGATATGATCCTCTTGAGAAACCTCTGTATTAGCTTGCACAGGTTGCCATAACAAAGTACCATAAACTAGGTGGCTTAAACAACAGGAATTTATTGTCTAACAGTTCCAGAGGCTGAAAGTCCAAAATCAAGGTGTCAGTGGGGTTGGTTCTTTCTGAGGGATGTTGGGGAAAAAAATCTGTTCCATGCCTCTCCTCTAGCTTCTGGTGGTTTGTTAGAAATTCCTGGTGTTCTTTGGCTTGTAGATGTATTCCCCAATCTCTGCCTGATCTTCACATGGTGTTTCATCTGTGTCCAGATTTCCCATTTTATGAAAACTTCAGTCATATTGAACTAGGGCCCCACCCTATTCCAGTCTGACCTCATCCTAACTTCACTAATCACATCTACAACAAACCTGTTTCCAAATAAGGTCACGTGCTGAGGTCTTGGGGGTTAGGACTTCAACAAATGAATTCTTCGAGGACATAATTCAACCCATAACAACCTCCCTCTGTGGTTATTTTATTCGTGAAGGTAGATCATCAAATCTCCTCTCCTTTAATATATCCTAACAACCTAACCTCTGTCAGAGGTAAGATCACTTCTCTAAGTGACTGCTAGATCACAAGGAAAAGAGCCTATGACACAGAAGCTTTGGTGAGCATAACACTATCTTCTTGAATGTCAAAGACTAAAAGGAGACATGCTTATGGGGAAAGGATATATCAAACTTGGTGAGAATGCAAAAAAATCCAAATCACAGCTGAGACTGCCAAAGTCATCTTTTTTTCCTCTTTACATTTTTTTATTCCTCCACCCCCCACTATTCTTCAGCAGCAGACAAAGGTAACTTTAAACAAAGGTAAGTAACGATATCAAGAAAATATCACTGTGCAACATCTGTGTGTATTAAAAGAAAACTGGAAAGTAATAAATAAATAAAAAAGAGGAAAGAAACATAAGCGAAAAGGTAAAAAAAACCCCAACTTTTCAGAAAACTTATCAAAGGAAACAGATAAAACATTCCAACAACTAGCTATGCACAGTCTCAAAGAAATCATAGACTTCATGATCTTTCTGTTAAAAGTATCTACAAAGAGATCCAAGCATTTAAAGATGGTATTATACAATAACCTAAACAGCTTAAAAGCAAGTTAGCATAATGTTCTCCAGGTTCATCCATGTTGTAGCATGTGTCAGGATTTCCTTCCTTTTTAAAGCTGAATAATATTCTATTGTATGTATACACCACCTTTTTTAATCTATTCACCTGCTAATGGACATTTGGGTTGTGTCCACTTTCTGAAAAGTATGGGTCAATGCTACTATGAGCATTCAGTACAAGTTTTTGTGTGAATATATGTTTTAAATTATCTTGGGTATGTATCTAGGAGTGGAATTGTTGGGTCATATTATAACTCTTTTTAACTCTTTGAGAACTGCCAGATTGTTTTTCACAGTGGCTACACCATTTTACATTTACATTCCTACCAGCAATGTGTAAGGGTTCAATTTCTCCACATCTTTGCTAACATTGTTGTTATATCTTTTTCTTAAAAAATGTAGAGCCTCTAAAAAAATTATGGTGAATAAACAACACAAAATTTACCATTTCAACCATTTTTAAGGATATGGTTCTGTGACATTACATATATTCACATTGTTGTACATTCACCACCACCATCCATCTCTATAACTTTTTTCATGTTCCCAAACTGAAACTCTAACCCTAACCTTAACCTTAATAACCATACCCATTAAACAACTCCCCATCACCACCTCCGCCTCTTCACCTTGGCCCCAGATCAACCACCATTCTGTCTTTGTGAATTTGACCACTCCAGATACCTCATATAAGTGGAATCAAAGAGTATTTGTCCTTTTGTGACTGTTTTATCTCACCTAGCCGACTGTTTTCAAGGTTCATTGCAGCTGTTGCATGTGTCAGAATTTCCTTCCTTTTTAAAGCTGGATGGTATTTCATTGTATGTATCCTACTATTTTCTGGAGTTTTTTGTTTGTTTTTCCTAATTGCCATTCTAGTGCATGTAAAGTGGTATACTGGTATACTGTGGTTTTGATTTAGATTTCCCTAGTGGCTAATTACGTTGAGGACTTTTTGGCGTGATTATTGGCCATTTGTATATCTTCACTGGAGAAATATCTATTCAAGTCCTTTGTCCATTTTTCATTTGGATTATTTGTTTTAATTGTTGAGTTGTAAGAGTTCTTTATATATTCTGGACAATAGATCTTTATCAGATATATGATTTACAAATATTTTCTCCCATACTGTAAGTTGTCTTTTCACTTTTATGATATGTCCTTTGATGCACAAAAGTTATTAAAATATAAGTCAATTTATCTTGTTTTTGCTTTGATGCTTATACTTTTGGTGTCACATTAAGAAATCATTGCCTAGTCCAACTGGCATGGCTCAGCAGTTGAGCATCAACCTCAGATCCAGGAAGTCGAGGTTTGATTCCTGGTCAGGGCGTATGACCAGGTTGCATGCTCAATCCCCAGCAGGGGTCATGCAGGAGGCAGCCGATCAATGATTCTCCCTCATCATTGATGTTTCTATCTCTCCCTCTCCCTTCCTCTCTCTGAAATCAATAAAAATATATTTTTAAAAAAGAAATCATAGCCTAACCCATTGTCAAACAACTCTATAAAATGTTTATAGTTTTAGCTCTTACATTTCAGTACCCCTTGCCCCCCCATCTGCAGTTTTACTTCCCAAGGTCTCAGTTACCTGCAGTCAACCACACTCTGAAAAAACAAAATGAAAAATTCCAGAAGTAAATAATTCATAAAATTTTAAGTTGTGTGCTATTCTGAGTAGTGTGATGAAGTCTCCCTCCTTTTTGCTCCATCCTACCAGGGATGTAAATCATCCCTTTATCCAGCATATGCATGCTTTACACACTCTCCATCCATTTAGTCACTTAGTATTCATCTTGGTTATCAGACTGAATGTTGCAGTATTACAGTACTTGTATTCAAGTAACCCTTATTTTACTTAATATTAACCCCAAAGCCACCCACATACTTTTATTGCAGTATATTGTTATAATTGTTCTATTCTATTATTATTGTTATTAACCTCTTACTGTGCCTAATTTAGAAATTAAACTTTATCACAGGTATGTATGTACAGCACAAAAACATAATATATATAAGTTTCAGTACTATCCGTGGTTTCACGCATCCACAGAGGTGTGTTTTGGAATGTATATCCCACAGATAAGAGGGGACTACTGTATATCCAAGATCCATTTGAAGTTAATTTTGTATCCTCTGTAAGGTGGATGCCCAGATTCATTCTTTAGCAGGTGGATATCCAGTTGTCCCAGCACTATTTGTTGAAAAGACCTGTACCAACAGGAAGTGGGCTGTAAAAATTGCACAGTCTCCAAGGAGAGCTGACTTCCCAGTGTTCCTTCTAATGTGGCCATGGAAGGTAATGAATGAGGAAGAGCCTTCCAGAGTGTGGAGCAAAGGGCCACAGAAATTTCTGACAAAGGATATTCATCCTTGAGAGCAGAGCCAGGATATAATCATATAACTTCCATTGACGAGGCAGAGGATCTTCACAATAACCACTCGGAAATACTAGGTTATTTATAAGGACCTTGACTGCTAGGAGCCTCACATTTTTCACTGAACTTGGGTACTAATGCAGGGTATTTATGGAGAGCCACTGGGGAAGAATGGAGGGACTCACGGACAATGAGAGCAGTTAACATTTTATAGTGTGCTAGGCACAATGCATTGTCTTAATTCACATAGTCACCCTCTGAGGTATGTACTATTATAATGTTATTCTACAGATGGAGACAGAAAGATAGGGTCAAGTAACTTTGTCAAGGTTAAATAACAAGTAAGTCTTGGAGTCAGAAGTCAAAACTGTGGGGCCTAACTCCAGAGCGTTCACTCTTAGCCCTGTCCAATTTGATAATCACAGAAATCTCTTGGGCCTGATGAAAGACATGTAAACCCTGAAGGTGACACAAGGCATGTACACAGATAAATTCAGGGCAAGGGAGTGTATTATCTAATAAAGGAGACATGGAAATGTTTCACTCTACCAGAACCTAGTAGATTACTATCACTTTTAACCTTGTTAGGGACTTGTTTACCAGTTCCCACTACACCATCTGGCTCACAGTAGGTGCTCAATAAATATTTGTTGAATGAACGAAGAATGAATACCAGAGTCCTGTAATATTAGCCTAAGGTCCTTGAGCATCTGTGCCAAATTTGCCTTCACGTCTCCAGAGTCTAGTCCTTGAACTAAAGTGAGAGAAAACTGCACTGTGGTTTTACTTTAAGGTTCTTTATTGTTTTGTTTTCTTATCTTTAAAATAGAAGGTGCCCCACCACCACCACCACTATACGGACCTTGTCAAGGATTGGGTTTTCCAAAAGAGTCTCACTTGCTTTAACCTCTTGTGAGCTTAGGTTATATTCAGCAGGTGAACTTGAAATCTCAGGTTTCTACTCAACGTCTTTCCTGCATATGTGGCCAGTCCCCCTGGTGAGTTTGCCAACATCGGATTCCTTTTCCAAGTGTTTAGCTATACTGCTAATCATCTGCACTTTTCTCTGCTGTAGTTATAGAAAAACCATATTGATTTCATTTACTAAACCCGTATTGTAAGCAAGATCCAGAAGAGTGGAACTACAGCGGCAACTGAGAAAGTCATGTTTCCTGGCCTTTGTGGCCCATAAAGGTGTTTCTGTGTGTTTTATAAGAACTGGACACTAGGAATTCAGTTGTAAAAACAAAACAAAAAAACACTTCTGCTCCTTTATCCGCACAAGGAACAAACCGATTTTTAAAAAATGGCACTTGAGCACGTTTTCCCAGTGGAGGCAGGAGAGAAAACAATCCCAACCACAAATAAATCGCTTACTTTTGCTAGTCATAACTGAACTGTGCCTTCAGTTATTTTCTGGAGATTCCAGACTTCCAGTCTTCCTCTACATCTACAAAAGAGAAAGGGGGGGGGGAATGCATTTTGGTTCTTTAAAAAAAAAAGACACAGGCAAGACAAGCAAACAAAACGTACTGACTTAGAGATCACATGAGGTCTATTTTAATTAAAGCCGTTTTTAAATTATAATTGACAACGATACGGTGACAATAGAATGATAACCAACCCGCCAGGGGACTGGGCGCCAAGGCAGCTTCCCCGCTTTCAAGAACATGCTGAGCTACGCGGGGCTCTACTTGCCCCAGAGGCACTGAAAACAGATCAACTTTTCGGTACCTAGACTCTCCCACCACACCCAGCATGGAGCTGCTTCTTCCAGAGCCTGGGCAACCCAGCGAAGGAGTCTAGTCGCCTATCCCTGGCAACAGTGACAGTTTTTTAAGAAAATGGAGCTACGGCTCTCCTAAGAAGCACCGCCGGCTGTGGAAAGTGGAGCTAAATGTATCGCTTCGGGCCGCCGCGCCTCTCGAGAGCGTCTGTCGCCCGGCGCCCGTCAAGGCCCAGGGTCCCTTGGAAGCGGCTGCCCTTCCCCTTGGCCCGCGGAGCTCCGGACGAGCCCCGGCGAGCCGGCCGCCTCCGCGCGCGGGGCCGGCGTGCTCAGCCCGGAGGTGCAAAAGTCGGCTCCGGCCCCAGCTCCCGGGGTGGCTGGGTTTTGTCCGCGTCCTGCCCCTGCCCTCCCCCCTTCCATGCAAAAGGCCAAGGGTTTCTGACCCACCCTTGCCCAGGCGGAGTTCACGCTTAGGGCCCTTTAGCCGCCGTCCTCCAGACCCAGCGAGCAATCGCGCAACGACCCGAGAGCGCCGAATAAACGCGGAATCAGCGAGAAAATAATTTTCCCTCCAGGCTGCGCGCGCCAGCCGCACTGGGGGGCAGCCTTCCTCCCAGAAGACCCCCCCAACCCCCTACCCTCCACACCCGGCCGTGGCCACACCCTTCATTTTTGCCGGGAGTGTGGCAATGGAGGCGTGAAAACAGTGGACTGGAGGCGCCACTGTAGGGGTGGGGGCGTCGTAGGTGGGGGTGGGTAAGGCAATGTGCGCCCACGACGCTCTAGGGCCAGGGAACCCTAAAGGCCACTCGCGGCGCGGAGGCTGCAAGAGGCCGAAAGGCGGGGCGGAGGAGGAGGTGCGGGGGTCCCCGCCGCGGAGGTTCTGGGGAGGCGGGAGGGGCAGCACCTGAGGAATCCGCCTCCGGCCGCGGCGGCCGCCGCCTCGCTCCGCCCCGGGGAACTGAGCGCGCGGCCGGCGCGCCTGCCTGAGAGACGCCAGCCACCGGCGGCGCTAGCACCTCGGAGGAGGGCGGCCTCGGCGAGCGGAGCCGCGGTGCTGGGACCCGGACTGGGGGTGGGGAGACGAGCCCCGGCCGAGGCCAGGGCCACCCCCCGGTCCTCTGCCCTCGCGCCACCCCAGGGCCAGGTGAGCGGCTGCGGGGCCACGGGGGCCGGGCGCGGGGAGGCGGGAGGTGAGAGGTCGCGAGCCGGGCGCGAGCGCACGCCTCTGCCCGGCAGGAGCTGCCCTTTGGCGGGCGGTGGACACCCTGCCTGCACGGGGAAGCGCGGCGGCGGACTTTTTCTGGAGCGGAGAACTAGGGAGGCGGGGCGGGGACGTGAGCGGGAGCGCGTTTGTAGGGCGCGGGCAGGCGCCGGGGCCAGCCCGGATCCGAACCCGTCCTCCCCGCCGCCTCGCGGAAGCTCCCGAGAGCACCCAGCCCCGTGCGGTCCGCGCTCGGAGGCCAAAGGCCTGTCACCCCAGGCTCTCGTCTCGCCCTTTGTGGCGGGAGCGGGGAAGCCGGAGCGTGGGACGAGGGAGGCTGCGGCGCGGCGGGGCGCTCTGGCGCGGAGGTGGAGGGGGGCGCGCCCCGGGCCGGCCTCCCGGGGCCGGAGGGGTTGTGAGGGGCTGTCGCGGGGCGCGTGGGCGGCAGGTAGCGTGGCGCGGCGGCGACGCAAAGAGGATGGAGAGGGCTCAGTTGGGGAAAGTTGAGAGCGTCCGGCGGTGGCCGGGCGTCTGCTGAGTGCCCCTGGGTTTCTTTGCTGCACGCGGACTGTCACTCGGTCGCGAGCGCGCGCGCGACCATCATTTCCCTCTCCCGGTGAGTGGCTAAGGACCCCTCACTCTTTCTCGAGCGAGACACAAAGGCTTGTGTTGACAGCTGACCCTGACACCAGCGGACGGCGGAGTGCGGTCGGGCGAGGGTTTGCCGAGGAGGCGGCTTGCTGAGGTAAATCGGTTCCTTCAGTCTCTCTTCCGAGCTCCCTGAAGAGAAATTCTGTGTGGACTCGGCGCGCGCGGGCTTTCTCGGTCCAGTCGAGCCCACGGAAGGTGCAGAACCGATTCGCCTGCACGGGAGCTGCTGCCGAGCCCGCAGAACTGCCTCGTTCCTTTCCTCCGCGGGCGCGGCGGCCCCACGGTCCTGGCCCCCCGCCCCGGCCCCTGGGCCCCGCCGAGGGGACGGACACGCATTCTAATTTCTGTTTTTCGCATCTTTGGAGTCGGCCCCCCCACCCCCCCGCTTAAGGTGGGAAGGTGGGAAATCCCACGTAAATCTGTTTTTTAAACCTCACCATTTGAATATGGGGAAGAGGTTTTCCGCAAAAGGTTTTTTTGTGTGTGTGTGTGTGGGGGGGGGGGGTTGCAATAAATGGGCCCCTCTGCACATTTTCTTATCGTTTAAATCCTGGAATTCTGCTTTGAATGTTGTAACTGTGTCCGTTCCTTTTCTTCCTGAATAGACCTACGTGGTCTTACAGATTGCAATCCTGGAAACTTATTTAAAAGAGGAAGAAACGTTAGAAATACTTGTTTGATCGGAAATATTTAGTGAGAGAATTGTATGCCCGTAGGCACGTGCTTACGGGGAACGTTTTAATTCATGTGTGTTGGAAAGGAACGCGCGCAGAGTAAGAATTCCCAGCTGTGTGAAGGGAACCCTGCCTCTCCCACCCAGTACCCCCAAAGCCCTAGTGCTCCCAGAGGCAGCCGCTGTTGTCAGTTTCTTGTATATCCTCCCATTAACTTCCTATTGACATAGAATTACACCGTGGAAATAAAAGCAGAGAGGAACCGAATGTAAGTTCAGAAGGAACTATGTATCCGTGGTGATTGCTGGTCGTTTGATATCCACTCAGGATGACATCACAGCCCTTTATTTGGCTTAAGGCAGACTTATCTCAGCTGAAGGCCAGTTAGAGTGCTACAAATCCCAGAGCAAGGATTCCTTAGAAAGCAGCACCATTGAACTATTATTCCACCTGCACCCCCTTCCCCAGCCTCTCTACACTCCATTTTTATACCCTTTGTTGAATTTCCCCTTCCTTTTGGAACTCTTTAGGAAGTAGAGAATGAGAACTGTACGTTTATTCTGGCCGGGGCCGTATGTATCTGAAGACGTTGGAAGGACATATGTGTACTTTTGTTAACATGACATGAAAATTTTAATGATAAGGGAGAAATATGAAGGCCAAGTTTAAGACATTTGTTCACATCTCTTGGTTCCAGGACTGGATGTGCTCTAGCTAAATGAAGTCACTTTCTTAGGAATGAGTTTGTTTCCCCTTCCGTTAAAGGAATTGAACTATGGGCTTCTACGGGTTCTCCTAACTCCAGAATTCTGAGGTTACAATGGTAGTTTCTGCAGGTGTCCTAAGGAGAACCCAGTTGGACCTGTGGATTGAGACAGTGGAGGGACAAAATAAATTCCTGAGTGGTAGGTTCATAAAGAGGAAGCTAAGATGTTTAAACTATATTCCTGCTCTTATTATATTGATCATCATTGGAGAACAGCTACTTTACTTTTCCACAAAGTGTCTGCTTATGTTACTGAAAGAGGCCAAACCCTGGGCTGAATGGGCCTCTGTGCATCACCTTGTATGGCTAAGAAGAGTGAATTTTCTTCACAGCTCCTGGTACCATTTTGGGGGAAGTTACTTTTACCAAAATCTTACTTTTCTTTTTGGTAAAGTGGTAATAAAGTTCATCTACCTACTTCAAAGGGACTTGATGTGACTTAATTAGTAATTCTCAAAAGTATTTAGAATATGAATATCCCTTATAGCTAAGATATTTTAGTTAATTTTATACATAATCACTTAGAGATCATGTTATTAGTGGAAAACTTTCTAATCTATAAAACACCTGCAACCTCTGGGCTAATGATCCCTGGATGGGTGCAGGGAGCTGAGGAATCATCGCAAGGTTATGATAGTAAAAAGAATTAGTTTATTTTAGTCACTATATATGATCTCAATTAAGGCATTTCAAAAGAACACTGCAAGTGGTGATTGCAAACATCATTGATGTTAAGAAGAAGACCTCATGCTTTAAATCTTCAGAATCACCACTAAAGAGTATTATGTAATTATTTTGAATAAGTCTGTAATATAAATAAATTATAGTGAAGTTTTAGAAATTATTATTAGAAATAGAAATTGTTTAGAACTAGAATAGATTTGTATGGGTGCTGAGAGTAATCTTGATTGACTAAAGTGACAGAAACAAAATTAAGTACTAGTAGTGAAATTCTTCTAACATGGAATAGTTTTTATTTTTTCCAGTTTTCTTCCCAGTCTTGCTATATGGACATATATTTTTATAGATGTCTTATCATATTGCAGATACATTTTTAATCTGATTTTTTATAAACATTTTACTACAATTTACTTCCTATTATTTGTAATTAGTTTGTCATACCATAATTTACTTAGCTCTTCCTCTATTTTGAGGGTTTTTTCCAGTATTCAAAAAATATATAATGACCATCCTCATGAATGTAACTTTCTTTTTAAAAACTTCCTTAGGATTGTTCCCCTGGAGAGGCAGAATAGTGTAGTTGTAATTGGGTGGGCTCTAAAATAAAGGTTCAGGATCCAAAACCTAACTCCATCACTTATTGGCAATACTGGACCAGTAATTTATGTTCTCAGAGCTTTCTAACCTGTAAAATGGGTATAGTAATAACTCTCTACAAAGTTGTTCAAATAAAAAGGCGTAACACATTACAACACATGTAAATGTTAACTCTTACTTTTGTTAGGAATTTTTTCAATTTCTGGTAATAACAAAATTACTTTCCAAAAGGATTGTATTCATTTATACTTCATTAACAATCTGTGTGTGTGCTTGTTATTTTAAAACATATTATTGTGACTAGTTTGTGAAATCAGTGTAAACTTGTATCTCTTTGTTTTAATTTGTATTTCTTTGGTCTTGTGAGAAGTGAGAGGAATTTTTTTTCAGCAGTATTGCTACAGTTTTCTACATGGACTGATGGAAGGTTCATCATCTCAGTCATTTTGAACTAAACTATAAGATGAGCATACAGGACAGGTCAGTCACAGAACCAAGTTTTCCAGTAGATCCTTTCAAATTAATTATAGTTTTCTTGTATTCTCAGTCTATAGCAATTTTTATTAATTATTTTTAACCTTAGAAAAGTAGGTGTTAAAATTAATAATGTATATCAATTCTGTTTAAGTGGAGATGCAACCCTCTCTTTTTTCTCTTGAAGGGCTGATTTGTAATTAGCATGGTTTTGATCACAATCTAGTGAATTTTTTTCTAGGCGTGTTTCTCAAAACTTGGGGGGAAAAATCAGAGAGAAAGTTTCATGATTCCTAATCATGTTATCTTTTGGCTACAAATGGATAATGAAGTTATGCCCTCTGACTTGAGTTCTTATATAGTCAAGGTAATTTAGACAACACAAAAGCATGCCCTTGTAACTTCTGGAGTTCCAGCAACCCTGATATTTCTGGCAAACACACACCCAACGTGGATAACAGCAGCTCTTTGTGCTGCTGAGCCCCAGGAGGGCTCCCTATTGTGTACTCTTCCTTCCCTCCCATTCTTGACTGACTGGCGATAGCAACTCCTCCAAGTCCAGATGTGAAGCTCCCACAGAGACTCCTCTTTTCTACCCAACTCTGTATTTATCCCTGTCACCCACCCCTTCAGCATATTTGCTTTTATCTTATGTTATAGAGAATTCACTATCTTTTCAAGGTTGTGGTTTCAGATTTTATTTTTAATATTTTTCTATGTTGGATGAGTGTAGAGACTACGGTAGAGACTATAGGCATGATTAGCATAGATTAACACATAATCAGCACTTGATAAATGTTTGTTGCTGTGAACCATATCTTGTATGGCCTTCTCTGTTCCTGGGTATGGTTTTACTTTTATGGTACCAGTCTGGAGAAGCAAGCTCCAGTTGTGTCCTGGATTGCTGTGTTTGTCTATATTACCAAGGTTAGGAGTTAGGAAACGTGTTTGTTCTGGCTCTTTTAGCTTCTTGTGTGTTTAGGGGAGATTCTTAACTTCTGTACTTTACTTTTCTTCTGTAAAATGGGATTAACAGTTACTGCTCTATCAGTCTTCTGCACAGGATTATTGTGAAAATAAAGTGAAATAAATGTGGACATGTTTTGGAAAATATTATGTTGTCAAAATTACACATTACCACTACACTTCCAGGAGTGTCCATATCCTTGAGAAAATCTCATCTCATTGTGGAGCTGTACTTGGAGTTTAGGCTTAGATGAAAATTCTTGAGGCCCAATCCAGCCTATTCAATCAGAAACTTTGGGGTTGAGGCTTACTAATCTGCATTTTAACAGCCCTTCTGATGCTGAACCACTGCTCAAGAGAGTAGGAAATATCAACAACCACTAGAAAAGTATTCTTCTGCTAGTTGAATATTAGTTATAAAATAATCCAGACATATAATTCCGTCATTTTTGAATACTAAGTATGAAGTGATAGTTAACTATTCTTATTAGCTGTTTGTCTTTTAATCTCTTAAAATTTAATTCAGAGCAGGAATTGTAAACTCAGTTGCTTGTAGGGGCTAAGCAGATAATCTGAGTGAAGCAGGAACCCTGTAAAATAATTAAGGGATGAGGAGTTCTGGTGGACAAAAAATTCTGAAGGTGGCAGAATTTCTAAGGCTCCACTGATTCATGTCTAGTGGTAGTATGGGTCACTGTTGCCAGATTATTGGATTTTTCAACTGGAGCTGGAAATTTGTATTTTTATATGAATTTAAATATTGACAATAAATTTTAAACAAAAACATATGGCCTGGCCGGTGTGGCTCAGTGGTTAACCGTCGACCCATGAACCAGGAAATATCTCGGTTGGATTCCCAGTCAGAGCACCTGCCGGGGTTGCAGGCTCCATCCCCAGTAGGGGGCGGGCAGGAGACAGCTGATCAATGACTGTCATCACTGATGTATCTCTCTCCCCCTCTCCCTTCCTCTCTCTGAAATCAATAAAACATATTTAAAAAAAAAAAGAAAATGAAAACATATGGGTCTAACAAAGCAGATTTGCCAGGTAATTTCCAACCTCTCATTTAATTAACATGGTGAGAATATTTGCATTTGAGTGAGTATGGCAGACAAAACAGCCTTGTTCAAAACTATTAATAAATATATGCATATGAAAACCACACAGACATTTTTAAACTTCCAAGTTAAAAGATACAGTAGACTGATAATATCTAGTGTTGGCATTGAGGTAAAGGAGGTGGGTGCTGGGTAGAAGGGATCAGTAGGGGGAAAAAGGGAACATCTGTAATACTTTCAACAATAAAGATAAATTTTTAAAAAACTACATTGTTGGCAGGTCTCTAAAAAAAAAGAGGACGCCAAAAAAAAAAGAAAGAAAAAGAAATAGTTTTCCTTATACACCTTAGAATGAAGGCAAATAATTAACTTTTCTGGAGAGCAGTTTCGCATCATTTATCAGTACTTTAAATGCCTATACCTGCCCTGTTCAATATGGTAGTCCCTTGCTACATGTGCTATTTAATGTAAATTAACATTATATACAATGAAAGATTCAGTTTCTCAGTTGCATTAGTCACATTTCAAGAGCTCAATAGCTGTGTGTGGCTGGTGGCTACCATATTGGACTGTGAAGATACAGAACATTTCCATCATTGGAGAGAGTTCTATTGGACAGCACTGGTCTAAACTCTGACACAAAAATTTCCCTTCTAGGAATTTGTTAGAAAGAAATAATTGGACAAAGCACAAGGGCATATAATGAAAACACTACCTGAAACATTATTTATAAGAGTAAAAAAGTTGCAAAGAAACTATTGTGTTTTTATTCAAAATAAGGTTTTGTCAATATCCATAATATATTAAGTGAAAATATCCTTACTGTAGAATCATTTTATTTATTTGAGTAGATAGCTTAGGTACGTAGAGATTAGGGGAATAATTTTTCTCTCTGACAAATACGTATAACAAAGCTTTCCCTTTTTGGCCTACAGCTGTCCTCATATAGTAGATAGAATAGGTTGATTTTCACCAAACAATGAGCAGAGAGAAGCACTTGATAGCTCTCAAAGCTGCACCAGTATCACCTGGGGTTCTGTTAGAAACTCAGAATCTCAGGCTTCCCTCACTTGAAGCCCACTCAATCAGATCTCTAACAGGGCCCAGGAGTCTGTGTATTAAGCTCCCCACCTACTAGCTAAATCTCTCTTCTATCACTCAAGCTTAATTTATTTTATTTTGACTGAGTGAAATCCCCTTGAACTCCGTCCAGGTACCAATGTAGGTGTTTCAGATGCTGCAGTGAAGAAAACTAACAAATATCCCTGTCCTTATGGAAATTAAAAAATAGGCAAAAAAAAGTTTAATAATAATAAAAGATGTATTTTAGATAGTGAGAAGTGCTGGAGAGGAAAATGAGGCAACAAGGGGGATTTGATAGTGAGATGGGAGTTGAGATTCTCTGCAAGATGTCATGGACGAGCGACCCCTGAGTGAGGACCTGAGGTCTGTAAGGGACTTGAACCGTTGGAAGCGTAGAGAAAGAGCGTTCTTGGCTGTTGTGGGGGGTAATGAGGAGGCCAATGCTGCATCTGAAGAGCTGAGGCAAGTGACTGAGTGAGTGGGGGATTAGGTCAGAGAGGTAATCTAGATCTTTTGACTTCACAGTTCTTTGTTCTCTCTAGTAGACCACACTCCTCGAATTCTTTGGTTAATCAGTTTGTAAATAGATCAGACATCCTCAAATTCACTGTTTTTCAGTGTGATCTTTCAACACCTGCCTTATTTGCCTGAGGTGCTTGTTAAATGCGGATTATTGGTCTCTTGACCTGCTAAAGAACAGTTCCTGGGGTGGGACCCTGGAATATGCATTTTAACAATCTTCCTGGATGGGTTTTATGGACCCAAAAGTCTTAGAACCACTCCTTACATTTATTATTCTGTAAATTTAGTTTTTATAGAGCAGGTGTGCCTAAAATTGTCACTGCTGCCTGTAGGAGTCATGATGTGAAGAGGGGATATAATTGGTATCATGATGGGAAGGAATAATGGAATTGGTGTAATGTTTCATTTATTTCTTGCATTTTAAGTGGATTAAAATGACACTACCTATAGTAGTAGTAAGTTTATATGTTTCTATTCGAGTATTCAGGGAACTGTGACTATTACCATAATTAGCCACATCCTCCTTTGAGGGTTCTGTCTCCCCGTCGTCTTGTCTGTTCTGTTTTTTTGGAAAGGGCAACTTAAAATTTATCTGATTTTTAATCATGTTTCCTGTTTTTCTTCTCTCTGTTTACCTCTTTTTCTTCTTCATCTTCCTTCTTGAAATCTAATCATCCTCAGTTAGACACCATTAACTTTTTGGTGGCCATTCTTTTATGTATTTCTATACAGATTTATATGTAGTCACCAATATAAATAATTTTACATAATGGGATCACATTACATAATCACATCTTTTAAAAAATTTAGGGAGCCTAAATTTCCTCTTTACTCTCCTTAGTCACACCAACAGTGTGGCCCATCTGCTATTTATTTTGTTACAAGTTTTTCCATGATCATGAAACTTACATATATTGTATGTTTTCAGCATCTTGTATATACTGTCTTTCAAATGTACGTGTATATATATATATAATATATATATGTAAAATAATCTTTTTTCACTTAATAATAAAACATAAGGGATATACCTCTAAGTAAACTGGTGTAGCTCTTATTTATTCTTTTTAACGATTACATAATATTCTGTAGTATACATATTCCACAGTTAAATAGATATTACTTTATTGAAGGGCTTTTATTTTAACTAACCAAGAAAACAGAGCTACATATTAAAAGGTAGACATATCTGATTATGTAATTTAAAAACATTTTTGTAAAGCAAAGAAGAGCCATAAACAAATACCATAGACAGATGACAGATTGGGGGGGAAAATACATATGAAAAAGAGATGATCATTTCTGGCATATAAGGAACTCCTAACAAACTAATATAAAAATATTTTATAAAACATAATTTTAGCCCTGACTGAATGGCTCAGTTGATTGGAGCATCATCTCGTACACCAAAAGGTTATGCATTCGATTTTTGGTCAGGGCATATATGTAGGTTGTGGTTTGATCCCTGGTTGGGGCAAGTATGGGAGGCAATTGATCAATGTTTCTCTCTCACATTGGATGCTTCTCTCTCTTTCTCTCTATCCCTTCCTCTCTCTCTAAAATCAATAAACATATCCTTGGATGAGGCTTCAAAAAAACAACACCCCCCCATAATTTTAAAATATTTTGCAAAGAAGATGTCTAGGTCATTTACAGAAGCATAATTCCAAGTGGTCAATAAACATTAAAAATGCTTAACCTTATTAGTTTGGAAATGCAAATTAAAAATAATGATAAGCTATCACTTGACACCTACTTGATGTTAGAACTTTAATGCATATTAAAATTTTCAGAACTAATTTGTTTATTAAAATTATATTAAAGCTACAAAGCATAATTATTTCCCAAGGTTTCTGGTTTGCTCAGAGAAGTTGAAGGAGATTGACTTTTATTCCCTTTCAGACTCAGCTCACATGACAAAGGGTGAGAACAGATTTAGAAAATTAAATTTTGATATCCATTGCATGCTATTTTTTTTTATTTATTCAAAAGCATTTCCTTCCATTTGAAACTAGAGATTGTTGAATTTTAGAGCTATAGATCAGTCCACCCTGAGAGGAAAACAATGCTCCACAGGGTTTACTTGCCTTCCCAAGGTACCCCAGCTAAATCCTGCATGCTTTCTGGTTTACCATATTGTTCATCAGTGCCTTCTAATATCTTTAATTGCAGCTAATACAGAGAAATAATATTTCAATAATTTTTTCATTTTCAAAAAATATTAAACATACAACATTTAGAGAAACTGTACTGTCTGTATTTTGTTTACATTTTAAGTAGAAATAACATGAAAACAATATATAAAATCAGAGAAGAAACATCACTTACAATCCTGTTACCCTTATAAAATGAGCTGTTTCCCCAATTTTGCTTTGAGTATTTATCTATATGCATTAATGATTTTACATAATGATAATGTTTCTCTAAATTTTACAGAATCTTTTGGTAATTCTGACTTTCAGCCTTTTAATGAAGCTAGTCTGCTTGACTCTCCCTTTTCTTCTGACATTTTTTTTAATGCATGTCATTTTTAAGCCTTGAACATTGCTTCATATGAGCCTGCAACCTTAATAAAATGTCTTCAATGGCTACCTATTGCCTACTTCAGCATTTCCCAGAGGGTGTCACCCTAAACATTAATATCCTGATCTAATGCTGTCAGCTGTATGGAACAGAACAAAAAACTAAAGATGTTAAGCAGTAATGAATTAATTATATCCTTAAAATGTCTGAGAGCGAATGGGGAAGTGCATTTCCTGAGTTAATTCAGGTGTCACCAAGGACCCAAGTTCTTTTGGTCATTCTCTGCCATTCTCAGCTTATTGGTGTTTCTTTTATCTTCTCTGTTTATTATCCCAACATGTCATCACTCTTAAGCCTTACAAAGTTTTGACTAGAGTCAGAAAAAGTTTCTTTTTATTCAGGCTAAACACTTTTAGATGTCCCAAATCTCATTGGCCAGAATTTAACACACCAGCATAAGCCCGTCACTGACAAGAAAAATGGATACACCGTGAATGATGTAGAATAATCAAGGTCCATTCTCTTAGGTGAGCATGCAAAAGTTCTGGAGTTATTACCATTGAAGAAGAGAAGAAATGGCTCTGTTAGGCCACCAGCAGTGTGTGTCATGAAATCCAGTTTCCTCAGTTCCCTTCAAGGCTCTTCAAAATCTGACCTCTTGATAATCTAATACGAAACCTCTATTCTAGACAAGCCGATCAGTTGTCTCACCTGCCTGTATATACTGTTGATGTGCATTTCTATCTATGGCTTGGCTCATGTTTCTCTTAGAAATCTCTTTATATTCTCTAGAGCCTGGCGGTGGATATTTAAACTAAAATTAATTAAAGTTAAATAAAATTAAAAATTCAGTTCCTCTAGTAAACTGATTGCATTTATTTATTCTTTAAAAAAAATAGTCTTTATTGATTTCAGAGAGAGGAAGGGAGAGGGAGAGGGAGAGAAACATTAATGATGAGAGAGTCATTGATCGCCTGCCTCCTGCTCGCCCTCTACTGGGGATCGAATCCACAACCTGGGCCTGGGCCACACCCACCAGGCAAATGGGTTGCATTTCAAGAGCTTAATGGCCACATGTGGCTACTGTATAGACTGCACAGCTATAGAATATTTCTACCATTGCAGAAAGTTCTGTCAAACAGCATTGAGCTAGAGACTCTTGCAAATTATACTTATTATTTAACCTAGTATTTGACAAACTATGGGCCATCTATATCAGAATCAATTGGAAATGCTATTTAAATGCAGATTTTGAGCCCTAGAAGTAGGCCCAGACCACTTTCATGCTCCAAAAAGTTGAAGAACCACTGCTTTGAGGCCTAGTTTAGTTTATTTTCTTTATGGAAATATACTAAATACTGGAGTTTTCATTAATTTTTCCTACTCTAAACTTCTGTAGCATTTTTCAGTTTATATATTACAGTTTTAGAATTCATTATGGAAATTTATATTCTATAATTATTTCAGAAAGCATTTTTTTCCAAATATTAGAGTGTAAGCCTCTTGAGAGGAGGTACTATAGCATTTTATAATCTGTATTTTCTAAAGTGTCTAATAGAATATTGAGTACATGGTGAATACAAAGTATTAATTGATCAATTACATTTGACAGACTTGACAGTCTATATTTAGTTGGCAGTTCTTTGAAAAATCATAATACTGTGTGCAGAAGTGGAGATGGAAGATGGATGATAAGGGTATTTCCACAATATTTTTCCTCAATTTCACTTGTTGGAAATAAACCTGAAAATTCTGATTAGATTTCTAACAAATATTACATGAAGATGTTGCCTGTAAAGTTTAGATTTGCAGCAAAAAAATGGCTATTTTATTTTTTTAAATTGAATTTATTGGGGTGAGATTGGTTAATAAAATTATATAGGTTTCAGGTACTTGGCCTGCTTACAGATCTTAGCTATTATAAATAACACTGCAATGAACATAGATTTTTTCGAATCAGTGTTTCAGGTTTCTTCGGATATATTCTCAGAAGTGGAATAGCTGGGTCATAAGGCAGTTCTAATTTTAATTTTTTGAGGAAACACCATACTGCTTTTCACAGTGGCTGCACGAATCTACATTCCCACCAACAGTGCGCAAGGGTTCCCTTTTACCCGCATCCTCACCAACACTTGTTGTTTGTTGATTTGTTGATGGTAGCCATTCTGGCAGGTGTAAGGTGATATCTGGTTGTGGTTTTAATTTGCATTTCTCTGATGATTAGTGACATGGAGCATCTTTTCATATGTCTACTGGCCGTCTGTATGTCTTCTTTGGAGAAGTGTCTATCCAAGCCCTTTGCCCATTTTTAATGGGATTGTTTGTTGTTTTGGTGTTGAGTTTTATCAGCTCTTTATAAATTTTGGATATTAACCCCTAATCAGATATACCATTGGTGAATCTGTTCTCCCATTCAGTAGGTTGTCTTTTCATTTTGTTGAGTTTATTTTTGGGCTCTCTATTCTGTTCCACTGATCTGTGTGTCTGTTTTTATGCCAGAATCATACTGTTTTGATTACTATGGCCTTGCAGTATAGTTTGATATTAGGTAGTGTGATTCCTCCAACTTTGTTCTCTTTCCCAAGATTGCTGTGGCTATTCAGGGTCTTTTGTGGTTCCATGTAAATTTTTGGGTTATTTGTTCTAGTTCTGTGAAATACACCACTGCTATCTTGATAAGAATTGTATTGAATCTATAGGTTGCATTGGGTAGAATTAATGATGTTAACTCTTTCTGTCCATCAATTGGGCATATGTTTCCACTTATTTTTATCTTCTTCGATTTCTTTCTTCAGTGTCTTATAATTTTCCAAGTACAGCTCTTTTACATCCTTGGTTAAATTTATTTTTAGGTATTATTTTTTGATGCAATTGTAAATGAGATTTAAAAAAAAATTTCCCTTTCTGATAGTTCATTATTGGTATATAAGAAAGCAGCTGATTTGTGGATATTTATTTCGTATCCTGCTACTTTACTGAATATCAGTTCTGGTTCATTTTTTGGTGGAATCTATATACAGTATAATGTCATCTGCGAATAATGACAGTTTTACTTCTTCCTTTCCAATTTGAGTCCCTTTTACTTCTCATTGTCTGATTGCTGTGGCTATGACTTCCAGTACTATGTCGAATAAGAGTGGTGAATGCAGATGTTCTGTCAGGTTCCCTGTCTTAAGGGAGATGCTTGTAGTTTTTGCCCATTAGGTATGATATTGGCTGTGGGTTTGTCATATATGGCCTTTTATTACGTTGAAGTGTGCTCCCTCTGTTCCCACTTTGCTGAGTGTTTTTATAAAAAATGGGTGCTGGATTTTATCATGCTTTTTCTGCACCTATCAACATGATCATATGGTTTTTGTCCTTCATTTTTGTGTATCACGTTTGTTAATTTGCGAACATTGTACCAGCCTTGCATCCCCAGAATAAATCCCACTTGATTATGGTGTATGATCTTTTTAATGTATTGCTGGATCTGGTTTGCTAATATTTTGTTGAGGATTTTAGCATCTATATTCATCTGGGATATGGGCCTATGATTTTCTTTCTTTGTAGCGTCTTTGTCTAGTTTTGGAATTAGGCTAAACGGCTATTTTAAAAGTGCTCTGATCTGTTGATTCTCTTGTGGAATATAAACTAATCAAATCTCTGGAGCCTTAGCTGATAGTGAAACTTCCTGTTGCAACTGAACTCCCCACATGAATAAGGGTTTATCTCCAGGTAGCTGTTCTACCTACTTTGATGATTCAGTAATCACCTGAGAATTGTTGGAGCAGGAGATTAAGGTCTTGGTATATTATAGAATAGCTAGGGTTGTATCTTCACGAGTTAGAGCACAATGAAAGATAAAGGTAGACTCATAATATTACTATTACCAATAATGGTAGTATTGGTAATATAACATTACCAATAATAGTAATATTAGTAGTAATGGTAGTGTGAGCATCAGTATCTCACTTGGGACTAATGTAAGGAATGCTTCTCTTACATTCTCTTTCGCATAATTTCATAAATTGTATCATTCTATGAGTTGATGTGAAAACCAGCAACTACATTCTCTGGTAGGCTTATTACCTTATAGCGTAAAATCAATCTAATTTATTATTTAAGAAATAGTATCTCTATTGAACAAATAACTATTTTCCTCTGAGGCTTTTGATACATATCTTTACTCTAAGACAGTTGATTCACAATTTGATTCCAGAACAGTCACATTTCTGAGAAAATGGGCCAATGCACCAAGCACATGTCGAGTATAAAATAGACCCTCAGGAAGTATTAGTTCTTTTTCCTAATCAGACGTGCCAGATAACAGCCTTCAGACTTCACCAGAGAGTAACAATTAGTATTAAGTTTTTGCCCCCCAACTAGTATTACCAAGTTCTTCTTTTTTCTAGGAAAGTTGGACCATGTAAAAATCACATTTCATCCCCTGTTCATATAAATGGAACAATCTAATACTAGGTGTGATATTTTCATAGCATTCTTGGTCAAAAGTTCTATAAGGAATTGTTTGATATAGGTAGGTGTCAAATGGACCATCTGCACAACCTACTTGAAGCTCTGTTGGAGGCTGGAAATGGGTTGGGTTATGGCATTTCAGATATTCTAAATGCTTGAAGGTTTTTTTGCCATCATAAAGACTCTGGAGTCAGTGGTATGCCTTATCTCAACTTCTGCCTCCAGAGCAGAAACTGTAATGGAACCGTGTAGTAATAGATGGCATAGTTGCAAATCTGGAATTTCAGAAAGAATATGTATATATGTTAGAAAATGTGTGTACACACAAAACATAGCCTTTAATAAAAAACAACTGATGGTCTTTATGACTCATATACGGTTCTCTGACTAGTTCTTTCCGGCTATTTAATACTTTATAGCAGGAATTAATAATTTAATCCAATAACAATAAAAATTAATGTACACTACTTTAGGCATTGTACACACATAGTGTGTAATGCTCAAAACATCCTTGTAAAGTAGGCATTATGATTCTCATTTTTACAGCCAAGAAAACTAAGCCTCAGAAAGGTTTAGGTAAATTTCTTTTTTTCTATTTTTCTGGGTCAAAGGGTATGCTCTTTTTTTTTTCTTTTTTTTTTTTAAGTAAATTTCACAAGAGCCTACAGGTAGTAAGTGGAAAAGTCAGAATTCAAACCTTCCGGCTGGTTGATTTTGAAGCCTTTGTTCTTTCCTTTGTGTCATACTCTTGGATACATGCCTTGTAACTCAACTGGATTGCAAGATCCGAGTGTCAGGAATCGTATCTGATTCTTTATAATATCCAGCAAGATAACTTGTGGTGAATATTGCTGCTCTTGTCAAGGTGGTATACATAGGTGCTTTGTCTTTTTTGCTCACTACTCTATCTCTATACCTAGAACAAGTAAGTACATAGTTGCCCTTCAATAAATATTTTTCAGTGAATGAATGAATGACCTCTGTGCCTGTAGGGACCTGTTAGCTTTCTTCCATGACTGTGGAATCCATCCTTAATCTGGGCTAAACTTCTTTCAGACCTAAGCCACTGACTCCAAGGGACCTGGGAGAAGGGAGGGGTAGATGGAACAACATAAGCTTATCACCTCTACTGGAGATACCAAGATGAGGCCCAGGTCCTTCGGAAGCTAGGTCAGTAGCGTTATCTTTTGAATAAAGGATCCTAACCAGGGAAAAATAAATCCCAAACAATTCTGTGGCAGAGATTAAAGGAGATGCATTTTATTTTCTTCTTTTTGAGTTTTAAAAAATGATGTTTTTTATAATCCTTTATGCATGTTCCGGTTATCATCAGATTTACTTATTTACAAATTTACTTGCATAATTTAGGTAATATGGGTTTTAAATTTACCAATAAATATATCTTAGTTAATAAAAAATAATTGAATACCATATATTTCCAGGATAATACTCCATAGTGGGATAGAACCGTGGAATCGATAATCTGGAGAAAGTGTTTTGAAAAATGTAACAAATTTCTTATACTGTATAAATGTTACAGTTCATTTTGTTCATTAGATTTAAATTGATAAGACTTCCAAAATCTAAAGTGTGGGCTTACTTTAGATACTGTTACATGAGAGATTACCAGACATCTGTATGGTGTTTACCCTTGGGAAGCTAAAGTTCACTTATTGCAAACAGACACCATAATTCTATCCTAGAGTGAAGTTTGTGTTTAACCTGTACTGATTTTTAAAAAAGTCTTTGAAGTAGTAATTAGCAACTGCAATTATAATATCAAACTGCTTTTCAGTTTTTATTTGGATAAAAAGTAATTACTGCATCAAATACATTTGCCACTTTTTTAGAAATCATTTTTCTTTTCATAGTTTTCCTACTGAGCAAGAAGTTTATATCCAGTGGGGAGAATTGAATTCTCTATTGGGCAGAAAATTAACAATAAAAGTCAACTTAAGTCTTTATCAAGTACCTATAATTGGAATGGTGCTGTGGAGAAAGAGAAAGGAAAATAAAGAACTGTTCCTAATGTTAGGGAAGCCAATAATCTAGTTAAAACACAGTTTTGTGGCTTGTGGTTTTGTAGATTTAGATTTAATTTTATTTAAACCATGTTCCTCAGATTATTACTAATGTAGTAAAAGATTCATATAACATAATATGTAGATGTCATTTGTTCTGTTACCAAATACCAAAATTATAAAAGAATTCAATCAAACTGATATCTAATGGAGATTTAATGTTCATTTCATTTTTTAAGCTAGAAGATATTTTTAACTTTGTTCATGAGGCATTGAATGTAAAATTTGAAGCAGTGCTGGCTGGCCATGTTAAGGAAATCATGGTCCGAGTCTTAAGTTTGTTAGTAAGACTTCATGTACGTTAAAATATCTATAAATAAAACCAAAAAAATTGTGCCATGTATATTTTGAGAGGGGAGTATGGATTCTATCACAATTCAACTCATATCCCTCTTTTGTGACTTAGAGCAGAGTCTAATTATAGTAAGTGAGCTCCTTTTGAGTCTTTATGTGGTAAATTTAAGGTCTGAGAAAATATCATTTAGAGAGAAAATGAATGAAAGCTTATTTTGACCTTCAGTGTGTTTAAAGCACATTTAGAGTCATATGAGATTACTTAATTTAGTACATTACTATCTTACTAATGTATATAGATTATATTAAAAAATAATAAACATTTGAAGCATAGATCACAAAACATTCTTATAAATTCAATTCACTCTTTATACTTTTGGATTCTTGTCAGTTTTTCCTCAGTGAGACCTGTGTACACTCTAATTTGGCCCTTGATGTGTTTCTCACTGTGTACAGTAATAAAAAATAAGACTAATCAGTGCCATATTTATCATAAATGTTGTCTTTGTAATTTACAGTTTTTTTCCTTTAATTGAATGTAATTAAATTTTCTACCTGATTTGTGGACCACCAGAGGAAGATTACAGGTTAAGGAAAGAAAAATAAGAAAAGACCTGAAGAATAACTAGAACTCAGTACCTACACAATAATATTTTAGCCCAAGTCTGTTATTCCTTTATACTAGGGCTTGATAAAGAACAAGATCATAATTTAGTCTTCTAAATTCTAACTCATTACATTTATATAATTTATTATTGTTGGTATAGTTTTTGTTTTTATCTTATTTAAAAGCTGTTCTTTAAATTGTATGCATGAGAAGTCTGTTCCGAGTTGACTTTTGTTAGTAAAATTCTGATTTGACCAGTTTAGAGACACGTTTCTCTTAACTTTTATATTAACTTAATCTATTAGCATATAAATCCTATTGCAATGATGTATAAATAAAACTGACTGATTAAAAATAATTGTGAAGTCACAGTTTTCCCTCTCCGAAGAATTAGAGATTTAAATCTCTGAAAACACTGATGTGTGTGGGATGGTTATGATAGTCCAGCTGCCTTTGTGTGTGTTTCATTCAAATGTAAATTTATCTTAGAGACTCCAAAGATGAGCTTAGAAGGTAGAGAATTTTAATTTGAATAGTCATTTTCTTCTTTTTCATGAGCACTGAAATAAAACCCTATTTTACACTAAAGAAAAAAAAAAACCAATATGTTAAACAGCCAGTATTGAACTGCCTTATTTTAAAGGTTCTTAATGGATTATTAATTTTTTCACATTAGCAGTTTTTCTAAGATGTAATTATATTAAAAGAAAATGTATATGCTATAACAACAGTTCACCAATTTCCAGTATGATGCTGTGTTATTTTGTAGTACTATGTAAAAGAAATCAGTAATAGAAATGAGGTTGTAGAAACAAGCTTCAAATAATTACACTTGAGATGTTAAAACAATATTGAAGTTAGCAGAAGCACACTGACATATGTATCTCACCAACACACACATATCTATATACTGTGTATATATTTAGACTGTATTTTAAACCAGTGCTTAAAGTGTAGTCTGATGCTGTGAATATAAATCAACTTCCAGGAACAATTTCTGAAGACAAGTTTTTGAAAAAGTTCCCACTTATCACTATTCCCTTTAAGATGGAAGGTCAAGATTCGAAGCTCTGTAATTTAGCTTCATCTTATACTTGCTTGTTGGTGTTGTGTAAGCTACCATGAATGTTCTCTTAAGGGAGGTTACCTTGTGTTGACTTCAGGAGCTTTTTCTCCTTCCTTGCAATAAAACAAGCCATTTGTGTGAGTTGCTGTTGATTGCATATTTTGAAGTCATTTTTGTCTTTAGCCATTGAATTACCAGCCTGTGATTATCTCGGGAAAATAAACAAACAAATAGACAAAAATCTCTTTGATCTACCCTAACCTTTCTATATGTAAATTTTGGAAAAGTGGCACTGCAGCATGCCAATAAAATGTACTCCTGCATTGACTTTTCCAAAGTAATTATTGAAAAGATTATAAAATTTACTAAAGGAATTGCTATTTGTTGTTTAATAAAATTCACTTTGGTCACATAAATGTAAATATTTCCCAAGCAGCCGCTATAGAGTCAAGGGTTCTCTTCAAAGAAAAGATCTTTGTTTAACCTAAAAACCTTTCTTTTATACAGTTAGGATAAAGGAGTGTTTTCTGAATAAATTTATTGAGACCCTGAATTTTTATTTATGACATTCCTTAATATGTATGTTTCCATAGACTGCTTACAGATTTTAAGACATAATTCTGCATGTTTTGCTTTAATTTAAAGTTACCGTTTAGAATTTAAAACTAAGTTTTAGCGTACCCAGTAGGGATGTACATTATGTATTTAAAGCAATACCCTGATTTACAGATTCTGTGATATGAGGTCAGACACATTTATTTATAATCAAAATCAGTGATTTATTTTGTTGGTACCTTATCACTGTTGAAAAGTGTTTGTGGGTTAAAAACCAAAAGACTCTGCAGGGTGATGACCAGTAGTTAACGTGTAGAAAATGAGTATAATAAATCCGTTTTCTCTGGGTTCATTTCCATTTTGTGTCATTGGTGTGAAGAAAAAGAATAGATAAGAACAAATTAATATAAATATTTTTAATCATTCCACCTGGTAAAACTCCATGTCATGCCTAAGAAAACAGATATTAGGTTTTTAGAGGTATTTTCCTTTTAATAACTGCTGCATAACAACTTCTTCATTTAACTTTTTATGAGGACATTCTATTTTAGTAAACTAGATGGTGTTGAGGTGGGGGATGGTATAAGTAACTGTAAAAAGTTTATACCTTACACTCAGGGTTATTACCTGGTAATCAAAAATGCTGTCTAAATTCATTGTTGTAGTGCCAGGGAGGGTGGGGGATGGGGAAAATGAAACTTGAATCAGTGACCATCTGGCCCAGATTTGGCTGATTTCCTTTGCACTGCCCTTTGTTTCAGCCAGACAATGGATTGTTCCCTTTACAGATAAGAACTCTGTTGATGACTTTGTGCTGAACCAGCAGGTTTGGTTTGGGATTTCAAGCATAGACTCATAATGAGGGGTTTTCTGCTGTTCTAATATCACTATCCTTGTCTTCTAATATAAAAGGTATTCTTAAGGTTCTTTTCTATAGTTTAATTGTGTGGTGGGATTGCAGACAAGTCAAATAAAATAATGGGGAATGTAGCTTTCTGGTTTGATATTACCTATCTCAAACTTTGAAAATTTCCTTGTCCTTAGTTTCCAAAATTAATATCTCCCTGATTGTGATTTTTGATGAAATTTTTTTTATAGACTCATCTATGTCTGAACTTGAGTTTTCTACTCAAACCTTTGATGATTTAAATTAAATGTTGTCCTAAATGGAGTCTAGGCTTTTATGATGTGGTTATGTAAACATTAAAATTTTTGTGACATCTGTTGTTATATATCTGAAAATTACATCTTAGGGTGTTAGAGTTATTTTCCTTACTTTAAATGCTACATATACATCATGAGACTGTTTAAAAAAATGGTTATTGGCCAGAAGCAGGGACCTTTGTTGCCCACCATTCTAAGTAGGCCAACCACAAGTTTTTGTAGGTTATCTCAGAAGCAGTAGAGATTAGACTATGTTACTTTTCTGGAAGAAAAGAGGAAGTTTCTATGCTGCCATCTTACTGTGTGGCAAAGAAATATTAAAGTAATTATTTTTACTGCTGAAGTTTTAGGAGAATTGTTGGGAGTTTAAGTCCACCTTTTAGTTTATAACCATCTCTTGATAGCTAAATTGCCATCTCACACTCCAATACAGAATTTTCTCCAGACAACTTTTTCTGAAACCACTTATAACTTTGAAAGCAAGCATCTGATCACAATGACTGCTTTGAGATCTACTATTGTAATTCTCTTTTGTAGGTAAAGGAATGTTCTTTAGGTAGAATCAAGGGGACTGATAATAAGAAAAAAGCTTCTTAGTAGTTCCACCAGGATCTAACTATGTAGCAGATGGGACCACACAGCACAGTGCACTGTCATTTGGTGTAATTAATTTTAGGTATGTGTGCAGTGAAAGTGAATGACAACAAATGGCACAAAATCTTAGTTTGCATTCATGTGGGGTACAGCCTATTCATATATGTTGCTCCCTTTCTCCTTCAGATCTCTTTAATCAACTGCTTGCTCTATCTGATGGTAATAGGGCCTCAGAATTACTTATTTGGTTTAAATGCATGGGTGGTTTGGAATATGAGGCTGTTATGGGTGTTCACTGGAATCAGATATTTAGATTTAGAGAACTGGTTAAATTGTAGAATGGACAGAGGTAAAAACTACAATGACACCACCACCACCAAGACAAGTTCTACTTTATTTTCCTCCCTGCTTTAATCAGAGACTAGTCCAGGGAACTTGTTTGAGGTAGAGGGGAAGGTCTTATTCTTTTCTCCCCTCCCCCCTCCTGTTCACCCTTTACCCCCCAACCCCTGACTCTCCTTCAAATCTCACTGAGGAATTATAGTCTCTACAGAGGCTTGGTTGCAGATGCCTGGAAAGTTTACACTGCAGAGAGTTGTTTTGTTTGGCATAGCTAATCAGGAGCCAGGCTGGAATTGCTCATAGCTGTCATTCAGGTTTTGTTTCAAAGTCCAAGGACCTGCTGGGAAAAACAAAAAGCTAATGAAAGCTGACTGTATTTAGGCCTCAAATCTGTGGAATCTGAAATGATGTCCTGACAGTGTATTCTTATTCTTCCACATTCTTGCCGTTACTAAGGTAACAGATTTTTAGAAGCTTTCCATCTTCATTGTCAAGTATTTGCTACACTTGTTGTTTTTCAGATTAGAGCAATTCAGATTATCTCCTTTTGAGATGAAGAAAAAGAGAAAATAATGGAAATAAAATGTTTGAATTAATTACCCTGAATGCTCCTAAGATCCGTTTTTTTCTCTCAATACCCTGAAATCCTATGGATTCATAACACATATTTAAATTTAGAACAAGATTAATTCCCCCTGGTTTTTGAGAACTGTGTGTGTTTGTGAAAATCTCATTTTCTTGTAATGTAAAATAGTAAGTATTCATATAATCACTAATAAATACATTATATGGGGAAAGGACATTTAATGAAATACCCTGTCTTTAAGATCTTCCTTCTTGAACAATAAACCAAATTATATCAAACCTCAATGTGCTTGAATTCTTATCTGTAAATAGGAAGATTAAGGAACATGAGAAGATGGACTTGGATGAACATATTTACCTCCCCAAATCAGTCTTTTTATATTTGTTTTCACAGGATTACTTAGTGGGTTAGCACTCATATATCTGAAAATGCTGTTGTTTTTATAGCCCAGGAGATGACTGGGGCACCTGTTACAGGTGGTTCGATAAGTGATAAAAGATAATGTTTTAGACACAAGGTGTTCTTTGGGCATGCTTTATTTATTTAATGAAATGCAAAAATCTTTTTTTTAAATGGTATTCTTTTTATTATTGATTTTAGAGAGAGAGCAATGGAGAAGGGGAGAGAGAGAGAGAGACATAGATGTGAGAGAGAAAGATCGATCGGTTGCCTGCCTCCTGTATGTGCCCCCACCGGGGATCGAACCTGCAACCTGGCCTGACCAGGAATCAAACCAGTGACCCTTTGGTGCATGGGACGACACTCAGCCAACTGAGCAACACTGGCCAGGGCTCTTTGGGTATGCTTTAGATTTGAGAATCCCCAGGAACACTCTTCAGTAGTGTCAAAGCCTTTATGAATCTTCTTGTCAAGGTGTTGACTCATTGTAACATTTTAGAACTGATCAGATCATGTCCCTCATTTGGTATCAAGATAATAGAAATCTACATTCATGGAGATAAGATCTGGCTTTTCTTCTGAGAAATAAGAGAGTAGGCAGCTGGCTAAATGAAAAAGAACCAGTAAGGGTCTGGAAGAGAAGTGTTCAAAGTATGTTACGTGACCCTGATTTTAATTTCTGTGTCTGTTCATGCTGGCTTCCCAGCTTGGAATTTTATCATCTCTTCTCTCCATCTATCTAAATACTACATTTCTTAAACTGCTCAGGTCCTTCATTCACTAAGCCGTCTTCAGCTTCTAGTGCTGTCCAGAGAATAAGAGAAACACAGTATCCTTAGCTGATCACAGTATTTAAAGAATTGTGTTCAGATATATCCTCTACATTTAAAAAATATATATGTTTTTATTGATTTTCAGAGAGACAAAGGGAGAGGGAGAGGGAGAGAGAGAAACAGCAATGATGAGAGAGTAATTGATTGGCTGCCTCCTGCATGCCTCCTGCTGGGGATCGAGCCCACAACCCAGGCATGTGCTCTGACCAGGAATCAAACCGAGATCTCCTGGATCATACGTTGATGCTCAACTGCTGAGCCACACTGGCCAGACAGCTTCTACATTTTTTAGGAGAGTGATTAGGATGGGAGAAATATGGGGGAAAATGAAATAAAGGCAATAGATATTTTTTCTCAGCTTCAAGTTTCTTTTAAAAAAATAATTTAAAAAATTTCATTACAGCTGACATACAGTGTTATATTAGTTTCAGCTGTACAACATTGTGATTAGACAATTATATAATTTATGAAGTGACTACCCTGGTAAGTCTAGTACCCATCTGACACCATACGTAGTTATTACAATATTATTGACTATAAGGGAATAGACAGTTTGAAAGGGGCAAGTTTAATCCAAAAAGATTTAGAGGCAAGATAACTCTTCAAGGAATGAGATGTGCAGGCGGAATCAAATTTACTCTAATTATCTTAAAGCTCTCAAAACTGTTCATATATCCTGAAAACAGTGGTTTTCATATTTTGCTCTGCAGAGCTGCATGTGTTGTGCTTTTTGCTGCTAAGAGGTAGAAGAGAAGGGGTACTAGTAGATATGATGAGGGCGCCTGCAGCTCCCAACAGAAGAATTCTACTTTTAACTGCTTTATATATTGGTTTGTGCCTAATATTTCTTTTAAAGACTCATTGCACTTCCTAAAAAAATAAAGTTTGAAAATCATTGCTTTATAGAATAATAGATAGGTGAGAGTTTTGGTTCAGCATAAGATAAAATGTTTTAGCAATAAGAGACCTTGAAAAATTAAATGGACTGCTTTGGGAAATGTGAGTTCCACATTAAATCAGAAGCTTAATGACCCTGACAAGGATTTTGGAAGATTTTTACTTATGGAGAGAGATTGAATTTGATCCCTCACCCCCCAGGTTTCCTGTAGTTCTAAGATTCTGTAGTTTATTTCTAATTTTATTGTTAGTATTTGTTACTTAGCTGTTCTCAGTTGGGTTTAGAGTAAACCCCACTCAATCATGAGGCTCAAGAGAGTAGGAACAATGTCTTCACTGCTTTTGGATTCTTCAGATCCCAGCACAGATATTGCAAGAAGCACATGCTTAATTGTATTATGACCTCTGCCAATTATAAAGGGTGATAAGGGAAGGTATTTGCAGGAATTTCCCCCCACTATTGCTTTCTGCCCTCCAGGAGTAGTGGAAATGACAAAGGAGGTTTAAGATAAGCCTTTATTATTTTTCTGACACAATTAGAAAGGCAAAATGAGGTTTCCGGGTATCCCAAGTACTGATAGGAAAATGCATTATAAGAGGATCACATCACCAGCCTGGCCTTTGGGGAGTGGGGGACGGTTTGCCTCAGGATTCAGTTGATTCTTATGTTATTGAGAACTGGAACTACAGGGCATGGATTACAGGAAAAATTTCCAGATACAAGATTGGAATCTAGCAATCATGATAGACTTGATAGGGGTAGACAGGTGCTTGATGAGCACAGTGTAATCTCAAGCAGCCCTTTCACTCATAGGAGGACTTTTATACTTCTTTTTGTACTGGGTAGAAAAGAGCAAAGTGTTTCCCCTAGCTTCTGGCACGTAGACGCTCAAGGAATGCTTATTTAATTGAGCTGGATTTTATTAATGGGACTTTTAGAGCCAATTACCAATTATACTACATACTGTAGCTGGTGATAGTAGTCATCACTGCTTGAAGTCTCCACTATACCTCTACAAATTCAGGAGAGTTTAAGGATGAAAGTTTCATGATGTCAATGTCTTATAGTTCAAATGGAGCAGTTGGTCACATATGAAGCACAAACAGGCTTGTGAAAGATCTCTGTCCAAGTTTCTTGTTGTTGATAAATGACAAAGGGAATGCCTGGAGCCAGTGATGGTGATTCCAGCATAAAGGAATTCTTGCCATACTTCCAGGAAAAGGGATACTTTCATTAGGTAAGTAGTTATAAATTCTAACTCTGTGTGCTGTAATACCTGAGCACCTGCTGGAGTGAAGATATCCTAAATAGACAGAAAGCTAGATGGGGAAGGGCTCTCAAAACAAGTCTAATACCTATGCCTGTGTTACTGATGGAGGAAGAAATTGGGGCCCAGAGATACTTAAAGAGCCAGGACTAGAACATAGGTTATTTGATTCCCAAGATACGTGCTTATTCAAAATGTTGAGAGAATATCTTTATCCATTGTGTAAAAATTAAAAAATATTTAGGAATGGCCTTCTCAAGACTTTTGAAATTGGGCATCATGTATAATTCTGGAAAGTGTTAATATGTCCTTAAAGCTGATGAACACATCTTAGGTTTTTAGAAGGCACTGCAGGTGTCAAGATCATCACAATAAGAAGGCACTGCAGGTGTCAAGATCATCACAAAGCTGCTCACGTAATATACAAGATAACATAAAAGCACTTGAGGCGGCAAGTGTCTTATGATGATACGGATGAAATACAATAGAAGGCCTACATAAAACATTTAAGACAATTAAGACAACTGATTTGGAAAGTGTATATAAAAATAAGTATTGTTTAATCATAATAAAACATATTGGAGCCAGTTTTAATTATTTAAGAAAATGTTACCTTTGAGGAATTTAATAAACTTCAGTTGAATGTGCATATTTACATGATTCTTAGCAGCAGTTATTAAAATGTCAACCTATCAATCAACATAGTTGAGTTATGCTGGGCATCTCCAGAGATCAGAAATAGGATTGGAATAAAAGTTTCCCAGAGGAAGATTTAAGTATATAACAAGAAAGAACTTAAAACATATTTTACTTGTTAAATTATTAAATAAACTGGAGTCTAATTGTGAAAATTAGGTGTTCTTCCACCTTTGTCTCCCAGTCAACTCCCCCCCCCAATCCGATATAACCCCAGCTTCTTGGATACCCTTCCTGAGATAGTCTGAGAATGTACGTGCATATAGGAAAACATACTGAATGTACTCTTTGGTACTTTGCATTTTTACTCACTTAGCTATATTTTTGAGATAGATGAAAACCTTTCTGTTGACTAGTGCTCTTCAGCAGTGGAACACTCTGTCTTGTGATGTAGCTCCAAAGTGTCACACAAGTGTTCAATAAAGGCTGGAGGACTGGCTCTGGGGAATATCAAAGGGATTCCCATCCTGGGCAGGAGTTGGCAATAGATGACCTCTAGGGCTCCCCTTCTCAAAATCTAGGATATGTTTAAGTGCCTACTAGGTGCTAAGCACTGTTGCGCAAAGAGGAAGTATAAGGAACTTACATATTAGTTGGGAAGATAAGATAAAGCTTACATGTATACCATTAGTGTAAATGTGAAACATTCTATAAGACACAATTAATGATATCATAGAGATGTATACAAATAGTTGTTGAATGAGCCTGGTAGATGACAGTAGTACTGAGTTAGACAAGGGGTGGAGAAGTCTAAGAAAACTTTGCTTAGGAAGTGAGACTGTACCTAATCCTTGAAGAACTGAATTTGGATTCATAGGGAAGAGGTAAGGAGAGCAGTTTGGCAGTGAGGAGCAGTGAACGTGAATTCAGGGTAATGGCAGAACAGAATGAGAGCGGTGTACATAAGACATCGGTAATAAGGAGTAAGGCTGATGGGTTGAGACCATGTTACGGAGTAGGTGAATTCCAGGCTCTGAAGTGTAGCCTACATTTAGTAACAGGGCCCACTGAAAGTTTCTGAACAGGAGTGTGACAATGTTTCATTTTAGAAAGGTGAATCTAAGCTATTGTATGAATATGTGCTTAAGGTAAAATGGATCTGAATATGAGTATTGGAAATAAAAAAGAGACTCAAAAATAAAATGAAAAGATATATGTGATTACTGATTGAATTTTGGAGTCAAGGGAAAGGAATGAAAGACTGATGATGCCATGTTTTCAAGCACAATTGCCCCAGAGAAAAATGGTGCCATTAACAGAAACAGGGAAAATAGAAATTAGTGTTTTGGGGGACAGAGTTGATGAATTTGATTTTAGATTAAGGTTGACATGATGGGAGACATTCAGATGAAAGAGTGTAGTTGAAAGAGTGAGACTAAACAAAGCTCTCAAAAGAAATTAGAACTGTGGATGGCAATATCCACAACACTGTTCCTTTAGGCCTAGATTGCCCCAAATGCTCCATCTTCTGACCAGAGAAGGCAAGCTCTTTTCCTTTAGCCAAATGCATATCAGACTCAGTTTCAGTGGGAGGGAATTTTTTACTAGTAGCAATGTGATGTTCACTACAGGGAGATGTAAAAATGAATATACTTTTATTATTTGACTCAAACATTACATTTCCTCTCTATGGGATATATGTTTTGCTGTACTGGGAATGACATTCATTTAAATATTTGCATACTATTTCTGCTTGTTTAATTCTGAAAAAGAGATCTAGGGTGAGTTTCCCTCCAACATTATATTATTGTCTTTATTGTTCTTAATAAATGTACTACTTACATTTAAGGAGTTTGAAATTTAGTGAACTAGCTTGTATCTTGTGGTGTATTTTATGTTCCTCTCTTTTAGCAGTTTTGAGATTGAAATATAATTATTTGAAACCTCTATAACATCCCAAGGGAGAAAGTATGTGATACTTTTAGGTTTTATATGCACTGAGGAATTGGTATGCATCTTCTCTGTTGATAAGAGAATATACTGATAAAAGATCATTATGTTCCCCTTTTTATTACTCTGGTTCCCCACGAGCTACATTTCATGCTGAACTGTATATTTACTGGTTAGTATATTTAAGATGTTCTCTCTTCTAGCCCTGAACTTTAAGATTACACAGTATATATCTCTTATTGCAAGCCAATGCACACCCTGTTGGGGAAGAGAAACGGTGCAAATAAAATTCAGTTTATTGAAACCATTAAACTATTCCCAGGGACAAGACTGTGTCCTGTCTCAGTATATGGGATAATTTCAAGATCATAGTAGGTACTTGAAAAATGGGTTTTTGAATGAATGAAGCTCAACAAAAGTTCAGAAAAGTCAGGCAGACTATTGGAGAGGGTAGAGGTATTATCTTGAAAGAGAAGGTGTTTATGCTAGACTGAGAAATGAATAGGATTTTGACAGGCTGGTGGGTTTTTTAGGGAAGGTAATCACATGAGTAGAGATCTAGAGGCAGAAAATGTGGGCCATGTCCTTGTAACGGTGAATAATCCATTTTGGAGAAGCAAGGGAAGATGAATGGGTGGTGGGAGGGGAACCTGTTGGGATTATCATTTGGCTTTACTTGCCCTTGTTCTTTATCATCTTGTCTGGGGTGAGGCTCCAGAGTCCACAAGCACTAGAGTTCACAGGGACAGGAGAGGGCACACAGCCCACTCTTCTAGTGTCCTCTCTCATCCCGCCCTTGACTCTTAGCCATTGACTCTAATCCTTTACTTAAAACAACTTAGCTGTGATGTTATTTTAACCCTGTTTAAAACCCAAGGAGTCCAAAGGCTGTCAGCCAACCTTAATTATTCTTTAGTTTACTCGCCAGGAGGCCCTGAACATAAAGCACAGTTACACCCATAGGAAGCGAAGACCCCCACCCCTGACAATGAATTACTTCATTACCTGAAGCTGTATGGCTGAAATTTGGAGGTAATAAAAACAAATCTTGTATTTATTATATTAAGCGTTGTGTGGCAGACACTCTAAATACTTTATATTGATTGTGTTATTCCTTATCACCATCCTTAGCATCTGTCATTATTTTTATTTTAGTAATTTACAAATAAAACAGCCCCAGAAGTTTATCATTTATACTCACAGAGTAAGGGCCAGAGCTGGGATCCAAATTCAAGCATTCTGACTCCAAAGCCTGAGCTCTTAGCCAGTACCTTTAACTGGTTTAAAGAAGCACAGTAAGAACACATGAGAGATAAATAATAGATGATGACCAAAAATTAGAAGTTAGTGTTAAATTAACATTTCGAATTTTACTGAGTGGCTGTGGGCCCATTGAGGCCTTCATTTTGTCATGTCAGTGTTTAAATAAAAAATTATCTTTGGCCCTGGCCAGTTTGGCTCAGTGGTCAGAGTGTTGGCCTGTGGACTGAAGGGTCCCGGGTTTGATTTTGGTCAAGGGTACGTACCTTGGTTGCAGGCTCAATCCTCTGCCCCAGTCGGCGCTCGAGTGGAAGGCGACCAATCGATGTGTCTCTCTCACATTGATGTTCCTCCCTCCCTCCCTCCCTCCCTCCCTCCCTGTCTCTCTCCCCCCTTCCCCCCCTTTCACTCTTTCTGAAAAGCAATGGAAAAAATATCCTCTGACGAGGATTTAAAAAATATATATATCTGAGAATGCCTTTAGATGGGGCATGCATTTTTCATGCATATTCCTTACCAGCGCACAAATTTATGGCACTGGTGAATATGTTATATTAGTTCAGAATGCAGCTCGAGTCATGCAGGTTTGAGTTAAGGAGAGGAAAGAAGAGGTGATGCCATCCAAACAGGTCCCCTTTTATCAGGGAAGAAAAACCTTGCCCAGGAACTCCTGCAGTACACTCCCTTTAGGTCTCCTCAGCTAGAATGGGGCTGCTTGGCCATCCTTCACTTCAGGCAAGGCTAGGAAGGTGGAGAGCAGAATTTTCATGATGAACTCAGACCAATCAAAATCCTCCTGGAGCTGTATGCATTACACCACAAACAGAATCAGGGTGCTAGTAACAAAAAAGAAGGGGGGATGGGTATTAGAAAAGGCACTAAAAAGATCATCATCATGTTCTTTAAAATTCTGATTGACTACATACTACCTTCACAGTGGAATGATTCGTTAGGATAAACTAACTGCTCTAACAAATCTCAAAATTTCAGTGGCTTAATTCCTTGCTCATATTGCAGCCTGTGTCATGGTAGGGAGCTTCTCCTTGCAGTAGCTTAGGGATCCAAGCTCCTTTCATCTTGTTCTGCTGTCATCTTCGAATTCCAGCCTACAAGATTGCTCTAGAAGGTGGAGAGAGGGGATAGGGAAGGCACACAACACTGAGCTGTTTTGACCAGCACATCAGGCACATTTCATTGTGACAACAAGGAGATATTATTTGACCATGTCTCCAGGGAGAGGAAGTGGGTTTGGTGAGCATCTAGTCAGCCTCTGCCACACTGCAGTTGGGTGAAATCTAGTTGTCATTGAAGAGGGTTGACAAAATGGATAAACATGTTCCTTACAAATGTGAAAAGTGAGTTTCATAAGAAGTTATAAATAAATGAGATTTACTACCTTTTGTAATTTCGTAAAAGTATTTCATCTAATATTCCTCTTTATAGATAGTTAAAATATGGATGGTAAAGTCTCAAGCATATTATTTCCAAAAAGCCTTCCCTGACCTCTCCACACGAAAAACAGCTTATTGTGTTTACTTCTGTGGGTGCTGTTCCTTGGCTATAATTACTGGTTGGCATGTATCTCACTTAGCTGTAAACTCTTAGAGGGCACATGCCATGTAAAATTCATCTTTCAATCACCAGGGCTTAATTCCTTAGAAGGTAATCTATAAACACTAATGATTGAATAGATAAATGCATGAATGAATGTACTGACATCAGTAAAACTTCAGAGAGAAGGCTAATTTTGAATTCACAAAAATTTTGATTTATGGAATTTTCATAAAAGTATGTTTTTCTCTATAGCATAGATGATCTTTTGATTAGCTGCTCACAAATAATTAACATGTAGGTATAGCATCTAGATGTATAAAGCACTTATGAGGCAAAGATCTTAAATTTTTTAATAAATAGATTAAACATATGGTTCAATATGAGTGGCCTTGAATTTCTCATCTGTGGAGAATAAGTTAGTGAGATTTTTATTTCACTATTAATATTTGTAATACTTACATTTTAATTTTCTATTCATTAATTCAACCAGTATTCAATGAGTTCCTACTCAAACAGAAGATAGTAATAAACACAATGGTCTGTAATTATATAACTGTATGACTTTATATTGGAATGAGGGTTAGAAAGACAAAGAGTAACAGGAAATGCATAATTTATATGGAGATTTAAGGAGGCTTTTGAGGAGGTACTGTACGGAGATGAAAAGGAAGAGAGAGACAAAGCTAGAGAAGAGTTGGGGAAAGAGCACTTCAGGATGTGTGTAGGCTCTGAGGGGAAACTCTTGACATGTGAGAGGAGCTGAGAAAGAAGGCCAGGGCCATCGGGTTGGAGGAGACTATGAAGAGACCAGGCCTCATGGATCATAGGCCATATTAAGGCCTTAGACCTTTGCTTTGCAGCATTAGCTTATGTAATTCAAAATAAGAGAAAGAACGAACATACTGTTTTAGATGGCACATATAATAAACCTTTTAGCCTGACCTTTTAGCCACTGTAATAAAACATTTTATGTTATTATTTTTTTAATCCTCACCCAAGGATATATTTCTGTTGATTTTAGGGGCGGGGGGAGAAACATCAATCAGCTGCCTCCCCCACACGACCCAACCCAATATCGAACTTGCAACCCCCTACTGCATGGGATGACACTCCAACCAATTGAGCCACCTGGCCAGGGCACCACTGTAAAATATTTTGCAGTAACTATATAAATACCAAGTACAGTTGGTGTTTGAATAACATGTGCTATGTTGGCCTCATAAAAAGTGTTAGGAAGTATTGCCTCTTTAATTTTTTGGAAACGTTTGAGGACAGGTATCTTCTTTGAATATTTGGTAGAATTCACTAGTGAAGCCATCTGGTCCTAGATTTTTATTTTTGGGGAGGTTTTTGATGATTGTTTCAACTTGCTCACTGTTGATCAGTCTATTCAGATTTTCCAATTCTTCATGAAGGTGTCCTGTGGGGCCCAGTGGTGTACGCTCCCTGATCACCTGAGCTGGTACTCCAGGTGTGTCCCTTGTGTGGATTGTGTATGTCCTCCTGTTGTAGCTGATCCCTGATTGCTGTTGACAGGTCACTGGGTGGAGTCGATCCTCAACCTGACTTGCTGTGAGCATTGGCCACAACTACAGAGTTTGAGCTGCTGTGAAGGGGCTGACCCCATGGAGTAGGATTTGCCCCAGCAGGCTCTGGCGCCTGCTGAGACTACCCTTTGACTGTGCTGCTTATCATGCTAATCAGGTGGTGCTTTGTTGTGGTCTGAAGCTGGTCATTGGGTGTATTGGTTGTGGGTCCTCTTGGGAAGGGCTCTGTTACAGGCCAAAGTCAGCCGCTGCTAGTGACAAGCCTGCGCTAGAAGCCACAAAGTGATTTGTGGTTGGTTGCTGCCTGTGCTGAGCCTGGAGGCATGTGGGAAAGGCCACGTTGCTAACCAAAGGTGGCTGCAACTAGTACCAGGCCTGGGACCACTTTCGGAAAAGGGCAGTTGACGGCCTGCTGCTGCCTGCCAGCTGTCCATAAAGGCTCACCATTGAAAGAGCCTTGGGCAGTATATGAATTAGATGATGTGGGGTCTCTGGGAGTCACCTGGGTGGAGAAAGTGTGTTCACCAGGTTAATGCAGATTCAGGTTTGGCCATGTCAGGGGAGGGCGCACACACAAAAGATGGCATCTGCCTCCTGGCTGTGTGAGAGGAGGATTCAACACAGAGATAATAGGTGCTGTGTCTCCAGCCCTCACCTTGAAGCCACACAACTCCCTGTTTGTTTCTCCCTGTATGTCTCTGGTGCTTCCTAACCTGCTGTCCCTCCATTGGAGCCCAGGGTGAGTACCTGCAGGCAATAGAGTCTGTATGGGCCCTTTAAGAGGGTACCTGGGTTTCTAGCAGCCTTCTATCTTACCCAAAGGACAAAATTGCTGATTTTTACAGACAGATGTTATAGGGTGTCCTCTTCCTGGCACTGGTGCTGTGGGCTGTGGAGCCTGGTGTGGGGCTGGGACCTCTTGCATTTTAGGAGGGACCTCTACAGCTGAGATTTCCCTCCCAATTCTCAACCACCCCACGTGAGTGGGGACCAGCTCGTTTCACATCTCCACTTCTCCTACCACCCTTGACATGGCTTCTTCTTTACATTCTTAGTTATAAAACCTCTGTTCAGCTAGTCTTCAGATGGTTCTCCAGGTTGATAGTTCTAGAATTTAGTTGTAATTTTGATGTGGTAATGGGAGGAGGCATTTACCTACTTTGCCATCTTAACTAGAACTCTCACTTTTTAAATCAGAATAATTTCCAGATGAATTAAAGATACCAAAATAATAATAGTTGACATTTATTTAGCTTGTACTATGTGTCAAGTCCTGAGTTAAGCATTTTTTATTATAGTTCCATATTTTACTCATTTAATCCTTGGAGCAGCCCTATAAATTAGGAGCTATTTTCCTCCCATTTTAGGGCAGTGGACATTTAGAGAGATAATGAACAGGCACTATAAACCTAGGAATACTGGCTTCACAGTATGTTCTTTCACACACATACTGTCTCTAAAAGTTCTAGGGGGAAAAGATAAATATTTATATAATATTGGTGTAGGAAAGATCATTCTAACCATGATTATAAAGCCAAAAACAAGGGAAAAGATTGATAGATTTGACTACGTGAACATATTTATTTAAACTTTTATATTTCCCCCAAATATCCAAATATAAACAAAAAGAAAAAAATATCGGCGGTGTATTTAATAGATAATGTTAATATTCTTTGTCTATAAAGCACTCTTATAATCAATAAAAAAGAATAAATTATTCTAAAAGAAAATGGTCTAGGACAGAGGTCAATAAGCTAGTCCTGGACTAAATCCAGTCCACCATCTGTTTTTGAAAATAAAGTTTTATTGGAGTATGGCAGTGTTCATTTGTTTGCATATTGTCTCTGGGCATTTTGAGCCACAACACACGGTTGAGTAATGTGACCTCAAAGCCTGTGATGCTTACTATCTGGTCTTTACAGAAAAAGTTACCTGATCTCTGATATGGAGGAATATCCAATTTTGGTGGTCTTAAAAAGACAATATGGAATATCTTCCTTTGGAAGGCTTTGGGGGTTCCTGCTTGGTGGAAGAAGAATGGATCAGTTGGCCGCTTGAGGTCCCTTCCTTACCTTCATCCTGTTTTATCGTGAACTCATCTTAGGTCAAGTTACTACACGTGAATGCCTCTAGGCATCTCTTATGTACTTATTCCGTGGATCAGTCCTCCTATTGACCTATCTTTCTACCTTTACCTTCTTCTATAGTTCCGTCTTTTCCATAGTAATCATGTCCTCAGTGTTTTCAAGACACATTCTTTGACCTTATCTGACTCTCCAACCATCTACTTTTCTCTGCTCTTGCAACCAGGTTGATGACTTTTGCTAGAGAAATTCACACAACTCAGGCAATTAGGATACAACTAATTCAGGGCCTCTCACCTCTGCTAGGAACTCTGTCCTGAAATCCTGTGTGATCCCAAATTTGCTCCTCCCCAAATATGTCTAAAGGCTGGCCCACCTAAACTTTCTTCTCTTACTTCAGTACCTGTTTCCTTTCCAGCCCTCTGAAAATGAACTTTCTTTCTATTCCACAGAGAAAAAGGTGGTCTTCATGGGGTATATACTGAATTCCAGCCTCTTCTTATCCCTCAGAGTGAGGAGTCCATTTGTGATATCTTTATTCTGCTTTATTTTCAACCTTTTTTCCTCTAAACTGTTTTCATTTCTATAACTTGTAAACTACTTCATTTCTATTATTTCTTTAAAAAAAAAAAAGGCGGAGAAGAAGAAAGGAAGGAAGAGACAAAGAAGAGAGAGAAAAAGAAAGAAGATATAAAGACAGAGAATGGGAGATGGAGGGAGGGAGGGAGACAGAAGTAAAGAGAGAAAAGAAAGGAAGGAAGCTCTTTGATAATTCTTTGGACCCTGCTTCTCTACTCCTTGGCAAATGTCCCTGGACATCTCTCTTTCCCTTCACAGCCCAGCTTCACCCCCCTGCCAAACTTGAATTGAAAATAAAAAACGTTCCCCTTACTGTAGAGCCTGTTGGTAAAACACAACAAAAGCTCATGAGGTCTGTTGAAACTGATAAAGAAAGCAATGACAGATAACTTTTTGTTTAGTATTGAAGCCATTTAGGCTTGCAGATTATATGATACTGAGGCTTCCACAGCGTTCTCCTCAAAACATGAAGTCTAGCAGTAAACATTGAGCACTTAGCACAGTTTCTACCTTTAACACTTAGCACAGTTTCACTTAGTACCTGAATTCTTAGTACTCAGTGGCACTAAGAACACTTAGTGTAAAATGTTCTGGGCGTAAAATGTTCTGGCATCAAGTGTTCTTAGAATGTTTAAGTCAGAATGCTAATTCTCAAGCAGTTCATAACACCAACTCTAAAAATATGTGGGAGAGAAAACAGCAGTCATATTGTATTATAAAGAAATTATGATCTTCAGAGTACTGACTTGAATTGATAAAGTGGCAATCAGAAATCTTATACCACACTCAGGCCAGAAACTGATCAGTTGTATACTTAAAACTCAAATTGTCTTAATAGACCAGGACAGTATGTTAGAGCAGTGCTTCTCAAACTGTCCACAGTGAAGCACTAATTTTCCCCCCCAATTCAGGTAGACTAATAATTTTGTAAAATACAGTAAGCATAAATAACTAGAAAAATGAAAGTTAAAATATAACCTCCAGTTTTTAACTGTTAGATTCAACAGACTGACATTACTTTGTCACATTGTTAACATTACTTTGTCAAATTGTTATTCTGTACTTATCTGACCAGGGACCATCTCCAGTCCATGGACCACAGTTTGAGTAGCACTGGTTTAGAGGGTGGACTGTCCTGATATGCCCACACCTGGAATTGATTAGGATATCTGTTTAACTAGAATGAATTCTCACGAGTAATGGGAGAAGATGCTAAAAAAGTGGGATCAGGCTAAAAATTGATCTTATGCTTCATTCTGTAAGGTGAAAATTTCACATTTGAGCAGAAAGGAGGAAAGCTGTAACGTAGCTGAAATGGTACCTTTGAAAATAGTTTTAATGTTTAAGGTTGATTATAGGGGTAAAATAAAACAGTGAAACTTTCAAGAAGTAAGACATGTGAGTTCAGGCAAAAAATGGAGAGTAAATACCTGGTCAAATCTGATACTTTGGAATTAAAAATGGAATACCAGCAGAAATATTTACTGAACTCCTATTATGTAGTAAATATAGTACTAAGTCCTTTACATGTTCTGTATCACTTCATCTTTATAACAATCCTGTGTGGTGGTATTATTAATCTCATTTTCTCAGATGAGGAAATAGGCTCCAAGAAGTTGAATATCTTGCCTCAAGGTCACATGATTTTCAGATGAGTGGAGTATGTAACCCAGAACCCAGATATTTTTGGGCTTCTAAATGGGTGTCTAAATACAGCAGGTTTTTTGTTTGTTTGTTTGTTGTTTTTTAAATATATCTTTATTGATTTCAGAGAGAGGAAGGGAGAGAGGGAGAGAGAGAGATAGAAACAGCAATGATGAGGGAGTCATTGATTGACTGCCTCCTACATGCCCCCGACTGGGGATCGAGCCCACAACCTGGGCATGTGCCCTGACCAGGAATCGAACCACGACCTCCTAGATCCTAGGTCGATGCTCAATCTCTGAGCTATACAGCTGGCCAGGCTAAATACAGCACTTTTGATAAACCTTGAGCACTATTTTGGGCCATGGACTTGAGAATTATCACTGTGTTTGGTTACCAAATAGTCTGTTAACTATGCTTCTCAGCCCTCCTACTGCTGTTTGTCTGTTTTTTAGAGATTTGGCCTTGAATAAAAGAGATGAAATGGTTTAACAGGAGACAGTTCTGGGGGTTGTAGTCATGGCTGGAGCAACATAACCACATGAAGTAGATTAAATCTAGGGTAGATGCTAACAGAGATTCTCAATTCCAGTTTTTAAGTAGCATTTTATAAATCTAATTCTAATCATGTAGTTCTGAAATGTCTCCATTGCATATGATAAAGTATTTCATCTAGGTTGCTATAAGCCCTATTGGTGCCATGGTTTTCCAAATGAATTGGTCCTCTAAAAAATTAATTATATGAAACAGTTTTTGAGTTTTTAATTTAAGAACTACAAAAGAAATAGAATAAAACATGTAATTAGAATCATACATGCTACTTTTTCCCACTCCAGAATTTAGAACAAAACTTAAACAAATTTGTTCTGAAGAACTGCACCCTTCACTGCACTGTGGGCACTCTGTAAATGTTAAATAGTAACTCCTCAGGGAGGGGAAGTCTTTTGTTAAAATGGAGTACAGCGCGGCCGGGTATGGCTCAGAGGTTGAGCATCGACCTAGGATCCAGGCGATCAGGGTTTGATTCCCCGTCAGGCACATGCCCTGGTTGCGGGCTCAATCAATGACTCATCATTGATGTTTCTATCTCTCTCTCTCCCTCTCCTTTCCTCTCTCTGAAATCAATAAAGATATATTTTTTAAAAAAAGGAGTACAATGTTCATTGCCATTTAAAATACATGTTCCCTAGTAAATGACCCAAATATTTGTAATTACCTATTATCATACATTGAGATTTAGCCCTGTCATTTGTTCTTCATTGAAATTGTTGATTTTTCTTACATGTTACAAAAATGAATTTTAATTTAAAACATAGATCCAATACATACATATATTATTTATTAATCCTCACCCAAGGATATATTTTTTTCCACTGATTCTTAGAGAGAGTGGAAGGGAGGGAGAGGGAGGGGGAGAGGGAGAGAGAGAGAGAGAGAGAGAAACATCAATGTGAGAGAGACACATCAATTGGTTGCCTCATGCACACACCCCAACTGGGGTTGGGGATTAAACCTGCAACCAAGGTACATGCCCTTGACCAGGAATTGGACTGGTGACCCTTTGGTGTGCAAGTCAGCACTGTAACCACTGAGCAATGCTGGCCAGGGCCATATGCCCAATATTTTTGTTCCCTGCAGCAACCAAATATCTTTGAGTCACTCCTACCTTTAACAAGAGAAACACTGCACTCGGTATATTTCTATACCAACTATGAGAGACAAAAGTTACCATATTTTCATTGGGTAGTTATTGGTTAAGTGAACTGAAAGAAAAGTCTGTAACAGGTTTTAGCAACCTTTTGATAAGAGGAAAAGAGTATAAAAATCAACTTAAACCCAACTGCATGAAATAAGTTAAAATTTATAATTTATTTTAACTTATTGAAAGTCAGCTAAATAGTATTGCCTTTTTTTTTTTTTTTTTTTTGTGCATAAGACATTTTGGGTTGTGTTAGCTGGAAATAGTCCAGGATTTCCCCCCCAGATGAACATGAAGACTATCCAGAAAAAAAGAGAGAGTTGTGGTCTTTCTTTCACTTGGGGGAAATGGGTGTGTGTCCGTCTGTGGAAGGAAGTTCTATGGGTCCCTCACTTCTCCAATGAGCATATTTGTGCTGCTGTAGGGATATGGCCAGATTGTCACTTTTGGACCACATACCTCTGAGCTGACCAGTCAGCACTGCATGTTAACAAATGATGGCAAGCTCAGCTTTGAAAAATGCCAGTGGGGTTATTTCTTCCTTTTCAACTTTAAATAAAAATGAAAAGGCTGGTTTTCATCTGAAATGAATATGATTGTTTTCATAGTTTTTCTCTGAACATACATCTAGAAGATTTTTGAGAGCTGAGCTAAAAATATCCCCTTTGTATAAGCTTAAGAGCTCTTGTATAGGTTTCTTTTCTTTTTTTTTTTTAAATAAACTCTGAGGGTATGTGGGAAGTTATAATTAAGAAAAGCAGCTCTCCTCTACTTTTCTGGCATTCTCTGTGTGACATTTTACCTGTCTTGACTTCAGCTGAGAGAATTACATTGTAAAATAGAACTTTGAGCCCTGGCCGGTGTGGCACTGTTGGTTCAGCATTGTCCAGTGCACTGAAAGGTCACCAGTCACATGCCCGGGTTATGGGTTCAATTCCTAGTCAGGAGGCACCAATCGATGTTTCTCTCTTACACTGATGTTTCTCTCTCTCTCTCTCTCTCCCTCTCTCCCCCTTCCTATCTCTCTAAAATCAATAAAAACATTTTTTTTTAAAAAAAGAACTTTGTGTAGAATTTAAGAGACTGCTTTTTGACCAGTAAATATTATAGCACTTATGTAAATAAACAATAATAAACACTATACAGTTGTTTTTCAACAGTCAAAAATAGCTGTGGGTACAGAAATGTTCTAACTTTGTAATATGTATCTTGGGAGACTGATAAAATATAATGCCAATAATGATGAAATGCCTGCTTCAAGGCATTGTTATACTCATAAATAACAGTTCATAAAGTTTTTTACCTTAAGTTATTCCTCATAGCCACCCAAGTGAGGTAGATATTACTATTCCCATTTTCAAATGAGAAAACAGAGTCAAACTCGGCGTATCTGTAACAGAGCACCGGTAGGCATGTCGAGCAGGTTCCAATTAAATAGAACACACGCACGCACACCTATATACTCTGTGTCCCGAGGCTGGAGTAGTGAGGATGGTGAGGGCCACGTGGTATCACGAGAACAAGTCTGAGAGATACCAGAAGAGAGACACACTTCCCAGGACAGCCCCTGATTTAAGTAGCTTGCCTTGATTTTAGAAATTACTCATTTTATCGCGTAACGTGTGAGTCACCATAACTGATCTGTGTAGACTTAGCTTATGGACACCAGTGACGGAGAATTTTCTCAGACCACCTGCCTTCTTTGCCTTTCTTGTTCACTCTGCCAAGGCTGAGGACAAGGAGATGAAGACTGCCCATCACACCCCTCAGTGAGAGACTGAGCCACCCACTGTACATTGAAGGGCCTCTGAATTACTGAAAGGAAACTACTAGCAGCCATCTCTCTTTTCTTCTGTTTCTCTAAAATAAAATGGTAAAGATTTCCCAGAGGGAAGCTTCAGTAAAATATGCTTCTTAGTCTTTAATATACGTACTTTGCATTCAGTCTTGCCCTCGACTGAGCATAGAAAAGGGAATAATCCATGTTTATCTGGATGATACAAGTACAGTCACTGTGATAACCTGGATTATTTTCTGCTTTGTCTAGACCATTAAAGCAGAATTGAATATATTTGTCCATGGGTGATAGTCGATAGTGGTATGGCATTACCATAGCAACAGGATGCATTCTTGGTTGCTCCTAACTGGCTCCCAAATTAGGAAGGCATGGAGGTCTTCCCGTTGACAATGCATGGTGTTTGTAGAAAATGCAAAAGTGATCTATCAGAGCTACTTGATTCAGAACCAGCAACTCATTGCTACAGTGACTGAACAGATGGGCTGTAAGAGCTTACTAGTGACTTACCGCCCTTGCTTTGTGATTGCTGCCAAATGCTCTGCTGCTACCTGGCTTCTGGGAAATGGAAATGGTAAAGTGGGCTTTGGCCTTGAAGCGTTTCTGTGGACAATACAAATAGCATGAACACTTGGTTTCCTATCCCACTTCATTTAACTACCAAATGGATCATATTAATTACCTTCCAGCCAAAAACGAGAGTGAAGAGCTTCAGTACTAACTGTGTAGTACTGTATTCCTTTCAAGGATAAAGTAAGTTTTTTCAGCCTTTATTTTTCATACAGAACCAGCAACTCACTGGCTCATGCTTGTATTTTGTATTAAATGAATGAGTCATCTTTTGGTATTTAAATCACTCAGTTTGTTTTATCTTGATTTCACAACACTAATATAAATGTAGTTATTTAAAAAAGTATAGCTTATGTAAGTGCTTATCTAACTCCTTCCTACTGTGCAGATGGCTCAGCATATCCCTTTTCCAAGACATGATTTAGATTTTTCCAAAAAAAAGTTTATTTAAAGCAGAACATCTCAAGCTTTGGTGAAGCTTTACTGTATGCTTGAGGCATGTTACACTTAGCAGACCCGTACATGCAACATTATTAGCTGTCATTTCTATAAAGAGACTTTCCCTTTTGAAAGTGCTTTATAACAAGCAATATTTGTTCTGCTGTAGGATTTTTTTTCCAGCCAAGCAACTTATTCTCTAAACAAGTACTTTTTAAAAAAAATTCATTCCACTGATGTAATCAACTAAAAGCGATTTGTAGGCTAATATCCTTCATCCAGGTGACATTATAATCCAGCCCTGTTTTATCTCCTCTCCCACCTACCCAGGCTGTGCCCTAGCTACACTGAGGACTTGCCCCATTGCTTCTGAATCCCAGTCCTTCTCACATCTGAGTGACTTTGCACACACTGTCCCCTCTGCTGACCTGAAATGTGCTCCCTGCCCCTGCTCTTACTCACCTGTTTGCCTGAGGACAGACGGGCTTAGTTCAGCTCCAGTGTTACCTTCAGTGGTGAGGCCTTCTCTTACTCACTGTCACCCCCATATTAGGGACTTCGTGGACATTTCCCTGTTTGTTGGGCACATGTCTGTTTCACCATTACAGAGTGAGTGCTTTTTCTCTTTTGTGTTCTCAACACCTGCCATAGTACCTGGTACTCATTGTATTTCAAGTGAATGAATACAGGGTGAGAGACAGCTGATATCATTTTTATTTCTTTATACTGTTAAAGGAGGGAGGAAGAGAGGAACCCATGTACTTGAAGATAATGTGAACATGATGGCATTGTATTCAACAACATGACATTGCGAATCAGCCAAACTTGCACAAAACTATGAAGTAGGTGAAGCTGGTCTCCTAGGCTTCCTTCATGAGGCTGAATTCATGCATTTCACTGGGGACTGAAACCTTGAAGAAAGAGACTACATTAAGTGTGGGCTACTTTGAGGGGTGAGGGATGGATTGTGGAACTGCTGGGGGCCCTGAAACCACTACCACACCCCAAGGATGCAGGTATCTCTATATAATGACACCAAAAGGCTGAAAGGTTTCTTAAGAACAACAGAACCCACACTGTGAAGTAAGAATCACTGGTCTACGTAGTTTACTCTGAATATTTCAATAATACGAACTTTAAAGTATACAGGATGGGATTTTGTTGTTTCTTTCCATTTCTTATTCCCTGAGAAGCTGCTAATAGCCCTTACCAAGTAGCCAGGGAACATTCTCTGTCATGATCTGGGTTGAACACTCTTTGCATCCACACCACAGACTCAGGAGTCTTCTGGGGGGGGGGGGGGAGGGGGATGTCTGCCCCTTGCTTGAGAGTCTTAATTACAAGTTGTAAAAAGTAGAAAAGTCCTTGTTTTTTACTGATTTCACTTGCTCAGAGCAGCCTCAAATACCATTCCCCAGCACTAGATTTCTAGAGAAGGCTGTTCTTCCCATGAAATGCTTTGCCCAGTACTAGTTGTCCATGTTACCATTTAATGAAGCTGCCATTCTGTGCCTCTTTCTTTTCAGTGGTCTCTTACTGAAATGCCTTTTTTCTCTGTGGGATGAATGTGCTTTGTGCACTGTGGCAACAGGAGGGGTGTTTTAAGCCCTTTCTGAGGACAGTGCCATTTCCTATTTGTAATCAAGTTGAAAGTGGATCCCCCATTGCATAGAGTCTTGATATGTCCTGTTTGGCTCCAATACCAGGAGCTCCTGGTTATCCGTGTTTAACTTTTCTGTGCTCAACACCAACTTGAGATATGTGTTTTTTGGTAAGGTGGAGGCAAGTGGGCAAGTGAAGCTATATTTGTACATTGGTTTTAACTACAGACCAACATTTAAAAAGTTAACTTGTTTGCGAAGGCAGTTTTATGGTAAAATTTCAAAAGACACAGAACTGATGGGCTTTAGAGAAAAAGGTGAAAGCAGCAGAATGAGAAGGAAACAAAGTAGGGATTAATGTGAATAAAGACAATGATTTACTTAGGAAACCTTGTTAGGTTCTCCTGGGATCAATTAAGTTACTCTATCCAAAGTAGTTTAATCAATTCCCTTTAAGATACTGTTTACCTTTGACAGATCTGAAACTTGTATAGAAACCTGTAATGCCAGTCAAAATCAGAAACTTAGTTCTTTTTAAAATTGAGATATACTTTACTTACCATAAAATTCATCCTTTTAAAGTGTATAGTTCAGTGGCCTTTCATATATTAACAAGGTTGTGCAACCATTACCACAGTGTAATTCCAAAACATTTTCACCACCCCCCAAAGAAACCCCATACCCATTAACAGTCACTCTCCATTTCTGCCTCCCACCAGCCTCTGGCAACCACTAGAATCTTCTTTCTCTATAGATTTGCCTGTTCTGGACACTTTGTATAAATGGAATTATACAGTATGTAGCCTTTTGTGTCTGGCTTCGTTCACTGAGCATAATGTTTTCAAGGTTCATCCATGTTGGAACATGTATCAGCACCTCATTCTTTTTTATAGCTGAATTGAGAAACATTCTGTTACTTTCTGGTATGTAAAATTGTATAGAGTGAAATGAATGCCGTTAATAGGATAGGTCCTGAAGTTTGGTCATAGGGAAAGACTGTGAGAATGCTACTGCAATCGTAGTTAGGTTTATTAACTTGATGCAGCAAAGGAGAGTTCACAGCAGGGGCACTGTGGGACATCCAGCAAGATGATTGTAGTGTTTGGACTTGTGCTGAATGATTCTAAGGAGGGACTGGGGAAGACACTGGACTGGGTGGCATCATGGAGCAGGGGCAGTTTAGTAATTGGGTATCTCAGCAATCTTTGTTCAGGATAGGAGAGCACAGAGACAGCTAGGGAAATCATTGGGATGAGAGCAGGATTCACAGGAGTGGTTTTGCAACTTGGTTTGGCCTTGGGGGGAAATGTTTTCTGTTGGCCTTGCCGTGCAGCTGGCCTTGTCTGAATCTGTTAGAGATATGCAGAGCTTATTTTCAGGCTCTCACATGAGAGGGATACCCCCTGGTTCTGAGATTAAGGACCAAGTAGACTTCCCGAAACTAGGCAAGTCAGACACAACCAAACTACCAAATAGGGTTGACTAGTCACTCATTGCAGTGATGTCCCTTAACATAAAATCTTAATAATCTTCTGGAAGAATAACTATGAATTATAAGAAGGCAAGGAGTTGGACTTCTCAAGTCACAATTATTAAAATATACATTTCATATTTCATTGAATACTCAAATGAGTTTTGCCCAAGGTTGTAATATAAACTTATTCTTTTCATGGAATATATTCTTGGATCTATTTTTAGTTTTCCTTTCTTGTAGGTTTAAACATTAATGAATAATTAATCCTTTCTAATTCAGCCAAAAGACTATGTGAAAACATGCCTGTATTTGTTGGTATGTCATCCATTCACAAACTCACTTATAGTGACTGCTAGGCTCGAGGAATCATTAAGATGTGGTTCTGCCCTGGCCGGTGCGGCTCAGTTGGCTGGAGCATCATTCTGTACAACAAAAGGCTGTGGGTTTGATTCCCAGTTTCTCAGTCAGGGCACATACCTAGGTTGTGGGTTTGGTCCCTGGTTGGAGTGCATATGAGAGTCAACCAATCGATGTTTCTCTCTCTCTTTCTCTCTCTGTCTCTATTTCTCTGTTTCTCCCTTCCTCCCTCCCTCCCTCTGTTCCTCTCTCTCTCTCTAAAATCAATAAACATATCCTCAGGTGAGGATTAAAAAAATTTTTTAAAGAAAAAGATGTGGTCTCTGTTCAAAAGAATATTCGGTGATGACAGCAATATTTTGTGTGGTCTAGCACAGTAGTCATAACCACATATGCCTCTTGAGTACTTGAAATGTGGCTCGTGTACTGAGGAATTGAATTTTAATTTTTTTAAAAAATATATCTTTATTGATTTCAGAGAGAGGAAAGGAGAGGAAGAGAGATAGAAACATCAATGATGAGAGTCATTGATCGGCTAGCCCACAACCCGGGCATGTGCCCTGACTGGGAATCGAACCCCGATTGCCCGGATCCTAGGTCTACGCTCAACCGCTGAGCCATGCCCGGCCGGGCTTGAATTTTAATTTTTAAAGATTGTTAATTAATGTAAATATTGATGGTGGCACATGAGGCTAATGGCTATCATGTTGGACAGCTTGGCTCTAGAAGTTCACAAATGAGAGAAAGAAACACAGGTGCTCACAATTCAGGGTGTGAGGTGTACTCTAATACAGGTCCCTATAAAGTGCTCTTAGAAGCTCAGGAGACAGCCTCTGGTGGTAGAGGTGACCAAGAAAACACCCAGAGGAGAGGAGGTAGCGTAGAAGTGAGACTTAAAATAAGAGGAGGGAAGTTGAGAGGGTTCATTCCAGGCAAAAGGCATAGTATATAGAGTATTGAGGCTTTAAAAACATGTATGCAAGTTCAGGAAAAGGTGTGTGGCTTGGTAGGGTCAAAGTGTAGGTTACTGTAATATTATCACTATGTGACATGGCTCGTATGGTAAGAGCCTAATTGAATAGATTAAAAACAAATTTAATATATTTAGCATTTACTGTGTGGTGTGCACTCTTTGGAGAACTGCCACATTTATCATTTAAAATAGATGAATGAATTGTCATTATGATCCCCATTTCGCAGACAAAAACTGAGGCTTAGAAAGATGAAGGAATTTGCCTGAGGAAACAGTGAGTGGAGAGAGCCTGGGTTGAATTCAGAGATCAGTTCTTCATCGGTGACTCTGCATGTCCCAATGTAAATTTTTCTCAGTTTGGAATTGTGATGGATTTCCCTAGGTGTGTCTTTCATGATTTGTTGTGACCACCAGAAGTTTTCTAACTAGTATTTTTAAAAAATCTTCTGATTTCATATTGAAAATGGTTTCTGGCTAAGAGACTGGTGTTATAAAATAGTGTATTCTATTAACTAAGCATTTCATGAATTCATGAAAATAGCTATATTGACAATTTTCCTTTTTTTCTGTATTTTTATGGCACTAGGAGTCTTTTATATCCTAAAGTGGAATGGTTGGGGAATTATGCGGCAGGATAGTAAGAAGCTAAAGAGATTCCTAGACAAGTGGAATAAGGGAAACTAAGACAATATAATTAAACAAGGCCAAACAATCTGAGCAATTTACAGCCCACTAATGAATCACAAGATTTTATCTTCCCTAACCAAGGACACTAAGGAGCAAATGATTTACCTATTCCAGACTGTCCCTAGACAGAACAGCCTCAATCCCGCCCTCTTCAATGACTCTCTTTAAAAATGAAACTAACCAGACCAAAAAATAACCCCTGACCCCTTCTATACACATTTTGATGAATCAACATATTGAAGGACACACCTGAAAAGCTAATGAATATTCTGTTAAGACCCTCCCCTGAGACCTCTCCTAGGGTTCTGGCAGGCCAAAGAGAGATAAAAAGCCTCAAGACAAAGGAGCCAAGGCATGCTCTCTCAAGAGCATGCCCACACCTTGTATCATAGCTGGTTTTCTCCTAAACTCTAAGGGACCCCATGAAACTTGCAACCAGGGGAGCAGTGGGCAGCTCCACCTAAGCTAACCCCCTGAACCTGTCTCCAACACCCCCTTTTCCTGACTTTCTCCCATTGCTTCTCCTACTTTAAGCACTTCCTTTGTTTCGCTGTCCCCAGCTTTAATAAACTTAGTTTCAAAAACACCTGGACTCGTTTTTTGAAATCTTTCCTACAGGAAATCAAGAACCTGCACACTACCAGCAGGCCCTAGGCAGACCCGCCGTGGGCCCAGACCCCTGTCTGGTAACAGTTAAATTGGAGTACCCAGTCCATTCATTCCCAGATTTGAATGGGCTCCTGTGACCATCATGCCCAGAGAGTTCGTCCTTCCCTGTGGTGGGAATGGCTTGCCTAACGGTCATGACCCCAGACTCTTAATTCTTTCTTCCTTTTTGCTCTTTCCTAAGAGCAGATCTTAGTGACTGGACAGAGGCTTTGCTTTTCTTAACCAAGAGGAACCAGATCTCTGCACCTGTCTGACAGGCATGGTCAAGTCCTGAAATGTTCCTTCCTAGCTGAGAAAGTACTTATGCCTGTGAGGACATTTCTGTTTTGTTCTGCTTCTTTTCAGACTGGAAAGAACTTACTTGCCGTTACTTGCTGAATTTCCTTAAACATCCATCTCAAAGTCATAACACGGTACTTCTAACATTTGTACGTACTTGCCTTGAGAGTATGAAGAAGTATAATAAACATCACCTACTTCAAGGAATGCACACCCCACTGCTAATGCAGGACAGAGAATCAGGGAGGAGACAGGCAGTACTAGAGGGTCCGAGAGGATGTTGTCAGTAACCAGCATTGGAGACGTCTTCACCGAGGGAGGACCAGCATCAGGTCTTCAACGAGGGCAGGACTTAACGGAGCAGAGAAGAGGCAGTGTGTGTGTCGAAGGTACCTGGTAGAGGGAATAATGAGAGAATGGTTTGGCTGAACTAGAAAATGCAACTTGGGCTGCACATTAAAGTCACCTGGGGAGCTTTACGAACGACTCCCCTTGAAGATTCTGATTCAGCTGTAGCCTGGGCACCCAGACTTTTTAAGTTTCACAGGTGATGTTAACGTGCAGCCGCGGTTGAGGACTGTTGAAATAGAGTGTCCTTGCCTATTGTGTGGTCCTCGTACCAGCAGAGCCAGTCCCACCTGGAAGCTTGTTAGAAACGCTGAATCTCAAGAATCATAATTTGCCTTTTCACAAGATCCCAGGTGGGCCAAATGCACAGTAAAGTTTGATTAGTACTGCAGTAGAGAAAAAATGAGAAATATGGTTGCAGAGGCAGATTACCTAACCAGCATTTTCCAGCCCTTGTGCTGGGCTAAGAATGAATTACAGGTGGGAAGTAGCATTGTTATCCCTTCAAGCCTTTTTCTGTATTTGTCAGGAAGAAGTCCCCTCTGGTTATCTGTATGTGCTCCACACATATTCTCGTATTTTCTCTGGGTGCCTTGAGGAAAGCACCAGCTAGAGATGAACTGCACACCGCCGTCAGTAGTGGAGATCCCTTGAATATTTTTGATTGAAGGATGTTATGTATACCATGTTGTGGTCTAAGAAGATTGTCCTGGCAAAGTCATGTAGAATGGCATGGGTGGGGGGTGATCTAGGGTCTATGAGACATGTTGCAATAATTCACACACGAGGTGAGAGACACCAGGAGTAAAGAACATGGTCATGTTTAAGGATCTAAACGACACTTAAATACTCATCCCCAAATCTTCAGGTCAAAGCTTGGAAGGAATTAAAAAAGATTCCTTTATACATTTTTGGAGACACCTTGTAACTTTTTGTTTTGTTTTAGTATATCCTTGTGTGGAATTCTCTCAGGGTCAGGAAAGTTTCTGATGATTAAAATCTCCTTGGCATAAATAAGGCCATAAACATTCAGCCTTCCCTCTGCAGGATCCCCTAGTTCTTGGTGGGTGGGATCATCTGACTTGAGGGTTATTAGTGATTTCAAAGGAGAAAGGAAAACAATGATGGTCATCATTTGGTGAATAGGAATCGAGGGAGAATTTCAGGAAATGGAGAGGTTAAAAGTCCAAGTATGAAAGGCTTGCATTTGTGGGGGACTCAGAACCACATATTCTAGTTGGGACAACACTTACAGGGGAATGTGTATATTCCAGTAGATTATTTGGTTTTGGGAACAGAAGTTGAAATTATCAGTATGGTAAATTGCTTATTCTTCAAGGCCAAGCTTAAGTTGTCTCCGTCCATGAATTCTTCACTTCATAGTTTGTTTTCTCTCTCTCTTTCTTTCTCTATATCCTAAAATTCTCTGTAAGTCAACAAGTTTTTTTTTAGTCCTGATATTTGAAAAGTACTGTGGTATATATTTATTTTCTAATATCTCACTTAAGGTTTATTTATTTTTCTTATTAATGAATGTATCCTGTCTCCCTAAGTAGAATGTAAGTTCCTTGAGGACATCGAGCACGTCTGATTCTTCTTTGGTTTTCCCTGGGAATTTGTGACTTTATGAAATATCTGTTTTCAAGGGTGTTCATGATTGAATGAAAACAATTAAATAATATAATTTGCCATGTAGTTTTTTGCTTTCAAAGTTTGTTGATGTTTTTTCTGCAAAAAAAAAAAAAAATGTGGAGGGGGTGAGGGAAGACTGAAGAGTCTTCAAAAATACAGTAAAAATATAGTGTGCATTTGAAACTACATTCTATAGTTAAGAATTAAGCCAAACAATACTATCAGACAAATATTGGAATTTTTGTGCATTCAGTGATTCATTTCAAAAGAAGAGGTTTTAAAAAATTTATAGAAGAATAATTTCTGTTTTCCTAATCTTTTTATATGGTACCCATTTTCCTTAGTTGTTTTTCCCATCTTGCCATTTGGGTTTCCTTTTGTTTTTTTTTTCTCTCCGTTTGGAAGTGATACCATTTGTTGTAGGAAGGTAACTCCTGGCCATGTTTGTAGTTAGGAGTGTCTCTAGTCATCTGGATGTGACCACTAACACATTTTAAACGGTCAGATTGTATTTTATGGGAAATTTATTGAACTTAAATGCTTTAACAATTTTCCTTAATTTCAAATCATGACATGCTATTTTTATGCCTTTTCTTGGAATAAAGAAACCTAGAGCTTGTCCAAATTCAAAAGACATATTTATATTTTGAAACTTGGAACACTGAAAAATGGTCAGTATCACCTAAATTTTGGGGGAGTGAGGGATTATTTTAATTGCAGTTTGCCATGATATTTGACATTATGGCAAAAGAAGTGTTTATTACATATAGAAAACCAGCTAGATCTTGACCAAAAAGAGTGAAACTTCTTTACCAAGATTAAATTTACCAAAAAAAATGCCTGAGATGGGAAAACCTTTTTAAAGATTTCCTTAATGAATTAATCAGTAGTTTGTATTAAAGAATTTTTTATGATATAATAATGAACAAAAATATTTATAACAGAACAAAAATAACCCATTTCCTAACATTAGCCTCTGTGCCTACGGAGGTCATAAAACTTGTTAATGCAGATGAGGCTGCCTTCTGTTGTGTGATGCTAATAGGAAATGGATCATTGCAGTTTATGGGGCACTTAGCCATTTTGGTTCATGATAAATGACTGACTTCAAGTGACATTCCTTCACTGATTTCCACTATTCATCACCTGAAAGAATGGAACCCAAACATGAAGTTGATTTTGAAGTTGTCAAGAGTTTCACTGTGGTGTAAATCCATCATAAGCCAATGTTTTAATTGATTTAGGAAGAAATTGCATGAGTGAAAACACTCATAAATGTTTTATGCTCCCATTTTCTTTTGTTCAGAAGCCAGTTTTGTAACTCTGGTTCACCCTGCTCTAACTTGTGTTGTCTATTCCCCTCCCCCTCTCCAAGCATTCTCCTGTTCTGAAAACTTTTTAGATTTTTATCTTTACAGATGCTTTGATGTAATTAATGCTGTTTTGTTTTGTAAAATCAGCCTAAAATAAACAGAAAGAATGGAACATATTTTCAACTGGTATACCTACCTATATGCCAGGCATTGTACAAAACCTATATGGAAAACAACTTTTACTGCTGTGTTCTTGCTATTGCCTTATCTTTCTCCTTTCTCAGCATCTTTTCTTGAAATACGCCCTCCTAGCCCCCCTCCCCCCCAGAACGCACACGGCTCCTGAGTAGGGAGAAGGAAGGCTGCCTCTTTGAGTAAAGTCACATTACCCTACAATTAGGCTCCTGCTCTTAGAAAATGATCCTCCAGCTTATTTTCTGGAAGGCCTTGCTGGCACTGTAAGTAAGGGTTACCCAAGTCATGCCTAATCTATCCCTAAAGGAAGTTTAAGTCTTTCCTGTGTTGTCTCCACATTTGGAACATAGGGCCTGGGTTTAACATAGTGCGCAGAATGCTCTGCATGTTGCTGGCATTGGCTATTGGGAAAAGAAACATAAGTGTTCTTAGAGTCGTTTAGTGTAACTGAGGTAATTTGCCATTAATTTCATTGGTTCTTAAAGGAATTTTGACCTCCTTTATCTATGTGCATTGTTCGAGTGTGGGTGACAGGTTATTCTGTTTGCTTTGTAGAACTTAATAGGAGGAATCATATCCTTGACTTTACTTGAGGTGCTAGTATCCTGGAGGGGAAGCCTGTGAAACTCCCTCCCAGACACTTTCCTTTGAAACTGGTTTTAGTTTCTAGTTATTTCCCTTGAGAGCCCAACTACCCCTTTTAGCAAATGGTGTCCATGTGCGTGTTGCTCACAAACTTTAGGCCAAAGGATTGAAAGCAGTTGAGTTATCAGAATTCTTTTCATGCTCTTGAACCCTAGACATTGGTGAAATTTTGGGAGAAAGCCTAGAAGTAGTAGAACTGAAATATTAATTAGGTCTCTTACGGTCATTTTTTTCTAAATAGCTCCTGGGACATAGTGTGATTACATGGCCTTGGACAAGTCCTATCAGTCTTTTTCAGCTGGTTGTGATATCTGATTGGAAAGAACAAAAAAAAATTTTTTTTTTGATTCGTTGAATGAGGAATCACTAATCTTGAATATTTAGGTAGCTTGGTTCAAACCAATTACCAGATCTTTAAAATGACTAATTCTAATATGCTACACTCATCTATTAAGACTGTTGAAACATATCCATAATATTTTGCCTGCTGTTGTATGGTGTGGCCATTGGTGCATAGAGGCTGTAGTTGGGAGGAGGTTGCTAAGGGGAGAAGAACAGGAGACAGGAGATAGGAAGAGGAAACTGCAAAGAGAGAGACTGAGAGATGGATGCCCTGGTAGACAAACTTTTGACAGCATTTACCACTGCTTGACTCTGACATGTTAAAGTGAACATTGATGGCCTTTTACTTTCTACCTTCCCTTTCCTTTTTCTTCTTTTAACCCCCTCTCCTTCGTGTAAGAGCAGACTAGACCTAAGATACACAACTTTTTTTCTGGGAAGGGGAGGTGGAAGATTGGAAGAAATACCTCACCACCCACAGAATGTTGTAGGAATGAATTATAGTATTATGCTTTTCTGAAGGAGGTAGGGGTTCTGTATTCAGAGTGTTATAATTATCCCTTTCCATCTAGTTGTCAAACCTTTTGAATGCGACATGATCTTGCAGTCTAGGTCTTCACATGGATACCCTTCAGCTTCACCTATGAAGTGCTCATATACCTATGGCATTCTCACCCTCTGGGTGCAGTTACTGTCATCCATTAGACTTGCACAGAAACCACTAAATAATCTCTCAGTATTAAACTAAAAATTGAAAAAGAAGTTCCCAAATGGAAAAATATTGTTCTTTGGGAGATTTTTATTCTGAAATTTATTGGAAATAAATTTTTAGAAGGACTAACTATTAAGCATAAATATAAAATTTTTCAGGAACTTTCAAATTGGTTTTGAAATTCTCACTCAAGAATAGGTTAGCTGTTAATGATTTTCTCTCTTCACTCACTGATTCAAAGGTGTGATGTTAGTGTTGCCCTGTAGGCTGTTATTTGCTTCTTTGCACTTCAAAAAGATCTCAGACCACTGATTATGACTTTGCTACTTCCTGTCCTGTTGTCCTCACAAAGCGGTATGGTGGGTTTAGACCTTACTGTAAAGAAATCAGCCTAGGTAAAACTTCTTGATATTTGCATGTCTATTAAATTCAACACGTTTGCTTCTCATTTGAACCTACTTAGTTGTATAATTATAAGGTAATACTTACTGGGATGTCAGAGTTCCTCTTATAAAAACGGAAATGCCCTTTGCCTTCCTTTTCTTTCACAAACTGATGAATCACATAGTTGAGTGAGAGAGCCAGTCAACCAGGAGCTGAGATTGTGCTGGGGAACAACTCGTCAGAAAGTGTTTACATTTCTATGAAATTCTGTTGACCTACAGCCCCCCCCCCCAAAAGAAGGAATTAACACCTTTTAGTTAGTTGCCTCTCACAGAAATTGCTCTTTTGATGTAGCTGTACTGACAGACCTTTCCTGCAGTTGTCATGCCTCTTCAGAGACATCGTCTGTGAGTCACTATTGGGTTCAGGCTTGAGTTAGTGCATCTGATTCTGAATTAGTGGAGTATTTCACATCTTCATGAGCTAAACCGGCGTGATTGTCTTCCTGATTGTCACTTTCCTGGCTGTGGTAATGCTCTACTACTACAAGTAATTGTCAGCCCCATGGTTTTTTTGTTGGAGGACTAATTGAGCTAAGTTGGTAGGAGCACGAAGCAAACAAATCAAAGATGATAGTTCAGTGTTTGGTTTTATGGTTACTACTTCACACTGTCCTGTGTTTTCTCAGCTCTTCAGTATGTGAGGCACAGTAGCCTACAGAGTACATTTAAAGACTCAGTCCACCTCTCTTGAGCATATTTTTCTAATATTTTTCATTTGGATTTTTAAAAACATGTATCTGGCCTCTCTCCAAAACTCCATACTACTATCTACTTTATATCTCCATCTGGATATCTAATAGGTATCTCAAATATCATATGCACATAATGTAACTCTTCATTCCTCCACATACCACTCCATCTACCTCATGCCTGCTTTTCTACATTTCTTCCCCCTTTCAGTTAATGACAATACCTAGTTGCTTAGATAAAAAAACCTAGGAATTAGTTTTTCTTTTTTTCTATCCCTGAACATATCCCCCATACACATTCAATCTGCCAGCAGGCCTATCTCCAGAAGAGGTTCCCAAATATGTTCTCTTCTCCTCATGTCCATTTTTCTACTACAGTGCCAGCCACCATCTTCTCTTGGGTGTCTGCAATGGCCTTCCCTCTTCTACAGTCTTCTCTCCATTCAGCGTCAGAGTGATCCTTTAAAGTAGAGATCAGATGTTCTCCGTCTCAAAACCCCATGGCAACTTCCCATTGCTCTTGAAACAAAATCCAAATTCCTTGCCCTGCAGGGCCCTGCATGGTCTGGTATTTGGCTAGCTCTGCTGCCTTATCTCCTATCATTTTCCTCTTAGTTACTGGCCATCTGACTTTCCTCAAGCATCCCAAGCTTGTTCCCACCTTAGGGCTTTTACCTTAGCTCCTCTCTGTCTTGAAATGCTCTTCCATCAGATCTTCACGTGGCTGACTTCTGTTGTTTAATCCTTACCTAAAATGTCAGTGCCTCAGAGAGGGTTTCCCTGAATATGTCATCTGAATTTTGTCCCTCCTTCCCCTGTTACTCTTCATTCCATTACCTATTAACTTTGATGCCTAGCAAAGATCACTCTCCTTATAAAGTTCTTATTTATTTACCCATGTATTTAAATTCACCATCTCCCCTAGAATGTAAGCTCCATGAGGGCAGGGACCTTGTCTCTCTTGTTCACTGATGTATCCCCAGGGCCTGTAACATTGTCTGGTATGTGTAGTAGGTGTTCATTAAATGTTTGTGGTTGAATTAGTGAATAAGAATATTTAGGCCCATGAAGAATATAAACTACTGGATCAGTATATATTATATTTTAATGAGAATATTTCTGCCAAATTTTCATGACAATTAAGTGGTCCTGAAGCAAGGAAATGGGTCTTTCTCTTCTAGTTATTCCATTAATTTGTGACCTGGCAAAAGAGATTAGCAATTGTAGTCAGTTAGCTTTTGCAATATCTGTTGCATATAAACTGATGATCATTTATCAGTTGTGTGTATCTTTTATGTTCAAGTTGTTGAGTGTTATATGCTTGAACAACAGTACAAAGTGTACTCCTTGCAAGATAAGAGTCTGAAATTGTGGTAGGTACTCATTATGATGAGAACAACTTGCACTGAACAGGCAGTAACCATGCATAAATCTCTCAAGAAAGAAAACATCAATTCCCAGACTGAGTATGGTAAACAGCAATTAATTTAACTGTAAAGATTTTGAATATATAATGATTTTCCAAGGAATTGATGAACATATAAATAATAAGTACATATTTATTTTGTGACTGTAAGTCTGCAAACCAATATAAGGGATTGGATATATGCTATTATTAAGACAGAAAAGAAGAGAAAAACCAAAAGATATTTTTCTTTTCCTTACTCTGGTGTAGTAGTAAATGTCAGTAGACCACAGGCTATAGACTCACCAAAATTAAAAGATATAAAGATGTTTTGTTTTTGTTTCTGAAGCCACATCAGATTTCTTTTTAGCCTCTTTCTTCTAGTATTCCATTGTGTTATTTTCTGTCATTTGATGGATAATGTTCTTTTCCATTTTCTTAGGAAAAATACAACTTCACTTTCTTCATAAATTTCCCAGTCCTCAACTATCTGTGTTCTACTGCATGGTTGTAATTTTTTCCTTAGGAGCTTGGGCACCTTTCCTTCCACCTATTCTGCTGGCAACCCCCCGGATACTGAGTTCTGCAGTAGTCACTAACAATTGAAGCTTTAGTTATACGTAGCAGTACATTAATCCTTTGATCAATTTCCTTGATAGAAAGAACCACCAACTTCACCTAAAGGCAGGAGTCCAGAGTTACTATTTGTGGTTGACCTTTAGGTCTGGCAGAATTAAGGTTCACAATTTCTCTCTTGTTTGAACTTAATTTCCTTTTAATTGGGATTCGATTTTTGGCCTGGATGAAATTCTCTTTTTAAAGGAGTGTGGTAGACATCACACTCAGATTTCAATCAATGGAGAATAAGAGTTTAAAAATGATTCTTTCTCTTTAGATCATGGATAAATTGGCATATTAAAGATTTCCAAACACCACCAGTTCAGGGGTAGAGATCACCTATTGTTAAGGATTATCTTCCTTTTGCCCCCCTTTCTCATCTATTCTTCACCCCTCCCTACCCTCCTTCTATCTACCCTGGAGGCTGCCTGTGAGGACTACAGAAGAGCTCTGGTGCCCTCTGACTTCCGCCAATGGCAGAGTCCCAGCAGGAGATCCAAGGGAGGGACGAGAGTAAGGTCAGGCTAATTATTTTCCTGGCTCCCTCCTTGTGGGGTTGCCCTGGGCTGCCTGTGCCCCTCGACCTAAGGTCATGGTGCGTCACTATAAGACTTTCTCCTGGGTTTCTGTAATCAATCCTTCCTCTCATCTATTTCCCCTAGGAGTGCTAACAGTGCTGCTGCTACCAATCTCAAATTATAGCAGTATCCTTATAGTTCCCCTATACTGTGTTCATATCTTTACAGTCCCTTTGAAATAAGTCTCCACAGGTTATCCACATTTGAACGTACCATCTGTTTCCTGTTGGGGTCCTGCCTGATGCAGATGTTATCATTTCTTGGATTTTGGATATTATCAACTGTTTTTGACAAAGCGTAGGTATCACCTGGATAGGCAGTGGAGTGGGCAGATAATAAAAGAAAAAGTTACTGCGTTTTGGGGGATCTACTATGGGAAATAGACAAGCCTCTACTTTACCTTATTCAGTATTCAGTCATTGTTTATTGAACAGCTACTGTAAACCAGAGTATATGGGTCTTAGGCCAATACAAAGGGAAGCACTGTTTGGTTTCGGCCACTATATAGCTTCATCTTAATTGTGTATTTACAGAACATTCTAGGTGTTCAGATCATTATAATTCACACTTCTGGACTGGGCAGAGATGAAGTCCTTCCATCCCAGCCTCACATATTTGCCAGTATTAAACGATGGGCTAATACCACTACCACTGCCATCACCATCCTCATCATTGGTCCACAGGGAGCTGATCATGAGCTTACAAAGGGCATGGGCTTTGCCTTACTTATCTCTAGAGTGTTAGCGCCACACAATGCCTTACTTGAGCCTGCAGGAGACTTTCTCCCTGTGATTTGTTTTGTTTTGTCGGGTCATGCCACTAGTTTTATAAACCTCTCTAACGCCTAGAATCCCTGTCATCGTTCTTTGTGATCCTGGACTGGGTAGGGAGGTGCCAGTCTGATTTTTGTGTCCCCTACAGCCCATGGTGCTGTAGACCATCATTAGTCCTCAGTAGTTTCCTGCTTTAAGAGCTTTCTAAAAAGACAGAAAACCACCAGTCTGCCTGGTTGTGCCTGATGCCTGGTCCTGGCCTGTTCTGTTCTTAGTTTCCAGCTCCTAGTCTGTACAAATGACCTCTGTGATTCTCAAGCGTGACTGTTTCCTGAGCCCATAACAGGACTTCTTTTGTGCTTTCATCTTTGTGTATGGGAATCTTGTAGAGTGTCAATGAAATCCTTCTGGGCAGATGGAAGATTTCAGTTGAGCACAAATCTTCATGTTAGCATTGGATAAAACATTCAGTGGGTGTACTTCAGGAGAAGGGTCTATGGTTAAGTATATTTGGGCAATTGTCTTTAAATCTTTTCTTTACTGTAGGACATCTCTTAGGACTGGTGGCTACATTTGGGAGAAATTTGCTTTGTATATTTGAGTTGTATCCACTAAAGCCTCAAGCTCAGAGGACACAGAATTAGGCAGATGTGACGCTCCCTATCCTGTGCTAGAAGGAGGAATGTGTGTGAGTGACCCTGTCCAATTAGGAAGGCCTCCCGGTTATCTTTAACATCGTTATGTGATGATGTTTTGGCAGCCCTGCACTTCATACTCCTAATGGGAGACATCATCAATCTACACAACAGTCAAAACTCTGTGATACTTTCAGGGGTGGGATGTGGGCATCATACCTTATAATGACCCTATTTGAGTGTTCCAAGTGCCATGGGAGCAGCCAGAAGAACATTCACTGCACCTCACTGAAAGACTAGGACTTGTTAGTTAAAAGTTGTAATAAACTGCACAAAGGTTTTGTATTTAGTTTTCCTTTTACTCTCTAACCGTCTTTTCTTATCCTATCTCCTATTCCAACTATATGTAAACTCTTGCTCCAAGTGCATCTCAACCTTTTTTCCCCCTTGACTGATCTTGCACTTTCTCTGTACGTGAGCAAAACACAATCTATAGAGGAATAGTTTCATCTAAGCCAGAGTCTGGGAGCATCTGGAGACATTTTTGGCTGTTACAACTTGGAGATTGCTACTGGCATCAGTGGGTAGAGGACAGGGATAGTGCTAAACATCCTACAATGCACTGGATAGCTCCCCTTCCCCCCAAATGAAGAATTATCTCGTCCAAAATGTCAATAGTTCTAAGGTTTCAAAACCCTAATATAGACCCTAATCTGTCCAATAGAATGTTCTATGATGATGGAAATGTTCTATACAGTACTCATTACCATATATGTCTGTTAAGCATTTGAAATGTAGCTAATATAACTGTGGAACTGAATTTTTAATTCAATTTTAAATTAAATAGGTACACTATAATTAGGGGCTACCAGACTAGACAGTATAAATCTGCCATACCATAGGTCCCTTGAATGAGAAAAAGGAACGTGGAAGGAGAAGAAGAAAACTTAAGATGGAAGGGGGGGGGCAGGAGGAAGAATGTGGCCAAGATAGGTGAAGGGTATGTTTCATGGAGGAAAATTCCCCCTCCTCCTTTTCCTTTCCCCTTTATTTAATTTCACTGAATTTTTTTTTCTGTACCCATGTATACCAATCAGGGTCCCAATAGGAAATACATGACATGCTCAAATTGGAATGGTCTGAGTTGTTCATGAAGTTACTCTTTACAGAGGTGTAGGCAGGAGGTATAGCAGAACGGGGGTGGTGCAGGACCTCAGGACTGGTAACAGTGAGGTGTGCTTATTAGCCCTAGGCCCAAGGTTCTAGGGAGGGGCCACTACTAGGACTCAACACCATGGAGAACAGGAGCTGTAACCTTCAGTAAAGGATTCAGGCATCCATAGGAGATCTAGCTGGTAGGAAAATACTTTGACTTCACTCTCCCACTTCCTCCTTACAATCTCCCTCCCCTAGGCCAACCCCAACCAGAAGCCAGAGCATAGGTAACCTTGGTAGATGTGCACTCAGGTCAGACTCCTAGCACAGAGCAGTGCAGAGATGGGCATAGATCGGATCAAAGGACAAGCAAGAGATAATCCAGCATTCCTTGCATACTCTTTTTGTCCCCTTCAACCTTTTTCCCTTCTCATTGGCCCTACATGTAACTTTTTCCCCCCATTGTTACTCAGCCTTCCCTCGTAAACCCCAGTCTTTTCTTTCCAGCTAAGACTATTTTAACTCTAGCAAGTGTGTGTGTAGTATTTGTGTCATAACTCATGGGAATGATTTCTCAGTATCTCTGCCCTGCCTGCCTGGCAGCAGACTCAGGCTCTTTTGCATACCAAAGCCTTGCTGCCTCTGTGCTGGACCCTGCACTCATACCCATGACAAATGACAAATGTTGAATGACTCTGCAACAATCTCCAAAAGAACTTTCCAAGAGTGTTATGTAATACTTACCTGCGGGCAGATGACATTAGAAGCCATAAGAGCATTAAAAGGTAGTGGTTTTGGAATCACTGAGAACTTGAACTTCTTGACAAAGAGATTTAATCACCTAGGAAAGAAGTAAGAAGGCCAAAACTAGTTGGGAAATGTACAGGTGAGATGTAAGTGATGTTTCAGAAATGGAATGTGTAGGCCTGGGTACCTAGTTAGACTTGGGAGCAATGGAGAAGTGAAAATAAATATCATTTCAGTAGTCCAAATCTGAGTTATCAAGATAACTGGGATATAATTGACTAAGAAAAGACAACAGAATGAGTAGCAGATTTACTTGGAAAGTTGAGGAGTTATGTCTAGGGTATATTGAGTTTGAAGTGGTGGCAAGACAGTCTATGGAGATGTCATAGGAGCATTTAAAGATGTATGTCTGGAGCTAGAGAGCAGCTGAAGTTAGAGAAACAAAGAAGACATATTTAGGATGTGGAAGTGGGTGAGGTCCCCAAAGGAGAGAGCATTAGAGGCTTCTCAAACTTAAGACCATCAGAAGAATCCCCCCTGAATATTAAAAAGTTGACTATCCTCTCCAGAGGCTTTTGTGATTCAGTAAGTTTGGGGCATTACAATTGTTCTAGGAATATTCATTTTTAATATGTACCCTGAGTGATTCTGATGCATTTAGAGAAGCATGATATTTTAGCAAAGAGAAGTTTCAGAGACTAAATTGGAAGAGTGGTACTCTATCAGGTTCGAGGGAAAATGGGAGGAGTGTAGAATAAGGGTAGGGTAAGGTAATTAGAAGGGAATTCTGTGCTGTGCCATGTTAGCCAAACCAAGAGTAGGCAGAGTGAGGGGGTGAAGAGGTAGGTGGGAATGTGGAAGGAGTGTCAAGAATGTAGCAATTAACAGTGTTAAGTGCTATAAAGCAGAAGTTCCCCATTTTTGTGTGTGTCTTGCGAACTGTTTACTTTCTTAAAAATTATTGAGGATCCCAAAGAATTTTTAAGTGAATTATATCCAGTGGTGTTCTGGTAAAGCAGTTTTCCAAATACAAGCTTTGGTCTGTGGCATTTGGTGATTTCTGTGGTGTACACTCCCACCATCGACTACTTCAAGTTATGAACAGCTCTCTTGCAAATTGGCAAGAGCCAGACCCAACACATCAGTGTTTACCTAATGACTTTACCGTAATGATATTTAAAACTAAGATTTAAACTTAGTTTTTCATTTTAAAACAACAATAATTATTCATTACATGTTAATATAAATAATATATTCTTACGAAAATCAACTTTTCTAACACAAGAGAAAATTTGGTGATAAGAACATCATTGTTTTACATTTTTTACAAGTCTTTTTAATGTCTGGCTTAATAGAAAACAAATCTGCATCTGCATTCAGTCTTTTGCAATTTTTTTTTTTAATGTATCTTTATTGATTTCAGAGAAAGCAAAGGAGAGGGGGAGAGAGAGATAGAAACATCAGTGATGAGAGAGGCACTGATTGGCTGCCTCCTGCACGCCCCCAACTGGGGATCAAGCCCGCAACCCGGGCATGTGCCCTGACCAGGAATCGAACCCTGATCACCTGGATCCTAGGTCGACGCTCAACCGCCGAGCCACGCCCTACCAGGCAGTCTTTTGCAATTTCACATGTCATGTCGTCTCTGGAAAACTCAACCATATAATCATGAGAGAATGAGTGAAAAAGATGAATTCCATCTTTGTTCCATCTTTGTATTACTGTAAAAGCAGTTTTGACCTTGCAGACACCCTGAAAGGGTCTCAGATACCCCAAGAAGTTTCCATGCCATTCTTTGATAACTACTGCTAAACAGGAGTGAACCCCAGAACTTTATTGATTACCTACACTATTAATTAGAGTTTGAGTAGTTATGCCCCACTGTATGGATATGTTGTATATACATTGTAAAAAATACACAAAATAAAAACTTTAAAGTTAAAATTAAAAACACTAATAAAGTTTTAAAAAAATCTGTTTCTGCACCCCAAGTTCTCGCTTGCATAGCACACATCTTATTAGGGACCCATTGTTGTAGAGGTGAGGACAGCACAGGGCGAATTTGGTTGAGTAGAGGACCTGTGATGTCAAACTGAGAAAGCAATATCCACAAAATAGTGAACTGTAACATTTACAGGGAATGAAGGGACTGATGGAGGGTGAGAAGTAGAGACAAACTGTTCTGACACATGATGAGGGGACGGGACAGTAATTGATTTTCTTGGCCTGGCAATGACTAGGTACCTCTACATTTGAAACCCTTGAAAAAGAATTTAAAGAAGCCAATTAGCAATGCAAGCATGAGTAATCGTTGACTTCTCTCACAAGAGCAAAATAAACAAAACAAAGTCCTTGGCAGATACTTTGGAGGTATTTTGAAAACTTTTTTTTTTTTTTTTTTTATAACAGTCAGACAATGCAAATAGCTGTGTGGAGCTGTTTATTCTAAGTAGGTCAGAACAAGTCCTTCTCATGGTTTTGAATTGGCATGAACAGGCAGGACTGGCCTCTCTTTTTACATATAGGTACGACTACTCCTTACAAATGAGCATATTTCCACAAATGAGCCGTTGGAGAGAATTCTCGGCAAAATGATAAATTATGCCCAAAGTGGCACCCACCCTCCTACCTCTTATGCATTTCTTTCTGTCCTCCAAGTAAATGTGCTGCTCAACACAGGAACTTTATTCTAAAGACATTATGCTCAGCTAAATACCTCCTAATCCCCAGACAGAGCTCAGCTGATAACATGTTAGATGTAAAGCATGTAGAGGCATATGCATTTTTGCTGGCCACTCTCAGCTCTCAATGGGCAAGAAGATTTCAATAGCCAAAAGAAGACATCTCTGTAGAGTTTTAGTGACTGTGAAACAAACATAGGAGCAAGGCAGGTAATTGCCAAGCTAAGCCATGGAGGCAAGCGTCTACCTTGCCAGCTTCACAGCTGTTTTGGGGACTTTAACATATATTGTATATTATGATAACAACAAAAAGTATATATTTTATTTAGTATCAACTAAGTGGTAATACCTGTGTTATGAGCTGACTGATGTTATCTTACCTGGTCCATGAGAGAGCAGAGGAAGGTAAGGGGTATTATCAACGTGCTGCAGAGGAGGAGGCTCTGAGAAGTGAGGAAACCTACACAAGGCTGTCAGCTAATAGGAGGAGCATAAACCCACAGATTTAGAATCTTCTCGCTTTTACCGCAGTGATATAGGATAGCCACACCAGTGATGATCCAGGACAACAGAGCATTCAAGACATTTCCTTTCGGTTTGTAGTCTCCTAATGTAATTTTATAACAGATTAATTGTGCCAACAAAAAGTGAGAAAGTATCTGGGTTGTAAATAATTCCCCTCCCTTTTATCTTTCCACTAAAACTAAAAAAAAAATGCCTCAAACTTGGATTCAAATAACAATTCTTAGAATCCTCTGAAATACTTGGCTCAGGTTTATGTACTCTTCCAAAACCAAATTACTGTGTTATTGCCCCATCTTTATGGAGAGTGATATAACAACGATGTCTTCTTTGATTTGTCTCTTTCTTCACTATATACATATGGGCTTTTTCTTATAAATAGGAATTTTATTTTAAGTAAACAAATAACCATTTACCAATCTCTTGCTCATCCTGGTGTCAAAAAGCGGGCAATTCTTTTCCCTGACTGGCTAAAGCGGAAACATCAAGGGAATTTCTGCAGAAGGGATTACTTGGTACCTAGGAATTGTGTGAGTTGTTTGTTTTGCTGTTTGCCAGCTCTTCCTGCATTTGCTATCAGTGATTTTTCACCAGCGCAGCCTAATTATTGTGGTTCGAACTCCAAGTTGCTATGTTAAAAGTGCTTCTGCTCTCTGCCACACTTTCTAAATAGCCCTTGTTCTTTATATAACCCGTTCTTAAAATCCTAGAGGTGACAGGAGATGATCTAGGAATACTGGAATGATTCCTTTGGCTTTGTGAAAGCTTGAACACACACGCTTCGAAAACCAGTAAACTTCTTGAGTCCAAAAATGATGAATTATTTTTCCATGAATGTGGCACAAGAACTGTGTGAAACATAGTAGGCACATTTATCAACTCCTTGAGTCTAAAAATGATCAGTTATTCTCCCATGAGCCCTCAGCACCTAGTACAAAATTTGCTTGACACATAGTAGGCACTGGATAAGTGTTTGTTAAACCAAGGAGATACTAGCAGCTTGGTCAAGATGTTCACAGGAACACTAAAACAAAAATGCCAAGCCTGCTGAAGCCAGGGCATCTTATTTGTGAAATGGGAAAGAACCTATTGTAGATTTATGACTAGTCACTATTCTCTAATTTCCTGTTTCATGGTTTGTATTCAGTGATAATTTTAGATCGGGGTTGATAATATATCAGGATCAAATTTTTTCTCTAATGGGCCAGATAGTAAATATTTTAGGCGTTGTAGGCCAGCCATATATGGTCTCTGTGGCAGTTACTCAACTCAGCCATTGTAGTGTGAAAGCAGATATACACAAAGTAGAAATGAGTGAGTATGGCTGTCTTCCAATGAAACTTTCTTTATAAAAACAGGCTGCTGGCTAGATTTGGCCCAAGGGCCATAGTTGCCTGTTTCTGATTTTAAGGATTGAAATTTAATGGATTTTTAAAGCATATCAAAAAATACTTTGTGGATGTTAACTAGACTTACTGTGGTGATTATTTTGCAATATGTATAAATATTGAATCATTATGTTGTACATCTGAAACTAGTATGATGTTTTATGTTCATTTTACCTCAATTTAAAAAAAAAAAAGATATTCTGTGAGTCAGCTTCCTATCTGGAAACAAAATGACCATATATAAAAGTCTTTTAAAAATAGACATGGCCTCTGTAACCATTAATGTAGGTCAGTGAGTTGATTTGGCTTTAGGTAGAGGACAGAGAGGTAGAGGTTGCATTCAGTGAGATCTCCCATTAATCTAACCATTGGTTTCAGATGTTGATTATTAAGAGTTTATACCTTTTGGCCCAGGAATTTTTTTCTTGGAGTATATCTTAAGAAGTAATCAGTAATGAAGGCAAATATTTATGTATGGATATTTAACATGTCAATTTAAATAAAAATTTAGGAACCATTAAAATGTTCAACATTAGAAGAATGGTTAGGTGTATTATAATATAACATGAAAAAACATATCCATTGTCAGCCTCCCATCACAACATTTTTGGATCCTAGGATATTTAAAAGTTGTAAATGAAACTACCAAACTAGTAGAGTATGTTTCGTCTTCCTACTTTGACAAATGCACCTTCTAAATTACCTGGAAGGTCAGGTTTAAATTTAGAATTCTTGGACTCTGGAATTCCATGCTGAAATGTGATGGAATAGGGAGATCCAGCCCCCTACACCTCCCAGCTCTGTCTTAGTCTCTCACCAAGAGGGGCCTTACACACACCTGTGCGGAACCCAACCCTCACATCCAAAGTCCACCAACACACTCTGATCACTTGGCCATCCTTGGGCCTGGAGTGTACAGTGCTGTACAGTTGGCCCTTAGGATGGGCCTGTAGAAAGGTCTGAGCAGGGCCTCTTGGTCATGGGATTTCAGGATTCCATGTACCTCAAGAATGGTCTAGAAAGATGACATAGGCTCTTTGTGGATATATCCTTTCCCTGTAGACCCCTCTTTTATGAAGAAGGGTTTAGCAAGAGGTGGGCCAGAGCAGGGCTGCTATATAATACTGGGTCCTGCCCTAGCTGGTTTGGCTCAGTGATTAGAGTGTCAGCCTGAGGACTGAAGTGTCCTGGGTTAGATTCCGGAAAAGGGCATGGACCTTGGTTACAGGCTCCGGCCTCCAGGCCTCGTGCAAGAGGCAACCAATCGATGTGTCTCTCTCACATTGATATTTCTCTCTCTTTCTCCCCCTTCCACCCTCTCTGAAAAGCAATGGAAAAAATATCCTTGGGTGAGGATAAATAAATAAATAAATACACACACACACACACACACACACACACACAGCACACACACACACACACACAACAATAACAACAACTGGGTCCTTGGCAGGATGCCTGTGCCTGGTTACATTGTCTAGTAACAGATTTTAAAAGCATGAGAAATGTTTTAATATGATTTTAGGTGAAAAGTTTAATAGTAAATATGTAGACTGATCTCAATTATGTGAAAATAAAAAGCAGAACTAGAAGGAAACATGTCTAAATGTTAAATGTAATTGTTTATGAGTGCTGAGATTAGAGTAATTTTTAAAAAATACTTGAACTTCTACAACAAACAAAGCCCAAAGTGAGTAGAAGAAAGGAAATGGTAAAGATCAGAGTAGAAATAAATGAAATAGAGTCTTAAAAAAACAATGCAAAAGATGAATGAAAGCAAGAACTGATTCTTTGAAAAGATAAACAAGATTGACAAACCTTTAACCAGATTCATCAACCAAAATAAATAAAATCAGAAATGAAAGAGAAGTAACAACTGACACCAAAGAAATACAAAGAATTGTAAGGAAATATTACAAATAAGTATATGCCAATAAATTGGACAATCTGGAAGAAAAGGAAAAATTCCTAGAAACGTACAATCTTCCAAAACTGAATCAGGAAGAATCACAGAAACTGAATAGACATATTACAACTAGTGAAACTGAAGCAGTGATAAAAATTTTAAAAAACAAACAAAAAGTCCTGGATGGGATGGCTTTACAGGTGAATTTTAACAAACATTCAGAGAACAAACACCTATTCTTCTCAAACTATTTTAAAAATGTCAAGAGGAGGGAAGACTCCCAAGCTAATTTTACGAGGCCAACATTATCCTAATTCCAAAACCAGATAAGACACTACAAAGAAAATTATAGACCAATATACCTGATGAACACTGATGCTAAAATCCTCAACAAATATAGCAAAATGGATCCAGCAATACATTAAAAAGACCATATACACTGTGATCAATTGGGATCTATTTAGGGGATGCAAGAATGGTACAATATTCACAAATCAATAAATGTTATACACCACATAAACACAATGAAGTATAAAAACTACGTGATCATATCAATAGATGCAGAAAAAGCTTTTGAAAAAAATCCAGCACCCACTTATGATAAGAGCTCTCAGCAAAGTGGTAATAGAGGGAACATACCTCAATGTAATAAAGGCCATATATGACAAACCAACAGCCAACATCATACTCAATGGGCAAAAGCTACAAGTGTTTCCCTTAAGATTGGAAACAAGACAGGAATGCACGCTTTCACAACTCTTATTCAACATAGTACTGGAAGTCCTAGCCATAGCAATCAGACAAGAATAAGAAATAAAAGCATCCAAATTGGAAAGGAAGAAATAAAACTGTCATTATTTGCAGATGACATGATACTGTATATAGAGAATCCTAAAGATTCCACCAAAAACTACTAGAACTGATCAATGAATTCAGGAAAGTAGCAGGATACAAAATACCCAGAAATTAATTGCATTTTTATACACCAATAATGAACTATCAGAAAGGGAAACTAAGGAAACAATCCCATTTACAATTGCATCAAAAAAATAAAATATCACCCTAGCCAATTCGTCTCAGTGGTTAGAGCATTGGCCTGCGGACTGAAGGGTCTCTGGTTCAGTTCAGGTCAAGGGCACATGCCTTGGTTGCAGGCTCAATCCCCAGCCCTAGTCATGGCACATGCGGGAGGCAACCAATCGATGTGTCTCTCTTACATTAATGTTTCTCTCTCTCTCTTCCACTCTCTCTGAAAAGCAATGGAAAAAATGTCCTCATATGAGGATTAAAGATAGATGATGATGATAGATGATAGATAGATAGATGATAGATAGATGATGATAGATAGATAGATAGATAGATAGATAGATAGATAGATAGATAGATAGATAGATGATGATAGATAGATAGATGATAGATAGATAGATAGATAGATAGATAGATAGATAGATAGATAGATAGATAGATAGATAGAAAGAATACCTAGGAATAAACTTAACCAATGATATGAGAGACCTATACTCAGAAAATTGTAAGACACTGAAAAAAGAAATTGAAGAAGATACAAATAAGTGGAAGCCTATACTGTGTTCATGGATAGATAGGAAGAATTAACATCATTAAAATGTCCATACTACCCAAAGCAATCTATAGATTCAACGCAATTCCTATTAAAATGCCAGTGGTGTATTTCACAGAACTGGAACAAGTATTCCAAAAATTTATATGGAACCACAAAAGACCCTGAATAACCACAGCAATCTTGAGAAAGAAGAACAAAATTGGAGGAATCACGTTGTCTGATATCAAACTATTCCACAAGGCCATAATAATCGAAACAACATAGTAATGGCATAAAAACAGACATATAGCCTGGCCGGTGTGGCTTGGTGGTTGAGCATTGACCTATGAACCAGAAGGTCACAGTTCAATTCCCAGTCAGGGCACATGCCTGGGTTTTGGGCTCAATCCCCATTGGGGGGTGTGCAGGAGGAAGCTGATCAATGACTCTCTTTGATGAGAGATTCTCTCTCTCTCTCTCCCTATCCCTTCCTGTCTCTCTGAAATCAATAAAAACATTTAAAAAATTAAACAAACAAAAACCCAAACATATAGACCAATGCAGCATAATACTACAATAATTGGTATTCTTTATCATAGTTCTCGGGAGGCTGAAAAAGATTATTTTTTACTCTCCTTTTGGTCTTTAAAATAGAATTTATTGCTTTTCTTATGATGAAAGTCTTAATAATGAAGGACATCCTAAAAATTGGTAGAGGAAGTCAGTGTGAGACAGTGAGGGCAGATCTTGGTTTGTATATCATCCTGACTCTTTACGAGCTGTGTAACATCGGGAAATCTTTCAGCTTCTCTGAACCTCAAATTGTTGTTTTTTCCTTTTTGAAAATGGGAATAAAATAGCTACCTCATAAGATGCTTGAGGGGAGTCATGTAACAGCACAGGAAGAGGACGTGGTGTGCAGTAGGCCTTTGGTGTTACTTCTCTCTCTACCCTCCACCCCATTCTGTGACTTGTGAGCCAAGAGTAGAACAGATATAGAAGTGCTCTGTATCTTGGGATGTTGGCACATTAATAGAAAACATGTAGAGCAGGTAATGATGAGCAGAGAACAGTATTCAAGCTAAGTACAAAGAGTGAATGTATTCGTGGTTTGGGGAGCATTGGTAATTCTTTTTTTTTTAGTCTGGTGAGAATTTCACCCAAATAAATGATGTTTGCATGTACATTAAAATAACTCAAACCCAAACGTTAAAATAATTCAGATCAGAACTCCCCAGAGGCTATAAGTGGAGTTTTTATGATCTTGGAAACATTTGTTATCTTGATAGAGAGAGACACATAATAGATCTTTTCAAAATTCACTTAGAGGCTTGGTGGGGGGTGTAAGCTGTTAATTTTGCTATAGAGTGGATTCCTAGCTATAGTCTGCTCATTGCAGTAAACCAGGGAAACATGTTTGTGACAAGCAAAAAGCAAATCTGCCACCTTTGCTGTAGTGCTATTGAAGACATAAGCAAAACTAGGGCATGAGCAATTTCCTTTTGTTCCAGTCTTTGTCTAAGTGATGGAAGAGAGCAGTCTGGCTCAAATTACAGAAAACCAGAAAAAGTGCAATATTATATTTAGAATACTCTTAAGATTACAGCTGAAATTTCTCTCCCAGATCTTTTTGTTGCTGCCAAATGACATTGACTCATTTTGATGGTGGCTGAAGAGATGAGGTCAGGATTATTGGACAGAACACCACATGCTGCTGTGTTCTTGGGACTTTCTGAGCTTGCTGTCTCCTGTTCTAACTGGCAGCAACAACCACCTCTTGCTACCGGGCTTTTGTAAAAAATAGTAGGTAATGTTTCCTGAAGGCTGTCAGTGTACACTGCCTACTAAAATATTAATTTTTAAACATTTTTCAGAGACATATACATAACCCACATCATTGGGGAATAAAGAGTTCCTGATTTTTCCAGAGAATCATGAATGCATAACATTTTTTAGTTGTAGAGGATCTTTAAAATGTATTCTCCGAGATGCTTAGATTTTAAAAAGTAATAATTTTATAGAAATCTTTCTAAAGGTTATTATAGATTATTAATTGCTTAATAAGTGTAACTTAATCTTGATTGTTTGGTTATTTTCAGTATCTTAGTTTTGGGCCAAGCTGTAGACCCGAACATTGTACTCCTAACGTAAAATGGTTCCAAATTGTTGTATATTTTTAGTTCTCTTATCTCCTTTTAAAAATTATTTTTCTGTCTTCACTATCAGTGTCAGATTTAAAGCTTCACTTTTTTTTTCTGTCATTGCCCTTGTTCCTGGCATCTGACTCCTTTTAACCGGTCAAAAGCTGGGAATTGTAGAAGCAGATTTCTTCAAAGTGAATCTAAAACAAGAGGAAACAAGTTTGGGTGAATGTCTGAGTGGCTCCTTTTGAGTCAAGTACAAGTACTTTTAGAATGAATTTTGTGGTGTCTGTTGTGTCTGTATACTTATTTGCTTACTTTTACATGATGGACTGTGTTTCCAGTAGTTGAGAATTCTGAGTCAGTGACCCTGAAAGAGAGACGTTGTTACCGTATTTGAATTGTTGGAAAAATTGGACATGTATGTACTTATGCTTCTTATAAATACTATTTAATGAAAGGACTATACACTCAGCACATAGATATTTAATTCATGTTTACTGAACCTGACTGAAGAAGCACTATATTATCCTATCATTTTGGCTAAGAGTGAAAGATGCATTAGAGAGCCTAGTTTGTGGGAGGCTGAGTGCAAATGTATGCCTATTTCTATGGTGTCATTTGGTTCATAGGGGAAAGTTAAATCTTGATTAAATATGAAAAGTATTATTCACACAATAAAATAACAGGTAGCTGGAATTTCTAAATAACTGGCAATTGTTTTAATCTTTATTACTGTAAATGTGCCTAACTAAGGGAATTGCTCCACTTTTCTGCTCTAGAAGGAGACCATATTTGGGATAAGCAAATTGCTACATATGAGGACTCCTCCTGGGTCTTAAGGTTACAGTTCTCAACAGCATTTCTCATGACATCATGATATAGTTGTAGTTTGTGATGACTTGATACACAAGACTGACCTTTTCATCACTCTTAGGACACTCACTGGAATTTGAGAATGATTTTTTAAAAATTATTGGTAAGAGTTTGTTTTATTGATCTTTATTTTATATTAAGTTTAGACATAATTTTATAACTTTTGAGCTTCCTAATGTCACCAAAGTCTCTTTAGTAGAGAAATTCTACTTGTCTTATCTGTTTCTACTTGTCTTATCAGTTAGGCTAAAGAAGTTGCCATAGAGCTTAGAGTGTTTTCATGGGATGAACCTTCTTTCTAGTCTGAAGCTTTTTGGTAAAATATTATTGCATAACAACCTTGCAAGATAAATGTTAATATTTTCTTTTGTAAGATGAAAGTGGAGTGCTAGAGAGATTAAAGAATTTTCCAAGTTTACATAAACAGTGAGTACTATAGCTAGAATTTGAACCTTGGTCATCCAACTCTAGAACTGTACCTCTCAAACACTTATTCTATATCATACACTGATAACATCAGGAACAAGTGAAATATAGAGAATGGATTTACTGGGGGTGAAATGTTGGTTATAATAAGTTTACACAAATGGCAGCATTATCTGCTATTCATTTTTGATGGACAAATAACCAAATATCTGCTAGATTCCTCCTTATACCTCTCTTCTGTGCTCAGATGCAACCTAGAAATTGAGTGAAGTAATGGCCACACTGCTCAACACTATATCACAGAGAGTATTTATCATGCTGGCTTGTTGTGAAGGTATAGCTGTATAATTTTTGGTCTAATATTAGCTAGTAAATTATAATAAATTGGGAGAGTCCATTGATAAGTAAAGCTACTTAATAAATGTCCTTAAAAAGGAAATTGGTTATTAATTATGATACATTTATATGGTAGAATTCTATAATAGTCTTCAAAGATTATGGATTTTTTTCTACCGTAAGAAAATATAGATGGAGATATAAAAAATAGCAGTGTATACAATATAACTTCTAGTTTTGTGAAAGAAATTACACACACATACACAAAAACTAAACAAAAACTAAGGTAATGTAGGAAAAATGTTAAAAGTTGTTTTTGTTAGAATTAGGTTCAGCAATGAGTAACAAACAGCTAAGAAATCATGGCTTAAGTAAAATAGGTCTTATTTTTCTCTTACTTTTAGAATATCCCAGGGGGGACAAGCTAGGCCTGAGACTGCTTCAGGCTCTTACCCTTCTTTTGCTCCACAATGTGTGGCTTCCTTGCCTGAAGTAGACCTCATAACTCGAACTGTCTTCTCCACAGTCCTTTTCCATTCTCAGTAGTAGTTTTATATTCTTGTTAAAAATTTTTTATTTGAGAGAGAGAAACATCTATGTGAGAAACATCATCCGTTGCCTCCTGTACACACCCTGACCGGAAATCAAACCTGCCACCTTTTGGTGTATGAGACAACTCTCCAACCAACTGGGCCACACCGGCCAGGGCTTTATATTCTTCTCTTTTTTAAAAAATATGTCTTTATTGATTTCAGAGAGAGGGAGTTGGAGAGGGAGAGAGAGATAGAAGCATCAATGATGAGAGAGAGTCATTGAATGGCTGCCTCCTGCACACCCCCCCCCCCCCGCCCCTCACCAACTGGGGATCGAGCCCGAAACCTGGGCATGTGCACTGACCGGGGATCGAACTGCAATCTCCTGGATCATAGGTCGATGTTCAACCGCTGAGCCATGCCAGCCAGGCTTTATACAGTTTTTATAAAAGTGAATGTGCTGGGTAGTCATGTAGTTTAGTGAATAAACCATGTTGCTTTTCATTAAAATGTCATATTGATTTTATTTATATTTGTAACACTTTAATACAAATTTGAATTGTTAATACAAATTATCTTTTAATTTGATATAATAGATGCCAATAAAACAATAATATGAAAATAAGACTGTTGCTGTCTTCTGAAAAGAGTTTGTGTTCTCTTTGGCCTGGACCTCTAATATATGAAACTGATCATTAAACAAGTTCTTCCCATTAAGAAATTTTCCTAGCAGTAAGAGTGGCATTAACTAGCCTGCTGTTTCTTCAAACTCTTTCTCTAAATGTGCTCTCATTTCCCATTTGGAACATGCAGCCTTTTGGCAGATGTCTGCTCTTTTTTTCTTTTTTCACCTAGTTGTCTCATACTTATAGACTGGTCTGGCTACAAAATCCAGTGAGCTGTTTTGGTTTATGAAATAAACCATAAATCTTTGAATTTCTGGGGCAACTGTTAAAAATTAGAATTCATAGTAGGAGTCATAGAATTCCTTTGGAAAAGAAGTAAAAGTTAAAAAAAAACAAAAAAAAAAACCTTATTAAAAACAAATTGAAAATCTTATTTTCCAAAGGTTTCAATCTGTTCTTTAATTCCCTCCTGTGGGGCCCAGGGGTTAGTGACATAGGGTAAAAAAAAGACCTTTGGCCCGTGATTCTACAAAATTACACAGAAACGGCAACACTTCCTTAACTAGCACATCCAAATAAAAAGCACAACATTTACTCAGATGTTCAAACTAGAAACTTCCCAATCACCCTAGGTTTCTGCTACCCTCCTTACATCTTCTAGCAGGTCACTCAATTCCATGAGTTCAACATCCTACATAAGCCTTGAATAAATAGTCCTTCGTTGTCTTTTGTTGTTGTTAATACTCACCCGAGGATATTTTTTTCCATTGATTTTTTTTTTAAAGAGGAGGAGAGAGAGAGAGAAAGAGAAACATTGATGTGAGAGAGACACATTGCTTGGTTGCCTCCCGCACATGCCCCGACAGGCCAAGGATCGAGCCTGCAACCAAAGTACCTATGCTTTTGACTGGGAATCAAACCCTCGACCCTTTGGTCTGCGGGCTGATGCTCTAACCAGTGAGCAAAACTGCCTAGGGCCTTCATTGTCTTTTGCCAGACCATTTAAATCCTCTCCTTCCCAAGCTCCGTGGTTTTTGACTGTTCCTCTTCCGGTTCCCATTCCAATGCCTTCCATTTGGTCTGATGGATTACCTTTTTGAAAAACAAATTCTATCATGTTACTCTTTTGCCTCCAGTTTTTAAGGACTCCTCTTTATCTGTTAGGAAAAAAAAATTTAAGCCTAATTGCCTTCCTTAACCTAGCTTCACTCTCTAGCCTAATTCCTGCCATCCTGCCTTCATGTGCTCTAGGACTCAGACACGCAAACTGACACCTATTTCTTTTGCCCCACGTTCCCCATCCTTTCTCTGTCGCGCAAACTTCTGCTCACCTTTGAAGTCCTAAGTGCCACCCCCACCTCAGCGCCAGGCTTCTTCAGTGTTCTCTAGTACACTAAGTATGTTCTCTACTACACGGTATGCAGCTTTCACATCAGTCCCTCTGAGCTGTGAACTTCAGGATGGTATGGTTGTATTCACGAATGTATCCTTGGCGTCTCTCAGTGCTTGACACCTAAAGGAACAAAAGAAGTGTTTGTTGAATTCAGTAGAAATAAAGACAAGTATAGAATATGCCTTTTGTATCCCAGTAAGACCCCAACCTGCAAACAGTGCCAAGACAGCCAGGAAAACCAGGTGGTAAAACTGAGCCAGAGGAGGCACACACAGGCCCGCAGTGGTTCAAATAGAGGCCTGAGTAATTGTCTGTTTCCAGCCCTTATGTCACCCTGGCCTGCCCTTTTCTGCCTAATTTCCTCATTCTTTTTTTTAGTCGCTCAGAAGTGTCCATTTAGCTCAATCTATTGGGCTTGCTCCTTTCTCAACACTGAAGACTCCCATATTGCATGCACGTGTGTGCATGTTTGTGTGTGTGTGTGTGTGTGTGTGTGTGTGTCTCTCAAGATAAAATCCCAGAAATAGAGCTGGATGTGCCCACTTAGAGAGTTGAATGGGGGAGGGGGAGAGCAACAGAGATCAATAATAATTAGCTGTTCTGTGCCAAGTGTTTGCCAAATGCCAGGATTTACATTTAATGTTTACAATACCCTGCAAGGTAAAGGCATGATTATTATCTCTACAGAGAGGTAACTGAGGCAAAGGGAGACTGAATTACATGCACCCTTGGAAGCAGGGGAGCTGGGATCCAGTCACTGCATGTCTTACTACAAAGTCGATTCTAGGAACACAATTATAAATATTTGTAATGGACCACATTACAACTGATCCTTTCGTACAGAGATATCGCTGAAGGGCAAAAGAATAAAATGTTAGTTTTTCCCTGAGTGCGAGCACTAGTGGGTTTTATTTTGTTTTGCTTTGGGCTTTTTTTGTCAAAGACTTAAATTTTTAGAGCAGTTTTAGATTTATAGCAATACTAAGAGGAAGGTACAGAGATTTCCCTTACACACTGGTGGGTTTTTCTCATCAAGGATTATTACAGGCAAGTGGATATTCCTGTTGAACTTGGACTTGAATCTCACACACCACATTGCTTTTTCACCCAGTAGTCCAACCTGCAAACAGTAGCCTGGAGGGGAAAGAGGAAGATTTGTCTGATCCTTCCTGGGTCTTATACAACAGGCCTTGGGCAGCACTAATAGCCTCTTACTCAAGTTCCATTCTAACCAGTTAATAAGTGTTTATTGACCTTGACAAGATGCTATATACAATGTGTAACAGACATACAAAAATGACTAGGATTGGTTCTTGCCACCCTCCCCACCAAACACACACAATCCTGTTGGGAAGACTAGTCATTCACAAAAGCACTATTAACGATGTGGAACTGTTGGTGATGTGAGCTCTTGAGAGATTTCTGGGTCCTGGGCTAGTGAGGGAACACTTTGGAGTCCCCTCTGGGATGTCTGCCTGCATTCCCCGTCTGGCCCTCTCTTCTGTGTTACTTTCACTACCAGCTCATTCTCTGCTGGTTTCCAGCTTCTCTATATGTAAATTCTGTGTTATATTCTACATTCAGAATGCTTAGTGTTTCTCTTCATCCACAAGAATTTTCCCAGGTCTTTATCCTGGATATAACTTTTTTTCCTAGGTCTTCAAAGAGCAAATCAATCCTGAATACAGCTCTGTCATTTAAGAAAAACCAAAACTAAGCCACTCATTGCGGAACATGTGGGTCATGGCTATGGGCCAGCCGTCAGTTGTTCTGCTTAGCTGGAGGAGACAGGCCAGCTGGAAGAGAAGCCCCACGGTGGGTCAGGCAGTGGCAGCCTGTCCTAATAACCAAGCCAAGGGGGACACCAATAAGTTGGAGCTACCAGTGTGAGGGCTAGCCTCACTGTTTGGGAATTGGAAGGATAAACAAATATTTTCACAGGGTGTGTCCAGAACTGAGTAGTCAAGGTCACTGTGGTGCAGACAGAACTCATAGTGTCATTGTGTCCTGGTGTCTGGGCTCTAGTGGCCTTTTGTTGGCAGCATCTAGAAAGAACACAGAGCTTGCTGTAACCTCTACTGTTGATATTGGGTGTGCGCTTGCCAGGCTTAGAGAGATTTCTAGATCTGTTTCCATTTCATGTAGATTGCTTTGAAAGTGGAGCCAGGCTTGCATTTTCTGTGGGTTGGGCCTTTGCTCAGTATGCTTTGCTCCCCAACTTGAAACTGACCTGTAGTGCTCTGGTTCATTCATTCCACCCAAGGAAGTGGGAGGTACTCACAAGGAGGTACTCAAGTGGGCTTTGTTTGTTTCCACAGATGGGGGTAACAACACATAGACATACCTAAATCTCTCTGAGAAAATTTTACTATGATGAGTCTGAAAAAGGAAAATGTAGAGGAGTGTTGGGAGCACTTTCTTCCTTGAAACACCTGATTTTTTTGGATGGTAACATATACAGTTTGGGGTGTCACCCCTCCCGCCCCGATAGTCATGATGTAGGTAAGAAGTATTGAATGACTTAAGATCAAAAGTATCAGACTTTCCTTATTGTTGTTGTTTTTAATGGGAATGTCCATCTACATACAGTATAGTATATAGTACTTTCAACAGTATATATCATTGTTGCATGGCTTTGAGCATTTTCTTCTTTCAAAGTAGACAGCAGGCCAATTTATCTGTAGAGGTTTTTATCTGGCTTCAAAATCAGTGCCTTGTCATTAGCAAACTTCACTTACTAGTTTTAGTCAAGTCTAAGCTGCACAATGGTTGAATTGGTGACTATTATGTTTGTTTAACTGCTGTAAAGTAAGTTTGCAACAATAGATGCTTGCACTTAAATAGGCCTGCAGAGCATTGGGGCCCTATCAATCATGCAGAGATTTCCCTCCTGCTGTCCCTTCTGATGGACAATTCTGCTGATGTGGATATTCAAAAAGAAGGGATCAGGAAGAACAGATGATGGATAAAGACAATCTTCTGTCTTGAGAGGAAATCAGAGAAATCCTTTTAAGGAATTTCTTTGTCATGGTGTCAGAAGATTAATTATGCTCGTGTGAGAACAGCTTTCTCATTGGGTGAAAAGAGACATTATCCTTCTGACTTGTGACAGAAGATTTTCAAAGAAAGAGAGTTAAAGATTTCAGCTACTCTGAAATCTCCTTACTCTGTTGTCTTCTCCGCATTCTCCCAGACCGGTGGATTACATCCATGACATTGTGACATTCAATGAGTAATTAATGAATCTGGAATTTTTGTTTCAAGCAACTCCTCCCTCTCCCTCGTGCAGATCTCTTCAGAGGCCTTAATACCTGAGTTAGTACATCAGATTTTAAAATAACATTATAATACTATAGATGAAACTTATTACAAGCCAGAAATGGTAGCTTGTTATAAAAATGTGCAGGAAGAAATACTGCAGTACAACCCAAAACTTGTACCTAGTAAACACAATTTTAAACAAGGTAAATAATACTATAATCTGAAAAGGTGTCTTTAAAAATATCTACCTCTTAATTGTATAATTTAATCTAGATGTAAATAGTGATCATATTTAAGATATATTCTGCATAACCTCTCTAAGCATAACAAAGCAGTAATCAGAGAAGCCTTTGAAAGTTAGAGACAAAATACATTGAATAAAACATAACAACAGTAAAGTTGTTTCAAATAACTTTATTTTCTGGATAACTGAAGCCTTAAAACTTAAAAAAATTATTTCAGTAAAAGGTCTTCCTATATAATACATTACTTAATACTGTCTTTGAAATAATGCACATTAACTGACCCAGGGTTCTAATTATAAAGATCTGCTATTATGCTACACTGAATAAAGTGATATCCTCAGTGACTGTTGATGTATTGAGTGTGGGGGTGTTTGCTCCTACACTAAATGGACTGACCAGCCACATTTTTATTTTTACCACTACTTTTTGTATATATGCAGACTTTTACCTTCAGATGAGTTATCAGTTCTCCCCAGAATCTATGTGTCCTGTTGCTGGTAAACTGCTATCTTGCTTTATACCTAAGGGTGAACCTGTACCTGATATACAAATCAATCACATTTATTTCATTAATTCATTGTAAAAATATTTTTTTTTTCTTATTTCCAGATACTTTACTGGTTCTAGGCTGGATGGTTGAGTTTACCCAGAGTCTGATGTCTGAAAGGGTGTATGACTGTGTACACACATGCACACACACACATGTAAATTAATTGTATCAAACACTATGTATAATGCATTATTTTAGTGACTCTGCGAATATGTATCACCAGTGGAACACTTTTACATTGGAGCCTTAAAAAGAGATTTGCAGTGACCACCCCACTCTAAACACTCCTTCCCTACTTTTCTGTGCCCCCAACACTACTGCTGTGAAATGGTAGCTACACTAAATAAGAATCAACTACTAGATTGCATGAGGAAAAAAATCTTTAAACTGAGCATTAAATATTAGCTGATGTTAGTAATTGTAAATATTGCAGTAAATGTAGTAATTGTAGGGCAGGATTCAGATTTTTGTGAGAGTCATAGCCAAGGTCAAATAAGAGAGTGAGTCTTATTTTAATTCACACTTGATCGTGATACCTAGATGAATAGATTTAAGTTCAAAATTCAGGATTCTTGTGTTTCAAGCAGGATCTAGAATTTGATATATTACCAATTCTATATTCAGTTTGAGTTTTGAAGATGATAACGAGATGATTTTCATAAAATTCACAAACTATTTAAGAAATATTCCCAGGAAATGAAAGTCTGGGAATCGATACAATCTCTTTTCTTCCTGCTTTAAAAAGAGGGAACAGTTTGCATTTTATCTTCCTGAAAGAAAAATCATCTCATTGTGCCACTCTTAGCAGAATGAGTTAAATTTTGAGAGGGCTTTAATTAAAACTAGAGGCGATTCATCTCTATGACATATGACACTTGAAGAAAAAACTGTTTACTAATGACTAAAAAATATAGCCAGTTATAGAATATGCTTCTCTCATTGTCTTTCTGACCCTGCCATTAAAGGAGAAGAATCAGCTTATCACCACCAGCTGCATGAATTCAGTAGAAAAGAACTTCAGGGTTTCTCCCTGCTAAACCCTTGCTGAGCTGTTCTGGTGCTACATAAAAGTGGGTCATTTGTACCTAAAATACGTTACCAATGCTCATTAATCTTGGTGATGGTGTTCTCTCTTTTCCTGCAAGAAGCAAGACGAGGGGATGTTATGAGAGAAAGGAGGTGTGTGTTTTTAAAAATGGGTGTGTAAATAAATCATAGGGGAAGGTCATTCGATATTTTGTAGCCTGGTCCTTTTGATAATGAGTATGTGATCTAAATACCAATAATGGTTTTGTGGTGTATTTTATATCATTTACTAATAACATAGAATGGGTTCAGCATGAAAAGGAATGTTACAACAATTTGTGAAAAAGATAGTGTGTATCTTTGGATATATACCAAGAAGATCCTTAGTCTGGAAACAAATGGTGTGTCAGACCAAACTAATGTGAGAAGACAGAGGAATCAAGGACAAAAGATGTTTTTCTTTGGTTGTGTTATTTTTAATGTAAAAGCTCTATTATTCTACTTCTTACACACAGTGATTAAAAGGGAAAATTAACCGAAAACTCGAGAGTTTCTCAGCTGTTAAACGAATCTTAGGAAGACCTTGATTATAGTTTCTATAATGGCTTTGCATTTCTTAAAATAATTTCCTCCATAAATCGTTTTTCATCTAAACAGTGGAAGAATGCTAGATGGACAAAGCTGCATTGACCTTCCCTCTTGGTCTTCTCTGTTGATTGGCAGGTTTCAAAGGTTAAACTAGCTACGAATGAAATGTAATCATTAGTGATTTGGTTCCTTTCCAGATCCCTCTGGAAACAGCAATAGCCAACTTCGTTCATTTATAAAGAAAGAAAGAAGAAAAAAAAGGTCATTCCCTGAGCAGTTTGGAATGGGAAGCAGCCGCAGTCTCCTTCCTTCTTACTTAAATAAACAAGCTAAATGGAAAAATAAACTTTGCTTCTTCACATCTGGTACAAAGCTTCCTCTTTTGTTGAAAGTTCACATGCTCCCTCAGCTGTGCCTGGTCGTGTGAATCAGGTGTCTTCCTTCCTCCTGTAAAGTCACTTGTGCAGCTACACTAAGGGGAAACCCTGACTGCTTTAACAGCCCAAGAACATCGTTACTAAGCCCTCAAATTGGGAGTGACATCAGATGAAGTCCAACCCAGCCTTCTATATATCTGTTAGTGGGAAAGCAACAGGGTCTAATGACAGTGATGCAGCCAGAAAACATAAGCAAATGAATTCTGCTGCATTCCCCTTACATCCACTCATATCATACTTACTGGTGTGCATGAGCTCTCCTTAATGTGACTCATTTTTAAATTTATTTCCCCTTATGGTATACACTGACTTTGGCAACCCAGAGCAGGATGTTTCAGGCAGTGGGAGCGTGATTTCTAAGGCACACTGCCATTTACTAACCACCAGGATACTGCTACTCATCAGAATTTATCTTTGCAGACTTCTCAGAACTCCCCTTCCTCCGGCATCTATTCTCTAATGAAATACTTTAATAATTGGTATATAATAATATTGCAAATTTTTTGTCTTAACTTTCTTGTGAAATAGGAGTTTCGTGTGCAGCCACCTTTATCTCAGGATTTCACAGACTAGATGCTATGTTCTTAGTACATAGTTGAACATTCCACAATATGAATTCGAAGAAACAGACCCTTCATGTATCATAAGATCCAATTTTCATTACTTAAACTTGATTAGAAGCCATTGTGGAGGGGAAAAGTAGAATAATAAAACCGAGAGGAGTTGGGGTTTTTTTTCTTTGCATCCTAAGTGGAATGTCATCCCAATGTTTTTATGAGAACAATATTTTTCAGGAAGTTTTTGGAATTCTTTCCTTTGTTTTTAGTGCTCCAACTAATTTATTTTTTTTTAAGGTTTTACAGTTAAAACCTAGTTGATAAACAGTGTTTAATTTTTTTGATGCTCTAGTTTCTCAACTGGGCCAGCCTGAAAGGAACAGGTAAAGGTCAGATGCCACAGGCATGCAGGAAGTGGTGGAAAGGGGACATACTGCTCATCCCAGGAGCAAGTTGCTGTTGCCATGGTGAAGTGTTCTTTCCTGACTCTCTTGTGCTCTTACGTACCTCCTTGGGCCATAATCACAGAATGACAGGGGGCTTAGTAGGTACCATTATTGGTTCATTTTTACTTTCCAAAGGACGGAGATTGAATCACAAAGCAGACAAGTATCTAGTCCTAGAATCAGACTGCTAAGTTTTTTTTCTTTCTTTTTAATGTGTTTGGTTGTTACAAACAAGTATCCTGTTTAACAACTTTAATCTCTTGTCTCTCTCTTTTTTTTTAAATCCAAATAAGTGGTTTTCTAACTCTAGTGTCATAGAAGTATCTGGGGTTAGGGTTGGTAAACCTGGCAACCCTTTCTGTGATACTCAAAATGCAGGTAGATTCCTGAGTCCTCCCTAAGAACCGGTGACTCATAAACCTCTGAAAGAGAGGGTGAGGAATCTGCACAGTAAACGTATTTTTCAGATGACTCTAATCCAGCCTTTGAACTAGACTTTGTGAGAAACACTGATCTAAATTATTCCAAACTCAAAGGGTTTCTCAGTATCCACACTGGTTTCATCAGGAAATATCAGTAGTAATTGCAACCAGATTTTCTATTTTGTTACATTCAGGTCAAATATAGCAAATGCTGTAGCAATTGTTGAAACAAATAGGAACATCCGTTCTATTCTTCCTCAGTATGACTCCTGATTTTATCATTCAGCACTTTCTACCATCCGACCGACCAGCAGTGACTTTCAGAGCCTCTCTGGACACCCATGTCAGCAGGACTGACCCACGCCACCTCACTTGACTATAGATTGTCTCCATCCATAGCTGTGATTGCTTGTTTCTCCATGCTGTTTCTTCCTGGGATTCTCCTTGGTTTCTTTACTTTTTATCCAAAAACAAAGAGCACTTTGTCTTCCAACTTATGCCATCAATTCACAGACCTCAGCTCCATTAGGAAGTTCCTTAAATTTTGCTTCTCAACAAAAAATGTTCCCAGGGTAGGTAATAGGATGAAAGGCTATAACAGAGAGTAAAGATCTTATTTCTGAATGAAATTTTGTCATTCTGAGTTAAGTTTTAAATCTCTCTTATTAGAAAGTTAAAGTTTAAAAAATGCCAATAGTGAAGTCAAAGTTTATTTAGTTATATAGAATCAAATAAGAGTGAGGTAGAAATCCCAGTTTCTTTTAGTTTGACTTCTATAATAGACTAAAAATAGCTTAATAATTGTTTTCAAATCTAAATCATTTTTTTTTTTTTTGGATGTCATTCTGACCTCAGAAATTTCTATTTAGGGATTTTCACAATTTGTGTAAGTAAACTCATGTTTAAACAACCTAATAGTCATTCGTTCTCTCTTGAGTTATAAATAAAATTATGATTATAGTTTGGACCATTTCACATATTCTTTTCTGCTACTATAGAGAGCACCGTGTAATTTAGCTTGAAGAACACAACATATAGGGTTTAACGGATGTAGGTTTGAACCTCAGCACTGTAAGCTTTTTTAAACAAGTCACTCAATTTTCCAGAGTCTATCTTCTCATGTAATGAATACAATATGTATCTCAGAGTGTTATTATGAGGTTTTAAATGAAGTAAAGTGTATCAAAATTCCCAGTGTAGTTCTGAGGTGAAAATTCAGGTTAATTTAAATTTTGGTTGCATCTAATGACAGGAAACCTCTCTCAACCTTAGATAAAGATAAAAATTTGTAGGTCTGTTATTTTCATAAGTTTTTCTTTGACTGACCTAAAATTATCACATTCCTATAGAGAACTAGACCCTAAGACATTGTAATTGTTTCATTTTTATTCTCGTTGCTTTTTTTTTTAATCAGTAAAGCATAGTTTATCGATGAACCCAAGGGTAGCTTATCCCTTTGGCAGTTGCCCTACTAAGTGGTAAGATTGTATATCTATTTTTTGCTTCCTTTGCATCTTCTAAGATCCCTGCCAGTTCAGCTCATGCTCCCCACCACCACCCACAGGAGTTGATGATATAGGTATATATAATGTGGTCACCACCACAACCCCTCACATTGCAGCATAATAGAAAAAAAACATTGGTTCTGGAGTCAGAAATGCATTTGAGTAGTTGGCTACTTATGAGTGTGGTAATCTCATAAAGATTAACTGAGATAATTTGCATGAAATTACTCTATAAAGTATAAAAGCATTATTTTTCCTGTGGTTAAGGATTTATATAAGGAAGAGCCTTGACATTTATTGTATGCCTAATATATGCCAAGTGCTTCATATACCTTCTCTATAAATCTGTGAGGTAGGAGATATTATTCTCATTTTATTTTAATTATCTTTATTTTTGAAAGAATTACAGATGTCCCCCTTCCCCCCCCATTGTGTTATAGATAACTAGCCTCAAGCCACATGATTATAAAGTAGTAGAGTATATTTGAATCAGACTTATTACTCACTACACTGCCTGTTTTCATCAAAGCAGCAAAGCTCAGGCCAGTCTTGCTCCTGCCTCTTGACTATCAAGGAGAGAGGAAAGGAGTAGATGAGACAATAAAAGGAGACTCTCCACATAGGTAGTTAGCAAATAAGGAACTATTTGAGAAAATACACTGCTACTGACTTGATAGGGCGTATTTCTGCCACTGTCTGTGACAAAACTGAAAAGGCCAGAGAGGCCACAGCCTCTGAGGAGGGTTTCTTTAGTGCCCATGTCCTCTTACAGGACTTTCAATAAGTAATTATTTATGTTTTATATCAGCCTTATTTGGCTTAGCAATATGGATACCTTAGTGAATAAAACTGGCAAACAATATAGGAAGTTACTAAATTTATTTATTGTAATTCCCTAACCACTCCCACCCCAAAAGAAAACAAAACAAAAAACAACAAATCTCAGCCTTGTCCACATGGAAATAAAGGTTTTTCTTCCACATTTTCAAACTTAAGCATCTAAATTATATTAGAGTTTAAGCTTGGAAATTGTACCAGAACCTAATGTTTTGCTTCTTTTCGTTTTGGCAATTCATACCCAAAAGTGTTACTTATTTTCTTTGTAAATGATGCAACAATGTGGAAGAAATATCACTTACAGTTGGAGAGATCTGAGTTTTTCTAGTTGGCATTAAAAGTAGCACACATGCAGAGTGGTGAAATTAAAATGATGTGTATAACATATTTTAAAGTTATTATAGGCCTTTAAAATGCTAGGTAGACTAAAAAGGAAAAGGCTGGTTCATGAATTTTGGTCGTTAACACATTGTATTCAAGAACCATTTTTAGGTCCCTGTTCTTCTAGGCCTCACTGCTTCAAACACAACTTAGGTGGAATTTTTTTTTTAAATAATTATACTTAAGTACCTGATGATCTAATGAAGACAATTTCTTAATGTGTCAAAATGAGTTCTTTGTATCTTATTTGACTCTTTTGTTGCCTTCTGCTAATCTGCTTTAGGGCTCTGAAATCCAGGCATTTTTACAATGCAGACTCTAGCAATGGCATTCATTTGGAACCCTGCCTTTTGTTTACTAGCTTTCCCAGACCCTCATGGTTTCCTTTGGTCATCTGGTGTCTTCACTAATGTGATTGGTTCTCCTAAGCTCTGCAGGTAGCCATGGGCCTTTATAAGTGGGATTTACAATGGGACTCAACACTCTGGCTGCTAATGAAGGCAGCCACAGGGATTTTGTTTTGTGTGGTTTTTTTTTCAGTCTGTCTTCCAAAAGAGTGAACAAAAATTGTTTGCTGGGTATGCTAATTCTCCTTGTTTTCTGTTTACTTAATTTTTACAATTGATTTACTAACTGTGGTGCAAAAATATTTTTGTTTAGGAGTCAGAATGTTTCATCTGCCAACCCCTTCATGCCAGTCACTAGAATTGTTTATTATTGAACCTGGAAAGAACAAAGTAGAGTCTCTGTTTAAACTCAACCAATTGGCATTTCACCTTCATCTGTTTTTGTCTTTCAGGAGGTTTTTGACCAATTTGATTGTTTTGAAAAAAGAAAGGCTATGACTGGGAGCCTTGGACTCTAGTACCAGCCCTGCTACTTTGTACTTCTATAATCTTGAGTAAGTCACACTCTTCGATTTCTCATCTAAAAAAAAAGGAAAGTATTACCAAGGTACATATGGGATCCAAGATAATGTTTCATATTCTTCCAGCTTTCTGCTCTTTTTACTACCAAAGCGAACTACAGGGCCCTTTCATTTGATTTTTGGGTATACCTACCATGGAAAAACAAAGTTGCATTAATAAAGTGCTTTAACCAGCAGTCAGAGCAATAATTAAATATAAAGTGTCCATATCATCATTTTCGAAGTGATATGCTTTGTAGATTATAGAGAAAGGATTTATTGGTCCATTTTCCAATAACGGAACCCATGCTTTAATTGCTCTTTATAAGGGAGTAGTTCTCAGATGAGGTTTAAAGGTCTTCCAGAGGTCATGGGTTCTTTGGAATTTAGGATGAGAAGGGACATCAGCAGTCGTTGTGTCCAATCACTTGAGTTTTACTAACAAGGACTCAAAAGGCCCAGAAATGCTTAGTAGCTCATCCATGGTAACAGAGCCCGTAGAGCTGCCAGGAAGGCCCAAACTCCCATGACAAAATGGGACATACCAGGGAGGTGCTGTCCTAACTTTCTCTTAATGAAAAACAAAATGAAAGGTTAAAAGGAGGGACTGTTTATTCCAAGTCTAAAACTTAAAAATTACTGCTTGATAGTATTAGGTAGTTGGTTAATTACATTTTAGCTTCCAGATTAAAGTCAACCCAATCCCACAAATATTTAATGAGGACATACTGTGCATGAGACATTGAACTGAGACGATGCTCCTACAAAACTGTGCAGTCACAGTTTCTGCCCCTCAGAGACTTACAGATTAACTGGAGATAAGACAGATAGTACTGCACAAGTTGCTGGGAATAAAAATGATTTAAAAAACACAGGTTTTCAAAGTCTCAAAGGACTTTTTGAGGATTTATTTCAAAGTCCAAAGGGAGATGGAGTTAAATAGAACCTGATAGGTCAAGTGTTCATTAGCAGGTCAAAGGTAAATTCAGGGTGCTTTGGGAACTCACAGGCAAGGCCTTAAGTCAAAATGGGAGTAAAGAACTAGTAAAATAATAAAATTTGGGCACATTTTCCTATTCTTGAGTTAGTGATTGTTACTGGAGAAAATCAGCCATGCAGATTGATGTCACTATGAATTCGTTGTCTCTAACCCTAGCTATAACTTAATTGTGTCTTTGACTGTCCTTGGCTGAATCCCTCTCCTTTTTCTTTTATCAATTATTCCAAATCTACTCTATTCTCTCCAAGTCTGTACCCACTGCCCTTTTCTCAGCAGGGTACCCCTCTCACTTCTAGAAGCCCCTAAAGAGTCCCAGTAATCTCCTTGAATTCAGCTGACCTGTAAGAGCTAGTATGCCAAGTGCTTTATCTCCAAAACCCTGCTACCCCTCAACTTTAGATTCATCTATGAAATTATGACTGGATATATTCATTTGGATATGTCACAGCATCTCAGAATCAATATATCTAAGACCTGAATGCATCACCTACCATTCAAAACCTCATCTTCCTCCGCAGAGTGCCCTTAATATGAGAAGGTGCCATCATTCTCCACAATTTGCATTTTAAAAAAACTGTCTGACTGGAACATGCCAAATTCAGAAAGAATGTCCATTTAGGAAGCTGCAATAATCCAAACCACTGTATTCCTTGTCACAGTACTTAACACATCGTATGTAATTGCATGAAAGAGAACACAGCCAAGTGATTAAAAACATGTTTGGAGTAAGATGGTTCTGTACTGATTCCTGGCACCACCACTTACTAGCTAGCCAAGTGTGTGACCCTGAGCAAATTATTAAACTTTCTAAAACTGGGTTACCTCACCTGAAAAATCGGGACAATAACAATACTAATATCATAAGGTGTTCTGAGGATTAAATGAGATATCACATATGAAGCTTCCAGCACTGGTATCCCTAACTAAGATCTTTGAGGGCAAAGACCATTTCTGCCTTGTTCACCACTGTATCTGCAGGACGTGGCACAGAAGAGGCACTCAATAAGCATTTGTTGAATGAATGGTAAGGTCATGGCATGCTTGAATTGAAGTACTAACAGTAGGGCGAGAGAAAAGCGATGCAAAGTAGAGACCTAGGCTTCATCGTGAATCACTTGCCCATGTCATTAGTCACCAATCTCTAATGATCCCCTTTCAGTCTACCACTAGAGGAATCTATTCAGAGCTGAAATGGGAACATGCCATTCCTTTGCTTAGTGCCTTTTTGTGTGGCTACTTTTTATCTACAGGATCCAGTCTCAACTCCGCATGCCTGGGCCTACATTTTCATGTTCCTTTCCTACCACTCCCTCTCTCACCAGTGGTAGTCTAATAATGCCAGATTGGTCTTGTCTTCTGAATATCCTGGGCTATTTCAGAGAGGTGCTTGCTTATTTTTTCAACACCCTTCTCTCCTGTATCAGTTAGGATTACATTTGTCTGCAAATGACAGGAAACACCAAACAGCAAGTTGGAAGTTTATTTCTTTCCCACATAAACAAAGTTTGGAGGCAAATTTCTAAGGCTGATGAAGCATCTCTGCTCTCATCAGGGTTCGAGGCTCCTGCTTTGTAGCTCTGCCATCGATGTATGCCTTACATCCTTTCCCTCTCTCCCTTCTTTACTCCCTCTAGGACCTTGTTCCATTAATCATCTCCTCTCTTCTGTACCATCCCTCTCTTTGGAGGGAAGAACCTTATCCTATAAGCATCCCTCCTTGTAATTACTCTTTTACTTACAGCTACCAACTTATTTCCACCCTAGTTCATCACACTTCTTGAAAGAGTAGTTGCTACATGCCATGGCAACCTGACCTGGGATCGAACCCGCAACCTAGGTATGTGCCCTGATTGGGAATCAAATCCACAACCTTTCTGGTGTATGGTACAACACTCCAACCAATTGAACCACCCATCCAGGGCCATATTGGGTTTTTTTAATTGAAGTATAATTGACATATAACATATTAGTTTCAGGTGTACAACATAATGATTTGATATTTGTATATATTACAAAATGATTACCACAGTAAATCCAGGTAATATTCATCACCATACATAGTTATAAAATTTGTTTTTTCTTGTGTTGGGAACTTTTGTTTACTCTTTTAGAAACTTTCAAATATACAATACTGTATTATTAACTATAGTCACCATGTTGCATGTTACATATTGTTTTATGTGTAAAAACCATATAAACCATAGAGTTTTATAACATATTTTCCATTTCATGTATTACTTATATATTCTATGTCAAAAATGTACTTTTTATAGCTTCATAATATTCCATTATGGAAGGATTTGTGACGGTTAAATGAGACAATGTATGTGAGGTACATGGTAGACATTCATTAAATGGTAGTGGTTATTACTGTTACTATACTGTGCTTAATTCTTTCCCTATTTGTAGGGTATTAGGTTGTTCCCAGGGGTGGGGGAATTAATGATTTACTTTATTATAATAATAATAGGCATTAACTCTTTTTATTAGCTAGAAACATTTTTCTTAGCTGATTATTTTTTCTTTTTATTTGTTTTAGATGTTAACTATACAGAAGTTTTATGTTTTCACCAATTAAATCTGTCAGTCTCATTCTTTGTGACTTCTAGGATTAAAAAGTTAATTTTTCACTATGATACCATAATAAATCTTGAACATGAGAAATATCTGTATAATAAATTTTTAATTGTTTTCTCTTACTTTTATGTGGTTTGATGTGGGTGGGCATGTACATGTATTTAGGTATACATACTTAATCTTTTTTCTCTCTGGAATTTATTTCTAGTATTTACTAAAGTTTTTAATTAGCTGTTACTTCTTAAATTGTTAAACATTATTTTAGTATCCTTATGTGAATCATTTGTTCTCCCCTTTATTTTATAATACCTCAATCATCATAAAATAATTCTTCTAGATAATATAAACTGTCGCCAAGGATCGTCTCATTCTTGTGCCAGCCCTAATTTTAAGTTATACAATTATTCAAACAATATTTTTGAGTGCCTACTGTGATTTCACAATAGGCAAAATACAAAAGCACAGTCCCTACCTTCATGTAGCTTAGAATTTAATAGGGAAGACAAACAATCAATTGGTGCTACAAATTATATAGCTCAGAAGTGAGTGAATTGTTAGGAATGAGATGAATAAGGGTCTTTGAGAGCTTTTAGCAAAGGGCTGAGGGACTCAGGGAAGCAGAGCTTGAGTTGAAATCTAAGGAATGAAGGGGGTATGACTAGAGAAAAATAAAAGATAGGATGGGTGGTATTACAGGCAGAGGGAACTTAAGTATTTAAAGGTTGGTCAGTGTTGCTGGAGCATAGCATTTAGGAAGAGAACAGTGCAAGCCAAGGCTGGAGAGATAGGCAGGGATATTGACAATATTGATTGTTATCTTCAAAGCAATATAAAACCACCAAGTGCTTTAGCAAAGAGTTGACATGATTATATTTTCATTGTAATGCAGAGAAGTGATTGAAGGGTGCCAGCAAGGAGGCAAGGAAAGCAATTAGGCAAGTGGGTGCTGGCTCCTAAGCTGCTTGAGTGTCCTTACAGCATGGTGACTGCCTTCTCTTTAGTGATCCAGAGGTCAAGGCAGAAACTGCAACATCTTTTATGACCTTGGAAATCACACACTGTCACTTGTTCAGTATTTTATTGATCATACAAGTCAGCCCTGATTCAGTGTGGGAGAAGATTACACAGGAGGTGAGAATCATTGGGGCCATCTTGGAAGATATACCATAGATGAAACCCTGTGAACTCCAACATATCGTTGCTGGACAGTGTATTATGGGGGTGCAGAGGAAATTGAGAAGCAGCATAGGGAAGGAGGAAAACCAGAAAACTTGTGAGATGAAATCCAGCAGAAGGAAAGAAAGTTTCAAGAAGTCTCCCAAAAGAGCATGTTGAATAAGAATTGAAAAATGTTCATTGGACTTAGTGACATGGATTATCACACGGCCAAAAGCTCTTTCTTCATAATGTGATTTAACATTTATTTTTATTCACTTTCTATCACCTTTTTAAAAAAGTTTTTTTCCATCTTTTCTTTGATCTTTCTTATAAATTTATAGATATCTTAATAATGCTCCCCCAAAATCCTACTGATATTTTAATTAGAATTGTGTTGTTTATTATTTTGTTTGAGAAAGATATTTTTACAATGATTAGTCTTCTTAAGAAATCTAGCATATTTCTTTGAACATATAAATTTTCACTTAAATACCTACATAAAGTTTGGCAGTTTAGAAGATGATATCACATATATATCAATAAGGTGGTTTCTGGGTATTATTTTTGTTGCTATTGTGAATGGGATGTCCTCCCCACCCCCATTACCACCGTAGAGTTTTCAATCTAGAAACGTATTACTTTTTATCTCCCATTTTATGGGTAAGGAAACAGGCTCAGAGAAGATAGGTGATGAGTATAGTTACAGAGTAGAAGAGTTGGTAACAATTTAATACTGTCTTAAGTATCACTTTCTTTGTATTAGATTTCAAAGTAGTAATACACATTTTATAGCACATCCTCAGTTTTTAGCATTGTCATTTTGAAATATAGTGTTATGACTTGAGGAACTGCTGCTTCTCATCTCCAATCAATTCTCTCAAGACCTGATTCCTACCAGACAGGAACTATTTCTTCTTTGAGGTCTAAGTAGACCTAACAACCTATTGCACTGAATAAATCTTTAATGAAGATTGAATATTTCCTCTGTGGTGAATCAATTATTCTTGTTGAGTCTCTGAGGAAAGCTTTCTTTTAAAATGTCAGGTAGTGGGTTAAGAAATTTGTTTTCCTGAATATTGTTATTAGTGACAAAGTTTGTTTCAGTGATATAGAAATTCATGTTCCTTAGGTTTTTTCAGCTGTCTATTTTTCCTCGTTTATATAAACAGTTTGAATTCTTCTGTTATCTCAAATACAAATCTATGATTCATTGACCTGGTAGCATGCAATAAAGTCATTTGCTGTGAAGGTTGGTTTTTTTCTTTTTAGAATTTGTAGTATTTGGAGCTCTGAAAATGGAAAATATTTGCTAATGAGGTATAAGAGTGTTAGTGGTGCAAAAACATAAATAATTTTTTTCTTTTAATTGATAGAAATTTGTATTTCTTGTACTTTTAACTATCAGCCATATATTTAATTTTATTCTTTTAACTTTTTAAAAACTGATATTAGGTTTAAGTGAAATACATTTATATTTATTTGCCTGTGGAGGCTCTAATTTATGAAGTTAGTGAAATAGCTTGAAAAATTTCAACTTGTGAACTGTAATCACTGTAGTGGAATCATTTAGTGCAAGTTGTTAATGTGCCAATCAGATGGAATTTATCAAGAATCAGTTAGAGCCCGGCCAGGCATGGCTCAGTGGTTGAGCATCGACCTAGGATCCAGGAGATCAGGGTTCGATTCCCAGTCAGGGCACATGCCCGGGTTTTGGGCTGCAGCCGATCAGTGACTCTCTCATCATTGATGTTTCTATCCCTCTCTCCTCTCCCTTCCTCTCTCTGAAATCAATAAAGATATATATATATTTTTTTAAAAAAGAATCAATTAGAAAGCCAAACTCTTCTAATTTAAATGAAGATAGAAAACAATGAACAGGTGGGGAACAGGGTGCATATATTTTTCATACTTTTTCTACACTAGGAAACATATAGACATAATTTTGAAATAGAGAATTCCTTCATTTTTAAGGAATAATTGCTTTCCTTAAACTTCTGGGACCTATATTTCAATTTAAATAACTGTTGACGTTGTTTGGTGTTTATTTCACTAGAGGAAGATTGTGTGAGTGTGTGTGTGATGACAGTTATAGTACATATTTGATAATAGGGTATAATAAATCAGTTGAGTCATAGTGGTCTGATACCTGTTTTTAAGGTCTTTTTGACCCAGGAGTCTGTGACCTGTGAAATCTTCATTTCTTTGGATTTGTTAAGATATTTTAAAATGCAAGGATTTAAATTTAGATGAACACCACTGCAAGAAGATGCCTGATGTGGCCAAAAATGTAAAGGATATTAAGGTATAAATTGGAAAGCATTTAAGAAGTTTTGACACCAATTAACATGTGAGAAGAGAGAATCAAAAGTTAAGGAAATTTCTTTTCTTCTTCAACTTGTAATAAAGAGAACCTGAAATTTAACCTGGTATTTTCAACGCTCTGATTACTCAGCAGTGAAAGCATTGCCAAGAAAATGTACCCAAATCTTCAGTTACAGATTGTTCTTGCATTTGATTGGAAGGGCCATATGAGTTGTTTATAAGGTATTGCAGATCTAAAGCTGCACAAATGAAGGTTGAGACTTGGGGGAGGGTTCAAATCAGTGAAGGGAAGCTTCGTAGACATTACAGCTCTGTCCAGAGGCCAAATGGGAGATAAATCACCGCTGGCCACCTCTCTTATTATTGAAATGGTTCAGCCCTGGGGTTTAACTGAAGGACTTACAGGTTTTTGAAGTGCAAATAGGATGGTGAAGGGTAAACCCTTTTAGGGTTTCATTTTGATGGATTTTTTTCCTGTGTGGATTTCTGGCACTGACTGTGATCTGGAAGGGGCCCTTTAAAAGGAAAAGTTTTGTTTTGTTTTTGATCAATCAGGCAATAAGAACTTTCCACTGGGGTGTACTTTTCCTGCATACATATCGATCCTATTGTGTTTAAAAGTAGGTCATTTAATTGGGTCTTTTTTGAGCCTTCTGTAATGTAACTGTCCTTCCAAAGTCACCACTCTTTCTTGGTATTAATGCCAAAGTTTGAGAGTGTTGAAGGATGTGGTACTTTTGGATCAGGAGTTTTGGGGGGTTACTTAGGGTCATTGTGTTAAAGTTGTCTAAAGATCAAGTCCATATTATAACAAGTCCTTTATATATTGATAAAGGACTATAATTGATAAATGTCTATAATTATTTCATCTTTTCCCCATTGAGTTATGTAAGTGTACATATTTATTGAATTATTTTGTATGCTTTCTGTTTTACCATCATAAAATAAAAACCAAAAAATTCTGAGATTGTGAAATATTTGTACTATCTTATTTCCTCAGATACTCTGAAGTGTTTAAGGAAATAAGGGAGACATTAAAAATGTTAAGAAAGAGATATGTCGATGTATCAAGTTGAAAATTTTTCTTTTACTCCACAAATAATTCAAATACAAGAGACAAAATATCTTTTAAATTTTATTTTTTTATTTATTACTTTGTAAAACTAGGATGCAAAGAGTCATTAGTGACTCCAAAAAAATTATAACTTAAAGGCTTTTTGTATAAAAATTTTAAATATTTGTCTTAAAGAAAAGCCATTGTAAATCCTTATGTTTTTTTCTTAGAAATATAGTTGACAGGACTTTTCTTGAGCATTTGGCTCTTTATTTTAGATTTAACAGATATTTGTATCTTTACCCTGTTTGAAAATGATAATGTATTTAGCTGCATCAGAGATTTTCCTCTATGGTGCTTGATATCCTTTGTAAAAACGGGTTGTTAATCTCCGTAATTGACATTGATCACACAGTATTCTTAATTGCCTTCCAAATCAGTTTTTGTTTTTCTGTTCTTCAAAAATTTCCCTTCACTGTATTTATCTAAATGTTAGAGTTAAAATTACAATTAAATGTTAGAGTTTACATTTTCCTATTGCTGAATGAAGGTTTTAAATAAGAAACTTTAAAAAACAACAAAAACAAAAAACACTAGATAGCATCAAGCAGAGTCCTCTGCATCTACAGCGTCTCTGTCATTAGTTTGTTGCTGGGAGATGTTAAAATGACCTTTCCTTTGTTAGAAAAGAGATCTGTAGTCCTTCCCAGAATCCTCTTGTTAACTGTCTTTTTAACCCAAGTTGGAGGCTGTCTGATGAATGACTGGTGAGCTTTTTTTATGAGCTACACATATTGTTGACATTGTGTCACACGTTGCTTTTTAATTTCTAATGTATTTTTAATTTGCAAAGCATGCCTATGCCTTTCACAGCAGTGGAATTGAGTCAGCATTTCTGAGTCCCGATATTGCTTTATGCAAACAAGACAGATCAGGCTTAAGAATGCTGCATCATAAGCCTTAGATTAACTGAAACACACATGTGAATGAATTTCACTTTGAATATTGTTGAATAAAAGAAGATACTTGAGAAAGGCTTCCCCCCACCCAAGAACTCTTGCCTCTTGGCAAGTGAATTGCCCCAATATAAAAGCATTGGGAGGGAAAAGTGAGCTGCAGAGTGAAAAGGCAATCCACAAATAATCACTCTTTTCTGCCTTTGATTGTGCCAGATTTTTTTGTGTGTGTGGCAATTGTTTTCTTTTTCGCTTAGAAGAGGTTTATGGTCCAGTGTCTGTCATGAGTCAGCCCCTGTCTTGAGGTTGCAGTTGTATTTCTCTCTGGAGTTCCTAGAGGTGATGTTATCTTTTGTTCACTCAGCAGTGTGGTGGTTCCTGAGAGCATCTGTCACTTTAGGCATTACAAGATGGATGGGTCTCCAGTGAACTGCTGGTTGAAGCAAATGGTGAAAATAAGAAAAGACAAGGGGCTACAGGGTCTGCAGAGTGGACAGACAACAAGGAAATACTGTTTGTTAGAAATCAAGAGTAAGCTGAGCAATAGAGGAAGAGAGAGCAAAGATGGATTATATGTCATTTTATAAACAACTTGGAAATCAGAGTCTTTTGGTGGCTATCGTGATCTGAGGGGGACATCTGCATCATGGTAAACAGTTCTGTGCTTTGGATTTGCAAAATGTGTTCGGACATTGGCAAAAAAGTCTGGGAAGAGTGTACTGGAAATTACAGTGGTACGGAATGTTTTATGTGAGAGTGTTGCTGTTTGGAGAATTAGTAGTCTTTTAAAATGTAAAGATTAAAAACATTTATTAATCTAAATTTTTCTTTATATTTTACTTTCTCTTTTTTCTTTTCTTCCTTTATTTTTTTTTCTTGTAAACAGCTGTAGATATTAAAATGTTTGAAAAGTTTTAGCCACTTAACTAACATCCTTACTGTTTATACTGAAACTTCTTTGACATTTTTGCAGGGAGGTTCTGAAAATTCTATGCCCTTGCCTTAGGGAGGCTGGGGCAGATTTTAAGTTATTTTAAGCAACCTTCTATTTAATTTAATGGACTCTTTGATGAAAGAAAGAAAATAATTGTTATTGATCTGTCAGAACAAGGTGGAGATTTTCTATATTTAGAAATTCATTTTGTTGGCGAAAGTCCAATCTGTAAATCCTGACTGGTATAGAGTCCCTCCTGTGTGAGCAAAGGAAAAGAAAGAAGCTTGGTCAGAAAGTAGGAAAGAGGAAGAAGGGCTAGGAGGCAGTGTGTTTGAAAAAAATGATTTTGTCAAACTTTTTGACACTCGTCTATGAAAAAGACCATAGGTTGGAAGGCAAAGAAATTAAGATGATTGGAAGCTTTAAGCTATACAAATGGTAGAGTATCTTCCTTCTCTATGGGTGTAAATAATAGATGAAAGAGTAAGAGTGACAACAAAGGATCAGGCCGTTTAAGAGAATGTGTGCAGCCTGAATAGGGGTCTATGGCCCAGGGCCAAAGGTCTTAGCTTTGAGTGTAATTAGAAGAAAATACAAAAATGTCATTACTAGCAGGTGAAGTGTGCAGCACGTGGCCAAAAATTAGCAATTTTAGACTCTGAAGCTATTGGAATTGGATTACTGACCTTTTTTAAAAATCATTAAGGTCCTTGTGGAGTCATATAGTTTCATTGGCAGTAATGCAGTTTGACCTTGTTGACCATATGGGGTAATCTTGGGTTTGGATGTAGGTAGCAAAACTCCTGCCTTACAAAAGGATGTCTATTTGTGTGTGGGTAGGTGAGAAATACATGAGTTTGAAAATCTGGGTTTTGCGTTTTTATTTGTTCTTTTGCCTGAAGATATTCTTCTGACAGTGAGAGGTAAGATAAAGATTTTTATTTCAAAATCTAAAATGGTACTTTTCTCTTGTTCCTTTCTTTCACGTTGACATAAAAGGGGAGTAAGGTGAAAAAAAAATTTTTTTTTAGAAAACATAAGTTAATATTACTTTACATATTTTAGTGCTATAAATATGCATATTGAAATTAGTACATTCTTAGGAAAATCTTTTGTTTTCTCTTTAGACACAGTAACAAAGGAATAGAAACACTTCTAAGTTATATATAAAAATCAGTGACAAATAACTTTTATTTCACTTGATGTTTTATGACTATAGGCAGTAGTTTATATTGACCATAATCTACCTAGAGAACAGAATAATATGTACACTGTAATTTTCACCCAGGTATATAATTATGATTAGTTAGTCTAAAGGGTAGGAAAACAGTAGGTCTTTCTTCTGGCAGACTTTTTTTCTTATATATTATTAAAGCATTAGTTTCAAAAAGTAGAGAACAATTTTAATCAATATAAGCTATATTTATGTTTTTCATATTTCTTTGAGGAGGTAAATTTTGAGAAGCATCAGAGATTATAAAACGTAAACTTAGAATAAGAAAATTATCTTCTGCTAATTTTATTCCTAAAAATAAAATAAAAGTCTGTGGGCTTTTGGCAATATGGGAACACCTGTCAAAATGCAGACTTGACAGATTTATTCATTCTACACTTAGAGGGGGGACATCTTCACAACAGAAATTATTTTTGAATATATATAATTATGAATGATTATTTGGGGAGTATTGACAAAGGAGAAATATCTGTATTTGCCAGTTGTGATGTATATGGGATTGTGTAAGATTTTGATAATTTATTTCTCACTGTAATTTTTGTGGAACTGTAAACATTTAGGTTATTGTATTCTGGAATATAATGCATCTGTTAATTAACTTGTATTTATGTATATATTGTTATTTTTTATGTTTTTGCAGGTACAAAAAAGCTTTAAACAAGTAAAATCTAGGCAACAGGCTCCCTGAGGTATTGACATCCCAGCTTAATCATGAGCGTGATTCAAAAATGTTAATAAATAAACGAAGGTATTGTACAATTATAATATGCCCCCCAATTTTTCAAGATCAAGTCTGTTTTATAAAGCTATATTTAGAAATTAAATAAAGCTACTATATTTGGTGCTTAAACTGATTAACCAGATATTTCTATGAACTCTCCTTCCTTTTCCTCCCCCTCTGCTTTCCCCTCCCTCCCCATCCTCTCCACCAAAAAAGAAAAGGGAAAAAGTATTCAGCAAGAAGTTTTTCCCCCTGCATCAGCCTCTTTGTGTCCTATTTCCTATGTACCTAAATTAAGATAATTAGAATTCAGTTTTCGATTCCCTTTTGTGAATTCTGGTTTTTGTCTTTCAAATTGTCTAATAAGAGATTATTAATTACCTAGATTATTGTCCTCTGCAGAAAAACCCCCAACCATATTTAAAATTTGTATCATACTACACTATCCTGAAATGTATGTTTTTAAAATTTTATGAAAGTTTTTTTTTTTTTTAAGAAGGCTTGTGACTTAGAAAGGAAAAAAGGGTGATATTGCCCTTTTTCTCCCTATGTCAAAGAAAATCAAAAGTGAACTTAGAATTGAGCATTTAGGGGTACTATTTTAGTTAACCCATGTCTGTCAGAGCAGAACCCAAGACTCTCTCTCCTTTTGGAAGTTACATTGTGCTTAAATAGCCTGGCGTTTCCAAGAGAGGCCAAAGATCTTTTCCTCTTTTATGACCTGTCGTATCCTTTTGAGGCCAGAAAGAACAAGAGGGTCATTGCCGCTTCAGCCTGGGCCCTGTTTGTTCCTTCATGGTGTCCACACAGATCCTGAAACCTGGTATTGGCCTAACATTTGGGCCTGGAACATCTGGAAAGTGGTCAGAGAGGGAGCTGAGGAGACAGAAGAGAGAGAACTGTTGCGTTTTGTTACACCAGGTGCTAGGAGGAAGCAACATTGGCCTTTTTGATATGGGAGGCAAATTCTGTGGGCCCTGGAGTTGGGCTTCAACAATTGAAGAGGTCAAAGGACAGCTGAGTGGGGTCAGTGAGACACCATGGGGTGTATTTTGTTACTTAGTAAAAGGAGCAGCCTCCTAAAACCTTAAAGGATTCTCTTGAAAATCTGTGTTGTGAAAAGGTTTTATGAGTCTCACGGCAAAAACTCCTGATTTATCTAAGGAATGCTTGCTTTTGTCTAATGGAAGGATAATCCTTACCAAATGTTGGCACCTACTATAAGAGTCAATATAGGTCTGAAAGAACAGTTAGGGTTTGAAGTGTACTTTGCTTTCCAAAATGTTTTTCATTTTCATGTTTGTCTCTTTCTTTCCTTGGAGCAGAAAGTGGGGGAGAGAGAGGGGTAAAGAATAAGCCTACATTAATTTAAAAATTGTTCTAACAAGCTTTCGACTGACCCACAAACAGGATATTATAAACCTTTAAAAACACCAATATTTGTGAACTCTAAAAAGTTGTCTTTCAATTTATTTTAATGTATAAAGGAAATAAATGGCTCAGGAAGTTTAATGTTTCTGGATTATAGAAGATTTTAAAAAAATTTTAGGTGTATTTCATAGAAGTGGGTATCAGTTGATGAATAACTTTGAACCTTGTGCTTCTCCCTGCATGTGTTTCTTGCACATTTTCTAAATTAAGAAGAAAATGCTAGAGTCAAGAATAGAGAATTTAAAAAGCAAATATAATAAAGAATTTTCTCTTCTGAGGGAATGGAGAAGGGGAGTGGAAATCTGCATGTTGTAAGAGCTTTCTTTCCCACAGCCCATGACCTCAATATACCACTTATATGATTGTGGATACCTCTGAAAGGTGTTAGCCACTGGTAGGTAGGTAGTGAAAGGAGGCTGTTAGAGGAATTTGGCCACGGTTCCAATTTATACACTATATGCATGTACATGTACATAGAGCATATATTACAATATTATTGGTAAGAGCAAAAAAGATAAAATGATGAGAAGTATACAGTAAGCTTTGTTTAGCATTTTATTACTAATTTATAAATTTACAATATGTGAATTACTTATGTGTGTGATTTTTTAAAATTTTCAATTCTTTTAAATAATTACTCATTTTAAAGCAACATATACCTAAAAATGTAAGGCTTAGTATGCAGTGTGTTCTGTGTCTATTTTCTCAAGGTTAAAGTGCCTTTCAACAACTAATTTAGAAACCTAAGTGTAGTGACTGATAATTGCCTAGAGAAAACCCACAGCTGTTTAAGTAGCATTGAAATTGTGGCAAAACTGACAAATACAATTAGCAATGTTAATAAGAAGATGGGAAGACAGGGGCAGATGACAGAGTGGAAAAATGAAGGCAGAAGGAGTAACAAAATCCATAGAAGAACAGAATGTTCAGTTTGCTTTGGATTTCCAGTGCTTTTTCTTTTAAGCTAAGTCCCTTTTTTACTGCTCTTTGAATGGGTGTTTTTGTTTTGTTTTTGCAAGTTAAATAATTCAGAGACATTTGTTCAGTCCCTAATTCACATCTGATTTTGAAAGATGACAGACAGTTGTTTAGCAGTAGTATCTAAGAAAAACAGTCAGATTTTGCTGATTCTAAAGCACAGTTTTATTTGTGGTGCTTTTTAAAATCAATTTTGAAGGTATTTCTCTTTGACTCTAATTACTGTGAGTGGGGATTCCTTTACCCCTCTTTGTACCCTTATAATTCTTATTAGTCATCCAAATACATTACAAAGGAGACCAAAGCCCTGTTTCTAGATTTAGTGACCCAGTATTACCAAAACAAACCCTGCAGAAGTCTTTAATGTGTTATTACTAATTATATTTATCTGGTTAATGTTCTTAGCTCACTTTCCAAACAACTTCTCAGGAAAATTAAATGGGTATAGGTAAATAAGAGAAATTAAATGAATATTATATGAAAAATATTTAGTCACCTGTGCCCTTCCCAGTGAAATGTGAGGAATTATTATAGTATCTTTTGAAATTCTCCTCTTCATTTGGGAAATTGGCTTTTGCCTCTGGTGTTTTATGCAGATTTTAATGATTGTTGTGATAAATCCCCAGAAGTTTGTTCTCTGAAACCATAGAGACTGGGAACTCTCTGAATGTGGCAGCCTTGATGGATGTGGTAAACCACACTTTGGAAGCATTTCGCCTTATTTAATGTTTTCTGTTCTGGATTATTGACTCTTCTCCCGGTTGAAAAATTGGTCTCTGGTGACATGGTAGAGGTCACATGTTGCCTATTATTGTTTTGCTTCTTTGATCTTACACAGGGATTGCCTCTGGTAATTATACTAGTTCCAGAGAGTCTTGATGAGATGTGTTTATTTTACAGAAGAATTTCTGGTATTTCAAGGAGGAAGAAAGTAAAGATTTCCAGTAGTAACATGTAACTCTTTGTTACAAAGGAAAAATAGAAAAATAGCATTGTACTTTATCTTTTAATTATGACAGCTTTTAATAATAATTATTAAATGAGTTGGCATATTACAATAATTATTTCTGTAACAATTTAAGATATATTGCATATCTGTAAGTATATTGGTAAAAATGGTTAATTATAAAATTAAGTTATTAGGGCTGGTTTTTATTTCAGTACCAAAGATACTTTTGCCTTCTAAATGTACAGAACTATTAGACTGGAAATTTTATATTTTAATTTGTTTGCATTTTCTAAAGATATCTTAGCAAGGAGGATGAATAAAAATGAAATAAAACTTTTGTTTTGAATGCATGGTTAGCTTTGTGATTTTTGGAATGTGCTTGGAAAGAGATAATATCTCTTCAAATCCATTTAATGTATAATTGGATAAGACACACAAAAAAGCTCAATGTGTTCATTTTTTAAAATTCTATTCCCATTTTTTAACAAAATATTTCCCCCCCAAGAACTCACAGTCCAATAGTGGAGTCAGACAAATACTAGATCCAACTATTAAGAGTGACAAATGTCAGTTTAAAGAAGAAATAAAATGCAAAAAGAGCACAAAAGAGAACTGTGAATATACGCTTGTTTTTAATTTTGGATTATAGATTCCACAAGAACTAGCAAGAACCATGTTTGATTTCTTTGTCTAGTAGTCACACATTATCACTCTCATCAGTGAATATATATATATTTATATATATATATTTTAATCGTCACCTGAGATATGTTTTCATTAATTCTAGAGAGAGAGAAAGGGAGAGGGGGAGAGAGAAACATCGATGTGGGAGAGAAACATCGATTGGTTGCCTACAGCACTCGCCCCAACCAGGGATCAAACCTGCAACCTGGGTATGTACCCTGCTGGGAATTGAACCCATGACCCTGTGACGCATGGGGTGATGCTCTAACCACTGAGCAACAGCAGCCAGGGAATCATTAGTGAATACTTTTAAGAGAAAGGGCATATAAACAGTGATGCCTATATCAAGTAATTTTCTTACATAGAGCCAAAGAATCTGCTGGCTCTAAGGGACATTAGTGTTTTGTATATATCATTGTAAAATTTCCCAATATATAATTTATATATAATATCAAATAGCAGCTTTTGGAACTTTTACGTTGATGGTCATTTGTTCCTAAAACAATGCCCCAGAATCTACTGTAGTGCCCAGTACATAAAAGAGAAGGAATGTATTTTATCTTAGTAGCCTCAATGTAGCACAGTGCTTGGAAAAACACACACACCTTACTATTCTAACATTTTCTGCACATTTATTTTGTGCCAGGCACTATTCAGAAAACTTTCTCTGTGTGTAAAATTTCACATATTCTCACAAAAACCTATGACATTAGTTGTATTACCCCATTTTACAGATGAGAGACTAAGCAAATTGCCCAATTTCATACAGGTTAGTGGGTACAGGATCTGAATTAAGGTCAACTGACTCCAGAGCCTATGTGCTTAACCACTTTGATAGTAGGATTTCTATAAATGCTGTCTGGCTGGGTGGATGCTTGTTAAAGTTTGGAAAGTGGGTGACAATATCAGTAGAGAAAAAGGTTAACAGAAAACTGACAAGTTATACAAAGTTGTCTTTTTAGTACTATTCCTGGCAAATAGGCAATAAATTGTGCCTTAAAAAAACAAACCTCAAACAAAAAACAACTATATACACATACCCCACACATAGAATTTATCATCTTCACTTTCACCTTTTTTCCTATTTCAAATAGCATATTTTAGTGGGGGGAAAACATGGGCATTTGAGTCTAAATTTGAACCCTAGTTTCATCATTTACAAACTGGATAAGCTTGGCATGTTGCAGAATCTAGATCACTTGCTCTGTCCACCTGTCCTCTCATTATGAATCTGCTTGTGGTTTTGTGCACTTGTTCGTCTATCTTATAAATGAAAGTTAGCTCTAGAGGTTGGACTACAGTCATTACACCCACTGGCAGGAATACTTCCTAGGTGATGTGTGTGTTTCATATTATCTCCCATGGAGAGGCACACAGCCTCTCATTGCCTCACTTCTAGTGGTGCTAAACTTGATCAGTCGGTTCAGCAGGTGTCAGCCTGATCCCTCTGTTATAAAGTTCCCCATCAGTTTTTTATCTGATGGTGTCACTTATTATCATTGTCAAAGTGAATTTTACATTAAGGGTTGCAATGTGGTAGTTTTATAATTCTGTCATTCTTTCCACATTTATTATAGTTAGAATTCTTCATTTAAAACACACACACACAAAAAAAAACCTCTTTCTCCATAACAGGACTATTTGGTAACTTTGAAGTACAGGAAGAACAGGATAAATGCTTCACTCTTCCCTTATCCTTGTAGTAGGGTTCAATTAGGTGCTTTGTTTTTGTTTTATTTTGTTTTCCAAAAGGAGTGCTCTCCTTGAATATCAAAATTAATTTGTGAGTTTTTACATTTTAAATATGCTTCAGTCCATTGCATTTTTTTCCTTTTATGTTGAATTTCTCTAATCTTTGGCCCATGGGAACACTTCATGTTGACGCCTATGTCTTCTGACATGACCCATTAGTCCTTGACAGCTTCTTTGCTCTCTGGAACAAGGTGTTCAAGGCTCATCTTGTGTATTTCCTGCCCTAGACCTGGAACTGGCCATACCTTCTAGGAGTCTTGATTCTTTTCAGTGGGAATGATATTATTAAACCACAATCAGGGTACTGGGAAGTGCTTATTGTTATTGAATTGCCATTGCTTCTTGGACTTTTTAGTAGATAATGCTTGGAAATGCAAATTTGAAACCTTTTAAAAAATGAGTTATTACTTAATATATATATCCCCATCTACCTGCTCCATAGCCTAACTAGCTGTTAAACCAGGCAACCCTAAAGTAGTGTCTTAGATGCAGTTCTTTTTCTTTTAGCATGTCCATGATTTATTATTTATTGATTTATTTTTAGAGAGAGAAACAATTGATTTGTTGTTCCACTTATTTATTCATTTATTGGTTAATTCTTTTTTTAAAAAAAATATATCTTTATTGATTTCAGAGAGAGGAAAGGAGAGGGAGAGAGAGACAGAAACATCAATGATGAGAGAGTCATTGATCAGATAGCCCGCAGCCCGGGCATGTGCCCTGACCGGGAATCAAACCCTGATTGCCTGGATCCTAGGTGGACGCTCAACCGCTGAGCCACGCCTGGCCAGGCTATTGGTTAATTCTTGTATGTGCCTTGACTGTGGATCGAACCTGAAACCTTGGCATATTGGGACGACGCTCTAACCAACTGAACTACCCAGCCAGGGATTATGCATTTTTTAATTAGTGTTTTTCTTGTTCTTTCTTGTCACTAACTGTTATGATCCTTTTAAAAATACTTTTTAAAAAATTGTTTATCTCCTCCAGATAGTTATTATTAAAACTTAACCTTTACAAATAGCCAACTGCAGTACCTTGAAAATATTTATCTTTGGTCAAAAGAGAAACTTGTTGAGGGAGTGCAGTTGAGTCAGTGCAAGTATACCGTAACTGGGGGAAATAGTTTGGAGTATTATGCTAGAAGGCTGTAGTAGAAATTCCAACTCTTAATGAGAGGTTCTCAGTCCAAGCACTGGAATGAATTTTATTTTCCCTGGAATCCTGGAGAACCAGAAAGGGGCAGAGGGAATATTCACTTTGCAAATTCACTTGTTCTTACCATCTTTTTTGAATAGAAGTGTATTTTTCAAAACTGCAAAAATAAACTAACAAGCAAAATAGAAACAGACTCATAGATAGAGAACAGACTAACAGTTGGACTGTTAGAGAACAGACTAACAGAGGAGAGGGCGTTTGTGGGGCTGGGGGAAAAGGTGAAGGGATTAAGGAGAGAAAAAAACCATCTCATACACACAGACAAAGCAGGATGATTACCAGAGGGGAAGGGAAAATGGAGGGAGATAGAAGAGAGTAGAGTATAGGGGGATGAATGGTGACAGAAGGAGGCTTGACTTGGGGTGGTGAACACGCAGTACAATATACAGGTGATGTATTATAGAATTGTACTCACAAAACCTATATGATTTTATTAATGTCACTTCAACAAATTCAATAAAAAATAATAAAGAACAGCACAAAAACCAAAAATAACTACATGTTCAAGGATTGCACTGAATTGTCAATGAGAAGGGATAGCGTCATACTAAGCACTAAAGAAGTCTCAAGTCAGTTCGTAATTCTTCACATTATCATTTTTAACAATGCCCAGTTATGTTTTCATTTGGAATAAACTTGGTCAGTTCCTTTCACTCTACCAAATCTCTCCTTGGTTACTTTTCTTTGTCTTCTTCTGAGTATTGCTAATGCTCTTGTAGGATTATGTATGTCTTCTATGAGTCATCACCACTGGGTAATGGCTCCCTCTCCTGCTGAGCCCAGATGCGTACACCGGGTCCTTCTCAACCATTCCTCCAGGGACTTCCTCCAGGGAGCCAGTCAGAGTTGGAATTCCAGATGGAATTTAATATCTATCCCTCACTTTGTTGGGAAAAGTAGGGCCTAGATATTCTCAAAATTGCCTTTCTTGAAATGAGATTTACCCAAGTTGAGCCTATATATTACTATAGAAGTGCAGCATTTGGCTAGATACTGAGTCTTCGGTCCAACCCTTACCAGTTGTGTGATAGTGGACAAAGTCACTTGGCTTCTCCAAGCTTTAGTTTTTTAATCTATGAAGTGGGAAGAGGTCATACCTACTTCAGAATACTGAGGATTAGGTAAATAATCTTTATAAAGTGCTTAGTGTACTGCCGAGCTCAACAGTTTCTCAAACTTTTCATCTCAGAGCCCCTTTATACTCTAAAAAACTGAATTTTATTTATGTGGATTATATTTATTAGAAATTAAAACTAAGAAATGTTTATTAATTTAAAAATAATAAACCCATCATGTATCAACATAACATATTTTATGAAAAATAGCTATTTCTTTTAAAAAAAAAGTTAGTGAGAAGAGTAGTCTATCTGCATTCAATCTGTTGCAATGCTACACATCATGCAGTCTCTGAAAAATTTTACTGTACACATATGAGAGATGAGAGTGAAAAAGGCAAATAATATCCTAGTAATAGTCTGAAAAGGGTTTTGACCTCATAGACCCCAGAAAGCGTCTCAGGGACCTCAGACCATACTTTGAGAATTGTTAGCCAACAGTTAGCACCCAATAAATTGTAGTTATGTGGGAAATTTTATAACTAGAAAGCTCTATACAAGTACTAGTGATGAGAATTAAAGGCCATGACTTCAGAACTTCTTACTATAATCTTCTCCTGAAGAGTCTCAAATAAGATTGTGGTTCAGATGGGGCAAAAGACACAACAGTGTTTTCAAATAAATGCTGGTGCTACATAAATTAGTCCTCTGAGTTTAAAAGGCTCAAATCTTGCTTTCAGAAATTTGTCAATTAAATATATCATCCTAAAGCTTTCTCCTTTTTTTACAGAGAAAAGTCTTTCTTTCCCCCTAGGGTAATAAGATCTTAGTAGAGAGAGAAGTAATTAGAGATTTATTCTGAAACCATTGATAGAGTTGGTATGGGGTTATGGTAGCCCACCAGTTTTAAGGTGGAGGTGTGGCCCAGTTGTCACCAGGTTGGGCTTCACAATTGACAGGTCAATCTCAATTTACTGGTTGGAGAACCTTGATGTAAAGCATTTATTACTGTTTGATTCTCAGATACAAGATCCTTTAAAGTGGCTTTTGAAATGTGTTTGGACTGAAAACAGCAACATGACATGATAACTAATAATTTATACAAATTGTTATAACAAGATGTATTTATAGTTCATATCTTAAGATACATGAATATAGTTTATTTCAGCTATATATGTACTTTGCAGATATTTGGTCCTCTATATAAATTTTCTTCTTTCTTCCTCTTTTTTGGGGGTAATGCTGATGTAGACAATGGGGAATTCATATGCTGGGCAACTGAAATCTGCTCGGTTTGAGGAAGCTCTCCACAATTCCATAGAAGCCTCTCTGAGATGTAGTAGTGTGGTACCACGGCCAATTTTTTCCCAACTGTACTTGGACCCTGACCAGCATCCATTCTCACCTGCAGGTAAGTTTCTCAATCCCACACATTCCTAGACTCCTTTTAAAAGAAGTGGGCCTTCTAAATTGGGGACCTCTGAAATAAACTGGTTAATTGTTAGAAAATGCTAGTCTACTTGTTTTCAGATGTCTTTCAGAACTATGAATTTTTCTTTTGGTTATCTTTCCTAAACATCTTTTTTTTTATTAAATTGATTTATTTTTTAATAAAATAAAATAAAACGTGATTATTTTTTAATTATGTAAAAACGATTTATTTGCTTACCCAGATGTAAAACCTAAGGTGGAGGATCTGGATAAAGACTTGGTACACCGCTACACTCAAAATGGAAGCCTGGATTTTTCTAACAATCTAACAGTTAATGAAATGGAAGATGATGAAGATGATGAAGACATGTCTGATTCAAATAGCCCACCAATTCCTTACTCACAAAAACCTGCCCCAGAAGGGTCTTGCACTACAGATGGTGGGTTTCCATTTTGTGTTTTTTTTTTCCAATCCCTCTAATATTGCCTGACTAGTTTCCAATCATTAGATGTGGTGCTCAAGGCTAGAAAACAGTAATTACTGAAAGGAATGAGGAATAATTATGCACTTACTCATGTTATCTCCTATGACTTCATAGCAGGTGTTATAAGAAAGACAAGTATTATCACCCCATCTTATAGATGAAGAGACTAAGATTCACAGCAGTTACTGGCTTTTCCAGATGGTATGTGACAATGGCAGCCTAGATCCAGGTCGCGTTTTTTCTAGTACTCCAGGTACTTCCTGCAAGAATGGTACTACTTTAGGAACTTTTAAAATGTTTTCTTTTCCTACTTCTTTCTTTTCTACTCTCAAAATAATAACAGAGCTATCAGATGCTGTATATTTACCTTTTCCATTTATTTTGAACACTCATCCAAATGTTGTTATCTATAGAAGAGAAAAACGCACATGTTTTGATAATCCAGTTTTATTTTGTCAACCACCTCTTCTACCAACACTCTAACCACACTTTTAAAAAGAAGATCCTAATCATAATATAAAACATTTCAGTATTTCATGGTTTTGATGATACCACAACTTAAATTATACTCTATTTTCTGCATTTCGTGGTATACAGTGCTGTTTTCTGGCCTTCCAACCCTAATTAGTATGTGGATTCTATTTTATCCATATTAGACAGAGTATAACTATTATACCCAGACTGACTTGAAAATCTTGAGGGTAGAAGGAAGAAGAAGAGGAGGGGGTAAAATTTCAGGACATTCCCTCTACAAAGTTTGAAGTGAAAATAATCTGGATAAACTAGAGATTCAAATATGCCAAGACAGATGAATGAGTTTGCACTGTTTGAAAGTTTTATTTTTTTCTTTGATCTCTCTCTCTCCCCCTCCCCCCACCAATTCTCTATCTCTATCTCTCCCTCCTCCTATTTGCTCTCCCCCCCTCCCTCTCTTTCTGCCTCCCTCCCTCCATCCTTCCCTCTCATCTGATAAACTACCTAGGGGATTAGGAAACCTGAGTAATCTTCCTTGTAGTTTATCTTTGCTTGCTTCACTACAGGTGGTCTCTAACGATTAAGTACTACTGCTCTTGGAGTTGGGCCTACTTCCAGCACATCATTTGTTATGAATTTGCTTCCACATAATTGGTTTCTTTTGCCCAGACTTAATATAGTATAATACATATGGATTTACTCATTACCGATGTATGTATTACAGACCTTTAACCCTGTAGAGGTGTGGGAGGTGACTGGCATCTGGTTTCCACTTACCTGTTTTATGTCCCTTTTCATGCCTTTTATTTAATTGGTCGATCAGTAACAGCTAGAAGTGGGAAATAATGCTTAAAATATTGTTGGATTGTCATCAAGAATCTTGTTCTGTGTAAGAATTAAATAGAAGCAGAATAAAAGCTTTAGAGGATCATTGTGAAATATCAAAATTTATACCAAAAATGGGGGAGGAGTTCCCCTATTTTTCCTGTGCTCTAGGTATGTTTTTAGACTGCCTTTGGGGTGTCTGGCATCATTGATATACTATATAACCAGGTACAGAAGGCTGTTTAGGACTCACCAAGATATAAACTCAGTGATCTAGCAGATAGCAAGTGATTCTGTGAAGTATAAGAGAAGGGTAATAGTTATTATAAAGTTAAAGGAAGAAACTTAGAGGAGCATTTTTTCTAAGAAAAAAGCTATTTCACCTAAGCACAAGATTCATATTCTAAGACAATCCCAAGATACTAGCTACACTTAGATTCCATCAGCTACTTTGGTTTCTTATAATTAATTACATGTCCATTATTTGTTTTCCCCCTTTAATTCACCTAAGGGTAGGCATTAAAAACAAAAGACATCATTTATAATTTAATAATTTATAGTTCATCCATGGCTCTTTCAATTTGGCTCATTCTAAGGTAGTTCTAAGAGTCTTCTCACTTAAAGCCCTGAAATTTTCCTTATAAAAATATTAGGGAATAGGGCAATGTAATGCTGGACTAGCTTCAGTGGAGCACCTTCCTGTCATGGGAAATCCTCTATTTACCTAAGGCTTAAAGGAAGCTGAAGCTATTTTTAGAGGTAATTTAGATAAGCAGATACTTAACACCTGATGGACTTCTGGGGGTTACCATTCAGATGTAAATTTTGGTTGCTAATTTCTTATGTAAATTATTGGAATAGTGTAGGTTCCTACCCTGCTGGGAAGCAGTTGATTGTCTAAAAGGGTGAAGGGCAACCAAATTTTCGGCCTCCAAATACTGCCTTGATTACTTTAGTTTGTGTTTACAGCTGTTTCAGTAAACTTTGCCCTCCTCCCATTTAGATTATTCCCGTAACCTTCAAGTTGGAGATAATTGGAGAATGCAAATCTGTTCTGTGAAGTGAAAACCTTGGCTACTTTTCTTAAGAAAATGCAGATGGAGTTTATTAAAGAGAAGCCCTCTACTATTTTTTAAATAATTTATGCTTTTTGCTCTATGTGATGAAAAATTTGGGGGCTGCTGCTTGCAGAATTTCTCTGCAAATGACACGCTTCTCTCCCACATAAAAAGCCAAATTGAAATATAATCACTAAATATTTGACTTAACATTGCTGGTTTTGGTCCTAGAAACATACTGGTACATTTTATATAATCTTATTTGAGTGGGGATCTAACTTTCGTATCTAGCAAACAGCACCTTTAGGCATAATTGTAAAATTATTCGTTTTGTGTTCATTAAAAGAATCAGTGTTCCCTGAGTTTTCCAACAAATTATCCTGGGCATAAATTAAGCAACATATCAATACAATAAAAAACAACTTAAAATTATGTTATAGTAAAAATCACACACAGGCATGGTTTTCAACCGAGTAAGTCCTGAGTTCATTTAACTAGTTTGTACTATCCCTACATGTGTAGGATGGAAGGTCCTCAGAACATTCTGTTTTAAAAGTAGGATATTAGAATTGTTATTTACTAGGTTTTAGAAATTGGTAATGATATCTATTTAAGTTTCACTTATAATTCCCAAGTATCTTGGAATACCTTAAATACCTGGTAGTTTATAATCACTTGTTGAAGAATGCTGTATCTGATGATCTTGTGGTTCAATATAACTCTGGTAGTCAAAAAGGCTTGTAATAATTTGCAGATTAGTATAAATTGGTACAGACTTGTGGTTCTAAGTAGTTCGCTCTTTCTAATGTAGAGTGAATCAGGGTTGTATTACTACTTAGTGACAGAGACAACTCCCCAAGCATTCTGTCTTCCATCAATAGGCAATCGTAAACCTCTCATCACTGAATTTGGGAAGATATTATATATTCTGCTTTTTGGAGCAAATCATAATAAAGGTGATACTTCTTAGGAGAAATGTGTTTCTAGTTTTATTGTCTATGTGTAAATTAATAATTCGTTTGATTTAAAAATTAGTGTTCCTTTTAAGACTTTAAAATGCCTCCTACATTTAGTATTTTAGAATTTGGTGAAAAGGACTATGTTCACTCCTCATAGTTTTAGTTCTGGATTATAACTGTTCCTAGCTTTTCTTTAGCTAAGTTGAATAGTATGTTTTTCATCTGTTTCCATATAGTAAACTTCCCATATCTTATATCACTAAACATTACTGGACTATTATGTAACCTTGGGCAAGTTCCCTAACCTTTTTGAGCCTCGGTTTCTCCATCTATAAAAAGGAGATAGTAGTACCTACCTAGAGTTGTTGAGAGGGTTAAATAACATACTCTAAATAGTGTTTAGCACTGTACCTGGCCTATGTTAAGTGCTCCATAAATTTTAGCTGCCATCAATATCATGATTGTATCATCATCATCATCATTATCAACTTCCAACTTCCAAAGTTCAAAATAAAGTGTGAATCCTCTTAATGGGGGTGGGGGCTGCAGATTTTTTTCAAGGGGTTTATGTATCCATAGCCTCCAAAAATGTTTTGTAAACTGAATAACTAATATGACTGATATATAAAAATGACTATTTTTCAAAATAAATACAGGTGATATTGTGAATAATAAAATACATATTCATTTAAAATTGTTAAAGAATTCACAAAAACATTTTGACATTATTATTCTCAGTTCCTGAACACTAAAAGTTAGATTTGAATTTTTTTAATGTTAAAAGGGCATCCACAAGCTTGACATAGTTGAACTCCATTGTCATTATCATTTTAGTCTTTCTTCTGTTGACTTTTTCCAATTTTATTTTGTCTGCTTTTGTGGTTTGATGATCCAGACCACATAAGTACCTTTATATGCACCACAGCTTCATACAAAGTGTGGGTGTTGTTTTCTTTTCGTTTCTCATATACTAACTGATGGCATCCAGTTGTTTGTTGGTATTTGGCTACTGTCAAAATATGAACTGATGCTGGGATGGATCTAGCATGGCTCTTCTCTACTTTATACTGGGCAGCGGTGATAGTGGTCGCCTCTGGTTTGCATGTAGAGTTAGGGGTTCATTCTCCCCCTCCTGCGACTCCCTCAAATAGCACATATCATACTTTTGTTCAGCCTAATTTGGTTGCAAGTGACAGAAACCCAACTCAGACTAGCTTAGGCAGAATGAAGAAGTTATTGGAAGAATTCCAAAGCAAAAGACGTCCCGACCAAACCATGGGAAAGGCAGTTACAGCTGGGCTCCCGGGATCCAAACTCCACCAGAACGATACCCCCGTCCCTCCTGTCTCTGCTGACAGACTTGTCTCATAGGGCAAGGAACAGCGCTGCCACAGAGCTAACCAAGCCATGCCCTCTCTGGTTCCATGTTCAGAAGTCTTAAAGAAAAGGCTTTGATTGGCCTGTATTATGTCAGGTGCCCTTCCCTGGACTGATCAGCTACAGTGGCCCAGCTTGGGTCAGGTGCTAGCTCCAGATCAAACTGGAACTCTCCAGGGAAATCACATCATTAGAATGCAGGGAGGATCATGTCCCTGAAGATGTGGAGATCAGTGATATGTAGTAGAAAACAGCAATCCTCCGTAATATTGTGTGTGTTTTTAAGTATGTTTTTACTGATTTTAGGGAGAGAGGAAGGGAAAGAGAGAGAGAAACATTAGTGTAAGAGAGAAACATTGATCTGTTGCTTCCAAACATGCCCTGACCAGGGATCAAACCTTCAACCTGGGTGTGTGCCCTGACTGGGAATCTAACAGTCGACCTTTTGGTGCATGGGACGACACTCAACCAACTGAGCCACACCAGCCAGGGCTGTAATATTGTTTTGTGATTATCAGTACCTTATACATTCTTCCAGTTAACTACCATATGAGTTCTTAGAGGAAGATATCTGTATCCCCAGACCTAGAACAGCATCTGTTGCAAATTATTTTTAATAAATCATAAACTAATGAATTACTATAATACGTTATGGTATCCAAAGATATATAAGGTTTTTGTCATATATTGTCATTTCATATCATAACGAGTGAAAATAACCTAACTGTTCTGAATTCTATTCCTGGCCCATTCATTTATGAGTCACCAAACTACGAGCTTCAGTCTCTTCCTATGTGAAATGGAGAGCATCTCTGATCTTTGACCATCCCTGTTTAGAGAAGTGAATTTGCATTGAAAGTTAAAATACTATATTACATGCACATAAAAATTACATACTTTTCAGAGTTTGCTGTATCTTTATCACATCCTTACCTGTGGACAGAAAATATAAAAGTTGTCATTGTTGGCTGCACCAATCAGAATACCTACTTCTAGCATCTTTTCTGCTCTGCTCAGAGGGGCACATATAATAGATTTGTCTCCTAGTTGGAGTTTATGGGCTTTAAATTTAGTCCTTAATAGTGATTCCCACAGGTAAATCTGCGCTTCAAATGAGTTATAAAGTGTTTTAACCTCCCTGAACATTTCTCTGTGTCCTTATTCCCGGTTTTTAGGTTTTTGTCAAGCGGGAAAGGATTTGCGTTTGGTGTCTCTGTGTATGGAACAAATTGACATCCCAGCAGGATTCCTTCTGGTGGGGGCTAAGTCTCCCAATCTTCCTGAACACATCCTAGTGTGTGCTGTAGACAAGCGATTTCTACCAGATGATCATGGAAAAAATGCACTTTTAGGTGAGTATTTCACACCTATAATAGTCCTTCCAAGATGAAGGAGTTAAAATACAAGTTTATTTTGAATTGTAACAGAACTTTTTAAAAATTGCAGAATTAGTTGAGGAATATACAGGATGTGGCAAAAGTAGGTTTACAGTTCTGAGTAGTTGAAACAGTTTATTCTTGTATTATTATTTATTATTTATTGTATTATTTTCCATACAAACAAATGTAAACCTACTTTTGCCCCACCCTGTATAGTTTAGTTCCAGTCTGAAACATTTTTTCCTTTTATTAACTTCCTAAAAGTTAGCTTTTATTTTTTATTCATTCTCAAAACACTTGCTTTAATGAAGAGACTTTTAAAAACCAGACATTAAAGGACACCATGCAATTATTAAAAATTAATATTTTGTAAAACCAAGTAGGATTCACTCTCTATAGTCACTGATCTGGACCTGATGTCAAATCAGTTCTCAATTATTCGGCTGTGGATTATCTACTTTGTAAGTTATTTGTAGTTTTTGCATACCACCCATTATTTATGACTATACTTGGTTGATGTGATTCTCATTTTATATTTAGCATTAGTTCATCCAAAATAACCAGGAATATAGCGTAAAATAACATATACTTTTATCTCAGAATTGTTTTACTTTCTGGTGTAATGTATTTTATTTACATCCACGAGACTATTTTGTAACTATCAAATTGCACTTCTTAATCCCTTCACCTTTTTCACCCAGCCCCACAACCCCCTTCTATCTGGCAAACCCTCAGTCTGTTCTCTGTGTCTATGAGTTTGTTTGTGTTTTGTTTGTTCATTTGTTTTCTTTTTTATATTCCACATATAAGTGAAATCATATGGTATTTGTCTTTCTCTGTCTGACTTATTTCTCTTAGCATAATGCCCTGTAAGTCTATCCATTGGTTGCTTCAAATGGTAAGATTTTGTTCTTTTTTATTGCCAAGTAATATCCCATTGCATATATGTACCGAATCTTCTTTATCCAATCATCTATGGATGGGCACTTGGGTTGCTTCCATATCTTAGCTATTGCAAATAATGCTGCAATAAACATAGGGATGCACATATCTTTTCAAATTAGTGTTTTGGATTTCTTCAGCATTTACCTAGAAGTGGAATCACTAGGTTATACAGAAATTCCATTTTTAATTTAGGGGGAACCTCCATACTGTTTTCCACAGTGGCTGCACCAATTTGCAATCCCACAGTGGTGCACAAGGGTTCCCTTTTCTTCACATTCTCACCAACACCTGTTGTTTGTTGATTTATTGATGAAAGCCATTCTGACAGGTGTGAGGTGATATCTCATTGTGGATTTCCATTTCTCTGACTATTAGTGATGCTGAGCATTTTTTCATATGTCTATTGACTGTCAGATGTCCTCTTTCGAGAAGTTCTATTCAGGTCTTCTATCTATTTTTTAATGAGATTGGTTTTTGGATGTTGAATTGTATGAGTTCTTTATAAATTTTGGATATTAACCCCTTATCAGATGTATCATTGGCAAATGTATTCTCCCATTCAGTAGATTGTCTTTTCGTTTTGTTGATGGTTTCCTTTGCTGTACAAAAACTTTTTAGTTTGATGTAGTCCCATTTGTTTATTTTTTTCTTCTGGTTTCCTTGCCTGAGGAGATACATCAGAAAAAATGTTGCTAAGAGCAAGTCAGAGAGCATGCTGCCTATGTTTTCTTTAGTAGTTTTATGATTTCAGGTCTTATATTTAAGTCTTCAATGCATTTGGAGTTTATTTTTGTATATGGTGTGCAAAGGTGGTCCAGTTTCTCCCCCCCCCCCATGTATCTGTTCAATTTTTCCAACACCATTTATTGAATAGATTGTACTTACTCCATTGTATATTCTTGCCTCTTTTGCCATGTATTAATTGACCACCTAGGCATGGTTTAGTTCTAGGCTCTCTATTCTGCTCCATTGATCTATGTGTCTGTTTTTATGCCAGTACCATGCTGTTTTGATTCCTATAGCCTTATGGTATTGATATTTGATTACTATAGCCAGATGTCATTGATATTTTGAGAGGGATTGCATTGAATCTGTAGGTAGCTTTGGGTGGCATGGGCATTAACCATGTTAATTCTTCCTACCCATGAGCATGCTGTATGCTTCCATTTATTGGTATCTTCTTCAATTTCTTTTTTCAATGTCTTATAATTTTTTGAGTACAGATCTTTTACCTCCTCTGTTAAATTTATTTCCAGACATTTTATTTTTTGATGCAACTGTAAATTAGATTGTCTTTTAAATTTCTCTTTCTCATAGTCTGTTATTGGTATATAAAAATGAAATTGATTTCTGAATATTAATTTTGTATCCTGCTACTTTCCTGAATTCATTGATCAATTCTCTTAGTTCTTTGGTAGAATATTTAGGGTTCTCTATTTATAGTATTACATCATCTGCAAATAATGGCAGTTTTACTTTTTCTTTCCAGATTGGATGACTTTTATTTCTTTTATTGTCTGATTGCTGTGGCTAGGACATCTAACACTATGTTGAATAAAAGTAGTGAAAGTAGACAACCTTGTCTTGTTCCTAATATTAAAGAAAACCCTTTCAGCTTTCCTCGTTTAATATGATGAAAACACAACTAACAAAATCTATGGGTTTTCCTCCTTTCAGGGTTTTCTGGAAACTGTATCGGCTGTGGAGAAAGAGGATTTCGGTATTTCACGGAATTTTCCAACCACATTAACTTGAAGCTCACCACCCAGCCAAAGAAGCAGAAGCACTTAAAGTACTACCTAGTCAGAAGCTCCCAGGGTGTACTGTCGAAGGGACCTCTTATCTGCTGGAAAGGTAGCATCAACTTCTGGGAGGAAAAGGGAGGCAAAGGGAACAAGGATGTTACCATAATGACAAGTGGCTCAGGCAGGGTTCAGAATTCAGGTGTGATGCAGATAAATATCCCAAGTTCAGAATGCTATCCAAAAATCCAAAGCCCTCTGACAGGTTATTAGGTTTGCTTTTGATTTTTATTTTATTTATTTATTTTTATTTTTTTAATATATCTTTATTGATTTCAGAGAGAGGAAAGGAGAGGGAGAGAGAGAGAGACAGAAACATCAGTGATGAGAGAGTCATTGATTGGCTGCAGCCCGCAACCCGGGCATGTGCCCTGACCGGGAATCGAACCCTGATCGCCTGGATCCTAGGTCGACGCTTAACCGCTGAGCCATGCCCGGCCGGGCTGCTTTTGATTTTTAAATAGAGCCTATTCAAGTTCAGGAAAGTGCATGTCTTCATGTATTTGTCTCTTGGGAAGGTGGAGTGTAGCTCTTTCCAGAGGGTGGGTGAGGGTGGTGGACTCTTTCTGTCATTTGGAGAGGACCTCAAAGTGTCAGTTTCCTGGTTCCATGCTCTTTCTACTTTATTTCATAGGTTCTTTGGTCATTTTCAAGCATCTATATTTTTCTGTTTTAATTAGAACTAAGCGTACTTTAGAATAAATAATGCTCTCTTCATAATACCTGGGAAATTGCACTGTCAGTTGACAAAGTTTTATTTCCTTTTAGTTAGGAAGAACTTAACTAGCTTATTTATAGGAATGAATCCAGTGGAAATGTCACATCTTCATGTGTTTGATAGAATTTAACACAAGTTCTAGTCATTATTCTAATGCAGTGGAATCTTTATTCTTTGAGCAGTTTCTTAGATGCTGAGATTTTTTTCCATTATTTATATCACTATTTTAAAGACAATATAATAATTGTTTTTAATGTTTCTATTTGTCGTCTGTGAAATATTTTGGCCTGACCATGAAAAAGAGCATAATAAATTCAAATTACAACTGCAGATTTGCCTGAGTCTTTGACCGTAATTACGTGGGTTGCATTTGAAGTGACACTGTATAACTCCTTTGGAAATGTCTATGTGTTCCAAACCAGGTATCAGCTTAAAGCTTGTGACCACTGAATCGTAAGCATGGTGTGTTATAAATAACTCTTTGTTCTAATAAAATTTAAAGAATTTTCCTCTAGAAAAAAAATATTTTAAATGTCATGAACACTAATAAAAGAGCAAAAATAGGATAGGTATTGCCTCCCTGCCTTTTTTGGTGTTTTTTTGTTAATCTTCACCCGAAGACTCACTTTTTGATTTTAGAGAAAGGGGAAGGAAGAGAGAGAGAGAAACATCTATGTGAGAGAGAAACATCATTCAGTTGCCTTGAGAGAAACACCAGTCGGTTGCCTTCCCTTATGCTGCCCAACCAGGGATCTAACCCTCAATGTAGGTATGTGCCCTGACCGTGAATCAAACCCTCAACCTTTAGGTGTATGGGATGACGCTCCCACAAAGCGAGCCACACCAGCCGGGGCACCTCACAGCCTTTTAACTGTCTTTTTCAGCTTTTGTTTTAGTTGCATAAAATATTTTTAACTTCTTATTTAGTGCTCTATGACAATTCATCTTTCTGGGAAAGAATATCTGTGAAATAGTTTGTGATACAGTGGGTGGCTTCTGAAGCCTCAAATTTATAGCAGTTGCTGTTTTGGAATTGGAATTGTGTATGTCTATATACACATATACTAACATATAATATCAATTTTAAAATATATACACATAATGTGGAAATATCTTCTTAGGCCAAATACAATAGCTCTTTAAGGAAGGTCATACAGAAGGTGATAGAAAACTGCCTCCAGTCCTTGCATGTGTCTGATAAACTTGGACTCTCTCTAAATGAATCTATATAATTAACTTTTTCATTTACAACCATTTATTATTATTTAATTAAATTTATTGGGGTGACATTGGTTAATAGAATCATATAGGTTTCAAGTATATATTTCTGTGATACATGATTGTATATTACATTGTGTGCCCACCACTCAAACCATCTTCTTTCACCATATATTTGGCCCCCTTTAACCTCATCTTCCACCACCACCCCTTTCCTTCTGGTAACCACCATACTGTTATCTCTGTCTATGAGTTTCAGTTTTATATCCCACATATGAGTGAAATCATATGGTTCTTAGCTTTTTCTTACTTATTTTGCTTAGCATAATATTCTTAAGGTCCGTCCATGTTATTGCAAATGGCAGTATTTCATCTTTTCTTATGACTTAGTAGTATTCCATTGTATCTATGTACCACATCTTCTTTATTCAATCTTCTATCGAAGGATACTTTGGTTGTCTCCATGTCTCAGCCACTATGAATAATGCTACAGTGAACAGAGGGGTGCATATATCTTTGTAAATAAACGTTTTGAGTTTTTCCGGTAGATATCCAGGAGGTGGATTGCTGGTCATATGGTAAGTCTGTCCTAAATTTTATGAGGAACCACCATACACTGTTTTCCATAGTCACTGTACCAGTTTACATTCCCACCAGCAGTGAATGAGGGTTCCTTTTTCACTCCAACCTCTCCAACACTTGTTATTAGTCTTATTGATAACAGCTATTCTAACAGGTGTGGGGTGGTATCTCATTGTGGTTTTGATTTGCATTTCCCTAATGGCTAGTGAAGTTGAATATCTTTTCATATATCTGTTGGCCATTTGTATGTCTTCTTGGGAGAGGTATCTGTTCAGGTCATCTGCCCATCTTTTTATTGGATTATTTTTTTTGTTTGGTGTTGAGTTGTATGAATTCTATATATATTTTGGATATTAACCCTTTGTCAGAGCTGTTGTTTGCAAATGTCATCTCCCATATGGTTGGTTGAATGGGAAATGATATTGAAGCATCTAAAGATGGACAAGTGGGAACAAATGGGGGAGGCAGAAGGCCAAAGGGCTAAGATGAGCCAGGCAGCCCTGCAGTCAGGAGCTCACAGCAGGTCTCAGCCTAGAGAGGGTGAGGAATCTGGATGTGGCTGATGTTCCCTTCAACCAGGAGGTGCTGAGAGATTTGGTGGACATTCCTGCAGGAGGGAGCAGCACGGGTTGTGGCTGAGCCTAGAGCCCAGACAAAGGACACAGCATAGGGGTGTGGCCACAGTTGTCTACAGAGGGCATCCAGACTAAGAAACAAAATCACGGAGCCCTGCCACCCAGTAGCCTCCCAGAGCTCACCTCCCTTTGTGCTTGGTGTTGGGTTACAGAGTACATTATCTATAACCAAGAACTAATACTACAGAACCACTATTTTCCCTGAGCTAAAGGTGTACTCTATGACTGGTCCTGGGTCAGGACGTAGGGGGTACCTCATGGAGGTCTAAGGTTGCCATTACTGGGAGGGTAAAACAAAGAAGGTGGCAGAGTTCCTCCAACCTGCCCCACCCCCAACAATTGCGGCTACACTGACAGCAGCCAGAGATTCTGCAGAGGTCAGCTCTGGGATTTCACAGAGCTAAAAAACTTGTGATTCAGTGCCACCTACTGGAAAATAATAGAAAGACCTCTTTATATTAATCTACTAGAGAAATGCCACTCATACATAGATGCCTAGACAGAGAAGGAATCCATCAAATACCATGAATAACCAAGGTAATGAGGCAGTTCAGGAAGAAAATGAAAAATCTCTGGAAAGTAAACTTAAACACATGGAAATATGTGATATAAATGACAGAGAACTCAAGATTGCAGTTCTGAAAATACTCAACGAGATGTGAGAAAACACAGATAGGCAATTTATTGTGCTCAGAAAACAAAATAACAAAATGATTACTTTACCAAAGAGTTTTAAATTTTAAAAAAGAACCAAACAGAACTTCTGGAGGTAAAGAACTCAATAAAAGAGATGAAGTATCAAATAACGAGTAGGGAATAGAGCAGACCAGATGGAGGAGCAAACAGACCATCTAATTACTGATAGTGAAGATAGAAACCTAGAAATGATGCAGAGGGAAGAAGAGACTTGAGCATTTTTTAAAAATCAAAGAACTCTACGAGAACTGGCTATATCAGAAAGACCAATGTAAGAACAATAGGCATACCAGAAGTAGAAGAGAGGGAGAAGGGACCAAGAGCCTATTTAAAAAAAAAAAAAAAAATAGTTGATGAGAACTTTCCAAACTCATGGAAAGAGCTAGATCCTCAAATCCAGGAGCAAACAGGATACTTAAGTATCTCAATCCAAAAAGGCCTTCTCCAAGGCATATTTTATTAAAACTGTCAAAAATTAATGACAGCCCTGGCCTTGTTTGGCTCAGTGGTTAGAGTGTTGACCTGTGGACTAAAGGGTCCCGGGTTTGATTTTGACCAAGGGCACATACCTCAATTGCAGGCTCGATCCCTGGCCCTGGTTGCAGCTCTTGCAGGGGGCAACAAATCAATGTTTCTCTCTCACATCAGTGTTCCTCTCTCCCTTCCACTCTCTCTGAAAAGCAATGGAAAAAATATCCTCGCATGAGGAATAAAAAAATTTTAAAAATTAATGACAAAGATAGAATTTTGAAGGCAGGTATGGAAAAGAAGAAAGTAACCTATAAAGGAAGCCCATTAGGTTGTCATCAGACTTCTCAGCGGAAACTCTACAGGCCAGAAGAGATTGGAACCAAATATTCAAACTACTGAGAGAGAGAAATTACCAGCTAAGAATAATATATCCAGCAATTTTATCCTTTAATTTTGAAGGGGACATAGAGACGTTTCCAGACATACAGAAACCAAAGGAATTTATCACCAGAAGACCTCCATTGCAGGAAATACTCAAGGGGATTAGCCTACCTGAAACAAAGAATAAAGGGTCACAAAACTTCAGATAAGATCACCAAAAAACTTAACAGTAAAAACAGGGATAATCTGTGACAACAAAAACATAGAAGGGGAGGGGTAAAGGTCGGAATTTGCAAAAGTGGATGGAGATCGGACACATTTAAAAGAAAAAGGACTACTGTATATATGAAACTTTCTTTTTCATAAATATAATGGTAACCACACACAAAAAACCCAAGCCAAGACACATAGCTTAAAAAAAGAGGAATCAGGAGAAAGAAGTATGAAACACCACCAAACAAAAACAACAGGCAGAAACACAAAGGAAAAGAACCAATGGAGGCACAGTGCTACTGGAAAATAAAGGACAAAATGGCAATAGGAAATCTGACAAAACAGATTTCAAGATATCAAAGGTAACAAAAGACAAAGATGGATGTTTTATAATGATAAACGGGACACTACATCAAGAAGACATAACACTTCTTAATATATAAGCACCCAGTCAGGGAGCGCTGTAATATATAAAGCAACTGCTAACAGAACTAACGGGAGAAACTGACAAAAACACAGTCATAGTTGGGGACCTCAGTATTCTACTGATAGCTCTAGATAGATCATCCAAACTGAGAATCAATAAAGAAATATCAGCCTTAAAAGACACATTAGACCAAATGGACATAATTGGCATTTACAGAGCCTTTCATCCCAGACCATTAATTATACATTCTTCTCTGGTACACATGAAACATTCTCAAGGATAGACCATATGTTGGGTCACACAACTAGCCTCATCAGTTTCAAGAAGATTGAAATTATACCAAGCATATTTTCTGACCACAATGCTTTGAAATTAGAAATCAACTACAAAAGGAAGTAAAGAAACTCACAAACATGTGGAGATTAAACAACATACTACTAGAAAATGACTGGGTCAAATAAGAAATAAAAGGTGAGATCAAAAGATATGTAGAGACAAATGAGAATGACAGAATGACATATCAAAACTTCTGGGATGCAGAAAAGCATAATAAGAGGGAAGTTTATATCATTACAAGCCTATCTCAAGAAACAAGAGAAATCCCAAGTAAATAACCTAATATTACATCTTTCAGAACTAGAAAAAGAAGAACAAAAGCATCTCAAAGTCAACAGAAGAAAAGAATTAATAAAAATTAGAGCAGAATTGAATGAAATTTTGAACAAAAAGAATATACAAAAAATTAATACGACAAACAGAGGTTCTTTGAAAAGATTAATAAAATTGATAAATTCCTGGCTAGGCTCACTAAGGATAAAAGAGAAAAGACTCAGAGGAGAAGTTACCACAGACATCACAAATATATAAAGGATCATACTAGAATATTACGAGGACTATATGCCACCACATTCAATAATCTGGAAGAAATTAATAAGTTCCTAGAAATATATAACCTTCCTTGACTGAATCATGAAGAACTGGAAAATCTAAATAGATCACCCAGCCAGGCATGGCTCAGTGGTCTAGCATGGACCTAGGATCCAGGATATCGTGGTTCATTTCCTGGCCAGGGCACATGCAGGGTTGCAGGCTCCATCCCTAGCGGGGAGTGTATAGGAGGCAGCTGATCAGTGAGGACTCTCTTGTCATTGAGGTTTCTCTCTCCCCCCTCCCTCCCTCCCTCTCCCTCTCTCCTCCTCTCTCTGAGATCAATAAAGATATATATATATTTAAAAATAGATCAACAGTGAGGAAGTTGAAACAACCATCCAAAACCTCCCAAAAGCCTGGCTGGCATGGCTCAGTGGCTGAGCATCGACGCTTTCCTCTCTCTGAAATCAATAAAAACATAAAATTTTTTAAAAACTTACCAAAAATTAAAAGTCCAGGACCAGATGACTTCACTAGTGAATTCCAACAAACATTCAAAGAAGATTTGATACCTATCTTTCTCAAACTCTTTCCAAAAATTGAAGTAGAGGCAATACTTTCTAACACATCTTATGAGGCCAACATAATCCTGATACCAAAACCTGGCAAGGATAACACAAAAAAAGAAAACTACAGATTAATATCTCTGATGAATACAGATGCAGAAATCCTAAACAAAATACTAGCAAATAGAATACAACAATACATTAAAAAATAATACATCATGATCAAGTGGGGTTCATTCCAGAGCACAAGGATGATTCGACATACACAAATCGATCAACATAATACATCACATTAACAAAACAAGGGATAAAAATCATATGATCTTATCAATAAATGCAGAAAAAGCATTTGATGTGATACATCCACTTATGATTAAAACACTAAATAAAGTGGTATATAAGGAAAGTACATCAACATAATGAAAGCCATACGTGACAAACCCTCAGCCAGTATCATACTCAATGGTGAGAAACTGAAAGCTTTTCCTCTAAACTCAGGAACAAGACAATGATGCCTGCTCTCACCACTCTTATTCAACACAGTTCTGGAAGTCCAAGCCAAAGCAATCAGGCAAGAGAAAGAAATAAAATGCATCTAAATTGAAAATGAAGAAGTAAAAGTGTCACTCTTTCCAGATGATATGATTCTGTATGTAGAAAACCTAAAGACTCCACCAAAAAACTCTTAGAAACAAATACAGTAAAGTGGAGGGATATAAAATCAATGTAAAAAATTTCACTGCTTTCCTATATACTAACAGTGAAACTTAGGAAAAAGAAATGAAAAAACACACACCACAATTCCTTTTGCAATAGCAACCGAAAGAATGAAATACCTAGGAGTAAACCTAACAAAGGAGGTGAAGGACCTAGCTACTGAAAACTACAGCCTGGCCGGGCATGGCTTAGCGGTTGAGCGTCAACCCAGGATCCAGGTGATCGGGGTTCGATTCCCGCTCAGGGCACATGCCCGGGTTGTGGGCTCTGGGGCCTGCAGGAGGCAGCCGATCAATGACTCTCTCATCATTGATGTTTCTATCTCTCTATCCCTCTCCTTTCCTTTCTATGAAATCAATAAAGATATATTTAAACAAACAAACAAAAAAACTACAAAGCATTATTAAAAGAGATCAAAATAAGACACAATGAAATGGAAAGATATTCCATGTTTATGGATTGGAAGAATCAACATAGTTAAAATGTCCATATTACCCAAAGTAACATACAGATTTAATGCAATCCTCATCAAAATTCCATTTTTAAAAAATAGAACAAAAAAATTACCAGATTTTTATGGAACCACAAAAGACCTCAAGTAGCCAAAGCAATCTTGAGGAAAAAAAGAACGAAGCTAGAGATATGACACTACCTGACCTCAAATTATACTACAGAACTGTGATAACCAAAACAGTATGGTATTGGCAGAAAAACAGACACACAAACCAATGGAACAGAATTGATAGCCCAGAAATAAAATCACATGTATACGCGCAAATATTTTTTGACAAAGGAGCCAAAAACATACAATTGGAGCAGGGAGGAGTCTCTTCAATAAATGGTGCTGGGAAAATTGGAAAGCCACATGCAAAAGAATGAAACTAGACTACAGTTTGTCACCATGTACAAAATGTAATTCAAAATGCATCAAAGACCTAAATGTAAGACAATTACACAGAAGAAAACATAGGCACTAAACTTATGGACCTTGGTCACAGAGAACTTTTTATGCATTTGACCCCAAAGGCAAGGGAAGTAAAGGCAAAAATAAATTAATGGGACTGTATCAAGCTAAAAAGCTTCTTTACATGCTACCTTTAAGACTAATATGGGCCCAGCCAGGCGTGGCTCAGCGACTGATCGTCGACCTAGGATCCAGGCAATCGGGGTTCGATTCCCGGTCAGGGCACATACCCAGGTTGCGGGCTGCAGTTGATCAATGACTCTCTCATCATTGATGTTTCTATCTCTCTCTCCCTCTCCTTTCCTCTCTCTGAATCAATAAAGATATATTTAAATAAATAAATAAATCACAACACTTCAAAATTAAAAAAAAAAAAAACCTAACATAGGTGTTTCATAAAGACTAATATGGTAAAATATATAGTATAGCTTGGTTGGAAGTTACAGTCCCACACATTGTCACAGTATTTGCTATCTACCTGAACCAGTACAAGGTATTATTAAAATATATCAGAGACTCATAACAGCTTAATTAAAATGAAATTTGATGTTGCATGATCAGTAATCAACTTGAATATTGTTGATTACTATTTCCTTTAATAAGAACTGAGAATAATAATAATTGTAACATTTCTAATTTTCTCTTTTCTTCTGCTCTTGAACATAAATTAAGGTTGAGATGAGAAGGTTGAAGGTAGCCTAGATGGACTCTAGGTTACTGTTCTACATTTAAATCAATCCTGGACAGCAGATTAATTGATATTTGAAAGTTTATTAGATTTTTATAAATTATTGATAGTTTAACCTCAGTCTTATCTATAAAATTAGTATGACTATATTGATTATGAGTAGTTTTTCCCCTGGGAACTAGCCTGTGGATAAGAATTTCTGATTGTTCTTTGTAACCTTTTCTTTGCCTCTGAAACATGACATTGTGCCCAAAGAAGACAAATTGTGTTCACCATGTTGAATGTTAAGAGTCAGGATTAAAGTAAGAGGAACCTCAAATAAGGAAAGTGGTTGCCATTTAAGGAGCAGCAATTTATTTTAGAGATTTTATGGATTGTGTCCTCATTACCTGTTTTAACAGAACATTGAGTCTCCTCACATAATGTGATTCTTACTCTTTTCCAGAATGTAGAAGCCGACAATCCTCTGCTACATGCCACTCCATTAAACCAAACTCCTCAGTGTCATCTACTGTGGCCCCAGAAAATGGCACAACTAATGGATACAAATCAGGATTCATTCAGACAGGTAAGGGAGTATTTTCTTTTGGAATTTCAAGCAGCAGATGTATATTTAATGAGGCATTTAAAACTTACTGTCAGCTGGTTTGAATAGAAATATTTTAAAATAGAGGTAAATTACTTGAGTTAGAATTAGAACTCAGCATTGAGATAGGTCAGTCTGTGGGTGACCAGAACCCCCAATCCTGCCAGTGCTAGGACAGGATAGTTGATAGGAAATTTAGCTCAAACTTAGGGCCCTTATAGGCAATAAGAAGAAATCCAGACATGAGGAAAGTCTGCCTCAAAGCTGTCAGGTGGCATGATTGGGGACATACTCATGAAGACTGGAGTTCCAGGGTAGGGCTCTAACATTAAGCCCACAGAACATTATATGGAGAATTGTCCAAAATGGGATACAAAGTAAGGTTCCAGGGTAGGACTGAAGATCATAACAGAAGAATCCAGGTTCTAGTTTCTAGAGGTTCAAGATAGGAGCTTGGATATGAATAGCCAGGTAAAATTTTAGTGTCTGAAACTGTGACAGTATCAGAGCAGGATCAGCAGAATGGATGATCTGATACTAAGCAGATAAGTTACTAGTCTAAGGCTTCTAAAAATTCTTTCAGTATAGAGGACTGCACTGGCTCAGGCCCTGAGGTCAGAACAAGGCTCCAGGTGAGAATTAATGTTTCCAGGTGACTCGGGGCTGGAGGGCTGTAACCAAAAAAATCACTGCAGATAGTATTTGAGAAAATTATTCAGAAGCAGTCTAGGTTACATCTTAGGCAAGAAGGAAAGTATTTTAAAAGAATTTGTAAATTTTTTCCAGTTCACTTATGTTTTGTAAAATACCATTTTACTCATTTGATATGTAGGCTTCATAGCATATGTGCTTTGCCAGTGTCCAGTCAACCACTCAAGTAGAAAAGAAGGCTGCATTCATTTATTTCACTACTTAGCATTCTTCTTTCAAATTTATGTGAAATTTCAGTGAGCCGGTAAATTATTTCTATTTATTTTCAAGATGGAAGGAATTATTAGAATATGTTAACAATAGCAATGATAATAAGGCTGACTTTATATGGGACACTTCTTGCAGTGTGTCTAAGCCCATTTTATTCTGGATTTTTAAAAAATCTTTTGCCCTATCCGATTTTGCTCAGTGGTTAGTGCGTTGGCCTGTGGACTGAAGGGCCCCATGTTTGATTCCGGCCAAGGGCATGTACCTCAGTTGCAGGCTCGATCCCGGGCCCCGGTCAGGATGTGTGCAGGAGGCAACCAATCGGTGTGTCTCTCTCACATCGATGTTTCTTTCTCTTTCTCCCTTCCACTCTCTCTAAAAGCAATGGAAAAAATATCCTCAGGTAAGGATTAAAAAAAAAGTCTGACTTTCATCTGTCCAAGAAATTTAGATAGAGGCTGTGATCTAAGAAAAGAGAGATTTTTCTCTTTAGAATAAATGAAAGAACATCACGTCACTAGGTTTTCAAGAAAGAAAAATGTTGGCATTTAGCTCTTGGCATTGAAAGGTTGGCCTTCATTAAAATAATGATAAACCTACATGTCTGTCCGAGAATATTATACTAGTAATTTGATTGATTCTGTGGTATAGTTTCTGCCAATAGGCCTTGGGGTCAGAGAAATGCAATTTTAAAAGTGCAGTATTAAAAATGAATATTTACCATGTTCCAACAAAAATTTATCAAGTGTTCATTATGTTCTAAGGTCCTTGCCAAATGCTGTAAGGCAGGGTTTCAGTACTTGACTGATGGCTCTGATGATTTAAAAACTACTCATATAAGGGATAAAAGAATAACAAAACATGTTACAGTTCCTAGAGGGAGAAGTGGATATATAAATAACTAGTTGTACCTGAAAATAATGAAAACATATTAAAATTTTAATAAGTAGTAATGCAAAGGAAAGCAGTAATGCATCCTCATTACATTCATACACCACATGACATTTTGGTCAACCATAGACTGCACGCATGATGGTGGCCCAGTAAGAGAATGGATTATAAGCAAAAAGTTTGTTTGCAATCTTAGAAGAAAATGCTGGCCCAAACTATAATGTTGAATTTACTGCTAGCTCTGGGTGGTTTAAACAGAGGAGGAAGCTCAGCATGCTGTTTACCCGCCTGCCTTCTGCCCTTCCACACATGCTCACACGCACACACTCAAACACTTGCCCCCTCCCTACTGCTCCCGCCCCCTCCTCCATTCCTTCTCTTCCTCTCCTTTTTATTTCTCTGAGGCTCTTGATTTCTGCTCTTCCTTACTCGTCCCTTCTCTTTCTCCCTTCTCTCCCTTCCTCCCTCCCTCCTCCTGATGACCACTCTCTCTACAGCAGCACCTCCCTCCACAGCCCTCCTTCTAACTGCCACATGCATGCATATATACATATACTCATTTATCTTCCTTACTGTATTTTTACTGTACCTTTTCCAAGTTTAGGTATGTTTAAATACCATTGTGCTACAATTGCCTACAGTATTTAATACAGTAACATGCTATTCAAGTTTGTAGCCTAGGAGCAATAGGCTATAGCATATAGCCTTAGGTGTAGGCTGTACCATCTACATTTGAGTAAGTGCACTCTATGATATTCACACAACAATGACATTTCCTAATGACACATTTCTCAGAACATCCTGTCATTAAGCTACACTTGACTATATATCAGGAAATATGTTTTGAAAACAAATGTTGCTCTGAAACCAAAATTCAGGCTTTAGCAAAGGCTCTGTCGGTTGCCATAAAGAGACACAGGCGAGTCACTGAATGACTCACAGTGAACACAAGTGGCCAAGGTTTATGCCAATATTATTGTGTATCCCTTGTGGTGGTGGAAGTGGCATTTTGACCATGAAATTAGCTTTTAACAATTTTAGGTACAATCTAAAGACTTTAGTAGAAGAAATTGCCTTTAAAAAGGAAGCTTTCAGCCCGGCTAGGCGTGGCTCAGCGGTTGAGCATCGGCCTAGGATCCAGGAGATCATGGTTTGATTCCCTCTCAGGGCACGTGCCGGGGTTGCAGGTTTGATCCCCAGTCGGGGGCGTGCAGGAGGCAGCCAATCAATGACTCTCTCATCACTGATGTTTCTATCTCTCTCTCCCTTTCCCTTCCTCTCTGAAATCAATACAGATATATATTTTTTTTTAAAAGGAAGCTTTCATCTAAAACTTTTTTCATAACAAATTATGTTTATACAATTTTCAACAATAATTTCTTCTTACATATGTTGAAAGTAGTAGGCTGTATAAGAATTTCATGTTAACATTATGAAATCATTGCAAACATTAGAGTATGCAGCATCTCCTTAGCTTTTAGAGATTCATCCTTCTATAAGAGATTGCCGCCTTAATCTGCAATCAGTGACTGCCTATAATTGTTCTTAGCCTGAAATGTAAGCACACACTCGTTGCATAGTTATTTAAAGAGGGGATTACTGACTATTTACATAGCTTTGTCTTGAATTCCACCTGCCAAGCTCTGGATGTTGTGTTCTGGTTGGCTTGTAGCTTATCCTTGCATGTTTTCTTTCAACATATTTATGTCATTGGTAATTCAAATTTTCATCAACAATCCTGGTAAAATATTTTATTTTGCCTGAGGTAGCTATATAGTAATCTGCCTACATTATATACACATAACACACACACACACAAAGATGTATTGTGTTTAATCTGGACAAGAATTCAAGAATAGATGAAAAAAACTTTGCCTAACCCAAGTTCTTGAAAGATTCTTTTCCATGTTTTCTTCTAAAAGTTTTATTGCTTTATCTCTTGTATTAACATCTATGAGCCATTTTGAGTTAATTTTTATGTATGACGTGAGGTGAGCATCTAAGTTCATCTTTTTGCATATGGATAGTTATCTCAGCAGCATCTTGGAATAGACTACCTTCTTGTTGGTGAATTGCATTTAAAAATCAGTAAAGATATATTTTTTAAAAATCAATTGACTATAAATATAAGGATTTATTTCTGGAAAAATTGATGAAATGGACCTCATCAAAATTCAAGACTTTTACACTCAAAAGACAACATTAAGAAAACAAAAAGACAAGCAACAGACTGGAAAAAGGCATTTGCAAAACACATACTTAAGAAAGGATTTTTATATAGAATTTACAAAAACTTACAACTCAGTAATAAGGTGATAATTCAATCAAACATGGGCAAAGGATTTGGAATCGACATTTCTTCAAGGACTATGTACGAAGGGCTAATGAGCCCATGAAAATGCACTCGACATCATTAATCATTAGGGAAATGCAAATCAAAACCATAATAACATACCACTTTACACCCACTAGAATGACTACAATAAAAAAGATAGATGAAAGTAACACGAGTCTGTAGATGAGCAGAAATTGGAACTCTGGTGGTACCAGCATTTTACATTGCTGGTAGTAGTGTAAAATGTGGGAGCCACTTTAGAATACAGTTTGGCAGATTCTCAAAAAGTTAAACACAAACTACTACACAACCCAGCAATTCCACTTCTATATATCTACCCAAGAGAAATGAAGATATACGTCCTCACAAACGCTCATAGCAGCATTATTCACTGTGGTTGAAAATTAGAAACAAATGTCAGTCAACTCCTGAACAGATAGACAAACATGTTGTGTATCCACACAATATCACTGGACAATAATAAGGGACAAACTACCGGCACATGCTAAATCATGGGTGAACCTCAAAAAAGTTATTATGCTAAGTGAAAGAAACCAAAGGAGACCATATAGTACATAATTTCATTTTTTTAAGTATCCATTTCTAAATCTTCTTTGGAGAGTTGCCTATACAAATCATTTACCTGTTTTTCCATTGGGTTATTTATCTTTCTATTATTGAGTTGTAAGAGTTCTTAATACAGTCTGGATACAAGTTCTTTATCAGACACTAGCTGCAAATATTTCTCCCACTCTATGGATTGCCTTTTCACTCTCTTGATGATGTCTTTTGAAGCACAGTTTTTTTAAATGAAGATCAACTCATCTAATTTTTTCTTTTGTTTCTTGTACTTTTGGTGTTACATCTAAAAAAAATTGTTGTCTAATCCAGTGTCATGAAAACGTATTCCTATATTTTCTTCTAAGAGTATTATAGTTTTAGCTCTTACATTTAGATGTATAATCCATTTTTGGTTAATTTGTATATATGGTGTGAGGAAGAGGTCCAACTTCATTCCTTTGCATGTGAATGTCCTGTTGTCCCATAATCATTTATTTTTTTAAAAGACTTTTTTACCCATTGAATTTTTTTGACACTCTTGTTGAAATTCAATTGCCCATAAAATGTAAGGGTTCCATTGAACTGTATGTCTGTCTTCATGCCAAAGCCACAGTGTGATGATTGTAGCTTTGTATGAAGTTCTGAAATGGGAAAGTGTCAATCCTCCAGCATTGTTTTCCCCCCCAAGACTGGCCATTCTGGGTCCCTTGCATTTCCATATGAATTTTAGTATTAGCTTGTCAGTTTCTGCAAAGAAACCAGCTGGAGTTTTGATAGGGCTTGCATGGAATCTTTAGAACAATTTGGGGAGTGTTATCGTCTTCACACTAAATCTTCTGCTCCATGAGCAGAGGTTATCTTTCCCTTTATTTAGGTCTTTTCAAATTTCAAATTTCTTTTAACAATATTTTGTAGTTTTACAGTATAAGTTTTACTCCTTTCTTATTAAATTTATTCCCAAGTACTTATTCGTCCTGATGCTATTGTAAATGGAAGGTTTTTTTCTTAATTTTAGTTTTCTATTGTTCATTGTAAGTGCTCAGGAATACAATTGATTTCTGCATATTGATCTTTTATCCTGCAACTTTGGTGAACTCAAATTTATTAGCTCTAGTAGTTTTATAGTGTATCCCTTAGAATTTCTATTTTGTCCATTTCATCTGAGTCATCTAATTTGATGTCTGTATGAGTTTGCTAGGGCTGCCATTAAAAAAAACACACCAAAACACCCAAAAAACAACACTAGAGACTGAGTGGCTTAAACAACAGAAAAGTATTTTTTTTTTTTTTAATATATCTTTATTGATTTCAGAGAGAGCAAGGGAGAGGGAGAGAGAAAGATAGAAAAACCAATGATGAGAGAGTCATTGATCAGCTGCAGTCCGCAACCCGGGAATGTGCCCTGACCGGGAATCAAACCCTGATCGCCTGGATCCTAGGTCGATGCTCAACCATTGAGCCACACCCGGCCGGGCGCAGAAAAGTATTTTCTTAGTTCTGGAGGCTGTAAGTCCAGGATCAAGCAAGGTATAGCAGGGTTGTTTTTTTCACAAGGCCTGTCTCCTTAGTCTTTCAGATAGCTGCCTTCTTTCTATATCATTACATAGTCTTATCCCCCTTCATGCACATACCTGGTGTCTCTTTCTCTTCTTATAAGGACAACAGTTATATTACTGACCTCATTTAACCTTAATTACCTTTTAAAAACTTTATCTCCAAATACTGTTACATTCTAAGCTACCAGGGATCAGGGTTTCAACATGAGTTTGGGGCTGGAGGGCACACCATTTAACCCATAACATTGGTATGCAGTTGTTCATAATAGTCCTTTAAAAATCTTTTTATCTCCTTAAGGTTTCTGTGATGCCCTCTTTTTCATTTTTGATTTTAGCAATTTGCATCTTTTTTTCCCTTTTTTCTTTGTCAGTCTAGGTTAAAGTTTATCAAATTTTTGAAATAAAAGAACAAACTTTTGATTTTGTTGATTTTTACTGTAGCCTCTCTTCCCTACTTCATTCACTTCTTACCTAGTTTTTATTATTTCCTTCCTCCTATTTCCTTTGGATTTTGTTTGCTCTTCATTTTCTAGTTTCTTACAGTGAAGGTGAAGTTATTTATTTGAGATTTTTCTCTTTTAAAAATAAAAAAGATCAAGCAAGGTATAAATTCTACCTTGCATCTAGAAATTTTCCTTTAAGCACTTATTTAACATCATCTCATAAGTTTTTGTATGTTGAACTTTTATTTTCATTTATATTAAAGTGATATCTAATTCCCCTTATGATTTCTTCTTTGATCTGTTGGTTATTTAGGAGTATGTTGTTTAATTTCCACATATTTGTGAATTTCTCAAATTTTCTTCTGTTACTGATGGCTCATTTGAGTCCACTGGGGTCATAGAAGATATTTTATATTATTTCAAAGTTTACTGAGATTTATTTTATCACCTAACATATTGTCTGTCCTGGAGAATGTTCCTTGTGCACTTGAGAATGTGTTTTCTGCTTTTGTTCAGGGAATGGTCTATTGATACCAGTTAGGTCTAGTTGGTTTATAGTGTTGTTCAAGTCTTCTATTTTCTTGTTGACTATCTCCCTAGTTATTTTATTCATTATTGAAATCAGAGTCTTTAAGCCTCCAACTATTATTATTGAATAATAGGCCACAAAATCACTCCCTGGTGGTAAGTCAGGCTCTTAGAGAGGCACATTAACTCTTCTGAGTCAGTCAAGGACCATTTCAAGCTCTTGAATTCTTATGAGAAACACTGATTTGATATATTAGGAATCACATTGTAGTGTGAATACTAATTTTTAAGATAATTTCTAGTGTAGCACCAGCAGTACCCTGGTCTCTAGAGTGTTGTGGGTTTTTTTTCAAACCCTCAGAGTTTTAATAGCCCCTTTTGATACTTTCCTGTGTGTATTTATTAAGCTGTTCTGCTCATTTTAGAAAACTCTCTCTGGCACTTGAGTCTTTATCTCTCCTATAGCCTGTCTCTGAAATGGCACATGTTTTTTCTGGGCTGAATTATTTCCTGAATCCAAATAGGAACTTTCTTTTGGATGTATCTGGTATTACATAGATAAATTAATTCTAGGTTCTTCCAAAAATTAAAGCAACTTTCCTTCAGAGAAAAGTGCTTTCTCCTAGATTTCAGTGACTTAGTTTGCATGACACCTTTTAAATGACAAAATCATGTGGATGGAGATGAATAGATCTCATTAAAATATAGGTTTGAGCCCTGGCCGGTGTGACTCAGTTGATTGAGCATCCTCTCGTGTACTGACGTGCACTGAAACATTGCCAGTTGGATTCCCCATCAGGGCACATGCCCTGGTTTCAGGCTCAATCCCAGGTCGGGCTGCATGCAGGAGGCAGCCGATCAATGTTTCTCTCTCACATCCATGTTTCTCTGTCTCCCTGTCCCTTCCTCTCTCTCTCAAGTCAATAAAAACACATTTTAAAAAATAAAAATAAAATGTTTTTTTAAAAAATATGGGTTTGATGAGAACCGTGGAGACAGTTTTACTATTACACATAATGATAGCCTTGATGTAACATCATATGCCTTTGACCAAATTAAATGACTACCACTATTTAAGATAATAGTACCTACCTCATTGAGTTTTCATAGGGATTAAGTGAATTGATATTTTTAAAGTTCTTGCACTAGTACCCAGCACATAGTAACTTTTTTAAAAAATGTTTTTATTGATTTCAGAGAGAGGAAGGAAAAGAGAAAGATAGAAATATCAATGACGAGAGAGTCGTTGATCAGCTGCCTCCTGCATGCCCTCTGCTGGGTACCAAGCCCGCAACCCGGGCATGTGCCCTGACAGGATATTGAACCTCTATCTCCTGGATCCTAGGTCAATGCTCAACTGCTGAGGCACGCCAGCCGGGCCCACATAGTAACTTTTAATGAGTCTTTGATAAATACATAAAAAAGAAAAACCTGAAAAATAAGAAATTGACTTTCCTAAATTGGGTCAAGGAAAAAACTGAAAGTCTACAATCTGCTTTCTGTCACCTCACTCTTGTTGAATTAACTTCCTTCCTGCATATCTAAATAGTTGCTAATCTGAACAACCTCTTTCATTTTAAAGATTCGCCGATTCTCAGTCCAGCTAATTCTGCAATCAATTTAAGTGGAGCTCAGGACCTGACCCGGAATAAGAATGTTGTGAAGCCACTGGCTTTATCTTTGCAGGTTGTAGGGAAGACTTTTGCTGCAGGTGATGTTTTCCTCACTTATATTTCTTTGGTAAATACATAGTCTATAAAAGACGTGTGAAATTTAATTGACAACTTGGTAGATGAAAACAGAAGCTGCTTCTTTGCCAATTGAAGACAAAAGTGGGGTTGTCTATAATAATGCATTATTATACAAAGCTTTGTGTTTTCTGTGTTCCAACTAGAAGAGTCAAAGAATGACATTTGGTAGACGGGGAGACAGAGCAGGTTGATTTCATTCAACAAACATTTCTTGGGCACCTGTTATGATAAGGAACTGGGAATACAAAGATAAATAAGGCTCAATCCCTGATCTCTAATGTACTTGTAACCTAGTAGGGGAGATAGACCCATAAGAAGATATTTTCAGTGTACTGCAGTAAATACAGCACAGAGAAGGGGATTTTACCCCGTCATTTTGTGGACTAATCAAGAATGAATTATTGGAGGAGCTTGGTCTTTGGACTATGAAGATATATTCACTGTACAAAGGAATTCTGGAAAGACATTTAAAATTCAGAGAAACACAAGAGCAAAGCTTGAAAAGAAAAGGAAAGGAAAGCGGCATAAGGTGTGCAGGAACTTGTGCAGCAGTTTGGACTTGTTAGAACCATAAAATTTAAACTCAGGAAGTGGCAGGAGGTGAGCAAGTGGTAGACAAGGGAAAGGTCACAGGAGGCCAGGCTGAGAAGCATAGATTTTACTCTGTAATTTAGGGAACAGAGGAGTGACATGGTCTTATTTGAACTTGAGCTAGATCATTTTAGCAGCCAAGAAAATAAGAGGCAGGAAAACTAGTTGGAGGTCATTTCAGTAATTTAGGTGAGAAATGATAAGGTCTTTCACCAGGGTAATAATAGGTTGGAGAGGAGAAGACAGATTAGAGAACTATTCAGGATGTAAAATCAGAAGGACTTGACTGATTAAAGTGAGCATGAAGCAGAAGGGGGTCTTGGTTTACGTTCATCTTTCTGGGCTAATGCTGGTGCCGTTACTTAAAAAGGAGTAGTTTCCCCAGGAGGAGATTGTGGATTTTATTTTGGATATGTTGAGCTTGAGATACTCATGAGGCATCCAAGTGGAGAGTCATTTAATTTATTATGGGGAAAATCAGAACTGATAGTATAGTATAAAGTTGAGTCACCAATTTATGATTAAAGTCACCAGGGTAAATTGTATCAGCCAAGGAGTAATGGAGTGTAAGGCAAGCTATGAGCTCAGAATAGAATCCTAGAAAGTTCCCGTGTATAAGGAAAAGGTAGAAGAGGAATGAAGAGAAAGAGAGCACACCATTCTTGAAAACTTCCCAAGTTAGGCATCACAAGGTATCCAGATTAGATTATAGACTTGAGTAAGCTGAATCCAAATTTTTGCAGCATTAAAAAATTAATGAAATTATGGATCTTGGCAGTAATCTCATGGTTGCTAAAACCACCAGATGAAAGGCTGATGAACAACTTTATAATTCAAGAATTAGCCTAACAACTCTTGAACCCACTGATCAATCTTAACGTCATAAGAGAGAAAACCAGCCATTCTGTTCCTCTTGATGGATGTATACAACAGTACTTATGAGATACTCTTGGAAAAAAAAAAATCAAACCCAAATCTGAGTAAGCTTCTATATCTAATGATTAGTTTATAAGAAAGAGAGGAGATATTAAGTGACACCATGGATATCCAATAAGCAAAATTCAAAGAATGAGAAATTCTGCCAGATTTTCAGCAAATTAATTGTAAGAAAGAAAAAGAAGAAAGGGAATCTGATATATTAAAAGAAGTTTAAGGGACAGAGCAACTAAATTTAATGTGTGGATCTTTTTTGAACCCCAGTTCAAACAAACCAACTGTAAAAAACCATTGTGAGATAATTGGGGAAATTTGAATACTGATGGAATATTTGATACTAGGAAATTACTAATCATTGTTAATTTTAAGTATAACAATACTATAGTTGTTTGTTAAGAGTTCTTTTCTTTTAGAAACACATGTAGAAGTATTTACGGATGAGGTGATATGACAAGTGAATTTGCTTCAAAATAATCCAGAGCACATATGTGTGTGTGTAGCATGAGGGGAAGAGATAGGAAGTATAGATATTGCGAGATTGGCCATGTGTTGATAAATGTTGAAGCTGGGTGGCGGGTACATAGTTTATTATACTGTTCTCTCTACTTCCATATATGTTTGAAAATGTCCATAATACAAATTTAAAAAAAGTTTTCTTCTACCTACCATCTCCAAAGACTTTACTGAAAATGATTCTAAAAGATCTCTTGGGGTCCTAGAAAATTATTTTTAGGTGACATTTCATTTTGATGAAGGTATTACTCTGATGGTTGTAATTGGCTCTATCTAAATGCACTGCCCTGTAGTGAGATTTCTTTCTGTCCTGGAGTGTGAGGTTTATCACATGGTTACAGCATCACAGAAAGCAGTGTCCTCCCTGCTCTGAGTGGTTCCTCTTGTTTACTACAGATGCTGCTAATGGAAACAGTAGCCATGGAGGGAAGAGCAGTACATCGAGCTCCACGCCAGCCCGCCCAGGGAATTACCCTTTGTCACCAAGACCTAGCTATGCATCAGGAGATCAAGGTACTATATTCATCTTAGAGTTTTGAAACAATGCAACTTAACTGTGGAAGCAGTGCTATAGAGTTTGGAATGATGAGTTATCTGACAGCCTACTTTCAAATTTTCCTTAGTTTCTCGTACACTGTTTTGAAAGATTATTATTTGTGTGAGCAGTAACGATTAAATATCTTGGTGATTCTAGAGGATGAGCACTTATCTAGGAAGTAATGTTCAAGCCTATGGATAAGGAAGTGTCTTGAAAAATGGTGGGCTTTGCTGACCAAAGTACACGGTTCAAAGTTCCTCTCTATTGTGTGACCCTGGGCAAACGTGAGCCTTCGTTTCCCCATCTACAAAATGGATATAACAATATATTTGTCCTACAGCCTCACAGGGATGTCGATAGAATGAAATGAAATAATCTGGATAAAACTGTAAATTAGAAAACAGCCTACAGATGTTAAGTGGTATTGTTAGTGTGATGACTTTTCTTAATTTTATCTTTACCTCTGGAAGAGTGACTTAGGCTTTCTGAGTATAATCAAATGAAAGGTTCTATGTTTCTCTAGCTTCTTTCCTTTCTGCCACTGCTAAGGACAAGGTTCACCTTTCTTTTTGTCTTCAGCTACCATGTTCAGTTCTGGGCCACCAAAGAAACGACACCGGGGATGGTACCCTGGGTCGCCTGTCCCCCAACCTGGTTTAGTTGTACCTGTTCCTACAGTTCGCCCTCTTTCAAGAACTGGTAAGATCTCAACAGATGATGGGCTTTAAGTTTTACTGAATTAGCAGAGGTATCTCCTGTTCTTGTTCTTTTCCTGCACCCTTGAAGATAAATTTCCTTAACCAGCCATTGCGTCCAATATTATGTAAAGATATCAGTATTTGTCCCCATCACATCTGCCTTTACTAGAAGCACATGTGCTATCACAACAGACCTTAATTCACCATCTGATTTTGTTTTAGCCATTGTATTGATAAGCCATTTTTACATAGGGTACGAGGCTACCAGCCCCCCATCCTAGAGCAGAAATGCACTTGTTTTGCCAGCGGTGGTGTTAGATGTGTCCCCCAATGATCTGGTTCCTTATGTGACCCATACTTATTGTTTCTGGCTTGGATGGTTCAGTCTGTGACTAGAATCCTGAAAAACCAACTAGTTCTTCTTTAACTCTAGCTATGGCCATTTGGCGTCTATAGTTAAATGTTCGAATGTTCATCTACCTCGCTATACTAAACAGAGAGATACAGCTATATACACAAAGAATCGTGCCAATATGTTACCGCGGTTGCCTGTAGGTAGTACTGATTGGTGATGAGTTGATCCATCTTCAGACTTTTCTATATTTTTCTTTTTTTTTATAATGAGAATATATGCTGTGATATTCTGGTGGGGAAAGATAAAATACAAAACAGAATCCAGAAGACTACACGTGAAAAAACTACCCAAAATGCTAAATAGTTATTATCTCCAGATGATGTGATAATGGTTGAATTTTTTCCTTTTGTTTTTCTCACTTCTAATTTTCTATAATAAACATGAATTACTTTATTGAAAAAACAACAACAAACCATTATACTTCTAAAACTCCCATATTAAAAGTATTAACACTACATTTATCTCAATTATATTGCCTTTAGCTTTTATGTCTAATCCTTCTTGTCAAACAACCTTTTTTTGCAGAGTCCCTTCTGTCTGCCCCAGTCCCACAGACCCAATTAACTGGAATTTTACAGCCTCGACCCATTCCTGCAGGGGAAACTGTAATTGTTCCTGAAAACCTGCTAAGTAACTCAGGAGTTAGACCAGTAATTCTGATAGGTAAGACAAAGGAATTTCAAATTGCCCCTGTCAGCTGGAATCTAGGAGAGCTTCTCCATTGCATTGTTTCTGAATTTATTTTTGTGTTCATGAACATATTTATTTATCCAGTTATTGATTCTTTCAGCTTTTATTGGTCAGCTCCATGCTATACTAAACATGTGACTAGAGTTGGGAATAAAGCAGTTTTTTGGCCCACAGGAGCACTGTTTAGTTAGGGAGTCTGTCATGTAAATGACAATTACGACACTCTGTGATACTTGAGCTGGTAGAGGTTCCCAACCAAGAACTACTAGAGCTCAGAGGAGAGGGAGCTTAACTCTGCCTGAAGGAGAGTCTGAGAAGACATCTCAGAGGTGATGTTTTGGCTAGATCCTGAAGGGTAGGCAAGAGTGGACAAGATAGGGAAGGGGACATTTCAGTTAAAGGGAGCCACACCACAGAGGAAAGAAACAAGCTGAGCCAGCTAAAAGGTCCCACTCAGGATAACCAAGAGGTCCCAGAGTTGCAGATCTGAATCAGGGGGAAGCATCTGTGGCCAGTATCTTTAAGGAGTCTGAGTCCTAAACTGTCTATAAGTGGAGGTGTAGAAATCTATGGGTCCCTAGATTCCAAGACTTAGTGATTTTCACACCTACTCAATAGTCCTCTCATTTGGGGACTAGGCTAGACCAGAAGGAGACTGCTTGCTTTACTTTTGGGCCTTAGCAGATAGGGTGTTTAAGCCCTACTAGATCTTTAGGGCATGTGTATGCAAAGTGTTATCTGTTTCTTGCCATTGGCTTGAGCCTACTGGCATGAATGGTTTTGTTTCAAGCCCTGTGCTTTATCATGCTTCCCTATCCACCGATCCTAGACCCAGAGCCACTGGGAGAAATCTCAGTTATTTAAATTCCATACGTTGGGAAGTTCTTATTGAGCATTTGAGTTGTATGCATAATGCAGCTAAGCCTCAGAAAGATACATGGAACATGGGAACCCTTTGGTGTCTGCGTTTTAGAAAAATTCACAGAGGGACTGTCCTCCCAACCACACCACCAAAACAGGGTATATTTTTAACATATTTTTGTCCTATCTACTTCTAAGATAATTTGAGACTGTTTATTGACATTAGGAAGAAAACATAAAAATAGCTAAGATAGCAAAAGGAGTGGAACCTCCACGGACCTGCGACTGGCGGAATATTGCTGTTGATCAGAGTTTAGCTTAAAAAACGTTTAAAGAAAACCTTAGGAAGTGACACTTGTTATCATAGTTTGTTTCTTTCCGACTTATCTGAAAAGAAACTTGATCAGGAATTTTATGGGAAAATATTTTATCATTGCTGTTTTACAAAAGATACATAGATGTTTTGCAAACTCTCATCAATCCTTTATAGCAGAGATATAATATTACCATGTCCTTTCTGTGGGAAACAGGGATAGCATAATCTTTTAGTACTTTGCCTCCTGTTCATCTGATTTAATATAAGGGTAGTATTTGGGGCATCTGAGTGAATTCCCTAGGATTGATATATTTGAGTGATTTGTCAGGCAGCCATCTCAGAGAGCAGGGAACTTTGTTAAGCATTTTTGATCCTAGTTGAGCGAGTGTACCTGATTGGACCTGAGAGTGAAATATTGAACTTTATTGACCTGCTTCTACTGGGACAGGCTATGGCACTTTACCCTATTTCTATGGAAATGTTGGCGACATTGTTGTGAGTCCTCTGCTGGTGAATTGCTACAAGATTCCACAGTTGGAAAACAAAGACTTGGAACAATTAGGGTTAACTGGCAGCCAACTCCTGAGTGTGGAAAACATGATCCTTCTAACAATACAGTATCTTGTACGGCTGGGTAAGTTATTTTCAAGAATCATTTGATGGTGACAGTTTTTACTCTTTTTTGTATTATACTTTTTTCCTTTTTGTCTCCACATCCTCACATTCATCCATCTGCCTCTTACTTTCCCTCTTTGACTCCTAACAATCTTTTCCTTCAATTCCCTTTCCTCTTCTCCATTTCTTTTCTACTCATTTTATTCCCTTTCCACCACTTGCCTGTTTCCTTTCTCTTTTTTCCCCATTTCTCTCAGATTTAGCATTCTTGGCTCCTCCCTTTGCTTCTTTGAGTCTTAGAAGAGGTAAATTGCTCCACCTAGTGTCCAGTCTCATGATGGACCTGCGGTCTCCGAAGTATTTAATGACAGAACCTCTAAGGGCTGTGTCATGGGCACCCCTCCTTGGACAAGTCACCTTTCTGAAAGCGCACCTACCACCTGGAATGCAAATGTAGACATTGAAAATTATTTTTCAGTTTTCCATTTAGCCTTTTTATCTTGTTTATCCACTGTCCCTACACCTATTTTTTTTTCATCTCCAGCTATACCTCTTTGATGTAGTCCCATGCTTTTTTCCTTCATTGAGGTAGTAACTAGACCTCCTTAGAAGGCTCTCTAGGCTTTAGGGAATGGGGATACATAGGTCATGACCCTTCACTTCCTTTATTTGATATTTCCTCTGAGCCCCACAGTGGGTGTATGCAGGTGCTTTGACAATACTGCAGTGATTCAGCATCATTTACATTGCAATGTTCTTTATTTTGCAAACTGCAGTAGGTCATCCAATATGCAACCTGATTATATACTCACTCTGGGACTTCACGCCACTGATTTACTTAGCAAGATGTTCAAGATTTAAAGTTACACCAAAAATTTTGTTATCTTCACTCTTGTGAATTTTTTCATATTTAAAAATATTTTAGTGTTGAATGATAAACACTGGGTTCAACAGTGTTTTTTTCAGAAAGCTTCAGCAGGCCAGATTCAGTCTTTGGAGCATCAGCTAGCATTCCTGACTGCAACTCTTGGTGCCCTGAGAGCCCTAAGACCTGCTTTGACATGGGATCTGCTTCAACGACACTGGCTTTTGAAACTTACAAGGTTTCAGATATCCCACGAGCCACTTCCATGATAAACCCAGGACTTGTAAATCATGCTTATTAGTGACTAATAAAATTATAAAAACCAGCTATGTCTGCAGCTCATTTGATATCATCGTTTTAACTTGTATGTACAAACTTCTGGCTGTATTCCAAGATCTAAAATGAGCTTTAGCTGTATCCAGAATCAGTAAAACAAGGACAAACAGAGTAATGCTATTATAACAAACCAAGGCAATCAGTATAGCTTTTTTTCAGCCTTTTGAAGAAGGGAGCAAGAATATTTTCACATATGCTGTAGATTATAGATAGACACGTTTAAAAGTAATTCCAAATTTCTAAAAGGACAGGCCTAAAACTTTGATGGTTTAGTTACCTGGAGGTAACAGAAGAAGAAAAGCAAGATTCTTCAGAAGGAACAGGCCTTTCCACTACAGTCACTTTTTAAACAATCCCTGTTATTTCACAATCTGAAAATCTTTTGAAGTAGATAATGAAATCAGCAAATCCAGAGATTCTTGGGTAGCTGAGTCTGTTGGAACCTTGTCTCTTCCTATTAAGGTATTTCTATCTGAAAAGCCATCAGAACTGACGCCTGAGCTAAGCTGAGTTACTGGAGATCAGCACTTGAAGGAACAAATTTTATTATTAAGTTTGGGAAAAGTAGAGAGAAGGCTCCTACAATTTAGCTGTAAAGGCTGAGGAAGAAATGATGGGAGGTAGTGGGAAGCAAGGCATTTTACTTTAAGAAATCTCTTACCTCATTTAAACTTTGATACACTTTCCCATTTCTCAATTCCTAACAGTAATTCAGTCAAAACTCTCTGAAAGTGAGTTTTAAGGCCATGGAGAATGCCGTGAACATGTTCAATGATTTTATTTTCCCTGAATGACTTTATGTTTGGAATTAATTATGGTGCCTAATAGAATGTGTTAATCATGGTTTGGAGTGAGTCTTACAAACGCACCTATTAACCAGGCCTCTGAGCCTTCAGGTTGTCTACAAGAGGGAGTAGGGAAATTGGAGACAGTCAGAGGCACATGCTTTTTGAGCTGTCATTTTCTCTGATGGGAGAAAGCTCTAAATAGACGACCGCCTCCCCTTCATCTCATACAATCAGTGCGAATCTATCCACTTTGAGCTCAGTATCAAGTGTGTACCTAGTAACCACTAACCATGATGCTAATCTAATAAAGTAAATAAGTATCAGGTGATAAGAAGCCATCCACATCCCCCTAGCACTGATTGGGAGGCACAAAGGAAACATAAACACAATGTCAGCGTTGCAATTTTCTCGCCCTCTTTCTATGTATAGAAGAGAAAAATCTGTTAGGATTTAACTCCCCTACCTTCCTCTGGCCCCCAGCCAGTCCTCGAAAAACTTTTCTTCCATTAAAATTGTTTATTTTTAAAATGTGTAATATTTTATTTAATTTTTCTTATTCTAAACCTTCCTTTTCTTACTTTCCCAGAGAGATGGTAGGGGCCAGGGAGGCCACTTCAACCCCTGCTAGAGGAAGGAAAGATTTCTGACTCGAGCAAGGTGCCTCCTCCCCATACAGAAGTCCAGTCCCTTATGCCCTTATTCTTTCCCAAGGGCTTTCAGCACTGAGTTCTGAGACCATTGTCTGTTCTCACAGACTCTGAGGAGTCTCTTTCTGTTTACCAGAGCCCGAGTTTCAAATCTCTGCACAGAAAAAAAAAAAAAAAAAGACTCTGAACAGCGCAATTGAACATAGTTTCATTGGCTTTAATTTAAACTAAACATAGGAATTCATTTGTGTTGACTTGCTTATTTTATTCTAAAGACTGATTGAATTTCTGAAGAGAGTAAGAGGAACAAAATCCCTCTAATTCCCGAGGCTGCAGGTCACTCGGAAGCTTAGCCACAGCCATGGCGGGGGAGAGGGCTCCGTGCCATACTTAACATCCCAGAATACCCGGGATTAACTAGGTGGTGAGAGCGTGCGCTAGCTGGGGAAGGTGTGAGGCTGCCTAAATATAAGTTGAGAGTGAAAATAAGCTTAATTTTCTTGTGGATGATAGTACAGGCAATGCATGGAAGTATTTTACATAGAACCTGTGAATAAAATGAGAAAATGAGTGAAACCTAAGGTTGATCATAGTATACCTGTAGGTTAGTGTCTTACTTCCTTAGTTATTGGCCATTTCCATAATGCCAAGTTTAATAGGCCAGCAATATGAAACGTTCAGTGACCATCTCCTAAGGCGTACAATGGAATTAATACTATGTCTGAGTACAACCTTTTTTAAAGATATCAAGACTAGAATAAAGGAGAACAGAAGCCTGCATTTTTAAAAAATATTGAGGCAGACAGAGAAAAGAGAAGGTAATTTCACAATGGAAAATGGTTAGTGGGGGCTCTATACTTGTGGCCACTTACAGGAAAAAGCGTATTTGCCAGTTGGAGTATGTATGGTGGACTTAGAAGGACTGCTCACTGATGTCTGTCTTTTCTAGCTGTGATTTAAAAAAAAAAAAAAATTCTAGCTGTAATTCTCTTCAATTTAGGTCCTGATCAGATACCTCTCAGGGAAGAATTTGAGCAAATTATGCTGAAAGCTATGCAGGAATTTACTCTGAGAGAGAGAGCCCTGCAGATGGGTGCTCAGTGCACACCTGTGTCGCCAGGACAACTCCCCTGGCTGGCTAGATTAATTGCCAGTGTATCTCAAGACTTGGTTCATGTGATTGTGACCCAGAACTCTTTGGCGGAGGGCATTTCAGAGACATTGAGGACTCTCAGTGAAATGAGACACTATCAAAGGCTACCAGATTATGTGGTGGCAATTTGTGCATCGAAAATCAGAGGAAATGAATTCTGTGTGGTAGTATTAGGTGAGTAATGTTTCTTGTTTTTTTGTTTTTAACCCATTCATTCAATTGTCTGTCCATTTGAAAAATGTCTATTGGCTGTTTCAGGCATCTGTGCAATTAATCTCTGGCTAAGTGCTCCCACTTGGGTTCTTTCCCCTAATTTTAACTTTTCCTTTCCTCCTTAGATCAGATTTTCATAGCCCTTAGTTTGGCTGGTGTCCCTGTCAGCTGGTTGTGGGAGCATTATTTCAAAGCATACCCTGGTAACAGATACCCTTAACTCATGTAACTTCTCTCCTTAAAAAGTTTTGGAAATGTTACCATTCTAGCATGTGATAAAGCCATTGCCACAGGTGGCCTAAGCCAGCGAGTCAAATTTGCCAGGAACTTAGCTCAAGGATTCACCTCCTCACTGAAGAAGATATTTAATGTTATAATGTTCACTCTCGGTAAAAGGTTCAGAAAGTTGGTACATTACAAAATGTATTTTTGTTTCTTGTGCTGATTTTCTATCAGGAACCATCCTGAGTAGCCATTTGGACTAAATTTTTCTTTTCTTCTCTAGTGAGTGCTCTCAGCTCTTCCTACCGAAGAGGCCAACCCCCCCCACCTCCCCTCACCCCGCTTTGACAAAACCTGCCTGCCCATCTCTCTATGATATATGTCTCTTTCAAAAAGTGTAATACATTAGAGTTTTTTGTTTTTATTTGTAAAATCAATAACATATGTTTATATTTTTAAGACAGATGTTCATAATAACCATGCAAACAATTTTTAAAGGTTTTTCCTCCCTAGCCTTTAAACACAGGTATGGTATGTTTTCACAGTTAGAAACATAAGATATGTCATTTTTTCCCTTTATCACCTAACATCATATTATAAACATTTTGTGTTTAGAACTGTAATTTCAAATGCTGTGTAATTTTCCACCCTTTGATGTGCTGTACTTTTTTTAACCAGGTCCCTATCATCATACACTTTTAGTTGTTGCCAGTTTTTGCTCTTATAAATCATGTCCCAGGGAACATGTGTTCACTGGCACATTGTCTTCTCTCTCTGTGTTCTGCAGGTCAGCATCAGTCCAGGGCTCTGGCAGAAAGCATGCTCACCACAAGTGAGTTTCTAAAAGAAATAAGTTATGAGCTCATCACAGGAAAGGTCAGTTTCCTGGCATCGCATTTCAAAACCACATCATTAGGTGAGTGGTTGTAGGATTCAGCAACATTGCCAGCCCTGGCTGCGTGATTTTCTGAATTTAAATCTTAGCATGTCAGGGAGATAAATGTGGAGCTTGAGCTTGTCGGCTGAGTTCCCTTCACCCTCCCTTCATTTGAAATGGTTTACCCTCAGTATTCTGTGACTGACACAGCAAGGGGGTCCAGAGGAAGGCACAGGGGTACTAGAATGGGAGGCCTCAGCTCAGCTACCACTTTGTTGTCTGACCTTGGGCGAGAAACTCTCTCCCCAGATCTCAGTTTTTAATATGTCAAAGGGAGATATGATGATCCCCTCCTGCCTTCTTTTAGTATTACGGAGGTCAAGAGAGATAGAGCCTGAGAAAGCGTGTAAACTGTTAGCACAGTATAAAGGAGGGTAGCTCTGGATATGGAGACACTGCTGCAGGGATGGCGGAGTGTAAACTCGGATGTGAAAAGCTGGCTGGCTGACAAATCTTGATGAGAACCCAGCTTAACTGCCCTACCTGGAGGCTGATGACAGCGTATCATTCCTTGTAATCTTATCTCCGTTTTATTTTGTGATAGGCGATGACCTGGACAAGCTGCTAGAAAAAATGCAACAAAGAAGAGGAGACAGTGTTGTGACCCCTTTCAACGGTGACCTTCATGAATACGTGTCACCTCAGGAGGCTGCTGCTATGATCCCCACGCAAAACCTGGGTAATGTCACCTCAGGCCAAAGGCAGGAAATCAGCCTTCAGGCCAGACGTGATAGAGGCTAAGTCATCCTAAGGGTTTAGAGGTCTCATCTTCAAATCACAGACGGTAACAGGCTTTTCATCGTCATCTACATGATAAATCCGGCTCAAATTAAAAATGCCTTTCCAAGTGGCCTGGGTCAAACACCTTGTTCTTAGTAAATATCTCCTAGAATTTAAATCAAAGTCAAACACTTTTTTTAAAGCATTATCTTTTTTTTCCTGGAAAGATTCCTGGGTCCTTGGTGTACTTTCCTCAGCTCCACCAGCTGTGCCCGAAGACCTGTACATGCTCATGGAGGCCTTCAAATAACTGCTTGAAAGAGTCTAGACTACAGTCCATGCAGGGCTCCTTGCTCTCCATTCCCTTCATTTTCTCTCTGACGTGTAAAACGCACATGATCAGGGATCGCGAGGCCTCCCTGACAGATGGAGCAGCAATAGCAAAACATCATTTGCCTTATCACAAGCTTCCTGGACACAAAGGGGAATGAAGGGTGGGACCAGGGGTGAGGAGTTCAGTCAGTAGATTGGATTCATTTTGGTTCAAATTCCCCAATTCCCCGTTTGATGGGGACATCATAGGAAAGGATGGAAAAAAAGAACAGGAGAAAGCACAGATAGAAACCAGATCCATATAAGCTGCTGCAGACAGCCTTTTGGCCTCCGCTTGATAGGAGTGCATCATGTATATATCAGCATTGCCGCAGCAATGAAAGTAGCATGGCTTGGCATCAGTTCGGCCATAAAAACAAATGCAAATACAGGCAATAAAATTTTTTGACTTCTGGACGTTATTTAGTAGTAAAGTGATCATTCAGATGATCTAAAATGTATTTATACTGTTTTGAATTACTAACAAAGTTAGAATTTATAAATTCTCAAGAGGCAGAGGATTTACAGATTCCCACATACATATCTTTGATTCCCTGTTTAAGAAACATTGCTTAAAGATATTTTTAGATTTCTTCAAACTTTAAAATTTGCTAAGTTAAATTCTACAAAGTTATGCGATTATCTATGCCAAGTTCCCACCCATCTAACCTGTGAAATGAAAAAAAAAAAATCTAATGATCAGAAGATAGACTTATTTTGATTGGGAATTTTTCTGGGTCAGAAACTTTTGGGGCTACTATTAAAAGTGACAGCTCTGGGCTTTTCTAGTGGGTTCTCTCAGCTAGTAGAGTTTCTGGTGGGTTCTCTACCCACCAGTATAAATCTCCACTCACTGTCAGGGTCCTGTGGTGGCTCAGGTCTCATGACTACCATCTTTGCGTTGGCTGTATTGCAGTTTGATTTTAGAGAATATTAATTAGCACAGGTTAATTGGGCCCTTGTATGCCAGTGAGACTTCCACATGTGTTCCTGATAAAAAGCAGCCCTTTAAAGAAGTATTGGATGTTGCCTGCTCAGGCATTTAGCTGACTAAGCCTGTCTCATTGTGTGAGTGCAGGCATGCCGGTATAAGAGAGATTGATTGCTTGGTTATAACTTGTAATAAAAAGCTACTGACATGCTTAGAGTATCTGGGCAATGTTTTTCTAATATGTCACTTACTGAGAGGCCAGCTGGCCATGTCATGAGTTGGGGCTCTTCAGATAATACAGGCGTCAGCACTGGAGTTGACCATAATCGCCTAGATCTGCCAGGTCACAAGCACTGGCAAAGTCAAGTGTGAAAAAGGTGAAGGTAGTGTCTCTGTGACCTACGTTATGCAGTCACTGGGAGGAGTGTTTTAAATCATGTTGCAATGGGCTTGCTGGAGAGGAAATGTTTACTACAGTGCCATCCAGGCAAGCTTGAAGGAACTCAGCATTATTAGGGTTAGGACATTGCCTCCTTCCCTGGACTGGGGAACCTGACCCATGCTGATGGTCCTAAAGAAAACTGGAAACTCTTTCCTCCCCTTCCAGAGATGAGTCCTGGCTCCAGCTGAGAGGGTGTGGTCTGTCCCCACTCCATTTCAAGGGAGAGGAGGGGTGTTGAGTTAGTGATTTATGAGACAATTGATTTTAAAATAATACATTTGAAAAATTACCACATCCACTGTTAAGCACATCTTTGTAACCAAGTTCTCGGGGAAAATAGACAAATCTATTAAAACACAATAGAGAGTGAAAATAGATAGTGAGAGCTCTTGGTGATAGAGCATTACTTTACCATGTGTGTGTGCATGCACGTGTGTATTATATTTCCCCACTATGGATTCCCAGTGGCCATCACAGAAGTGAATTAATCTTCTTCTTATGACTTTTTTATTTTAGATTTAGATAATGAAACCTTCCAAATTTATCAACCACAGCTTACAGTGGCCAGAAAACTCTTATCCCAGGTGTGTGCTATAGCAGACAGCGGCAGCCAGAGCCTGGACCTTGGCCACTTCAGCAAAGTGGACTTCATCATCATTGTCCCGAGATCGGAGGTTCTGGTCCAGCAAACTCTTCAACGGATTCGACAGTCAGGTAAGACTGAACTTTCAAAGAGGACCCTGCCTAGATTCAGCCTTGCATTCCCTCTGCCTCTTTCTTTTGCTTAATCCAAATGTTTATAGGACAATTCCATCTTTTTTTACAGTAATAAAAAGAGTACTGTAAATGTTACTAGAATTTATCTGTAAGTTTTCCCTCAAAGTATTCTGGCCTTTTCCCTCCTTGGTCAGGGCTAAATTGACCTATACATTTGCCCGATACTGTGAAGTCCATGGTGGCATCAGTAGACTAGAAACTGGTCATTCATTTATGAAGAGAAGTTTTCTCAAGGCAAGGATAGCCTTTCATGGGATGGTGGGGTCTATGCCATCTGAACTCCTTCTAGGTCACTTACCCCTAGGTGGATTCTTAGTAATTAACATACTACCAGCACATTTTCAACCTAGAGACCAGAACACCATTCCCCGTGTCAACAAAGAGAAGCTTCATTGAAAAATAGTTGAAATTTCTCCTGATGACTTTAAGAGAATAAGTATAGAGGAAAAATATTTTCCCAGAAAATATAAAAAAGGCAGAGAGCAAAAACTGAGAAGTCTGTGGTAAATAACATCCCTTTCAAACATAAAATTTGTTTAGGGTGATAAGCAGTAAAGAATTTAAGAAACAGACAGCTGAAAATGCTTGCCTTTGTAAACTAGCTTTGAAAAGGAAATTATAAATGTCAAGTTGCTTCTGAGTACCTTAGCTGGGAGAAACACACACACACACACACACACACACATTTTAGTTGGAGGATGAATCTTTGCCATAGTAAAAAAATTTATTTTTAATATATTTGAAAACAGGTAGGAAGCGGAATTCAGAGGAGCTTAAAGTGTAGGTTATATGTTTCATACAGATCACCTGGGGACCTTGTTAAAATGCAGTGGGTCTGGGAGTGTTATTTGTGAGACCCAGGAAAAGACCTCAGGTTTTAAAGGCTGGGCGGTTAGGGGGAGGTCTTAGGGGCAGAGCAATAGAATATTCATCAGCTGTATGAATATTTAATGTACCAAAATGTGATTTATTCTTAAGTTGTCTGTCCTTGGGTGTGGTTGGCAAATGGCACTCATTGGATTTCTATTATCTATCTCCCTGAGTAGGGTGATGTAAGCTACCTACCCCCTGCTGGGGAGGAGAAGTGCAAACCACTTACTCTCTAGTGTCCTTGGTTTAGAGAATAGGATTTGCTAGGTGGCTGCAAACTGCTGTTTAACTGTCTCAGTTTCCCTCTTCTGCTTGTCCTGGAATTTTCCAGCTTCTTACTATTCTATAACATGTGGACTCCACATTCTGCGTTTTAACAAGCTCCCAGGAGATGCCAGTGCTGCTGGTCAGAGGACCACACTTGGAGTAGCACATCTCTAAGAAATCTTTTGTTAGTTCCATGGGCCAATGAGCTTACCGGCCATAGATTTTTCCCTCTTTAACTCTGACACATGTAAAGTCCACGCCTTCTGGAGGCCCAAGTGCCTGGCTAACAGTGCAGTTTTCTAAAATTCTAAATGTCAAGTTACAAAATGGCCTGTTGCTCTGTTACAAAACCTGTTGGATGGACTTAAAGGTAATTAGCCAGAGAGGATCAAACACCTTCTCTTGTAGCTCTCCCAGAAACCAAAGTGAATTCTAGGCTCCCTGGGCTACTGGCCATTTCTGCCCCTCCCCCCATCACTGAGGAAAATAGAAGAGCTTTAGTCACACCAAGCATTGACCAGATGTTTTATTTCCTATGGATTTTACATTTCCATAACATGGAGGGAGCACCTTCTCTTATAGGTGCTTTACTTGTACCAATTGGCATTTGTGGCCTTCCTGAGTTTGTGATCTGATATCCCAGATCATGCTTGAGCAAACTCATAGCACCTGTTTCAAGTGGTGAAATCATCCCTGGTCAGCAGTTGTGCTCTCTGGGAGCCTTTTCCTGAGATAACCTCTTGATGACCTGTACTTTCACCTCTCCTGATAAGTGCAAGACCCAAAATAAAACCGTGCATTTTTGACAGATGAAGAAATTATATAGGTCCTTCCTTTTCCCTTCTCAATGCCCTCAGATTTTTCTAAAGTGAGTATGTTAAGATGATCACTCCTCAGAAAGGCACCAGAGTGTGACTAGTTACATAAACTTGGAATCCAGAAAAGTCAATGTTATGCACAGATTTGAAAAATTCAAGGCAAAACGTATTTTAAAATTTATTCCCACATGGCTTTGGCATACATACTGGAATTTTTGCGGCCAAAACAATCACTTCTATATATTTTTAAATAACTGTAGTCATTTTAATTATAGAAAAACATAGTTATAGTATTTTTTATTTTGAAAAAATAAATTAGAAACATTTAAACATTTATAATCCCACCTTTCAAAGATAACCACTGTTAAAATCTAATTGTTCACAAAGGACTTAATAGCCAGTGTCCTAGGCTCTCTTCTGTGCCTGTGTCTGTTTTTCACTTGACATTATAGTACACACATTTCCCCATGTCATTAAAGGCTTTTGTAAGCAGCATTCTTAATGAATGTATAATATTCCATATTATAACACACCAAATTGTATATGTTTTGATATTCAAATACCTTCATATTCTTAGAACACATAACAGTTGATAAGTGGAACAGGAAGGACCATAAGGATGTAAAGAGAAATTATCCAGAGCAGAGTAAATAGTTAGCAAGAGATTATCTACTAAAACAACTCTTAAAAATCACAGCTAAGAAAGCAGAAAGCATTCTCCAGAAATCGTCTGACTCAGTTTCCTCAAATGTTTCCGTGTGAATCAAGGAGAGCTTCGTTTGCCATTTGCAGAAGGTCGCAGAGGGCAGTGCCTAATGTGGTCCCTGTCTCGGGCCTGGCGGCAGTAGGTGCTCAACTACTGTTTGAATGGGGGGCGAGAGGGAGGATGAGGAGGGACTGGCAGAAGGAGGAACAATGTTCCAGTGCTCCATTGTCCGGTTCCATTTGCCTTTCCCTAAAGGAAGCATTTCAGCAGCCTGCCTGCCAGGAAAAGCACAAGGCAGGGAGAAGCAGCCAGGGCACGCAGAAAGGCCACATCCTTGGCAGCCCTTGTGTGGCTGAAAGAAAAAGGTGAAAATAGAAACCATCACATGGCTGCAGACCCAGCACTATAGGCAGAAGCACTTGATACCTCAACTAGATTCTAATTAAGGAAGGGAGGCAGGGAGACAAGAAAATGTGTTGGAAAGAATTTCAAGGATCAAAAAAGAAATGGAATGTGTTAAACATTTGTACGCTTGCCCAAAATGGACTTGTAACTGCTGGAGTGATCAGTGGAGAAGCAGCATAAGGAATTTTTAGACTATAGGAAATGCTTTTGTTTCAGTTTCATTTTCCACAATTTGATGTTGTGCCATAATTCTTGATTCAGGAGACCCTACATTCTATACATTAGAATACTGGGGTATCGGTGCACGTTAAAAATGCAAGCCACTTTCCATTCAGGGTGGATGTGATGAAAACAGAGTATTAGGGACTGTTCACACTTTCCTCCTTTCTGCTTTTAAAATGGTGTAGGTGGGAGCCCCAGCAAATGGGAGTCACTCTGGCAGTATCCAGAAGCTTTATCACCCTCAGGGCAATGACACAAATTTGACACCTAAACACATGCCTGATTATAAAAGAACCAGAGAGACATGTTTATCTGTTGATAGGTAGATTATTCTATCCAAACAGACATAAGGAAGTTTCAAGGTGGTGGCAGAGGTTAGAAGGGGCAATGAAAAGACAGAAGAAGGCATTTTCACATTCTAAAATGTATTTTTCTTGGTCTCATCAGCCTTCTACTTCCTTGTCAGTCACCTAAAGTTTAAGCAGAAGAAAGGCAGTATTTATTGGGCAGGGAAGGGGATCCCAGGGGAGAAAGTACTAGGAAACTGCCCTGTCCTGAGGTGGAATTGGGGACACACCAGAGATTCCTTTGTACACATACTACTGGACAACTACCTAAAGTTAGCGTTCTTAAAGTCAATTTCCACTTAAGTAGTTAGCCCAGTGCCCACCCCTGGTTTATAGAAGATGTTGGCACCTGGCTCACAGTCTTCTCCGCCTCCCAACCTGCCTCCATCCAGAGGTACTTTCTGTCCAGGTGGACGACAAGCCAATATCCTAGCATCTCAGTACCTTACATTCCCCATCCTCAAACACCTTTACCTGTACTCCTCCTTGGTCACCTGCTCCCTAGTCATATCCAGACCCTACTGGGTCCTGGAATCCTTAATTCTAATATCCCCAGTGTCAGACCACAAGCTCCTTTTCTACATACACTGTGGGGGTAACAAATCAACCTTTCCGATGGATGCCATCGTAAGTTCCTTTTTGGTTCTTTAGCTGGATCTCTCCCATTCTCCACAGTGGCTATTGCAGACTCTGTGTCACTCAAACTTCCAACTCCATCTTTCTCTCAGCAAATGACCATGCCACCAACTTCTCTCCTCTCCCACCCCCAAGAGAAGAAAACTTCAGATAACTATATACACCCATCTTTGCCCCTTCCCTCTTGATCAATGAAAGAGCTGCCTTCCTCTATTTCAACCTGGTTCACCCACCTTGTTCTAAATGCTACTTCTCCTCGTGGCACTCACACTGTTATTTCTTCTCTCGTTGCCACATTCAACCTCCTTCTCTCCTGGAGCTCATTCCATCCATTTAAACATGCCCCACTCTCTGGAAGACAAAACAAGCCTCTGTTAACCCTGCCTAACCCTCCAGCTCATCCTCTAGTTAACCGCCAAACTTACCGAGGGAGTTGCGTGCTGTTAGTTATCCCCACCTCCTCCACCTCCTACTCACTCCTCAACACTGGAAATGCACCTCCACTTCCCACCCCCACCCTTGTAGGGCTCTTACCAATGTTACCAGTGACCTTTTCAGTCCTTTTCTGAACTATTGGCTGCACAGGTGACCTCCACTCCTTCCCTGCAGTATCTTCGGCTTCTAAGACAACTCTTTCTCAGGCTTTCTTCCTCACCCCGTGCGTGGGTGCTCATCTGCACGCAGTTCTCCTGCATGGCACTCAGCCCTGTACTGTGGCTGTATGTTCATTAATGATCTTTCTCTTCAACTAGGAAGTAAAAGACTCGGGAAACATCTCTGTCTTGTCTATGACACAGCAGACACTTAATATTTATTGAACTAAATTTTGTATAACATTTTGTTGAATTGGATTTTAAGTTAAAATCTATTTTAAAAGAAAAACATAGAAGTAATATTTAGGATTTGGTAGTTCTCTGACAGAAACAAACTAAGTCATCAAAACCATGTTCCAGAAATCTACTTTGCCCAAGAGTAGAGGCCTTAGATATGTATGTATCAGGCATATCTGTCAGTCACACAGGGCTCTGAAATTGTATCTGTGTGTTCAGAATGCTATTCTGTGTTGGTCTAGTGCTGCTTCCCTCCTTGGCCCAAACAACACAGGAGTACACTCCCACAGACAGGTCTCACCAAACCCAGATTAAGAACCCTCCCTCACTGGAAAGACAGAGGGCGCCAGCTGAGCCACCAGGAGGTGAAGGGACCGCCAATGCAATGGGCACTGAAAGTGATTAGCAAGAATTTTAACCAGCTATTTCAATTTCCAGGTTATTTACTTGCTGAGAGGAGATTGCCAGGGTGAAGGAATAGCCACTGTTATCATAATACTGAAAAACTTAGCATGATGTAATGATTTAATATTTTCTTGATTTTCATTCCCTTTTTAGCACTAGAATATTTTTGCATACCACACCTTTGGAGAAATTAATTCAGTCCTCAGAGAAGATGAACAGTTAAAACTAAGAGCAGTTTTATTTTTCTTTAGGATACCTTCCTAATGAGAAAAACAAGAAATAAAAACTAGAAATTAAATTCTTTATTTAAAAAAAAATCAAGAGATAAAAATGTACAAGTTAAAATACATTGTTGTGTCCAAATAAACAGGGTAGTGGGGCATTGAGTTGAATACTGGATCACCTTTAATGATACCTGAACATTTTGGATTTCTCTGATCATTATCAGTTTTACTTGATATCCAGACTCATTAGCTCCTTCTAGTGATGGGTTCGGGCCACACATTCAGACTTTTGACCTTTATGGAAAGGCCTTTGATACTGGTGCTCACAAGGTATTGAGGACTTGGTGTGTGTGTTCTTGTTTTTGTTCCCCTTCAAGGTCCTTAGATGGTTGAAACCTTGCTGTTCCTCTTTTCAAGTTTTTAGAGGAATGGCCTCAGAGGACATGATATTGTTTTTCTCTAATCCCATAAAAGGCTAAGGCTCAAGTGTTCCTGAAGCCCATCTGGATTCTGTAGCCTTCAGTAAAGAAAGGGGTACAAGTGGCTACACTCGAGCTGCTTAGAGTCCTTGGCTGTCCAAGAAAGGTTCTCTGCAGAGACCTTTCAAGTTGGTTATTCCTATGGAAGATGTCCATGACTGGGGCACCACCTGTGTCAGCTCCACCGGTTCAGGTTAATCACCTTTAGGGAACACAGTGATTCCCAACCACCGTGGGCTCTAGAACTCAGTGAGTTGCAAAATGTCATAAAAGAAAAGTTAACGTTGCCTCCTAAGTTTCCATTCATGTCAAAAATAAGATTTAGTATTTAGGTATACATGGCCTTGGACCTCTTGGTGCCACTATCAGTACCCCAGGTGGAAACTGCTGATGCCCAGTTTTTATTGAGTTGGAAAATGTGACAGATTTGCTCATAATATATTAGAATATAGACTTTTATTTAATCCTATAGAACTCTGAAAAACAAATTATCAAGAAGACAGAAAACAACCTTTCTCAGATAAGCCATTTCTCTCAGCATTTCTGACCATTTTCAGATTCCATACCTCTGTGCTTATTTTTGAAAAACAAAATGAAACATGAAGACTAAACCAGAAACTAATGAAAAAGTTTATCTATATGGGGTGGAAGAGATAGTAATGGATGAGTATAACATTTTATATAGTGTTGACTTTTGCCTTATAAACGAGTTACATATTCAACAAAATTAAATTAAAATGATAGTGAAAACTTAATATCGAATGCAAACAGAACTAAATGAACCTGACTGCATATTAAATTGATAACCACACACTGAAAATAATTAACTCAAGTACTTTTTTGAACACAGTTTTCTAATTGTGCAACCTTGATGTGATATATTCTAAGGGCAAAAAGAATTGCAAATAAATCTTGAATTTTAATCATGATGTTGGGAGTGGCATTAATAATTTTAAAACTGTTTGTGTATTGCCCAGCCAGGCGTGGCTCAGCGGTTGAGCATCGACCTAGAATCCAGGTGATCAGGGTTCGATTCCCGGTCAGGGCACATGCCTGGGTTGCGGGCTGCAGCCGGTCAATGACTCTCTCATCATTGATGTTTCTATTTCTCTCTCTCCCTCTCCTTTCCTCTCTCTGAAATCAATAAAGATATATTTTTTAAAAAATTAGATTAAAACTGTTTGTGTATTTCATAGGATATAGTAAATGCATAAATATGTTCATGTTGTTGAACACCAGGGTTTTCACATGAAGGAAGGGAGCTTCAGATATGGAATGGGAAAGAATAAGAAATATTCCTTTTAGATTTATATTGGAGATATAAGTATGAGCTCATAACTTGAAAAAGTTAAATGTTTCCTAACTCTGACCACAGAAAGGTCTTGAAAGCAGTGACATCTCAGTATTAATGTGAACATTTAGCATCTAGGTCTTGGTTTATAAATACCTTTCCCGACTGTCCTAGTTCTGAGGTGGGAACAGCCTGGAATATCTTGTTCCAAAAAGCGAGGAAGTACTCAAAGATTGATAGGGACATTTCAAAAGGACACAACAGCCTGTTCAAAGGGGATTTTACTGGCCAAATTTGGTAATTTTGAATATCAAAAGGAATGATGGCAATAGATTGTAATATGTTGAAATTTTTAAAAAACCATGAGTACATAGTAATACTAAAAAAATAATAAGCAGCAAGACATGTGAGGGTTGGAGGGATAAGCCCTTCTTTACAAAAAAGCACTACCTAATAAATGTAGGAAAAAGAATTCAAGAATTCCTATTTTGCAATACCAGTGTAATTATTGATTCTGGTTAGTATTATTAATGGATACTAAAACCATTGGGTAAAATGTCATTTGGGTACAAATATTCACACAGTCTCAGAGTGTCATCCCCATATTAAAAATTACAGAAAAGGCCAGGCCGGGCATGGCTCAGCGGTTGAGCATTGACCTAGGTAGGATCCGGGAGATAGAGGTTCGATTCCCGGTCAGGGCACATGCCCGGGTTGCAGGCTCGATCCCCAATGACTCTCTCATCGTTGATGTTTCTGTCTCTCTCTCCCTCTCCTTTCCTCTCTCTGAAATCAATAAAGATATATATTTTTTTTAAATTACAAAAAGGAAACGGTATCTTTACAGTGGAGAGATCTGGCAGTAGACACTACCATAACTAATAATTAAACCTTGCCATCTCCAGTTGTGGGACAGGTTGACATTAAGAGCAAGGGGAAGTACACAATGTCATGTATGAGGTATAATTGTCAAAAATGTTTAGCCTCAATCCAGTCACAAGGACAACCCCAGAAAAATTCCGATTCTGTGGCATTCTACAAAACAGCCAGCATTAAAAAAAAATAGCAATGAAAAAACAAAAAGAAAAAGGTAGGAGGCTGTTTTAATTATGGAGAATAAAGAAACATGACAAACAAGTATAGTTCTTAATTATTGATTAGATCTTAGACCTAAAAATAAAAAATAAAAAACAACTCTGGCACAGTTAGTGAAACTCAAATGTGAGCTGTGTATTAGAGAATATTATATTGATGTTAGTTACTACTGACGGACATTTGGGTGGTTTCCAGTTTTTCACTATTTCAAACACTGCTCGAACACATATATAAGAGTTTCTCTAGGAGTAGGATTGTTGGGGCATAGATTATGTACATTTTCAACTTTACTAAATAATGCTAAATTTTTTTCTAAGGTAGTTATATTTACAGTCCCATTAGCAACATATGTGTTTTAGTTGCAAATATTTGATATAGTCATGCTTCTTTTAAAATTTTTTATTTTCAATTTACAGAAAAGTCACAAAAATGGTATAAGAGATCCAAAAAAACGTAATTAAGAAGCCATTTCCATTTATAATAGCATGAACAAAAATAAAATATTTAGGGATATTTTTGACAAAAGAAGTGTAAAATTTACACTCAGAAGACATTGTTGAAAAAGAATAACAAAGCCCTAGCTGGTTTGGCTCAGTGGTTAGAGTGTTGGCCCTTGGACTGAAGGGTCTTGAGATTGATTTCAGTCAAGGGCACATACATCAGTTGCAAGCTCAATCCCCATTCCCGGGTGGGGTGCATGCGGGTGGCAATCAATCGATGTGTCTCTTTCACACATCAGTGTCTCTCTCTCTCTCTCCCTCTCTCCCTCTCCCTCTCTCCCTCTCCCTCTTGCTCCTTTCCACTCTCTCTGAAAAGCAATGGAAAAAATGTCCTCAGGTGAGGATTAAAAAAGAAAAGAAAAAGAGAAAAGATTAATGAAGATCTAAATAAGTGGAAAAGCATCCTATGTTCATGAATTGGAAGACTAATATTTTAAGATGGCAGAAGTCCCCAAATTGATCTACAGATTGAATGTGTTTCCTATAAAAAGCCCAGCTGGCTACCTTGCAGAAATTGGTGAGCTGGTCCTAAAATTCATATGGAAATTGAAGGGACCCAGAATACCTAAATCAATACTGAAAACAGAGTTGTAGGACTCTCACTTCCTCGTTTCAAAACTTAATACAAAACTGTAGTAATCACAGCAGTGTAGTACTAGCATAAGAGCAGACATACAGATCAATGAGATGAAACGGAAAGTCCAGAAATAAACCTTCCTATATCTAACCCCCAAATGTGACATATCTAACCCCAAATCAATCTTCTGGTTCCTTCTGCTCGCAGGGCCATGGGCTTGAGTCGCCAGTCTCTCGTCTCCATATAAAAATGAGTAAAATACTAAATAAAAGAAAACCTCATAATCTACTTGTGGTATCTTTAGACCTTGCATATTATTTTCCTTTTTTCTTACATATGTTTTGTTACTAAATTTGGGGCAAGGAAAGCTTGTATTATTATATTAATTTGGCCAAGAACTGTAGCCCAGAGTTTCACTTTTCTGAGTGACCTGTCATAGCTATTAGTAGCAGCACCTCATATATAAATAGAATTTAATTAGACAGAGGGCTCCTACAGTCAACTGCTTCCATTTAATGTATCAGATCGTTTTTTTGTCATTTGTGGGAGGTGGTGGAGGTGGGGTGGGGTATTCTCAAGAAAAGAAAAATCTGATATTTCCTTCTCAAAACTATGGTGGGAGATATGAAAAAGGAAAATCATCTGCTCTGTAAACCTCTATGTGATTAGTACCCAGTGTACCAGTTGACATGAAGTTGATCTCATTTATATATATATACACACACACACACACACACATACACACATATGTAAAAAGGCAAACTCTTTTCTTCTTGGCAGGTGTCCTTGTAGACTTGGGTCTGGAGGAAAATGGGGCAGCTTATCAAAGAGCAGAGAAATATGTTGTTCGTCTAGACAATGAGATTCAAGCCAAGTTCGAAGTTTTCATGAGAAGAGTGAAGCAGAACCCGTACACACTGTTTGTGCTCGTTCATGATAACTGCCACGTGGAACTAACGAGGTGATTGCTTCAGAGTGAGCAAATGCAGTATGCCTTCTCCAGCTGCGATAGTTATGTAATAAGTGATTTAAAAGGTGATGATTGGAAAACCCAGGGACCCTAGCATTTCGCATCTTTGTATTGACAACTTCTTCCTGCCCTTTCCTTGCTCTTTCAACTTTTCTTACCATTTTAATGTTGATTTTATTTTAACTCTACTGTGGGTGAATTTACAAACTCCTATTTAAAATACAAGCTTAAGCGCATTGTGGAACTTGGCTGCTTTAGAGAAAATGCGGCAGTGAGGAGGTTGAGCTCCCAGAAGGGCCATGTGCTTTCCTTCTCACCACCATTCCTCCTCCCCAGTTCTTTTCCCGTTTTCTTTTTTCCGTTCCTCCTTTTCCTTCCTCTCCTGCTATTTCTGTTTTTTCCCCTGCCTTTCTTCCCTCTTACCATTAACAGCGGTAAAGAGGCCACTTTAATGATCTAAGAGCAGATCTGAGACCTTCCACAATTTACCCGTTTCAACAAGAGGAGATCCTATCTCTCGGTGGGTTTATCAGTGAGAGAACAGTAAATGTGGCATCGTGGAGCCAGTTTTGCTCCCAGATCAAATTACAGTAATGATCTGGCAGGGGGTGTCTTTGCTTCTATGGATTAATAAGGCAAGTAATTTAAAAGGTGAGGGGATAGTTCTTGAGTACTACATATCATTAAATGTTTATAGATTTTCTTTTCTTCAGGACACAATGAGATTAAGATTCTGGAAGTGTTTTGGTCTGTGCTAAAAAATGTCAGAATTGCAAAAGTGCTTGTTCAGAAGCCAGAATATGTTTGGCACTCCACAATGTAAAATTTAGAGCCATTTGTAGGTATAAGTAAGATCTTGCATAACTTGTTAGATTAACTAGAAAGAAAAAGAAAGAGAGAGGGAGGGAGGGAGGGAGGGAGGGAGGGAGGGAGGGAGGGAGAGAAGGAAGAAGGAAGGAAGAAGGAAGGAAAAAGGAGAGAAATTTTGCCCATATTCTGTTTAGTTGCCGCTAGTGTTCTATAAGCAGAAATAGCTCACTGACCTTATATACCTCGTCTTTGAAATTGGGGTAATAGCTCTGAGGATTATGCATTGGGTCTCTCCGTATTTAATTCCCCAGGGCAACCTGGTACATCCAAATTAAACACAACTGAAAATGATTCAGAGATATGAAAATGTTGGTCATGGGGAAGTAGGTAGGAGGAGCCCTCCCTACAGCCTGGCAAAGCGATTTTCAACCTTTTTCATCTCGTGGCACACATAAACTAATTACTAAAATTCTGCGGCACACCAAAAATATATTTTTTGCTGATCTGACAAAAAGAATAGGTATAATTTTGATTAGTTCACACTGAATGGCTATTGTTGTGTTGGCTGTTGTCATTTTTTAATTTGACAATCTAAAGGAAAAGAGGTTAGTGCCCCTGACTAAATAGTCAAGCTATTGCATGTTTTAAAAATTCTTGCAGCATACCGGTTGAAAAATCACTGGTCTAGCAACTTTGAGGGAGGAAGGAGAATGGTATTAACACCCCGGGGACCCCTGAAGTTTTGGGGCCTCTCTGAGGGGTACAGATAATTGTACAGTGATAAGCACCATGGTTTGATGGAGAAGCTCCCTCATTCAGGTGCAGTTTCAAACTAAAGTGCTCCATCTCCACTCCAGATTTAGTATCCTTGGCTTGGATAACTGAGTTTACACGTTGAGGTATATAGACCAGGGACAAACTGAAAAAGGAAAAGAAATAAAACCTTTGTGAAAGGGGTAAGGAGTTGAATATTTGCTCTACCAAATCAATTGTTTATTGCTTCTGCTCCCAATTAAAAAGAACTGGGGGGGGGGAGGGGAGGAGCTAAAAAATTGCCTCCATTTTGATGTCTGCTTCTGCATCTAATCAGTTTAGGATATTTTAATGTGACTCAATATTTTTACAGTGTCATTTCGGGCTCTTTGTCACACGGTGAACCTAGTCATGGATTGGCTGATAGAGTCATTAATTGCAGAGAAGTTCTGGAAGCTTTCAACCTCTTGGTGCTCCAGGTTAGCTCCTTCCCATACACTCTACAGACCCAGCAGTCCCGAATCAGTTCCAGCAATGAGGTTCACTGGATACACCTGGACAGCACGGTGAGTCTTTGCTCCGCTCTACTCTCCAACACACAGCCATGTTCTTAGTTCACTGGGGCAGAATCTTGTAATAAAATATGGTCATGGGTTTGTAAAATATAGCACAAGATTTCCAGAATCTGACTAATGTAATTCTTTATCTTCTAATAATTACAGTTATCATAACATTAATATCTAGAGAATAGTGTCCTACATAAATTTGATTTGGTAGTACTTTTTTAGGTTATCAGATACAAAATTATTCATCGTATATAGTTTGTATCCCCAAAAACTGATGTAATCTGACACCATCATCAATATTATGGATTATCTTTGTGCCTTTAACGGATTAACTTCAATCTGAGACCTGGAAATTTTATTGTACTGTGGGTGGCATTTCTGTCATATTTCTGTCTTACTTGTATCACTGTTTAGTTACCCTCATGCTCCCCCATCAAGTGGATTTTTCCTTTTAATCAGTTCTCACAGACTTCTGGTTGAAACAGAGGATGATGCGTTGAGAAGAACCATCTCAACATTGTACATATCCAGGTCTTGATATTTTTTTGGCTTCAATCCCAAAGGCCTATAAACTGTATGTTAAATATACTATCAACAAAAAGAAATAAGAGTTTCATTGAAAAATAATAAAGATTAGCCATTAAGCAGTGGATCCTTTATTTTGAAATATTGATATATTGGATATTTAAAAATAAACATGTTTAAGTAAAAGGTGCCAGAAATACCTTACATAAGAATAACTATTTATTTGTTAACCCAGTGCATTTCATTCTGTTATGAAGTAGGTGAGTTTTCCCTGACTTAGAACCCTTCTTTTATTTTCTTTTTTTATTATTCAATTTATTGGGGTGACAGTGGTTAATATGAACATATAAGTTTCAGGTGTGGGTTTCTGTGTTACAAGATCTGTATATTGCTGTGTGTGCCCACTACCCAAAGTCATATCTTTTCCCAACACCATATATTAAGACTCCCTTCACCTTCTATCCCCCCCACTGCCTTCCCTCTGACAACCACCACACTGCTGTTTGTGTCCAAAGTTTCAGTTTTATATCCCACATATGAGTGAAATCATATGAGAACCCTTCTTTTAGAGTATTGGTCTGTTCTTTGCAGTCAAGCAAGCCCAGGTCACTGAATGACATTGGCATCAACAGTCCCTCCCTTCTGAGAACTGTCTCATTGCATTCGTTATCACACACAGGTTGCCTTGAGCTTTCGCTTTGTTGGTCTCTTCTCCACCCACGCTCAGTCCATTGAATGGGTGGTCAAGTTACAGGTAACATAAGAGGCAACCACAGTTCCTTTGTCTCTAAGGTGTAGGGCACACCTATGTGCTACCCAAAAAGTTGCCCTGACACAGAATGGATTGCCAATAGAACTGATGAAAGGAAAATAGTTTTTTAATCCAACAAATAGTTCTCCTATTAAATATTAAATTTCAGTATATCGTTGGGCAGGGGAGAGAACTATCCTAACTTACCTTGTTGGTTCAGTGTTTTCCAGAGAGAGCACACCAGTGATAGGAAGGAGGACTCAGCTTCTGTTTTTTATCTTCTCCTGAATGAAGTAACAAGAGAAACAGGCCCAAATGAATTTTCTTAAAAGTCACTCCTATGGATTATGGGTTCATTTTTAGGTATAATAATGGTATTGTAGTTATACTTTTAAAGGGTTCTTATCTTAGAGAGATCTAGTAAAATATTTATGAATTAAAGATACGAAACCCAGGGTTATGGTCAAAATAATTGAGGGATGGGAGTTATTTTACTCTAAAGTTTTTAAAAATCATTTCTATGTAATTGAGATCAACATGAAGAAAAGATTAAAAAGATTGAATCTAATTTACAATAACTTTACACATTTAGGAGAGAACCTCCTAACAGTTAGCCTCCTTTAGTTATCCTAAAGCCAATGTCCCAAAAAAGGAATGACTGGGAAAAGCAAAGAAATTTAACTCAAAAAAATATTATTGAGCACATGTGGGTTTGTTAGATCTTTCCATAAACACACAGAGAGCTCATGGTTTATAGGACAAAGCAAAGTACATATTAAAGTCACTACTGTCCAAAATAGAATAAGACATAGAGAAAACAGATTGGCAGTTGCTGGAGTGGGGAGGGAGGGGGGTTGCAGGGCAGGCAAAGTGGGTGAAGGGTATCAAAAGGTACATACCTCCAGTTATAACATAAACAAGTCCCAAGGATGTTGTGTTGCATCTTTGAAAGTTGCTAAGAAAGTAGATCTTAGAAGTTCTTGCAACAAGAAAAAAAATTGTTAACTATATGTGGTGATGGATGTTAACTACACTTACTGTGGGGATCATTTTACAACACAGTATATACAAATATCAAATCATTATGTTACACACCTGAAACTAATATAATGTTATATGTCAATTTTTTAAAAATATTTTTATTGATTTTTAGAGAGAGAGGAAGAGAGAGGGACACACAGAGAGAAACATTGATGTGCAAGCACAACATCGATTGGCTGCCTCCTGCATGCCCCCCACCAGGGACCAAGCCCCACAACCAGGGCATGTGCCCTGACCGGGAATTGAACTGGCAATCCTTGGTACACCGGACGATGCCCAACCAACTGAGCTACACCCGCCAGGGCAATATCTCAATATTTTGTATAATTTTTAGACTATTACCACCACCCCATGAGTCAGCCACTCCCCCACGAAAGGGAAACCCTCTCCTGGCCTCTTCCACCATAGATTTGTCTTGCCCAGTTTTGAACTTTATATAGATGGAATCATTCAGTGGACATCCTTTTGTATCTGGCTTCTTTTGCTCTTATTGTTTGTGAGACTCTTCTGTATTTGCATGAATCATAAAACATTCATTCTTATTGTTGTATATAGATTACACTGGGTGACTACCACAATTCATTTATTCATCCTACTCATTTATTTCAGACATGCTAGCACATGCCTTTTAGTAGACATGTATGCATTTCTGTTGGGCATGTGCCTGGGAGTGAAGTTGCTGAGTCTTAGGGTTCACATGTGTTCAGCTTGAGGAGATACTGAGAGGCTGCATTTTTAAAGTTCTATTTATTAATTTTTTTTCAGATATTTTTAGAGAGAGGAAGGGGGAGAGAGAGAGAGAAACATTGATTGGTTGCCTCCTGCACAAACCCCCAACTGGGGAATCGAACCCGCAACCTGGGTATGTGCCCTGACCAGGAATCAAACCCACAACCTTTTGGTGTACGGGATGATGCTCCAACCAACTGAACCACCCGGCCAGGGCAAGAGGCTGCATTTTAAAGTAGTTCATTAACTATAGAGGCTAAGTCAACGTGATTAGAAATGGGGAGATCAGACATCTGGCTTTTCTGGTAATTCGGGTTAGAATCAACAAATACCTGAATCAGAATAGTGGTCCTGACAATAAAAAAGGAAGGAAGACATGGTAACTTTTCTAGGATTTGCTTACTGGGGAAGAGCGCAAAGTCAGAGAACTAGTTGGAAAGAAGTCAAGAGGAAGATTAATCGTGGAGGGCAGATTAGACAGATTTTGATCTGAGACTCTCTAAGACTGATGCGAGTGCATCACTGCAAAGACAAAGTTGAAGTTTGTTTTGGGGCTTTAAGATGAGGCTTTAGAATATTTTTTCAAAAAACAATGATCACTGAAGCAGCTCGTGTAGATAAAATCATGGAAGAAAATAATGAAGACAACTGCCAAGAGGGCGGTAAGGCCAAGGACTAACATGTAAAGGCCGCTGGATTTGGCCTCCAGAGTCCTTGGCGACTTTCCAGGGAACGGCGTCTGTGCAGCAGAGTGATTGGCGGGAGGAAAAGCAGAGGAGTGGGAAAGGACAGGGAGCACTGCAGCGCTGGGTCACTGAGCGGACAGGACTTTGGGAGGGGGAAGATTTTTTTTTTTTAAGAGAAGGAACATTTTCCCCAAAGACATAAGGATTCAATAAATAGTATGATTTCTATTTGGGGACGTGTGTTTCTTTAGAGTAACATCATTCAGAGTTTCCTAACTCATTTTAAAGGATGGTCCCATTAACTTCTATGACAACTTTTATAATACTTACAAAACTACAGTTACAGTTCAGTGCAAACATAACAGATTGGGAAAACGATGCCCTTCTCATTCTGATTTTTTTAGTAGCTCTGGTTCTCTAAACCAATACTGGCTCCAATTGATCACAAGCCCTCCATTTAACCACCTGCTCTGTAATTCTGCTAAGAAAAAAGAAAGAGAAATAAAAATGAGGACAGGTGAATACATCCTGTCCAGCCCGTTCAAATGCTGCATCTGGAAAAGGAATGGACTTGGAGTAGGATTTTATATTTTCCCAAAGAAACAAGACCAGGGATGAGAAGGAAATTGAAATCCACGTTCATATAATATAGAGCTTTTCCACTAATTCTGTGCCAAGTCCTGATACGGAGGGAAACTCGGATGAATGAGTTTTTTTCATCCTAAGTTACTTGTTTGACACAACCATCCAGAACACAGCCAAGAACACAGAAGGAAACAAGCAAACAAATAAACAACAGATGTTACTCAGTCTATGCTCTAAGGCTCCAGGATTTATAAGAACATACTCTGGTCCTCTCATAAAACATATTTATTCTCAAATAAGACCATGTTCCAACAAGCACAATTCCTAGTTTGGGGGACCTCAAAAAATTAAAAGCTTCCGATTAAATAATGCTTTGTTTTTATCTTACGGACCTTATAAATCACACAATTGCTCGTTTCTCTGGATGGGTACTCAAAAGCTCAGAACCAAATTTGTAGCCTACTTTTAACAAAAGGTGCAGAAGCTTCTGGAATGCATTTTTGAGAAAACTCACTCTGTCCCCGCCAAATCTTATTTCTCTTACCCTTGCTTTTTCTTCCTCTGGTCACCCAATTTATTTTTATCTTATACACTTAACGCTGCTCTATTGCCTTTATGAAATTAATTGGAGACTGTTTAAAGAAAAATGTCAATACGTAATAAATAACAAATAAACACGAGACTAAAATGCACAGGCAACATAGAAAGGAAGACTGTGAAAGGTAATGTACAAAAGGGGAAGGAAAACTGTACTAAAAAAAAACATACATGAACTCAAAAAGCTTATTGAATATTCTGGGACTACTGAGTTTAAGGACAAGCAGCTTGTCAGACATTTCAGGGTCCTTTGAGGGAATCTGTGTGTCATATCCAAAAATAGTTGTTCATTTTCACAGTGATAACTGAGTCATCCAGAGGGCGACAGATTAAATACTGTGTGTTCTGTTCGATGAGGCAGAAAAGTATACATTCTACTTTTTAAATAAATTTTTTAAAAGGGTAATCTTTTAGGAATTAACCATCATTAAATTCTAAGAGTTTTCTGTAATGGAGGAGTTCTTCAGTTTGTCAATCTCCAGAGAGCTCTGTAGATAACATTTGTATCAGAGAGAGCTGCTTCCCGAAGGGGGAAACCTCACCTGGGGGGTTTCAGTCCCAGGAGGGGGCATGCAGGAGGCAGCGGCCGATCCATGACCAATAACTCTCTCTCATCACTGATGTTTCTGTCTCTCTCTCCCTCTCTCTTCCTCTCTGAAATCAATAAAAAGAAAAAAAAGAATGCTATTCTTCCAAAAATGTCTGAACAAAAGAAAGAGACAATAAACCGTCTGTCTATACAGTTACTCTCTGCCTTAAGAAAGCGTGTCAGCATTCCACTAATCACTAAGTTTACTTGATGTGAAAAGAAATTTCGGTTATACCTCAGAGATTATTATAGAGTTGGCATAAGGTTATATAATGAAACAATTTTTTTTTTCAGCTTTACTGAGGTATAATTTACCAATAAAATTGTAAGATATTTAAAGTGTACTTTGTGATGATTTGATGTATGTTCTATATTATGAACGGATTCCTCCCATCTAGTTAATTAACACATTCATCACTATATTTTGTTAAGAACATTTAACTTCTACTTCTTTATCAAATTTCAGTTATACAATATGTTATCAATTGTAGTCATCATGTGATACATTAGATCTCAGGCCTTATTTATCTTATAGCTGAAAGTTTGTGCCCTTTTACCAACCTCTCCCTGTACCTCCTCATCCCCCAGCCCCTGGCAACCACTATTCTACTCTTTTTCTATGGGTTTGACTTTTTTTTAAGATTCTACATATAGGTGATACAATGCACTATTTGTCTTTCTCTAACTTATTTCACTTAGCACAATGCCCTCGGGGTGCATCCATGTTGTTACAATGGCAGGATGTCCTTCTTTTTCATAGCTAAATAATATTCCTATATATACATATATGTGTATGTGTACACATATACACAGGGTGAGGCAAAAGTAGGTTTACAGTTGTGCATACACAAAACAGAGTTTCTACTATTATTTATTAATTATTGTATAATACTAGAATAAACTGTTTTGTGTATGCACAACTGTAAACCTACTTTTGCCTCACCCCATATATCACATCGTTTTTCATTCTTCCATTGATGGACACCTCAATGATTCCATATCTTGGCTATTGTGAATGATGCTGCAGTGAAGATGGGAAGGCAGATAGCACTTCGACATCCTGTTTTCATTTCCTTTGAATATATACCTAGAAGTGGAATTGCTGGATCAGATGGTAGCTCTATTTTATATTTCATAAGGAACCTCCATGCTGTTTTCCATAGTGGCTGCATTAATTTACATTCCCACCAGCAGTGCAGAAGGGTCCCTTTCTCCACATTCTCACCAACACTTGTTATCTCTTGTCTTTTTGATGACAGTCATTCTAGCAAGTGTGAGGTGATATCTCATTGTGGTTTTGATTTGCATTTCCCTGATGACTAGTGATGTTAAGCACCTTTTCATATACCTGTTGGTTATTTGTAGATCTTCTTTAGAAAAATGTCTATTCAATTCCTCTGTTCATTTTTTAACTTGATTGGTTTTTTTCACTATTGAGTTGTGTGAGTTCTTTATATATTTTGAATATCAACCCCTTGCTCATCAGATGTATGACTTGCAAATATTTTCTTTCATTCCATAGGTTGCCTTTTTATTTTGTTGATGGTTTTCTTTGTTGTGAAAAGCTTTTTAGTTTGCTGTAGTCCCACTTGTTTGTTCACTTTTTTTTAACCTTCCAGGAAATAACTTATTACAGGGATCCCCTCCCCTAAAAATCAAGACATATTGTGTCCTGTCCTCACTGTGTTTTGCTCTGTATTTTGAATCAGGAGGACATGAGCTGCGAGGAAAAGCTGTACTTTGGCTTGAACGAGTACAGTAAGTCTCTACAGTGGGGGATCACAAGCCCACTTCTGAGATGTGATGAGACTTTTGAAAAAATGGTGAACACACTCTTGGAGAGGTAAATAAAAATCTTCAACCTTTTCTTCAGCTGAACTTGCATGACTAAAATAGCCAGAAGTCTTGTGTCTGTCCCAGGGAGTTCGGTGGAGCCCCTGCTGTGCGGTTGATGTGAATAAAAATAGCCTTTCCTAAGATGACCTTTTACTCATGTGGGGTTTCTATGATCATCCAAGGCCAACAAAGGAAACTAGCAACTCCGAGTGGGACTTTCCGTGCCCTGAATCGTCTCCCAAGCATGCTTCATCGCTACGGCCCGGATTACACGGGCAGAGAGGGATCTGCTTACTAAAGACCATTCCTCTGAGGTCTGGCCTCCCCCACCATATACCCAACACGTTTACATTTCCCCCTTTTTTCTCCTCTGTGCACCACAGGCAAGTGCCTTTATATGACCTGGTAAAAAGCTAAACTTTACTATGAGACACATGGAGTGTAGACTGGAGAAAATTAAGGAACAATCAGATCATTTAAGCAAGTTTAGTTCCTTCTGCCTCTTCTCCAGGCCCCAACCTTGGGAATTAAGGGCATGACTCTTCTGACTCCTGTGCCTTCTTTTTATTCCCCAATTCCAGATCACACTCTGGAAGAGTAAAGGGTTTTCCTATTTTTTCTTCTCTGATCATGAATCATGGACTCAGAGAGCAGAGGCATTAGAATGTACCTAACCTAATAAGAGGTCCCTCCCTGCCCTCCACAATACTCTGATCGTCCAATGACAGGGGCAAGTGGCTCTATTTGATGAGAACATTCTAAGTTTCAGTAGCTCTAGTTCTTAACATTTGCTCCAATTGATCACAGGCCATCTGTGTAACAACCTGCCCCATAATGTTGGTAAGAAAAAAGAGAAATAAAAATGAGGACAGGCGGGTGCATCCTGTCTAGCAAGTTAAAATGCTGCATCAGGAAAAGCAGGCTTGGAGTAGGACTTCATATTTTTGCAGCTGTTGGATTTGAGAAGACTTAACTGACACTGTGGCATTAATCCGTTCACAGCAAATGTGATCTTAGATTTCTAAAATCAGCCCATGAGCTTCTCCTGTGTTTCCCGCCCACCCGTTACATCTGCCAGCTTGGAATGTATCTTTCCTTCCAGTAACATCAGAGTTTCATAACTGGTATTTTAACGGATGAGTCCATCACCTTATATTACAACGTTGGTAATACAAAACTACAATTACAGTTTAATGCAAGCATAACAGATTGGGAACACATTCACTTCTATGTTCATGCTTCTTTCAGAGTGTGAAATCTGAATGCTTGTATATCAAAAGTTACCATTTGTTCTAACTTTGGCTTTCCTACATGGCCTAGCAGAAAACATTAAGCTTTAAACATGGATCATCTGTGCTTGCTTCTTCCAACTCAGTGACTCCAGGCTAATAATAGCTATAATTTATTGAATACTTGAAGGGACTGGCCAGGAATTGATTGAACTGAAGGATTTCTTCACTTTCCCCCAATCTACTAAATTCTTGCAAAGTAAGAAGACATTGTCAGAGACCTAAGTGGAATCTAGATCCGGCTGTGTCTCTGACAGGTTGGACGATCTTGGGCAGGTAGCTGAACTCTCTATGCCCCTTAGCTCAGTCTCCTTCTATGAGAAGGTGGAGTGGTCAGAGCCCAGGGCATCTGTGGTCCTTTCCAACTCTAAAGTACTTCAAAACCACACAATTCATATGATCACCCTAGTTGGTATTTGACCCTGGGCTTTTCTGTGCAAGGCCAGTGAACCACTTGCTTTACTTTAAATAGAATTATAAAGTGGGACAAGGGTAAAATCCTTCATTGGCCTACCCAGCTGCTAGGCAGCTACATGTGCTACCAGCTGGCAACCAGAAAGTTCACAGACTCATCCTCATTTTGCCAGCACCTACTTCCTTGACCAGCACCTCTTCATGCCTGCAAGTGGGTCCTCTTTGCCCATTTATACTCATTTTATCAGCAGACCTGGCTTTCTAAGGAATAGCACATAAATGAGAGATTTATTTTCTGCCTGCTCTGTACCTGAAAGAACTGCCAATTTGAACAAAATGACCCTCTTACCTGGCAGTCCAGGCAGGAGGTGGGGTGGGGGTGGGGATGGGAATGGTATATCCAAGGGCTTTTGATGGAAACCAGGACACAGCCCTCCCTGCTCCTTCCCAGACTCCCTTTACTGAGCAGGGCTCAGGTGATAGGAGGCCACCACTAGGGGGTGCTGTTTCTCCAGTTAGCTGCAAGTTTTCTCCAGCACTAAGGCAGTTCATGGGAATATACAGTTAGTTACTGCTATCTGTGGGGCTAGCCACAAATTAGTAATAATAATTACTCTTTTTGTGTCTGATATGCTACAGACATGATATTAAAGTCTCAGTTCCCTTCAGAGCAATCATAAGTATCAGAAATAAGCTGACAACATGCCGCCATTCTAACTCAGTGCTACCCGCAAGAGGTTAGGATTCAGGGATAATCCATTATGACAATTAGCCTGACTAGGCCAGTGCTTCTCAAAATTTACTGTGCATACATATCACCTGGGGATCTTGTCAAGATGCAGATTCTGATTCAGCACATCATCTGGGGTGGCAGACTTGGCATTTCTAACAATCCCAGGTGGTGCTGCTGCTGGAGCACAGACCACACCCAGAGAAGCTGGGCTGGCTAGACCATCCTTAAGCCTCTATAACTTACCTGCCTGTCTTAACAGGCTCTGACTCAAAAGCGTTGGAATCTCAACTTTTCCATCTAGAGATATGGGCTCCAAGGTCATTCTAGAGCTAAGCCCTCCACTGACTGATCACTAACCCCTTCCCACCATGGCCGATCTGCGTTTGGCCACACAGATCTTACTGTCCCAGCCGGTCCTGCGGCCAAGTGCTACCTCCCTGTGTTCTGTTGAAGGTACCCCAGGCTGCACAGCATGGTCGTCCGCTGCTATCTTCTCATCCAGCAGTACTCGGAGGCTCTGATGGCTCTTACCACCATGGCGTCCCTCCGAGACCACAGCACGCCAGAAACGCTCAGCATTATGGATGACCTCATCAGCTCCCCGGGAAAAACCAAAAGTGGGAGGGGACACATGCTCATTATCCGGGTGCCTTCTGTGCAGCTGGCGATGTTAGCCAAGGAGCGGCTGCAGGAGGTGCGAGACAAGCTGGGGCTGCAGTACCGCTTTGAGATCATCCTTGGGAACCCTGCCTCTGAAGTCAGTGTTGCAACTCACTTTGTGGCGCGATTAAAGGTTAGCACTGGACAGACATTTCTCCTTCGAAATTCCGTTTGTTTCTGTTTTCTAGGAATCCCATGTAGGTGGCTCAGAGGCCTGGGTTTAACAGGGTTTTGCACGTGTCAGTCTGCTCTTCATGACAATGTTAAGGCTCAACTAAAGGATATGTTCACTTTCCTAATTGGAACCTAGTGTATTAAGATTCTGTCAAGCCCCGCCCCTTTCTAGCATGTGCATGCAGTTGGTCTTCCATGCTCTCCAACTGCAGGTGCAAAAATGAGATGACCCAATTTGACCCCATGTTTATTGACCTTGTTCGAGATGCATCTAGCTCACGGCCATCTGTTTTCTCAGAAATGAAAAGGTAAGTTGTTCTCTCCCGCCTCTGTGGGGTACGCCTTTAAATAAATATCATCAATTCACTAATTCTTTTCTGTCCATCTAGCCTGGCAGCTCATGCTAGAGTCGGTAAAGTATTCTGTTTTATCTTCAGTACTCATGTAGAACTATTCCCTGCCCTCTTGCATGTGGATTCTTCAACAGTTTGTGGTTTCTTTGAACTTGCTTTGACCCTCAGTCCCAAAGCTTGGGCTGGAGTGAGACTCTCCGAGCATCCTGCACAGGGACTTGGTGCATGAGCAAGCCTGCTCCCTCTGCACGGCCAGGGGATGCCTGCTTTTCCTAAGTACCTGCTGTTAGGCATGGGGAGCGGGGGAGAATTCCTAAATCAACTAACTCCCCACCTTATGCCCTGCTCAGGTTTTTCTGGGAACTTTCATAATCCAGAGTTTCCTGGCCATTTAAAAGCACTTAATAAAATACCTACATACAGATGGGTTTGGCACTGAGCTAGGTATTGTACGTCTAACTTAGACCAACATGGTGTCTGCACCCTGCATACTAACTATGGAATTAAATTGAGTTTACAGAAATCTGCATTGGCACACACATCTTATGAAAAGAATCACATCATCCTGGGGGATTTACATGTTCACCCTGGGCTACAGTTTCCCATCGGCAAATGAGAGTTGGACTGTGGGATTTCTGAGGGCTCTAATCTCGGGATCATTATTTAATGTTTGCAAAGCATCCTGCAAACATAAACCTTCTTCAACCCAAAATGAATAATCCAAAATGCAAACAAAATATCTTGTATTAGCTTGATGAGGGGCAAGAACAAATAAATCTAAAAATAGAAACTCCTATATTTAGTGGAAATTGTAACATTTCTATTTCATATATATATATATAATGTTCACCATTTTAAATTATAGTCGTGGACCACATTACGGCAGAATTCCTAGGATGGCTACACTCTTCTTACAGTATAACTCACTGAAACATAGGTCCTGAGACAATATGAGTAGTGCTAATGATGAAAAATGTGGGAAGGCGAGTCATCGGCACTGCTCTGTGAAGTCCCACACCTGTTGCCGGGAGGTGGTTTTAAAGGATGTGAGGCTGCAGGGTCTTAGCTGGGTCTCAGTTGACAATGATAAGTGTAGCTATTAATAGAGTCTTAGGTCATTTGTTCAGACCTTTCAAAAGTGCCAATTACTAAGTCAGTATAAATCAGCGGGTCCTAGTAATTTGCCCCTCTGGGCCATGGTTGGAAAGCCACAATCCAGACCCGAGGCTCTGAACGTGGCTGTCAGCACGTCAGAATCACCGGCAGGGCTTTTAGAGGGAGATTGGTCTGTGCAGCTGCTGTTGTGAGAGCTGCCATCCACACACACAGGGGGGTCTCAAAGCCATTACATCTCAATTTGTATGAGTAGCTGCCAGGCACCAACCACACGAAAGAGATTTTATATATTTTCAAAACCCCTGGATCACATCAATCCATCCTGTTAAAACTCTACTTGTGTGGCAGTGAAAATATGAAATCCCGTTGAAATGGTCACGTCCTAGGCAAGACTGCCGCTTGCCAGGTGGTCTCTGCTTCGCCTGTTGATTTCTCAGTTACCAATCTCCTTTACCATGTGGGGACGGCATGGCTGTGCCTTTCATCTCTAGCCTTAGGTAGAATCCAATGCCTTTTCTGTTAGATGGGCTTCATTTTGTGATTCCCTCTAATGATCCTTTATGTGTTGTGGTTAACTTAGAAATGATGACAAGCACTTTGGAAGGATACGAGGTTTAGATCTAAATCAGTTCCTCCAGAAGCCTTCTGCCCATGAAGCGTTTATCAGATTTCCTTGGCCTTGAGCTCTGATTTTCCTTGAACTCAGTGCTCACCCATTCTTTTGTATAGTCTTAAATGCCTCTGCAGTGACATCATCCTGGGTGTGGTCAGTCCATCGAAGACATTCTGCCATCATTTATCAGCAGTAGCAAAGTGACAGAAAAGCATTTTGTGGTAGTTTGGCTAGCTCTGACTGGTCAAGAGTAAAAGCAAGATTTGCTTAATAACCTTTTGAAAATAAATCTTTTGTAGTAAAACATAACACCTGTTATCCCATCATTGTAGCCCGACCTCATTATTCTTGGTGGAACCATGGCCTGTGGGTGATTTCTGGGAGATAAAATACATTCAGGGAGAGCCCCAGTGTTAGGGAAATCATGAGTCCAATGTGACAACTGTTAAGTAAAATGATGCCTGTTTCCAGAATTGTTTGCTTTAAATCAGGTAAAGCCATGTTTCCCTTTCATATGAAAATGTATGAAAAACTGAATTTTTGTAGAGAACTTTCATCTAATATTTTTCAAAATATCTTTTTGATAGATTGACTTTCCTAAGACATGAAAAGTCTCTCTAACTTGTGAACAGTCATGTAGATCCACTGATTTCCCCTTAGTATGTAACTATATGGCAACAAGGTTACAATTCTTCCAGTTTTACAAATTATATACATTTTATTTGAATGATTGTTAGTACATTTATTTCTAGACATCCACAAATTATTCATCAAACCCTATCAGATTATTTCTTGCTGTTAGGTTTCTTTTTATCTCATGTTGTGTTTAGCAAAGGAAGTACCAGTCTATTTTAAAATTAAATTGCATGCATTGCTTAATACCTCACTTCTTAGCCCTGATTCCCCAAAGCATTATCAGAAGCGTCAGTTCATTTCTTATGATAACTCATGCTAGGAAGCTGATAGGAAGCATAATTAGGTGCTACATACTTTATAAAAAGTAGAAGCCACCTTGTCTACTTAAGAGGTAGTCTATTTTTTCTGCTCTAAATTAGAAGAATCTGTAAGATCTTTTCACTTTTTAATATCTTTCAAATTGGTGAGATTTTTTTTTCCATTTCATTGATATATTTTTTTAAGATTAATGTTCCATTCATTAAAGATAAATGTCTGTGTGTATATGTACATGTGTGTTAATATGTATGAGAAGTTGATGCTTAATAGAGTCTTTGTGAAGTTATGAGCTAATTGCATCACTTTTCTAAGGAAGGGACAGGTTTTTGTCTTGGCCCAGGTTTGGTTCTATTTTTAGCCTTCTTGAGACTTTTTGGGGCCATAAGCCAGTTATTACTTGTCAGTTATTTTGAACATCAATAAAGGGAGAAAGAAGAAAAATAAACATCAGGAGTGGCTAACTTCATTATTTTCTTGGTGAAAATGTCTATTTTCATGGAGTTTCATTGAGATTCTCTTATTAGTCATTCACATCTGAAACTGTGTTTTTCAGTCAGCCCCAAGAATCTGTTTATTATATGAAGAATGTATGTTTAGAGCCTCGAGTCCGGTCTTTTGACAAGGTTTTTTTGTAAGGTTTGTGGGATATTTCACATGGTTTTTCTGACATGTGTGGCTAATGCATGAAGTATACCAAGATCACCTGCTTTGTCCTATTGAGATAAAACTAAAGGCCACATTCTTCTAGAATGTTTTATGTGTGCTTTTCAGTAGCAATTAAAATATGTACACACACACTTACTGGAAGTCATTTGGAAACACAAATGTGTATAAAAAAAATCTGGACCTAGAAATTGTTAAAAAGGTAGAAACTTAAATAAGGGGTTTTAATTTTATCACATGGGTCCCTTTCTACAGACCTGGAGAGGAAATGAACTGGAAGAATGGATCCCTCGGACATACCAAGATTTAGAAGGTCTGCCTTGTATTGTGATATTAACTGGCAAAGACCCTCTTGGAGAAACCTTTCCCAGGTACAATGTGAATAATTACTTCTCATTTTTTATTAGTTTCCCAGCTGAGCTGATGGTTAAAAGTTGGCTAATGCTTGATCTCATTCATTTGGCAAGTGAGGCGAGAATTTTTTCTCAGGGATATAAGAAATATAGCCTTCCTTGATTCCTTCTTTTGACTTTCCAGAGATCACCTAGCAATTGTGGGAACGGAAGATAGCCACAGTTGAGAAATGTTTGTTCATTAAAGCAGGGCAGAGAGCAAAAGCATCCACCAAAACCAGGATTTTTTTTTTTTTTTATGAAGTCTCTTAATCTGCTTTCCCCAGCCCCTTCAAGGACCTGAGGCCTACAGATTGGAAGGCAACAACAATAATAATAGCATTAATTGAATGTTTACTGTGCCAGGTATTGCCGTAAATGCCTTACATGTGTCCTGACATTCGTTCCTTACAATAATCGTATTAGCCAGGCACTGTTACTCCGTTTTACACTTGGATAAAATGAAGTGACTAGGACAAGCGAGGAGGTGACAGAGCTGAGGTTTAAAACAAGGATGACCTGGCATTGAAGCCCATCACTTTACCTGCTGGGATGCATCCAGCCATCGGGGCATACACCAACACTGCATTCATGGCCAGATGGACTCACCAAAAACATCATTGCTTTTGTGCAGATCTTTGAAGTACTGTGACCTCCGGTTAATTGATTCAAGCTATTTAACTCGCACGGCCCTGGAGCAGGAGGTGGGCCTGGCGTGCTGCTATGTCTCAAAAGAGGTCATCCGGGGGTCCACGGTTGCCCTGGACCTTAGTGGGAAGGAGCAGGAGAGAGCCACCATGAGCGAGAATGACTCCGATGAGCTGCTGATCGATCTGGAGAGGCCCCAGAGCAACAGCAGTGCCGTCACTGGAACCTCAGGTCAGTACTCCCCTTTCTCTTTCCAGGGATGAGGGACAGGAGTGAGGAGGTGGGTGGGCGTATGGAAGGCAGAGGCATCTACTGACACCCCTCAAGGCTTTCAGAGCAGCCTCTGGTGACTCAGGCGTCCCATCCAGACCTCAGAGCCCTGGGAGAGATACATAGAAAGCATGACTGTTGAACAGCCACAAAATACTTCTCTGGGTAAACATTTAATGGAGAGCTTGGTAATAGGCTAAAATAGAGTGAATAAGTGTTGTCTACCTTAGTCTGCACATTTCCCTAGTCTCTTCTGCCCCAGTTATCTTGTGGATATTATTCATCTGATGCACAGAGGCCCTCTTTTCCTTCCAGATCCTGAAGCTGGGAGTTTGTGTTAGTTGGCTTAGGCTGGCAGAAAGTGTTTGTTTGAATGAATGAATGAATGAATGAATGAATGAATGAATGAATGAATGAACGAATGAACGAATGAATAGGGGAATGACTTTTCTAAGTACTTAGTGACAAGTGTTTGTATCCTGAAGGCTGCTGTGGGGCCACTGGCCGACTGATGGTCCACCATGCAGCCTGCCAGCCCCTCTTCAGCATTACTACTTGGCCTATGACGGTGTCCACGTGCATTTTCTTCTGATAAATTGTATTACAGCAAATGCAGCAGTATTTCCATTTGTTTCTGACTATGAAAGTAGTAAAACTTAACATAGAAAACTTGGAGCATGTAACAAAGTGTAGAGAAGAGAGAAGTGAAAAGCCCCTATGAGAGGTAACCACCAACCATGTTCCTTCTGTTCCAGTTTCCCGTCTTCTGTCACTATGACACACACACACACGCACACACCTTTCCGTGTCTGAAAGCAACACATCTTTCTGTTCATCCTGTCTGTCTGCCCTTGTTAGATGGCTCCTTGTGGAAACTGAAGAGACCACTATCTGTGGGGTTTTCTGGCTTTCGATGGTGAGCCCTCAGCCTGGAAGAGCATGAGGACTGTCCCACTGTGTGGGCCCAGCTGCTCCCCACAGGCAGGGACCAGGGCTGTACCTCCCCTCCCCCCACTCCAGGCTCCCCAGGTTCCTTCTGAGACCACCTCAAAATAAGGGTGAGAAGTTCGGAGGGTAGGAAAGGGTAACAGAGGGAGGACGGATGTCACTTCTAGAGCTTTGGGAAACCAGCATCAGTGAGGGAGAGGTGAGGAACAGGGGACTTCGCCTTCCTTCCTGTGGCTCTTTAATCAGGCCCCTCCTTTCCCTGGCTGCCGGAGCCATCCCACAAGGCTCACATAGTCTTGGCCTTGCTCTGATTCACTCCACAAAGGTAATGGTTTGCCTTCCGCTACTTAGTTTCCCTCCCTTCAAGGACAACCTAACGTGCAGGCTGTGCGCACAACACTGAGCACACGTCCCTGAGCCTCGGGCGGACACCGAGGGTCCTCAGGAAGGCTCACTGCGCGAAGTGCACAGGCACGTGGACTCTGAAGGCCGGGCCATGAGAGAAAGGCACGTTCTCATACAAGATGGAAAGACGCAGAAGTCAGATGAGCAAGTGGAGTGACTTGGTTTCAATAACCTCCAGTTACTGGCTGTTTATCTAGAATCTCCCCAGGGTGGGGTTTGACCAACATGCCTGGGAAGCACCGATCTGAGCACAGAGAGGGCCTTCGGTCCTCAATGTAATGAGCTTTGGGTTTGTCCTCAAACCAAAGAGTGGCTGCCTTATTAAGGGGAAAACACGTTTGCAGTGAATTGGCCAAATGTGTGGGGATCTCTGGGTGAGAGCAGCACCTCACTGGGAGATCATGTCTTCCATCGTCCTTTGCACGGAGACACTCCCCACTCTGGTGTGGGCCTCCATGGACGTGGCCGACGCCTGGGAGGTTGTCCACAGCCAGGAGCGGGAGGTCCTCAGACCCCAGAAGATGGTGAGTGCCACTGGAGCAGGACTTGAATGTGGAGCCTGCAGTGGTCAGGGTTCTGGAATGAATCAGATGGCATATCCAAACGAGGTAATTGAGGAAAGTTTAATAATGGGACTATTTACAAAGATGTGGTGCTCTGACCACCGCTGGGCCTGAAGAAGCCAGAGGAGCCAGCGTGACGTGGCCACAGCCGTCACAGAGAAACCCTGCAGGGGAGACCCTGCAGGGGGAGAGCCGGGGAATACATAACCGGCTTCCGGCTGGTGTCTCCCGTTGGCCAATCCCACCCTGAGCCAGGGCAGGGAATCGGGGAGAAGCATGCGGAGGGAGGGCAAGGGGAGGATTTCTGGCATAGTTTCTGGAGCTGGTGCACAGAGCCTGGCTTCCTGGCCCTTCCCTTCTTCCCAGAGGTGCCGGGAGCCCGGGGAGCACACCTCAGCATCGGTGACCGGGTGGGTACAGGGTGGGCTCTGTCCGTCCTGTTTCAGGCTCCATCATGGAGAATGGGGTGAGCTCTTCCAGCACCGCGGACAAGTCCCAGAAGCAGCCCCTGACCCCCAGCTTCCAGAGCCCAGCCAACAGCGGGGGGCTGGAGGAAGGGGTCTCCGCAGGCACAGCGGGAGCTGGGGAGACCCTGAAGCAGGAGTGTGATTCCCTGGGCCCCCAGATGGCGAGCAGCACCACCTCCAAGCCTTCGTCCTCCTCCTCCTCCTCCTCAGGTCCCCGGGCCCTCGCGTGGCCCGGCGGGGCTGTCCAAGGTTGCAGGGGTCTGCACACTGCCCTCCCCCCAACAGTGATCCTATCCAAAGCGGCCTACAGCCTCCTGGGCTCCCAGAGGGGGGGCAAGCTGCCCGCCTCCTCTTCCCTGCTGCCCCACGCCGACGTGGCCTGGGTGAGCTCCCTGCGGCCGCTCCTGCACCGGGACATGAGCAGCGAGGAGCAGTCGCTCTACTACAGGCAGTGGACCTCGGCTCGGCAGCACCACGCCGACCACAGCAACCAGCCCGACCCCGGCTCCGGCGCCCGGGCCTGCCACCCCCGGCGGCTGCTGCTGACCGGGCCCCCCCAGGTAGGCCGGGGCTGGGGTCCCCAAGAAGGAAAGGAGCCAGGGAAGCTCTCGGGGGAGTGTGACCCAGAGCGGCGAGGACCTCTCTCAGGGCTCTCTGAGCAGGACGCATGGAGGGGCCCAAGTATGAAACCTCTTTTCCTTCCCTCCCCCCGATTAAAACTGTTTCCACCAGGTGGGGAAGACGGGCTCCTATCTGCAGTTCCTTAGGATCCTCTTCCGCATGCTCATCAGGCTCCTGGAGGTGGACGTGTATGACGAGGGCGAGATCAACACAGGTGCGCTCCGAGCCGGCGGGCAGGTGTGAGACGTGGGGTATTAGCACCAAAACAGAGTTTTCTTTGCCTTCTGGGGCTTCTCCTAGACCCGGTGAGCAGGGATCCTGTGAGGTTAAAGGGAACCTGCCAGCAAGTGGGTATAAATAAACTGTGGCTCTTGTGGCGAGGAGTGGAGTCGTCTCCATCTTTTGGCCTCCCCCTCTCAAGGTGCAGGCAGACGCTGGGCAAAAAGGTGTTTTATGAAGCCCTGTTTGGCTGATTAATTGCTGAGGTGGTTAAATCATTCAGGTTTAAAATTCGATTGTGGTGCTGTGCTTAATGGTCTGGGCACGTTTTATATTCTGGATACTAGGCCTTTGCTGGTGAGTCAGTATATTTTCTATGTTAACCACAGGCTCTGAGTGAAGGTACATGGATTAATTACTCTCATGAAATGAAAACTTCTATGTGCAGAACAGAACCTTGAGCCATAAACAAACCCCTTCACATTTGCAGTGACTTGCAGGGGCTAGTGCCTAACAAGGCTGCGGGGCTGGTTTTCAGTAAGATCATTCCTAGCCCTCCCCATCCTGTGCGCCCTTCCCCAGCTGTCCGCTGTAGGACAGCCCCACCCTGCATGGCCAGAAAGTGGGTGTGAGCAGGGGTCAGCCAGCACGGTCTCTGGCTGAGGACAGCGTGGCCTCAAATCTGTGGTTTCGAATCTCAGAACAATTGACTGTGCTGGAGGGAAACGGGGTTGGAGGGGGGAGCACTGGAGGTTAGTAGAGGTAATCAGGTAGAAGTTCTGCTCAAGCCAGAAAAAGGGAGAGGCCTTGGCGTCTTCTATCAGATTAGCCTTGGAAATCTTCCCTCACTTCCTTTTCCTAAATAGTTGACCTGTTCTGTGACAAGCCCAAGGGACTAGTTTAGTCCAGAGCGAGACTAGGTAAAATCAGCCATATTGAACCACTTCTTACATCGCTTTGGCCCCATTCCTTACCAGCTCACATGCATGATTCCAGACACACACACACACAGTCTCGTCTTCCCACCAGCAGCTCCTTGTTTGTGTCCCCAACTGAGCTGCACCAGGCCCACCACAGAAGAGACCTAGAGCTGTCTGTTGGCCTCAAAATACCCTTGTCCGCCTAGAGGGGGCTGGGACCAAGAGGGCAAAGGCATAGTCAAGCAGACCAGGTGTGAGGGACCCTCCATCCCACCAACTTTCCCACAAGACCCCGTGGCACCTTTAATTTTCTCCTCAAACCCCGAATCTGTGCTATGAGCTGTGAGACAGTCTACAAAGCCCGTGACCCACAAGCCTGGCCTTCGTAGTTTGGCTTCATTCCTTCTCCCTCAATTCAGTGTGATGAATGTGACGGTGCTCTGGAGAGGCACAGTGACACCTTTTTAAAAAAACTAGAATAAGCTTTAGATTTTAAATAAAATGCAAACGTCAGCTCAGGGATATAAATAGTATTGTGTTAAAAAGATAAGAGCTGTACTTCTAATCTGTCGGCTTTTTAAAAGTTTCTTCCTTTCTCCTTTTGAAAGTTGTCAAGCTTTTTTACAGATGTTAATAATAATAAATATCATCTGTTGCATACCCACGACGTGCCTGCCAGAATCAGCACTTTAAACACACCATGTGGAACCCTTACAGCAATCAGGGAACCCTGAGAGTTAAGGTCGGTGCCTGCAGGTGTGAGTAGTAAGGGGCAGAATCTGAATTCACACCCAGGGCTACTGGCTCTCAACCTTGACTACATAACTGAGTAAGGAGCTTTAAGCCCCCTAACAGGTGCCTGGTAATAAAGGAGTTGGGAGGGTGTGTAGCCCAAGCACAGGGATTTTTACAGCTTCCCCGTGATTCTGATATGAAGCAAACATTGGGAACCTTGCTCAGCGCATCCCTAAAGTCTCATAGGCTGTCAGTGTCTGAAAGCCCCACAACTAAAACTCTAAGAACTTAGATCATCCAAAATTAAACAAGCTTTTAAGGCAATTTGAAGAGCTCGGGTGGGAGACTAGTTGATCTCATAGACGTGGGAGTTTGTGGACTAGGTGTGTAGAGGCTAATGCTGGGGGCCAGTCTGGGCAAGCGTCCCTCCCAGCATGGGTATGAAGAGACAGTTCCGGTTCCCTCCACCTTGGGACATGGGAGCTCATTTTCCAGAAGTGCCTTTGTCCACCCATCTGAGCTTTATATTTTGTAAAACATTCTGTCCCTGACACTTGGGAGGGAGGCTGAGCCATCTGCCTGCTCTGCACATTTTCTTTCTTGTCCTAGATCACAGCGAAAGCAGCGGAGTGAGCCAGTCCGAGGGAGAGCCCTGGCCTGACATCGAGAGCTTCAGTAAAATGTCCTTTGACATCAGCGTGCATGATCCCAAGTACAGTCTGATGAGCCTGGTATACACTGAGAAGTTAGCAGGGATCAAACAAGGTCAGTGCAAGCGGAGCCAGGCTTATCTCCTCTGAAGGTCAAGGGGAACCTAAATCAGGCAGGAGCCCTGGGGCAGTTTAATCTTTGAGAGCAACTTAATTCTCCTCTCTGCTTTTCTTTTCATACACATACATATCACCTTTTAATTTTCATACCTACCTCTCAGAGCATAAATTATAGAATGCTTGGAAAACCCCTTTCAGGGAGTTGGGGGCTTTCTCCCAGGCACAGGGGCTTCATGCATATCATGGGAAGGTTTTCTGCCCCTTTATACACAGAAGCAATAAAGGACTCCAAAAATGAAGAGCCCAGGAAACGAGAAACTGTGTCTATGATGCTGACCAAATACGCGGCCTACAATACCTTCCACCACTGCGAGCAGTGCCACCAGTACATGGACTTCACCTCCGCCTCCCAGGTGCAGCCCTGTGCCATTGCCTCTGTTACCCAACGTGATTTTGTGTATGAGGGATGACAAATACAACTCCCCGTTTCAGTCCCTAGTCAAAGGATAGCTTATTTATGAAATGGAGCCACTCTTTGTGAGCAAGATGCATGAAACAAAATTACTTTGAGCTTTTTAGGATTGGGGGGTGGTAAGAGAGAGAAACCGTTTTAGTGTCTTAAGTCACTTCATCAAAATGTTTACATGTGTCTGAGACCATGAAAAAAACTGACCCTGAAAAAACTGTGTATTATGGTGTAGTTAGTGAAATCCCTTTTGGATTGATGAAAATGGTGCTATTATCTAACAAATTCTTAGGGTGTGCCCTTTAAGCTGTAAACAAGTTTATTGATTTGCACCAACCTGGGCATATCCTTACTCTAGCGTGTGATGGTTTTGACCACTAGGCATACAGAATAGTCAGTGTTTGCTCTTTTATTTAGAAAGAACTGAAAGGTGGGAACACAGAAGGTGAGCCAGTACCCCATAGTATTTGGCTTGTTTTCTGCCAGAGCATCTTTCTTTAAGCACAAATGGTGGGAAAGGTAGCAATTGAGAGTAGCATCCAGTGCCTGTTGGGGGGATAAGCTCTGTATTGCTTTCCCCTACTTTATCTGCTTGATTTTTGATTTTTTTTTTTAAGGAGAAAGAGCCAGTCCCAGGCTTCACAATGAAGTTTTTTGTTTTTGTTTTTTTTATCTTTATTGATTTCAGAGAGAGGAAAGGAGAGGGGGAGAGAGAGAGACAGAAACATCAATGATGAGTCATTGATCTGCTGCCTCCTCCACGCCCCCGACTGGGGTTTGAGCCTGCAACTGGGCATGTGCTCTGACTGGGAATCAAACCCTGATAGCCTGGATCCTAGGTCGATGCTCAACCGCTGAGCCATGCCTGGCCGGGCCGCTTGATTTTTATTACTTGGCTCAGAACCCCTAGAACAGCTATTCCTTCTTCTAGGATATGCTGTTGGATGTCCCCAAACTTGCTTCTGCTGTCAAGGACCAGGTCTTCACCTTTTCCCCACAGGGAACTAGAAGGGATACATACTGCAAAACTGGATTGATCACTCTGCCCTTCTAATACAATTTACCTTTGTGGTCTCACTTGAGTACTTGGTGTCAGTGAAAACTTTTGGTGAGCTAGTTTGAAATAAGCCCACTATGCATTACAGAATATAGAAGATTCAGGTCCCCTGATCTATAAAATCATAGGTTTTTAGAAATTTTCTTTATTAAAACCCTCTATTTATGTAGGTTCTGTGTGACTACAGTACTCGCTTAAATAATATATCCCCACACTTGTGAGGCAGAATGAACTAGAATTTAAGAGAAGAATTACAATATTGTTTTTCTATGAAATGTAGTATTTAGGAGAAAACTTTTGGGAGACCTACCTGGATTCTAGTTGCTGCTGAAAAATCGATGCTATCCTTCATTAGGCCAAATACTGTCAGAATTGTAAAGCACGTGAAGGCCTTCATGTGATGATTCACTGCGATGGGTTACTGAGAGAGCACGTGAACTTTGCCGCAGCTTAAAAAATAGGTTAGATTTATATTTGGCTTCAGTGAGTCAAATGGTTTCTCCTGGAAGCCAGACTTCTAGACTAAAGGACTGTTCCAACCTCTTCAGCTTCCACCATAGCCAGGAAAGACGGGGCCACAGAGGCATTTTTAATGATACCAGTCCCGATATTGTACTTAGAAAAATACTCATTTGACCTGACCCACAGAGAAGTGTTTTCCCCCTAGAACTGGGCACCTTTGGGAAAGTTTTTATTGCAAGACTTGCATAGGTGTATTTAACCTTTGCATAAAACTGAGCAGTAGTGGTTCTAAGAACATGAGGACTGCAGACAGTGCCGAGGCACCCCTGGAGAGGCCGTGTAGGGGCAAGGTGCTTGGCACTCAGGTCAGCGGCAGCAACTAAAAGGTGAAGTGTTTGCCTTTCCAACCCTTTCCATGCTGCACACACAGCCAGGGCCTGTGGCAGGTGAAGTTTGCTTCTCTCAATAACAGCCTTAACAAGCAGCCTTAAAGTCTGCCACCTGTGAGCTTACATTCCTTTTCTTTCTTGGCAAATGTAGATGTCTGACTCCACCCTTCACGCATTCACGTTCTCTTCCTCTATGCTGGGAGAAGAGGTGCAGCTCTATTTCATCATTCCCAAATCCAAAGAGAGTCATTTTGTCTTCAGCAAGCAGGGCAAACACCTGGAGAGCATGCGGCTGCCCCTGGTTTCAGACAAGGTGGGTGATAAGTGTCTGGACACAAGGACTGACAGGCCTCAGGTACTATATCAGGTTCTCTAAGCTACTCAAATCTAAGGGTTTTAATTTCCCTTTTTGGTCTCTGGTTTTTGTTTTTGTTTTTTTTTCTTTCAACAGAATCTGAATGCGGTCAAGAGCCCTATTTTCACTCCTTCCAGTGGCCGCCACGAGCATGGACTCCTAAACCTCTTTCACGCCATGGAGGGCATAAGCCACCTGCATCTTCTGGTGGTCAAAGAATACGAGATGCCGCTGTATCGCAAGTACTGGCCCAACCACATCATGCTGGTACTTCCCGGCACGTTCAATAATGCAGGCGTGGGTAAGCACCCCCACCCCCACCCCCACCCCTGGGATAGGGAGAAGTGCTGAACGGTAAACCAAGCTTCATTCCCTGGGCGTGAAACTTTCAAAGGTTCCCCCTGCCTCTGGAAAGTGTCCTGCCCTCCTGACCAAAGGCCTTTTTCCTCCTCTTTAAATGTTAATTTTTCCTTTATCTGCAGTTTTGCAGAACTTTTAACCTCTGAGTGCTAGTCACTAAAGGAGTCACTTGGTATATTGAGGACCGTGGGAAGGGCTTGAAGTGTAGATGTTCCTGGGCTGGGCACACCAGCAGCAGAAATGTAACAGTGAGGATGGTCTGAGGACGGGAGAGGTAATAGTTCACTCGGGTCTGGAGGCATCTGGAGGGGTCCCCAAGACATTGCTAATCATCTTAAAGGCACATGGCAAGTTCTAGAGGGTTCTGCACAACTGGGAATTGTGGCTGAGTCATCTTAAAAGTGCCTGAAGAAATCTTTCCTGCTTTCCCTCACAGGGTTTAAGAGCAATGGGTTGATTTCTCCAAGGGGAGGGGCACATGTTGTTGAGTGTGGACAGAGCTGTGGAGGCACTGGAGAGGTCTAGAATGCCTTCATTTATCTGACTCGGGCAGGAGACCTCCAGCTGGACCAATGGTTTAGAGCAGTACTGTCTGGCCACTTCTCCATCGTAGTTCTTAATCGTTTTTCTCACCCGCTTCTGTGGGTATCTGACCTAGTGCAGGCCCAGAAGGGCTGTGGATCAAGAGCTGCTAATCAACACTTTTAGAGGGAAGTCAGAACATGCAGCCCAGAGCTGGAGTGAACAGCAGATGAGGCCCGAGAAGCTTCTCACTTGCCCTTCTCCTCCCACTTGTCTCTCCCTCGAACTGTTCCTCTCTCCTTTCCTTCTTAGGTCTCTTCATGTCTTTCTCCTTTCCATTCCTTTTCACGTCCTTAAACCTTAGCCTTAATATGGGATTAAAGTATTTTTAAAAACTGGTTTATTATTTTGATGCAGGTTTATTCTCCATGTTTATCACTTCATATCAAATGAATTAAGACTTTTACATATTTTTGGTCCTTTCTCCTCCCCCAAACCACATATCCCCAAACTAACTAAAATCTTTGTCTATATGAATATGACCTTCAAATTACCTTCTTTTGTGCCTTACTGACCTTTAGGTGAAAAAGTTTCCTCATCCTAGATCTGCCTGAATTTCTTTAGTGCCAGTTTTGCAAATTTGGAGAGAGAGAAGCCAATATATATGCAAATGAAATAAATGCTAATTATTTTTAAATATTTTACTTGTGGTAAGAAACATATAACATAAAACTTACCATCTCAGCCATTTTTAAGTGTACAGATTAGCAGTGTTCAGTATATTCACGGTTGTGCAACCAATCTCCAGAACTCTGTTCATCTGGCAAAACTGAATCTCAGTACCATTAATTCCTTTTTAAGGCTGAATAATATTCCATTGTGTATCTACATACTTTCCTTACCCATTCATCCATCAATGGACACTTGGGTTGCACCCCACCTTTCAGCTACTGTGAATAATGCTGCTATGAACATGGGTGTACAAATCTCTCTTCAAGATCCTGTTTTCAGTTCTTTTGGATATATCCAGAAGTGAAATTGCTGAATCATATAATTCCATTTTTAATTTTTTGAGGAATTAGTATATTATTGTCCATAATGCCTGTATATTTTACATTCCTACCAACAGTGCAAAATGGTTCCAGTTTTTCCATGTCTTCACCAACACTTTTTGTTTTGATAGTAGCCATCCTAATGGATGTGAGGTGGATCTTATTGTGATTTGGTTTGCATTTCTCTAATTATTAGTGATGTCATGTATCTTTTCATGTGCATTTTGGCTATTTGTATATTTTCTTTGGAGAATCTATTCATAGTGCTTTGCCCATTTTTTTAATCAGGTTGATTTTTGGGGGTGTTGACTTGTTCTTTATATATTCTGGGTATTAACCTCTCATTAGATATATGGTTTGTAAATATTTTTCTCCCAATCTGTAGGTTGCCTTTTCATGGTTGTGTCCTTTGCACAGAAGTTTCAAATTTTTGCAGAGTTGTTTTCTGTTTTTTCTTTTGTTGCCTGTGATTTTTGGTATCACATCCAAGAAGTCATTGCCAAATCCAACATCATCAAGTTTCCCCTTTTTCTACTAAGAGTTTTATAGTTTTGGTTCTTGCATTTAAATCTTTGACCCGTTTTAATTTTTTTATATAGTGTAAGATAAGAGTCCAACTTCATTCTTTTGCATGTGGATATCCAGCTTTCCCAAACACCATTTGTTGAAGAGATTGTTCTTTTCCCATTGAATGGTCTTGGTGCCTTTGTCAAAAGTCATTTGACCATATATGCAAGGCTGGGCTTATGTATAGTGCTGGGCTCAGTATTTTTATTCCATTTATCTAAATGTCTGTCTTTATGCCACTACCACATTGCTTTACCATAGTTTTGTAGTAAATTTGAAATCAGCCAAGAGACCTCCAACTTTGTTCTTTTTCAAAATTGTATTGGCTACTCAGGGTCCCTTGAGATTCCATATAAATTTAAAGATGGACTTTCCTATTTTTGAAAAAAATTGAGATTTTGATAGGGATTGTATTAAATCAGTAGGCTGCTTTGGGTAATATTAACATCTTAACAATATTACATATTCCAATCCATGAAAATAGGATATCTTTCCATTTATTTGCGTCGTCATTTCTTTCTGCAATGTTTTATGCTTTTCAGTGTATAAGTCTTTTTGCCTCCTTGATTAAACATTTATTCCTAATCTTACTCTTTTTGTTACTACTGTAAATGGAATTGTCTTCTTCTTTTCCCTTTTATTGTTATAGAAACACAATTGCTTTTTGGGAGTTTTTGTATCTGCTGACTCACTTTATTACATCTAGTAGCTTTGTGTATGTGTGTAATCTTTAGGGTTTTCTACATACAAGATCATGTTGCCTACAAACAAAGATACTTTTACTTCTTCCTTTCTGATTTGGATGCCTTTTATTTCTTTCTGCCTAATCATGCTGGCTGTGATTTCCAGGACCGTGTTAAACTGAAGTGGAGGTCCTCATCTTATTCTTAATCTTAGAGGAAAAGCTTTTAGTCTTTCACCACTGAGTATGATGTTACCTGTGGGCTTTTCATATATGATCCTTATTATGTTGAGAATGCAAACTGTTACATTGATGCTTTTGGAAGGTATATTTTCCTAAATCCTATTTCCCTTGATCTATTCAAACTGTTTTCCTGCTTCCTCCATAGACTTAATAGCTTTATTAGCCCCTTCATTTCATTATCTACATTTTGTTTTCACTGTAAAGTGGCTCACTCATAAGATTTGGCTAATGCCTGGTGATAATCATCTTAATTGCTAACATACATTGAATACTTAGCACATGCTAGGCACTATCCCGAGCACCATACAATTTGATAAAATAGATGTTTCATTGCCTTATAGGAGAAGCCAAGGTACAGGGGAGTTAATTTGTTCAGTGCTATAGTTAGAAAGTGGTGGAATGAGGATTAAAACCTAGGCAGCTTGGCTCTAGTGTTTTCTATTACTCACTGTACCACACAGCCGCTTGCAAAAAAAAAAGTTTTAGGGAAAGGATGCCAGTTTCCAGAATCATCTTCGAGAAAATGCTACCAATTGCCTAAAGATATCTAAAGCAGGGGACACATTAGTGTAAGTGGCATACCCACTATTTGCAGGCCCTGGCTGTTCCCTGGTGCAGGATATGTGAGAGGCTGCTTCTGAGGCTAAGCGAGCCTCTTCTCATGGCTTTAAGGAACTCACCAGTAATAAGTGTTTCCTCCATGTGGCATCCTTTGTCCTATAAGAGAAACTGGATTCTTGCAGTATTCCTCAAAGTGTAGTTCATGAATCATCTGTGTTATCAAAGACATCTCTGGTTTCTGTCCCCTCATCAGACCTACTAACGTGAATCTCTGGTGATAGGCTCCAAGAATCTGCATTTTAAAAAGACTTCCTCCATGACTCTTATGCTAAAGTTTGCTCTGAACATTTAGTTGGCCCTGCCTACAGTAGTCACCATTTGAACAAGCATGCCTGTGGAGAGTGAGTTCTCTATGGCGTTTTGGCCAAGCCTGAGTGAAGGATGTGCAGCTGTGGTTGTTGCCTTCCAGGTGCTGCCAGGTTTCTCATTAAGGAGCTGTCATATCACAACCTGGAACTGGAGAGGAACCGCCTGGAAGAACTGGGAATTAAACGACAGTGTGTCTGGCCTTTCATTGTTGTGATGGACGACTCATGTGTCCTGTGGAACATTCACAGTGTTCAGGAGCAGACCAGGTAGTGGTACTTCCCAAGGAGTCCTAGGGGATATGAAACATGCTACTGAGAAGATCCTTTCCTTGGCTGCAGTTATGCATGGAAGTAAATGAGAGGAATAGCTTTCCAGAGCAGAAAGATCATCCATGAGACCACCTTCACTAGCCTCCTTTTTTAAAATTTAGACATTCAGTATGCCATTAAATTCCTGGACTATTTCTGCATCATGGCTTTGGCTATCTATAAGTCTGTTTAAAGTATGGCTTACTTAGAAAATCTACTGGCTTCTAAATCAGGAAACCTGCTTTTTAGCCCCAGCTCTATGTTATCTGGATGAATTCCTTTCACTTCTCTCAATTCTATCACCAATAAAGTTATGGCTGGGCCAAAATCAGTGGTTTTCCTCCTGAGGCAGTGGTGACTGATTCATGAGAATCAGGGAATACTAAAACTAGAAAAGTCCAACACAAAAAATGGCCCCAAAATGTCAATAAACACTCTCATTGAAAAATTGAGCCAGATCTCTAGGCCCTTCCAACTCAAACATTGTGATTTTGTGTCTTTGTTCCACTGTGGATTTGAAGACAGTGAAGTTCTCAAATATTCCTTTATTATACCATAATTACCAGAACTAGAAATATACTTCTGACCTCTGGCTACTTCGCTTTGGTAACCCCGCTCATTATTCACTTTGAAACGGGAGCTGGATTTCTTTCTCAGACTTAAAGTGATACACCCCACCCACAGAGGCAGTTTTCTAAAGTTAGCAGTGTTGGGCAGCATGAAAACTGGGCCTGACACCCTCCTCCATTCCAGGCTAATAGAAAGGAAATGAGCTAATTATATCTCACAGATATTAATTCTGTACAGTAGTGTTGGCCCTTCATAAGTGACCCTGTCTTCAGTAATATCTATTAATATCTTACATAAACTAACTTTACGTTTTATAGCCAGCCCATGGAAGCAGGGGTTTGCAGTAAGAATGTGTCCTTGAAGAGTGTCTTACAGCACATTGAAGCGACACCAAAAATCATCCACTACGCAATCCTGGGTATACAGAAATGGAGCAGCAGGCTAACTTCCCAGCATCTGAAGGCCCCCTTCTCCAGGTGCCACGTGCACGACTTCATTCTCCTCAACATAGACTTGACTCAGAATGTGCAGTATGACTTCAACAGGTAAGTCTGGCTCCTGGATGCAAGTAATCCCAGTCATTGTCTCTGTCCAGCTGTAGCCTCTGAAATGTTTTTTATTCCTGTTTCTTTCATTGAAAACTAAGAATCTCTTTATATGGACAAGGAAAAAGGTGGGGAAATCAAGCCCCAAAGTGTCCTTTCATCATCTCTCAAACTGACCCAAACCTTTACTTAACAGGTATTACCATATAAAATGCTTAGAAAACATATTTTGGTAATCTCATTATTTAACAAAAACTAAAACAGGGGACCAACACTGTTGAATCAATAACCAATCAGTGTGTGGACCCATAAACTCACTGAAGGTTAATTTTTCATTCATTCTCAGAACTCAGAAGGCAATCACTTTCCCAAATGTTAGTAAGACCAGAGGTCTGGATCCTATAGAGAAAAGCCAGTAGATGGGAATGAGCAGGCTTACCTTGGCCTTGCCTCCTGAATAAAGAATGTCCATATCCTGGAAAACCTGGGACTGCCAAATGAAGAAAAGCCAGGGATCATAAAGTCCCTGTTACGTCAACCCCTAGCCCTATAGCTACCAGAATATTCTTTAGCTATTTCACTTGTTTTAAATTTGGCAGATGCTTCATCCTGTTTGTAGCACCTATGTACTCCTGTCTTGGTCTATAGAATGTGCAGTCCAGTTTGGTTCAGGAATGCCTAAGGCCCTGTGGAGTGTCTGGGACCAAAGTCACCTCACCCCTACTTCATTTAATGGCTGTAATTCCCAAATCTGGGGCTTCACACAGGCTAGTGTTAAGAGGGCCAGCACTTTGAGAAGGCAAGGTTGATTCTGTTTGAGGCTGTCTCTTAACATCTGCCACACATCTATTTGTCTGTGTGTAATTATCATGGTTGAGATGTGACAGGTAGCCAAAGAAACCTCTCGTGATTATGATTTAGGTATTTCTGTGAAGATGTTGACTTTAACTTGAGAACAAACAGCAGTGGCCTGCTCATCTGCCGCTTTAATAACTTCAGTCTCATGAAGAAATACATTCAGGTTGGAGGGCAAAGGGACTTTATCATTAAACCAAAGATCATGGTAAGTTTGCAAGCTTGATTCTACTGTTGAAATTAAGACAATTTCTTATTGATACCTTTGTTATTAGGTGCTGGCATTAAGCACTTTCCACTTGATTAGGAAGTGAGGTAACATAAGGGAGTCAGTACTTACTGCCAAATTCACAGTCTCGTCCCCCCCCCCCCCAGAGGACTCATCTGCAGCCAGACATAAAATTTGAAAATTCAACAAAATTACCTCTTTAGATTTAAGGCTTAACAACTCCATCAAAGATTCAGCTTCCAACTTAACATTCTGTCTTCTTAAATAGGCAAAGTTAACATTTTAACATTCTTTATATAATACATGAGAAATATAAATGAAGATGCTTGTCAAGAAACTAACAGACCAGAGACTTCCAGTCAAGATGGTGGCATAGGTTCCTTTCACAACCACATCAGAACTGTAACTAAACTACAGAACCACCATCATTCAGATCCACCAGAAATCTAGCAGAATGGAAGTTCTACAACTAGGGATTTAAGGAAGAAGCCACATCAGACTGGTAGGAGGGGCAGAGACAATGGGCTGGTCCTACACCCACATGTGGTGGATAAAAATCAGGAGCGATATCTCAGCTATGGAGGTTCTCCCCCTGAGGAGCAAGGGGTCCTGGCACCACACCAGGCCCCCCAACCCAGGGTTCCAGTGCCAGGAAGAGAAGTCCCCATAACTTCTGGTTGTAAAAACTAGCAGGAATCATGGCTGAGTAAGACTAAGAGCTGCTGGAATCCCAGGCAGTTCCTCTCAAAGGGCCTGCACATGGACTTACTAGGTCTCACTCACTCTGAGCTCCAGCACTGGGACAGCAGCTAAAATGGTGCAGGGACATACAGGAAGGAAGTGAATTATATGGCATTAGGGTGAGAGCTGGGGCAGGGAGGAGCGGGGGGCAGGGGGCAGCTTTCTGCCAGACAAAAGTGCTGGCAGAGGCCATTTATCCTTTGATGAGACATCCCCACACACACGCACAGCTGGCAGGCAGGTGCTGTATCTGTCTCCATCAACCTGGCTTACATTGTTTTTTGCCTGGTAATTCCGAGAGCCCGCCCCATCCAACTTGCAGGCCCACCCAAGCCGTTTCCAGTGGCTTTTCATTCAAATGGCCTGTCTTGGCTCATGCTTCAGACTTTTCTAAAATCTCTCAAACAGCGTCTGGCTTGTGCACCCAATACCTCTCACTAAGTGGCCCCAGGCCTGGCATTAGCAGCAGCCAGTTTCGGTTTACAGCTTGGTCTCGCTTGGGCACCTTCAAGCCCAGCACAAGTAGCAGCCATCTGCAGATTGCTTTGTAGCTCATGCTGGGTGGCACTGGACAGAACACAGGCAGTGGCTGTTTTTGGCTGCATCTCCCAGGAGTCCCCAAAGCCAACGCAGCGGGTGGACAGCTTCAGACCACATTGAAGCACTACCCAACAATCTCCACAAGTAATACTTCAAGGGGCGGACTCAGTGGGTATCAGAGCCCCACTGAAGTAAGTCCTGCTCTGTGCGGTGGGCCCCAAAACAGCTGATCCTCCATGGTGGTTGGTGATCACAGCCAGTCCTTGCAGCTGATTGGCCTGGGGGTAAATCACTCCCATTGATGTGCCAACAGCAATCAGGGTTCAACTACAACAGGAGGGTGCACACAGCCCATATGGGGTCATACCTGGAGTGCCTAGCTTGAGTTATAAGGGATGCTGTCCCACCGGACCCTATAGAACATCTACTGCGTAAGGCCCCTCTACAAATCCTGGGAGACGTAGCAGCTCTACCTAATACACAGAAACCAACACAGGGAGGCTGCCAAAATGAGAAGACAAAGGAACATGTACCAAATGAGAGAACAGAACAAAACTCCAAAAAGAGAACTAAACCAAATGGAGACAAACAATTTACTAGATACAGAGTTCAAAACACTGGTTATAAGGATGCTCAATGATCTCAGTGAGAACTTTGACAAAGAGATATGAAACATAAAAACAGAACTAGAAAACATGAAAAATAACTAGTCAGAAATGAATACATTAACTGAAATGAAGAATACAGGGAATCAACAGTGGAGTAGATGAAGCAGAGGATCAAATCAGGGATTTGGAGGTTAAGAAAGCAGAAAACACCCAATTAGAACATCTAAAGGGAAAAAGGACCCAAAAAAATGAAAGTGTAGGGAGCCTCTGGGACAACAAACATACCAGTAGTATCATGGGGGGTGCCAAAAGGAGAAGGGTGCGCAAGCAGTTGAAAACCTATTTTTAAAAATGATGGAAAACTTCCCTGACCTGATGAAGGAAACAGACATACAAACCCAGGAAGCAGAGTCCCAAACAAAATGAACCCAAAGAGGCCCACACCAAGATACATCATAATTAAAATGCAAAAGGAAAAGCAAGAGAAAGCAGTTATCTACAAGGGAGCTCCCATAAGACTGTCAGCTGATTTCTCAACAGAAACTTTGCAGGCCAGAAGGCAGTGGCAGGAAATATTTAAAAGCAAGGACCTACAAACCAATATTACTCTACCCAGCAAAGCTGTCATTTAGAATCTAAGGACAATATATGTGAAGAGCTTCCCAGGCAGAAAAAGCTAAAGGAGTTGCCAATAAACCAGTATTACCTGAAATGTTAAAAGTTCTTTTTTAAGAAGGAGAGGGAAAAGATAAAAAACATGAATAAAATGGCAATAAGTACATAGCAACCATTGAATTTAAAAAACAAAATAGTCCAGCTGGGCATAGCTCCGCGGTTCAGCATCAACCTAGGATCCAGGAGATCAAGGTTCAATTCCCAGCCAGGGCACATGCCTAGGTTGCAGGCTCAATCCCCAGTTGGGTGTGCAGGAGGCAGCCAATCAATGACTCCTCTCTCATCATTGATGTTTCTCTTTCTCTCTCTCTCCCTTCCTCTCTCTGAAATCAATGTATTTTTTTAAAAAAATAAAGGAACAAGAAGAACAGAAACACTCATAGATACAGAGTACATTTTCATGGTTGCCAGATGTGAAGGGGAAGGGGGGGTGGATGAAAAAGGTGAGCAAATTAAGAAGTACAAATAAGTTATTACAGAATAGTCATAGGGATGTAAAACACAGCATAGGGAATATAGTTAATATTCTAATAACTGTATGGTGTCAGATAGGTACAAGATTTTTCGGGATGATCAGTTAGTAAATTATGTGTCTAATCACTGGGGTGTATGTCTGAAACTGTGTCAACTGTAATTGAAAAATAAAAAATGATTTAAAAAATAACAGCAGAACCTGTTAAGTGTGTGAATTCCACAGGCCTACCCTTTTCTGTTTAAGAGATTTATTGGTATCTAATCATTTATAACATATGGATTCCCTAGTGGAGCTTAGAAACCTTTGCCTTTTTTTCTCTCGGTTGTGAGGAGATGGGATTTATCCCATCCACATCCAAGCACTATAATAGGCTTCCTATTGATCCTCACAATGTACTTGCTAAATGCAATACTTTTCCAAGAAGCCTACTTTTCCATTGTCTCCTGTTCTTGCTGTGTGTAAATTATGTTAGATATGATAGTGCTGTTCTGTACTAAGTGAAAAAAATTTCAGAATCTGAGGAGGACAGGGATACAGTTGAGCCTAGTGTTTGTCACTATTGTACTATTATTTGGGGACTGCTAGGATGCAGTGCAGTTTCCTTGCCTATTTCATCCAGTGACAGACACATTTCCCATGATAATCTCGGCTCTGATTTCAGGTGTCAGAGAGCTTAGCACCCATCTTGCCCCTTCAGTATGTCTGTGCTCCCGACAGTGAACACACATTACTGGCAGCCCCTGCCCAGTTTCTCCTGGAGAAGTTCCTGCAGCACGCCTCATACAAACTCTTCCCCAAAGCCATCCGTAACTTCAAGAGTCCCGTGTTAGCTGTTGACTGCTACCTTAACATTGGACCGGAGGTAAAGTGGGAGTGGGCTAGTTCTGTGCTTTACCTGCTTCCATCCATTTATTTTCCATTTTAGCTCCCATTTGAAAGCTTAAACAAAAAGGAGCCTGTAACATTCATTTATGCAAAGGCTCACACAAGGTGCAATGGTAATCATCCCTCCCCATACCCATTTCACCTCTCCACAATAAGTGAACAAAGTTTAGCTCAGAGGTCAGTTGTGTTGAGAAGCCTACCTCAGCCGGGCAGAAACAGTTGCTTGCTTCTCCCTATCACAACATGTATCAGATGGTATTTTAATCATGTGATGATCTTTCTCCCTAAGTCAGAGGCCCACTATGCCTTAGCCACTGCTGTAGGCATTTAAAAGGAGCTGAATGATTGCTGAACAATTTAGGGTATCACAGAGCCCTTTATAGCTGTCATTTCCACTCCTGAACTACTTTTCCATGATTTCCTTATTTTTCCTTCTTTCTCCTCTGTCTCAATTTCTCTATCAGTTTTATTTTTTTTTAAATTTGCAACTTGTACCTTCAAGCTTCTAACCACTGCTAGCCTTTTCAGGACTTAAAAGGCTTCTGCCATTAAGCTTTACCTTAGGATTATTAGTATTTTAATATTCTATTTTATTCAATAGTATATCCTCCTTGTAAAGAATATAAAAGGTAAAAATTAGAAAATGAAATCACTTGTAGTGGGAATAACATTTCGATATACTACATTTCCTTCTTGGCTTTTTTCTTTGCATGTATTGACAATCTTTAAAGACTGAAATCCAACTGTATTCAATTTTGGAAACTGATTTTTTAAATTTAATGGTGTAAACATTTTACATTCTCACAGTCTACACTGTGGGTTGGATGTGAGTTGTGGAGTTTTCAAAGTAGAAGGAACCTTACATTATTACATCAAATGTAATAATGCCTTTAATGGTATCTATGTAAGTTAGTGCCTAGCCCAGGTCTCCCAATTCCTCCATCCCAGGATCCAGGGCTCTAGGTGTTGGACAACAAAATCCCAATACCACTACCCCTAACAGTAGCTAACATTTACTGAATACTGTTTTTATATTAATTCACAAAATAGTCCTATGAATCAGGTACTACTATCATCTCTACAGAGAAGGAAGATGAGGTTTGGTGAAATGAAGTAAACTGCTCAGTCACATAGCTACTAGAGGAACCAGTATTTGAACCCAAGCAGTCTGGTCCACACTTTAAGCCATTCCATCGTTCTCAAGGTCTCCCAACTATCTCAGTCACTTACCTTTAATTTTTGTGAAGTTATCTTCAACACATGGAAGCCATATAGACATAAAAATTTAATTCTGCAGTTTGAAGCTTCTATCCAATTGAAAAATTTAAGTATATGTAAATGAAAAGCTTTTTAAATTTTTAAATTCTCATTAATAAGGTAATCTAAACATTTAATCTTTCCTCATTATGCCTTTCTGTGGAAGGTGGCTTTTTTATTTTGTAAACATGCTTAGATGGAGGGGCTTATTTTCTTAGTATTAACTCTTTCATAACTGTCCCTTATTATGAGAAATAAGAGAAGCTTTAAATAGGTTAAAACTTGACACACTAAATAGAAGAGGTGCAAAGCTTAAATAACCAACCCATTTAAGTTTCAATGAAAAATTTATCTCCTTTACCTTATCCTGAAATAGCTAAAAAGATACTGACTCATTCAGCTAGTGCAGACACTTTGCTTACTTCTGAAATACTCATGTTCCTTCTGCTTGATTATTCCAGGTGGCTGTATGCTACATCAGCTCCAGACCCCACTCCAGCAATGTCAACTGTGAAGGGGTGTTTTTCAGTGGACTCCTCTTGTACCTCTGTGACTCTTTTGTAGGTGCTGATCTTCTTAAGAAATTTAAGTTTCTAAAAGGTAAATCGAATTTAGTATTTTGCTTGTGAATGCTGTTGGTTCCCACTGAACAAAATACAGAGGTGAAAAATGTATTTTAAAAAGCATTTTAGCAGTCATTTTTTGCTAATAAATTGAATTATCTTAGTTTAAACTGAGGACTCAAGTCATTGATATACTAAGAATAAATGTGGATGAATAGCCAGATTTGTGATATTAAATGTTTTTGCCACTATTAATTTTAGGAAGGAACCAATGCAAGGAGAGAAGTAATGCTTCCCATATAATCTAATTTTAATAAAAATCAGGTTAATGAGTCATGACAGTTATGCACTATACAAAGTTAGATTTGCCTGAGAACAAACTGTAGATTAGGCATCATGAATAATCCTGACAAGATGACCTCTGAGGTCAGTGAAAGAAGTAAAGTTCAGAATACTGTGTACAATGTTTTACACACCCATCTGGAGCGGGACACGACACCTGCCTTACAGGGACATTTGGCAATATCTGGAGATGTTTAGGTTGTCACACTGCTGCTGCTGGCAATGTAGTGGGTAGAAGCCAAGGATGCTGCTAAACATCCTACAAGAACAGAGCAGCCCCACAACAGAGAATAGTCCAGTTCTGCAGAACTGAGGTTGAGAAACCCTACTTGAGAGGGACACATGAGAAACATTATAAGCATTGGTTTTAACATTGGTTACCACAGGGGGAAGGGAAGGTGTAATTGGGAGATTTTTCACTTTACACTCCTTCAGACTTTTGAATCTGTAATACTACTTATTCAAAATAATAAAATTAATTCTGATAGGTTACTTCCCTAATATGTTGGCTCTCAGATGTGTTAGCTTAGAGGATATATCATAGAGAGGTGGTAAGGTTCCTTATCATTTCAGTTCCTAAAATGAGCCTAAAATGCACTTTTGCTTTTTTTCCTAAAGGTGCTACCCTGTGTGTCATCTGCCAAGACAGAAGCTCCTTACGCCAAACAATTGTCCGCTTAGAACTAGAGGATGAGTGGCAGTTCCGTCTCCGGGATGAGTTTCAAACTGCTAACAGCAGTGATGACAAGCCCCTTTACTTTCTTACTGGACGTCACGTATGAGCTTTTGAAGAGACCAAAAATAGCATAGGGATGCCTAGGTGGGGTGGCGCAGAAACAATTATTTTGGTGGGTTTTTTTCCTTTAAAGTACAATCACTGTGGAGCAAAGTGCAACATATTTGTCTCTTCTCCAAAGAACACCCCAAATGTGACCCAGGTCTTTGGGGGCATTACTCCCTTTCAGTTCCATTTCAGGACCTTACATTCAGGTTAACTCCACCCTAGGAAGTTATGCAATTACTTAAGACATGGTCTGCCCACGGAGCCTGCGGAGGATATACTTTGGAGAACGAACATGGAGTTTGCATTGTTTCCTACTACGGTATGTTAGGGGGAAGCTGACTCTCAGCATTAGCTAGCCTGAATGTGTTACATGAGACACCGTTGGTGTGGAATTAATTGAAGATTAACGTTTGAGGCCTGAACCCTCAGTTTCTCTTCAGATCTGTACTTTGGTACAGTATTACTCAGGGGTCTGAAATGATAGAATGTAGAAGATATTTGTATTTAAAAAAGAAGTAGCTCTGTCTCTCTCTGTGCAGTGTTAGTTTAAAATTTATAATCTTATATGTATTGAAACTTGGCAAAATTTCCACAGGAGTTAAAAGTTTACTATTTAAACTGAACAAACAAATCAGTAAATGCAGAGCAGGCACTGTGTGTATATAGCAGCTTCTCCTTACTTAAAGTCCTTTGCTTTTTCCATTCTGTAAAAATGTTTCCAATCTCCAAGCACACCATGTCTATGAGAATATGGAAGAGTGATTAATCTTGTACAAGGAGAACCTGATTCAGTAGTTGAGCCTATTAAGAAGCTTTTAGCAGTCACCCCATACCCACCCTACTTGGTTGGAATTAAGCAGTTGGCACCAGCAAAGCTAAATGTCAGGCAAAGGTTCTGTGGCATTAGTTTGTTTCCTTTCAGGGACTCAAAGCTTCCTTTAAAAAATACACTTAATGAATATTTTAGCTGTCTATACTGACCACAACACAGAAATTGCTGAAATGGGAAATGAGGTCACAGAAAGAGGCAGAACTGGCTTTACTTATTCCTACCAGTGATTCTTTTGTAAGGAGTAAGGACGAGTCCATGAAAAGGTCTTTAACTCATTAAAACCAGCAAGGGGTGTTGAGTATCAATAGTAGGCGGCGTAAGTTTCTATACATTTCTCACCATTATTTTAAAAGCAAAAACAGATTTTAGCAAATGTTCTACAACTAAGTCTATTGGAAGTTAACTCTTAAATTACTCCAATTCTCATCACACAATCTCTTGGCATTTTTCTTATTAGCCCATATGTACCACTTTATCCCCTTAAAATGGCCATTTTTACTTGAATCAGGTATCTTATTTGTGGCCTGAAACTACTGAGAGGGGGTCTACTAAGCCTGCATTTACTTAGAACAAATAGTGTTAATTGACCAGTTTTATTAGCTTGTGATAACAAGGAGTTTACAGCTAGTGAAAAGATGGAATGTACTAATCTAAAACTGGTTTGCAGATCTCTTGGTTTTAATATAGCTACTTATGATGCTTTAACTATATTTTGAATGAACAATTCTTTTAAGCCCCATTTTTAATTGTCCTTCAAAGAGGATCTGGTCTGCCTTATATATGCTTTAAAAATACTCCTTAAATTTAGTACTACAGAATTTTTGGCAGAGGTACGTTTTTGAAGCAGGTTAATTTAGATATGAATGTATTTCAAATGTTCCTGTTTGGTTGAAAGGGCCTAATGCAGGTGATATCAAGAAACCCACTATTTGTGCAATATTCCAATAATGTTACTATATAGGGCAAATAAAATACTTGAAATAATTCTAAAACAGTTGTACCTGGGGCAGATGGCCTCTCAGGGTTTCTTCTGGCTTTATGGCTTCATAGTCTAAATAAGATTTTTAAAAGTAGTTACTTTAGTGCAGGTACTCCATATTAGTTAGGGCTGCACTCTGAAACATCAAGTGATTATAAATACTATTTAACCCTGTGGAAGAGAAATACCAGAATAAAGCCAAAAGATCATCACCCCAATGATAGACAATTCAAGTTGACCTGCCGATTCTTTTCAATGCCTATCTTACTGAGGTTTGAATCTTAAAATCACCTTATCAGTATAATTCTTTAGAGAATGTTAGGTCCTTCTCCTTTAAGGATAAAATTGCACAAGCACAGGACACCATGATTTGTTAATACATACCTTGGTGTGTTCAGCTTCAAGCCTTGCCATTCCTTAGAACATTGTGGTATGAATGTGTTCTCTAGGCCTCCCTAATTAACCTACAGACCTATAGAACCATGACAGTTCATACAGGTTAATACTGAATGTAAACTAAAATTAGAACAAGAATTGTTGTATTCAGTTTTGGCTGTAATTTATGCAATTGCTTTTTGTGATTTTTTTTTTTAGAAAAGCACCTGTGTTAACTTTATTACTGTAAAATTTTAACCAAAAATTTGGTGAATTTCACTAGTCAGTCTACCTCACATTTTGTTTATGATTTTAAATTGTCTTAAGTCGTGTCTACAGTATGTTCCTGTCCTTCCATTTAATTTGGTGAATGTATTAAAATTCTCTCACACCCAAAATAAAAGTCTGTCTTCTTTAAATTAACTTTCTGGTATATTAACAAATAGAATGAGCTCCCTGACTTTCACAATGCCCAAGAACGGCTGGAAGTCCACGTATCACAGGTTGGATGACTCTTTAAGATTCTACTATCCTGGCATAACAGTCCATCAAAGTGCTAAATAAGTGTCTACACACCAAGCCCATTTGCAGAATTCCACATAATTATGGAAGACAGATCTATATATGATCATTCAAGGGATGTTAGAAATATTCAGTGTACACCTATCCCCAATCTTTCATTTTATAGATGGCAACTGTACTCACCTTGCTGTCCTTCTTAGCAGAACTTTGGGTTGGGAGAACTGTATAGTATGACATAAGGTGTTAATCTCCAATTTATTTCTAAACTCTACCTAATTTTACCAACTTTGGAGAGTAACTGTTATTCCAGAAAAATGCCTTTCAGTTCTACAGACTGTTAAAATAATAAGACTTTGATATAGAACCATGAAAACACTCTCTTACGGCAAAGACCCGTTATCTTGGGAGGACAATAAATATTTGTAAGTATGACGACAAATTCAGGAGCAAGTAGAAATTGCCAGCGTTCTACTACATATTCCAAAGCAGTTGCCTTGGAAAGACTAAAAGCTGTTTAGTTCTGTCATACCTTTGAATTGAGTAACCTAGATGTGGAACAACATCCAGAGAATAAACATTCCTCAGAACTCTCTTCAGTCATGGAGACTGACCCTTAAGCTTCCTCTGGGTCTAAGGGAATGTTGCTGTAACACTGAAACCCTGGCTTCATTGAAAAACCCATCACTAAAGATGATTCTAGGACAGGTCTCTGAGGCCCAGAAAAAACCATTCACACAATAAATTCCTTGTGCTCTCAACTGTCACATATTTAGCTAAGGAAAGTATCTACTTCAATGACTATGAGAAAAGTTGGAATAAGTTATATAAGGAAGAAAAAGCAACAACAAAAACTGTTCTGACCACTTCTTTGTTCTATAAGTAGTACAATATTTTATTTTTACTAGAAAGTAGAGGGAAATTCTGTTGTAAGAATCTTCCCTTTATCCCCCAGAAGGCTCAAGAGCATGAGAATAGATAGATAACTATGTCTATAGTCACTACTCCAAACATTAACTCAGTAATCTTAAACCCTGGTGAATTATGGCTAGGCAGTAATATGGCTGAGTTCCTATCCAAATGCAATACCTGGGAAGCCATGCAAAGTCAGCAAGAATAATTAAAACATTACTGCATGTCTACTGTACTTACTGTCTTTATGATAGTCATGCTTTTAGTAGATACACCAAGTTCACTATTTTATATTATGAACAGGTAAAATAGTGATTTTTATAATTCACACAAAATAAAATCATTGCATGTCCATGCAGACAAGAACATACTCCATATAAAATCCCTGTCTATGCTTGTGGTTCCTATAATGTCTATATACTAGTCATTTTTATAATGAACCAACTATTCAAGGGCAGCTGACAAAATTTAAAGACACCTTTATATAACCAGCAATTAAAGAATCAACCTCTTTTGAAGTTTAACTGTGGCCATTTGTGCATACTCACTGTGTCCAGTACTGCCTCCGCTACTCTGTAGATCACTCTTCTTTTTCTAAGGTGACTTGTCAGTCTTCAATTGTGATGTGACAGTGTTGACCATTCTTTGATTCTTGAAACTCTTCCTTCGGTTTCAATCACTCTCTTCTGGTTCTCTTACCTCAGGCATGCCTTCTCAAGTACTTTGAGACTTTTAAATGATGGTTTCTTCACAACTTTCTCCTACCCTTTCATTTTAAACACCCCAGGGTGGGGAGCTCTTTTAAACCTTCAAATAACTAAATTCATAAATTTCCTTAATTCAACCTTCTCCTAAACTCTAGATGAGCATATCCAACTATATACCAAATAGGTTATCTCCACTTGGAGAACATCCAACCACCTTAAAATCTTTACCAAAATTGAGTTCATCCTCCCTCATCCAATCCTCCCAACATAATTCTTTAGTATGACTCTTCTCTGGTCAGTTATCAACTCGCACCAATTCTTCCACTGTATCGTCTCTAAAGTTTATCCATCTCCTCTCATCTTCATCCCATACATCACAGCATTAGTTTTAGTGTTTCAAAACTTTTCAAACAGACTGCTATAGTAGTCTCTTAATTACATTCCAAGTTCCAGATTCCTTACCTGTAAACTCTACCTCATAGCACTATCAAGATAATGAAATAAAATAATGCAGTACCATACACAGAGTGTGAAACATAGCAAAAACTCAAATGTTAGATACTATTAATACTATTCTTAAAAAAATACCTAGACTGTAAGTTATTTGAGGGACAATGTCTTCAATATAAACATGAAAATAAACTGCTTTCCTAGTAACTGGTAACCAACCAATCAATGTATCCTCTCTATCCCCAGGTCTCCTTGAAACTACCAAATTTGGCTCCCCTAAGCAGCATACTATGGCTTGTATGGAAATTGGAACTGTATTATGAGATTAACAGTTACTAGAGCAGCTACACTATACCCCAAAATTTCATCCTGTTTTAAAATAATTATGGTCCCTGTCAGGCAAACAATGATACCAAGCATAAATACAAGAGTCTCAAGCCCAAAGGGAAAGGGAGTGTCAAAGTTCAGACCATCATGATGAGTCAGAGGAAAATATTTATACTGCTTTATTGTTAAACCCCTAACAAGTACAGAGCCTTATACCACTCTCTAAATTTAAAAAGCATACATCTGTAGAGGGATAAAACATACATCTGTCTTTTAAGTCTTAACTTAAGGCCCAAAATTTTAGCCGTTTTTTAATGGAGATATAATTTCAGCTCATAAAAATAATCTATGTTAAATCATAGTAGTGCTTCATTCCTGGGCTGTGGCTCTTTATATTCTCATATCAGGATTAGAGATAAAATTCAGAGGAGTTGTTGATGACATACTGATTGATCTTTTGGCAAAAAGTGAAAACTACCTTTTAAGAAGGTAGTGTTTTAATTATTTTCAAGGTATCAAACTTAAAACTCCCTGAAAAACCACAAATGACAACACACCATTCATTTATCACTTAGAAAAAGCTATCAAGTATTTTATTATTTTATTCTACATTATATACAAGTCATAAAAGGCCACAGCAGTTTTTCAACATATAAACCCTTTAAAAGTAGAGGGAACTATGAAGGATTGACAAGTATCAGAATGAAGTCCAGTGATGAGGGCATATACTCAGTGTAGTATTTCTGAGGAATAACAAAGCAGATACCAAGTCACTAATATTTAGTTTGCAACTATTCCACAGGTTTTTATAAACCTCTTTGGAGTTTTGTTAACAGCCTAAGTGTGCCCAGTTGCCATTTAAGAAGTAAAACCAGAATGAAATAATAATAAACTTCACAGGGTACTTTCCTAATTCTAGTCACTTAAAGGTCTCCAAGAAGAAAAAACTCAATCCTTTACCACCTTCCACTTCTTTCTGCCATCCCACTTCTTTCTGCCATCAAGAACGGGAAAGAGAGAAATGGAAGGAAAAGCTCAATATTCCAAATTCCTCCAGCTTATCTGGAGCTTTGCTTTTTGGTGGCAGTTCCTTCAAAGTATATTTCAGGCCCATAAAGAATTAGCTTTGAATTCTAAAACATTTAATATTGCACCCTACTTGAACAATAGCTCAAAAATACTGGTTTCCACTCTGTGAAAATACAATCTTTAAAACTATAACTGGTATCAGCAGAACAATATTTAAAAAATACAGTACCAAACTACACTGGTATATTTCCATACTAAGAACTTCAAAATATACTTATCACTGAGACCATAGTCCTTGCATTAGTTTTCAGTCCACTATGAACAATTATCTGCTGCATGTAAACATGTCTAAATAACTCTAGATAAAATACATTAATCATAAATTTCTGTAAAAGATAATAAAATATCTTCTTTAAAAAACAAACATTAATAAGCTATTACTGCATTGTTTCCAAGTTTATGAAAATGGAACAACCTTAGGTTGTTGCCAGTCCTGAGTTCATTGTAACAAAAATGGCCCTAGTTCCTGGTTAAAGTCTGCAACCAATCCATTCTTCGTAGATGTCTTCTGGTACTGTAGGCAAGAACTTGTTTTAGGTGCTATTTTGTCCATTAATAAAATTATATACCAGAAATTGACCGGTGCCACAGTACTGTGTTGCGAACAGTTTTCCATCAGGAGTGGGATCTGAGAAAGCAATTTCTTCTTTACTCAAATATGAGCCATATATAAAGTTACTCCTATTTAAAAAAAGAGGGGTGGGGGAGTAGAAGGGTAAAAAAAACTTATTAATAGTTTTAATTATTAAAATTAGAAAAACCTGTCAAATACAGTTTGACTAGAGAGATTTTTTAGGTAATATTGTATATGATAAAAACTGGAAAATAACTATTCATCTAAAATATTATAATTTGAGGTAAAAAAATTATGAAAGCAACAATGGTTTTAAAAACATTTTTGCAACACCTTTTCAAGATAGAAATATTCAACAACTCTGAGTGGAAAGAACTTCTTCAAATTTAAAAAGAACTGTGAGGAACACCAAAATTAATGGTGAAAGACTGAAAATTGTTCCCCAGAGATTAGGAACAAGGTAAGACTATCTCTGCAAACACCTCTACATTCAGAACAATGTACTGGAGACTCTAGCCAGGGCTAGTGTCTAATTAAAAATGAGGTCTGTTGCCACTGGTTATCCACATGCAAAAGAATGAAGTTGGATCCTACATCACATCACACACAAAAATTAAAATGGATCAAAGATATAAATGTAAGAGCTAAAACTATAAACTCTTGGAAGAAAATATAGGCAACTGATTTTTGTGGCCTTGGATTAGGAAACGATTCTTAGATATGACACCAAAAACACAAGTGACAAAGGAAAAGATATATAATTTGGAATTCAAAATTAAAAATTTTGTGCTTTAAAAGACACCACCAAGATGAAAAAACAACCATGAAATGGTAGAAAATATTTGTAGATCATGTATCTGATAAGGGGCTTGTCTCCAGAATATATATAAAGAACTATCAAAACTCAACAGGGCGGCTTCCAGTCAACATGGCAGCACAGGTAAACATGGTACTCAAATCTTCCCACAACCACATCAAAAATACAACTAAACTTCATAAAAACCATCATTCATAACTGCCCAAAATCTAGCTAAATGGAAGTCCTACAAGTAGGGAATTAAAGGAGAAGCCACATCGAAACTGGTAGGAGGGGAGGAGATGTGGAACAGGCTGGTTCCACACCCACACGTGGCAATTTATAATCAGGAGGGATATCTTGGCGGCAGAGATCTCCCCTGAGGAGTGATGGGACCAGCCCCACGCCCCCAGCCCAGCATTCCAGTGCCAGGAAGAGAAGTCAGGCTGTAAAAACCAGCAGGGATTGTGGCTGAGTGGGAAAGAGGGCTGCTGGAGTCCCAGGCAGTTTCTCTCAAAGGGCCCCACCATGGACTTGCTCGAACTCACTCCTTCTGAGCTTCAGTGTTGGGGCAGCAGCTTGAATGGAACCAGAGACATATGGGGAGGAACTAAATTGTGTAACATTAGGGTAAGAGCTGAGGGTGCTATCACCCAAATTAAAAGTGCTGGCAGAGGCCACTGATCCTTTGCTGAGCCCTCCCTGAACAGAACTGACAGGCAGGCACCATACCTGAGTCTCCATCAACCTGGCTCACAGTATTCGCCCTGCTCTGGTGATTCCAAGACCCTGCCCTACCTAACTTGTGGGTTCATCCAAGCCATTTCCAGTGGCTTTTCCATAAAACTGGCCTCTCTTGCCACATGCTTCAGACTTCCCTAAAATCTCTCAAACAAGCAGCATCTGGCTTCCATATACACTGTATGTCTTGCTAAGTGGCCCCAGGCCCGGCATTACTGGTAGCCTACCTTGGCTCACAGCTTGGCCTATGCTTAGCATCTTAAAGCCTAACATAAGTAGAGCCATCTGCAGATTTCTCTGTAGCTTGTGCCAAGTGGCCCCAGGCAGGTCACAGGCAGTGGCTGACTTTGCACCTCCCTGGGTGGCCCCAGAGCCAGTGTACCTGGTAGAAAGCTTCAAACCACAATAGATTATATATAACCCTACCACCTCCACAAGCAACACACTCAAGGGATGGACTCGGTAAGCACCAAAGCCCCAGTGAAACAAGTCCTGCTACAGAGGGTTGACTCCTGCACAGCAGCTCCTCCACTGTAGTCACAGCTGGTCCTCACAGCTGATTGGCGGGGGGGTGGGGGGGGGATCCTGCCCAGTGATGCCAACAGCAATCAAGGCTCAACTACAACAGAATAGTGTACACAGCCCACACAGGGGTGTGCCTGAAGCGCCCAGCTCAAGTGATGGGGAGGCTAAGCCACCAGGCCATACAAGACACTCACTACACAAAGCCACTCTACCAAGTCCAGGAAGAGACATAGCAGCTCTACCTAATACACAGACACAAACACAAGGAAGCAGCCAAAATGCGGAGACAAAGAAACATCTCAAATGTAAGAAAAGGAGAAATCTTAAGAAAAAGAACTAAATGAAATGGAGGCAAACTACCAGACACAGAGTTCAAAACAATGGTTATAAGAATGCTCAAGAAATTTAGTGAGAACTTCAAAAGCATGAAAAAGAACATAGGTACCATAAAAAAGAGCCAGTCAGAAATGAAGAATACACTAACTGAAATGAATAATTTATAGGGAATCAACAGCAGAGCAGAGGATGCCGAGAATCAAATCAGCAATATGGAATATGAGGGAGGAAAAAACCCCAATCAGAACAGCATAAAAAACCTCCAAAAAACCAAGATATGAAGATGCTGTAAGGAGCCTCTGGGACAACTTCAAGTATATCAACATTTGCAACACAAGGCTGCCGGAAGGAGAAAAGAAAGAGCAAGGAATTAAAAACCTATGTGAAAAAACAATGATAGAAAATTTCCCTTACCTTGTGCGAGAACTATACATACAAATCCAGGAAATGCAAAAGTCCCAAACAAGATGAACCCAAAAAGGCCCACACCAAGACTCATAATCAAAATACCAAAGGTTAAAGACAAAGAGAGAATCTTAAAAGCAGCAAGAGAAAAGTTCCCATAAGACTGTCAGCTGATTTCTTAACAGGAACTATGCAGGCCAGAAGGAAGTGGCCAGAAATATTCAAAGTGATGAAAAGCAATGACCTATAACCAAGATTATTCTACCCAGCAAAGCTGTCATTTAGAACTGAAGGTCAGATAAAGAACTTCCCAGACAAGAAAAAGCTAAAAGAGTTCATCAGCACCAAACCAGTATTACATGAAATGTTAAAGGGTCTTCTTTAAGAAGAAAAAAAAGATTAAAAATATGAACAAAATGGCAATAAATACATATCTATCAACAACTGAATGTAAAAATCAAAATATACAAGCAGAACGGAAACAGATTCATAGATACAGAGAACATTTTGACAACTGCCAGATGGGAAGGGGTTTGGGACGATGAGTGAACAAGGTGAGGGATTTAGAAGTACAAATTACCAGTTACAGAATAGTCATAAGGGTGTAAAGTACAGTGTAGGGAATATAGTCAATAATATTCTAATAACTATGTATAGTGACAGATGGCTATGAGATTTTTCAGGATAATCATTTAGTAAGTTTTATAATGTCTAATCTCTGGGGTGTACAACTGAAAGTAATACAATACTGTATGTCAACTTTAATTGAAAATAAAAAATGATTTTAAAAAAATCAACAAGAAAAAGATTAAGAAACCAATTTAAAAATGGACATAAGATTTGAATAGGCATTTCTCTAAAGAAGATACATAAATGGTCAATAAGCACATGAAAAGATGCTCAACATCATAGGCATTAGGGAAATGAAAAGCAAAACCACAATGAAATACCACTTCACACACACCAGGATGGCTAAAATTAAAAAGACAGACAATAACAAGTGTACACGAGGATGTGGAGAAATTAGACTCTCATACATTGCTTGTGGGATTGTAGAATAGAGCAGACAGTTTGGAAAACAGTTCTGCAATTTCTGAAAATGCTATATAGTTACCATATGGCCCAATAATTCTACTCTTGGATATATACCAAGAGAAGTAAGAATATAGAAATATTTCTCTATTTACCAAGAGAGAAAAAATATGCAAAAATTTGTTCATCAATGTTCAGCTATTACTTATAATAGCTGAAAGGTGGAAACAACACAAATATTAAACTGATGAATGAAGAAATAATATGTGGTGCAGCCACACAGTAGAATATTATTTGGCAATAAAAAAGGAATGATGCACTTGGATACGTTCTACAATGTTAAGTGAAAGAAACTAGTCACAAAAGGTCATGCTATAGATATTCATTAATATGAAATGTTCAGAACAGGCATATCCATTGAGACAGAAAACAGATTAGCAGTTGCCACAAGCCGGGGAAAGGGGAAATAAGTGATTAATGGGTATGGAGTTTTGTTGGGGAATGATGAAAATTTCCTAAAATTAAACAGTGGTGACAGTTGCACAGCCTTCTAAATATACTAAAACCCACTGAATTGTATACTTTAAAAAAATGAATTTTATGCTATGTAACTGTATCTCAAAGATGTCATTTTAAAAATTATTTTTAATATAACCAGGATATAGACTATTAGTAGCATTTTCATAATATTTTATTTTTTTATTATTTTTTATTTTTTTAAATATATCTTTATTGATTTCAGAGAGAGGAAAGGACAAGGAGAGAGAGACAGAAACATCAATGATGAGAGAGTCATTGATCAAGCCTGCAACCCGGGCATGTGTCCGGACCGGGAATCGAACCCTGATGGCCTAGATCCTAGGTCGACGCTCAACCGCTGAGCCACGCCCTGCCGGGCCATAATATAATTTTAAAAGGTGAGCTGGGTACATAAGAAGGATCAATAAATGAAGAAAATAAAAACTCTATGTGCTTTTAATAGGAAGCTTATGGTGCCGATTTCACTATAAACTAAAACAATGTTATGACTGTCATTATACCTAAGTTTTACAATACCCTTATTTAGGACTATTATTTAATCAGCTGCATTTTCTAGGTTTAGGTCTAAAAACAGACCTGCCTCTTGTCATGAAAAGGGTGGCTAGATCTGAGCCCTTCTGAATCATTACTCAGTGATAAAATAAGGGGGAGACCAGAAATACATAAAGGCTTTAAAATTCCAGAGCTTTAGAATCTCACTTAAAACAATGATGGATTATTTTGAAAACTATACCACTAGATAGTAGACAGGGATTCTATGAATAAACAAAATTAAGAGACTGATCTAAAAACGTCATTTGCATGAATAATTTTAATCTCCTACATTAATCCTTTGGTAAAGGTTCTTTGAACAACAAAAAACATGTAATTTATCTGAGTCTTTTCCTCAATACTTTTAATTTAAAATCAAGTGATAAAAGCAGAAGAAAAACTAATAAAATGCTTAATTTATAAATAATATTATTAAATTAAGGCATTTTTCATAAAAGCTAAATTCCTAAGAAACTTCCCACATTTATTTTGGTTGTCTTTAAAATTCTCCAATATTAAACAGAATTTGAAATAAATGGGTCATTTTGACTTAATCATAGTTACAAACAAGTAATTTTAAATGGTTTAATATTTGACCAACACTGCTTTTTCTCTTCCCTCTCAGATTAACTTCACATAAAAAGTACCAACAACCCTAGCCTGTTTGGCTCAGTGGTTAGAGCATCAGCCCACGAACTGAAGAGTCCAGGGTTTGATTCCAACCAAGGGCACATACCTCAGTTGCAGGCTCAGCCCCGGTTGGGGCGTGTACGGGAGGCAGCCAATTGATGTCTCTCTCTCACATCTCACTTTGATGTTTTTTTCTCTCTCTCTCCCTTCCACTCTCTCTGAAAAAGCAATGGAAAAAATATCCTTGGGTGAGGATTTAAAAAAAAAGTACTAACAGATCCAATACAGACAATTTTATGCAAATTTAAATTAATATAAAGGTTATACATTTAATAATAAAATGCCAATCTTTATACTAAAACTCTGGTTAAATCCTAAAGTACTGAAAAGAATTTGAAGGATTACATTCAAGTTACCTTAGGCATTCAATCATGCGAGAAGCAATTTTCTTCCGACGCATCATGCTGAATACCCATATTCGACTGATTCCACAAATTGCAGGCTCTGGCAATGTTGAGCAGCACCAGGCCTTTTGCCTTTCAAATCTGACTTTTTCTTCTTCTGACCTGATCACTGGAAGTTTCTCTTCTATAACTCTGTAGCCCTATAGGTACCAAAATTGGAAAAAATTTTAAAGTGAGAATATTACTTAGCAATTGTCTAGTACTGACCTTAGTTAGGGGGCCACTACATTTGTCTGGTTTCTTAACAACTTACGGGGACCATTTATACTTTCATTCTCATTTTAGGAAATAGATATGGATCTACATTCTGTTCTAATTCATTTACTAGTTACATGACCATGAGAGGAAGTCAACTTAATTAAGCTTTGGGTTCCTTATCTATAAATTGGAAATACTCATTTCTTTCAGAGAATTATTGAGAAACTGAATAAGGTAATATATACAAAGTACCTTGCCATCATGGTTGACCCATAATAGGAACTGAATGTTAGTTTTCTCTACCTCCCACATTCTAAGGACCAGCAAAAACATACATATTAAGAACTCAGCAGTCTAGGGTTCAAAGTTGTGTGGGAACTAGGACTAGGGAAGGCAGAGTAACCAAGAATTTAGAAAGGTCCTTTCCCCAAATGCCCATCTCTTTTTTAAAAAAATCAAGTAATTTAAAAAACATACATCTTCTCCACCAGTCTATATGCAAAAAAGACACAGCCTGCCTTCTGTTGGGACATGGTATTAAACTTAAAACAATTAGACAATACAATTAAGAATTAACAACACAAAAAGCAAGCATTATATAGCTATCTTCTAGTATAAACACTTCTAAAAGTCATTTTTGGAACTAGGTAAGATAGGGAAAAAAAACAAGGGTTTTTTGCACAATGTAAAATTAACTCAATTTCAATATGGCAAACTTTCATTAGTCATTTTTTACCAAATTTATATTCCCAAACTCCCCTATCAGCTATTCATTTAAATCAATTTTGTTATTATAAATAGCAAGATTCATAAAACTACAAAATTTCAGGCCAAATTTTCTTTTTAAAAATAGCTTCACAGACTATTAGAAATTAATAGAAATTAACTCACACAGACTTTTTTTTTAAATTGATCTCAGAGAGAGGGAGGGAGGGAGAGAGAGAAAAATCAATGAGAATCACTGATCAGCTGCCTCCTCCATGCTCCCTACTAGGGATCGAGTCTGAAACCCCAGCATGTGCCGTGACCGGGAATCGAACCATGATCTTCTCGTTCATAGATCGATGCTCAACCACTGAGCCGTGCCGGCCAGGCTTATTTTGACTTTTTAGTAGAAAATTTCATGATGAAGTACACATTTGCAGGCAACTATTAGTATACTAGAAGATACCAACTGAATATAAGTCAAATCCAATGAGTATTGGATTCAACATCAAGAACTCAGCTGAAAAAAAGACAGAATTCAAATGGGGTATGACTCAAAGTGAGCATAATTAGGGAGTTCAGAATTTTCTGTTCTCTAAGTAAGTCTGTTTCTACTTAACTCTTATTATGTGAACCTACCCCTTTTACTATGATTCTATTGCTTGTTTGTTTTGTACAACTTGGATCCTAAATGCAAGTCAACTCCTCATCTAGAGCTCATCTAAAGAAGTGGTGACCTATTCTGGAGATGGGCAGCTTTTAATAAAAGGCCAGATATTTGCCCAGCCGGTGTGGTTCAGTGGTTGAGCGTTGACCTATGAACCAGGAGGTCATGGTTGATTCCCGGTCAGGGCACATGCCTGGGATGCAGGCTCGATCTCCAGTAAGGGGCATGCAGGAGGCAGCCGACGTATGATTCTCTCTCATCACTGGTTTCTCTCTCTCCCTTTCCCTTCCTCTCTCTGAAATAAAAAATTTAAAAAAAAAAAAAAAAAGGCCAGATATTTAAGCTTTGTAGCTAAGGGGCATGCAGGAGGCAGCCGACGTATGATTCTCTATCACTGGTTTCTCTCTCTCCCTTTCCCTTCCTCTCTCTGAAATAAAAAATTTAAAAAAAAAAAAAAAAGGCCAGATATTTAAGCTTTGTAGCCCGCCTGGTCTCTGTTGTAACCACTTAACTCAATCTTTGAAAGAAACCACAGACAATATGCAAGCAAATGGGCATGGCTGTGTTACAATAAAAGTTTATTTACAAAAACAGGCTAGATTTTCACCTAGAGTTATAGTTTGTCAACTCTATTTATTTCAATGCTGAAGGGACTGAGACATTACATTATATTAGTATCCAACATGAAAACTTCCTAAATAAAATTTAAGAATACTTTTGATTTATAGAATTTGTATCTTACATACTAACTTGAGAAACTAATACCTATTGAAAATAGAGCTCTACTGTCGTAAAGAATTATACACAGGAATTCTTGCATTCACACTCTTCCTTACATTAAATGTTGATAAATTTACTAGGATTATGTTGTTGAAGGTATAACTCTTTAAAACACCAAACCACATATAAACACTCTAAAAAAAAAAAAAAAAAAATCACTTACCCATTGAATATGTTCTGCAATTAGGCAGCCAACTACTTTTTTGTCATTAGAAATAAAGAGAAGTGTTTTAGTTCTGGAATAGCACATTAGTGGAGCCTGTTGGAAACCTAAATCATTATCAACCATCTCTCTAATTTCGTCAACCTGCCAAATGAAGAACAGTATTTTTTTAAAAAAATAATGAAAGCATTATATATATGTAAAAATATACAATTTCATAGAAAAAATAAAAATATATATACAATTTCAATTCAATTAGGTTGAGTATATCATTCCAAGGACATCCTCTAATGCAGGGGTGGGGAATATCCAGGCCGCAGGCCATAAGGCCCTGCAAAGGCAACCACAGGCGGGACTTTGAAATTCAATAAATCTAGGAGCTTTTTTGACAGCTAATTTTTAAGTTGGTAATTTTGTATGGCCCTCAAATGATGTTATATTCAAATGGCCCTTAGCAGAAAAAAGGTTCCCCACCCCTGCTCTAATGAGTTCTTTTGAATGACTGTGCTACCAATAACTTTTTCAAGAGCTGTAGACCAATTTGCAAAATGAGGGAAGAACTGCAGAGTGATGCTAACTAAGCCCAGCAGTCTAGGAAACAAGAGAAGTGAGAGGTCCTACAATAGGCAATAAGAACATTAAGACTTCCTATTAGAAGCATTACGGAGAGAACTTCATTGGAATGTTAGCCAGGGAAGCCACTTTTCTTTCCAAGCCTTAACCAGTACTCTCATCTGTAAAGCGAAGTGGGCACAGAGGAAAGAAACACGTTTACTCCTTATCAACCATTTATAGGTCAGACATTACACAAAGCACCTTATGAATATTATCGCGCTTAAATCCAACATCTCTTGGAGGTCTATGGTTTCTCACTTTACATATGGAAGCAATAAAATTCAAAATTAAGCAACTTTCCCATGTGAGATACTGGACATCTAGAAAACCAAGAAGCAAGGATTTGAACCCCTACTATTAATATGGAATCAAACTGTGCTTCTTCTAGTTTACCTCCTAGAACTGTGATCAAAGTCAATGATAAGCGCAAACTTTTGCAGGTAATCAAAATAGAGATTTTTGTAGGCAATTAAACATTAGTTCCTTCTCCAGTTATAAAATAATCTGCAAATATTCAGCCCAATAAACATGGATTTGTGTTACTAAATTTAAAATGCAAAAAAAAAAGAAGGTTAAGTATATATATCTCTGACATGCAGAAAATATCATGTAATACATCCCTTATTCAGTGATGAAGACTCAAATCCTATTCCTGGAACAGTATCCTACAATACAACTCCTGATTTGATTCCTAAAGGTAAATGACTCACAATATTCTAGATTTTAACTTTAACCTATTATGGGTTACTAACTAGTAACACACTGAATTGTAGGTTAAGATCTGCCCTAAGAAACTAAATGAGGAAACTGGCATTTACTGCGGATTCTTACTAATAAAGAAAGTCTGGATACCACATATAGTGATTTAGCAAAATTCCCACTGTATGTTTCCAAATGATCATAGTTGGAAATCCAAAAATTCCATAATTTAATTCTCATTGAGTCAATCACTAATCCAACATGTGTTTGTTTTCGTGCAAAGATCAATGTTTTTTTATTTTTCTCAGAGATTTTCATTGGTCCGATTAAAAAAACCACCAAACCTTAAGAAACTCCAAACAAAACAAAACAAAACAAAACAAAGAGTGAAAAAGCGAAAACAAAAGGGAGAACCTTCTCCCCACAGCAGCGGCAGCACCTCCCATCCTGCAGAACGGGACGGACCCACACTGGGGTTCCCATAGACCTGGACCCACCAGACTCACAGAAAAGGCCTCTGGAAGCCACCCCTGAAGTTGGCAGCACCAAGAGGACCAATATGGGTGGAGGATATCGATTCTACCTTCCCCACTGGCCCCACCCCCCGCTGCCTGCTTCTGCTTCCCTGCCTCCTGTCGCTCTCCCTCAGGATCAATGTCTTAAATACAAGACTGGTGGCACATTTACATGTAATTCTAAATGCTAATTTAGTCCTGGACAGTTTTGGCTTAGTGGTTGGAGCATTGGCCTACAAACAGAAGGGTTCTGGGTTTGATTCCAGTCAATGGCACATGCCTTGGTTGCAGGCTCGATCCCCACCCCAGTCAAGTGAGTGTGGAAGGCAACCAGTGTGTGTGTTTCGCTCTCTTCTTTCTATTCTCTCTGAAAAGCTATGGAAAAAATATCCTCAGGTGAAGAGTAGAAAAGGAAAAAAAAAGAGAAAAAAATAAGTGCTAGTCTATATTTGTTAGGCAGTGGTAGAATGGAAGTTTATTTGGGTATCTAGGATTGTCTAATAATATATACAGTGTTATCTGAAAAGTAAGGAACCACAGAATAAACTTTAAGTAGAATGTTAGCTATATTTTCAAATAACAGGTTCAAAGTATTTTCCTTCGACCCCTCTTTCAGGTGAAGTATTCCTAATTTAAAGAAGTTAACTTTAAAAAAGTATATTATTTTCCTTTTATTTTCAGAAATTTTTGACACAGTGTAGTGTAATTAAGCTTTTCAGATACACAACTGGACTCATTGCTTTACATTATGAGGCAATTCTGAAAAAGCATCTGGACATTGAAGAAAACATTTTGAACACAGTATCTGAAATGTAATTAACATGTTATTTAAAAACAAGTTTATCTCATGGTTTCCTGACTTGTAAGATACTCTATATAATAAAATGGTTCCAGATTTCATTATTTCTCTGGTTCATTTCTTTGAATCCTTAAAGTAAAGAATTCTAAGTTGCACTAAAATTTGGCTTACGCTAGATACGAGGATTTTCTTTGAGTTTTCTACATTATACAGGATGGGGGCAAAAGTAGGTTCACAGTTGTTCATACAGAATATACAATTAATAATACAAGAATAAACTCTGTGCTTCGCATACTCACAACTATAAACCTACTTTTGTACCACTCTGTATTTATAGATCAGAATGTACCTTTTTTTTTTAAATATATCTTTATTGATTTCAGAGAGAGAGGAAGGGAGAGGGAAAGAGATAGAAACATCAATGATGAGAGAGTCATTGATCAGCTGCCGCCTGCAACCCGGGCATGTGCCCGGACCAGGAATCGAACCCCGATCGCCTGGTTCCTAGGTCGACACTCAACCGCTGAGCCATGCCCGACTGGGCAATCTTTTTTTCTCTTAACTAATATGACTACCTCATGCTTAATTTCAGGATTACTAAAACCTACTATCAGATCACTTTCTGCAATAAGTTTTTATTTAGAAACTATTCTCAGAAATTTTATTTATTAATTTCTAATTTTCTAAATTATTATGATTCAAATTTCAATTTTAATCCTGATTCTTATAACCATTAATGTGGTATTATTAACTAACTAGCATGCTTTCTATATCATCACTCAAATTATTGATAATACAGAAGAGTAATCAAGTCACTAAAAATTTATTTCCCAATTACACACTATGAAGTTTAACCATAATTTTTCAGTTGAGTTGTATTCTTTAAATGCTTATTTCTTGTTTTCGGAATTGGTGTTTAAACAGTCTCTTAAAATCAGATGCAAAATTATTTTATCCATTCTACATGAAATTTCACTAGAAATTTACCTTTTTCAGGGCATACTTTGGGTCTTCAGGAAGAACCATTATTATCCTGCCATCTGGATATTCAGCCAGAATTCTTTCTTTTTTCCAGCCCTAGATATTAAAAAAGAAAAGAATACATTTTATGTACATTTCATTCATCAGATCCATGTACAAGAAAAATATATCAATGTGTCTAAAAATAGCAAACATGAAAAAAATATATGCTCATTAATGTTTAACTAATGACAAGATAAATCAGCTATTTTGTTAAGCATACAATAGGTACAGTGCAAACTAATCTCTTTATACTACTCACTCAGAGATACCACAAGAATATTTTTAGCTTATCATTTCCCATTTAATTAATTTTGAAAATCACACACCAAAAGCAAGCCCCTTAAAGCCAGTGATTCCCAGAACCTAAAGGATAACTCTCCTACTTTCTTGAGAAAAGAAATAAACTCTTAAATTTCTTTGGAACACAGTTACCTCCACAAACAAACACTCATGGTTTTATGTCTAGCATGCCAAAGACCTCCAGGAGGTTTTAAATGAACTGATTTGCATGCAGTAGTCCAACATGTAAGGAATAAGTGTTTATTCTTATTGATCACAACTATCAAAGTCACAAGAAGGAGACTATAAAAATATAACTACCTTCTAAGAATCTAATAGGGAAGGAGAGGCTACGTTGTGTGTATCTGAAGTTAAACATACTCAAAAAAAGAGAAGTAATAAACTCTTCTTCAGATCCACACTCGTGGTGATTAATGAGCAGAACCTGCATGAAAAAAAAAACAAAACAAAAGCCACTTAAATCTAGTAAGATGGGACTGAACCAGAGGTTAAAACTAGGAGCTTTGAAGTTAATAATAAGCACAGAAGGAATGAGCTTAACTGGTTGTTCCAGTTGTCTTACCCAACCAACTTTACATAAAAAAGCCTTTCAAGAAGCAATATGTACTTCTATTAGAGAAAACCATCATCTTCTTTCTGAAATATTTCTTTTAAGAATATAAAAGCTCAATGAAACCAAGAAAAGGCAACTACATTTTTCTTAATATGGCAAGTCTGTCTACAAGAAGGTTGATTTTCTTAAACAATCCAAAATGATTATTTTGGGAGGGGCAGGACCTTAGCTGGGAAAAAAAGTCTAGTAACGAGCTTGATATATGCAACATTGGATTAAAGTATTTAAAGTCAGAATTTGTTTAAAAAATAGAATACCCAGCCCAGCCAGCATGGCTCAGTGACTGAGCATCGACCTATGAACCAGGAGGTCATGGTTTGACTCCCAGTCAGGGCACATACCCAGGCTGCAGGCTCGATCCCCAGTAGGGGACGTGCAGGAGGCAGCTGATCAATGACTCTCTCTCATCATTGATGTTTCTATCTCTCCCTCTTCCTTCCTCACTCTGAAATCAATAAAAGCATATTTTAAAAATATATATAAAAATTTAAAAAATAGAACACCCAAAGAAAAACTAAAATTCAGGAGATTAAGTGTTCTCAAGATTTGAAAAAAAGAGTAGAAATAATAAGTCATAGAAGTCATTTTTTTTCAAATTAGAAACTAAATCTAAAGCATATCTAAATCTGAATGTAAGTAAACAGTTTTTAAAAGGCATAAAAAATATCACCTCTATAAAAAAATGTATGTTAATGTTATTTTGGGAAAAGCTTTTAAAATAAATTTTTCATAAAATGAAAAATGGAAACTTTTCATTTTAAAAATTAAACTATAAATTCAATGAAGAACTAGAAATTTAAGAAATTTAAGAAAGTAAATTTATAAGAAAGTAATACATCATGAAATATCTAAAGATAATTTAATAAACTATTTTCCTATTATCTTTAAAAACAAAAATACTGGTCTAATGTCCTTATATTACACCACAGGGACTAAATTATTTTGCTCTACTGATTTTTTAGTACAAAATTTTCTCTTGAAACATCTTGAGACTTGCATTTTCATAGAGAAAATTTATCACAATTGGATCCAACATAATTTTATGTTTTAAATTATTGTTTTTTCATGTACACATAAGCAGGAATTGCAAAGGGCAAAGTTATTACTGCTTAGGTTTCTAATATTCATGAAGAGAGCATATAGTCACGAAAACTTTTTAAGAGTTCTAGAGTAAAAATTCAGGGTTTAAGTCCCTGTTCTTTGTAGTCACCAGCTATATGGCCTTGGGCAAATCACTGGAACTTTCATTCTCTTTTCTGAACGAGGCTACGTACAAAATGGCTGTCATCACCTCCCATCACTTAGTAGTTAAGATCACCTCCACCACTTTGTATTTAAGATGATTCTTCACGTAGTAGCCACTCAGTAAGTCTTAGTAACTACCATTCTACCTTCCTATTGGTATCTAACTAAGGTCAATGCACTAATCTAAGAAAATACAAGTTAATTAATCAAGTTCCTACAGTTAAGTGCAATAATAAATTCAAAGAACCATGATGGCTAATGTCTGTAAAGTAACATTATTCAAGACACTTATGTGCCTCAACTGCAGTTAACTCTTTCTTAGAGTCAATAACCACATGATCCTCCTGACTTTAAATAATTTAGAGAAAATGAAGTATACTGCTTGAAATTGAAGCAGAGATGGAAGTTGCAGGGAAGGGTACATGTAATTCAGAAGAATAACCACACAGCCACAGCTTTTTTGTAATGATATAAATTCCAATGCAATGCATTTACACTTCTCACCTATAGTTCTTAACGTGTTACACATATCCCTCAGCTAGCATGTAGTATTTTCCAAACCCCAATTTTATTAATTCACTCATCTGGCTGCTGAAAAGCAGAAATCTTTATAGTTCTAATAGCAATCAATAATTTTTTGTTCCACCCTGTTTCAGTTACTCTCAACTTCAGAATCTAAAAAATGAAAGGAATTTTTTCTCTTTTGGCTTAAACAACAGAAATTTCCTGTCTTCATTCTGTAGGCCAGAAGCCTGAGATCAAGGTTGGCTGTTGGTTCTTTGGGTGGTGGATACATTGATGTATATAATTCATTAACCAAACATTTAAAATCTGTGTATGTAAATTGAATGTAAATTATACCCTAATTTGAAAGTTCACACTAATCACTTTCATAAAAGATTAAGAATAGCCATGAAAGTATAACCTGAGAAATAAAACCAACAACCAGCTTTTAAAAATAATTATCAAGAAATATTGCAAGAAAAAAGAAGACATAGGGGAATAACCTTTAGATTAAAAGAGACTTAAGACACATACCAACTAATGCTATATATAAATCTTAATTTAAAAAAACAGTATAGCCCAACTGGGCATAGCTCAGTGGTTGAGCCTCAACCTAGGATCCAGGCGATCGGGGTTCGATTCCCAGTCAGGACACATGCCTGGGTTGCGGGCCAGGCAGACGATCAATGACCCTCTCATTATTGATATTTCTATCTCTCTCTCCCTCTCCTTTCCTCTATCTGAAATCAATAAAGATATATTTTTTTTTTAAATTGATAAAAACAAACAAACAAAAAACAGTATAGAGCCCAGCCGGCATGGCTCAGTGGTTGAGTGTTGACCCATGAACCAGGAGATCACAGTTCAATTCCAGTCAGGGCAACATGCCAGAGGCAGCCAAATGATTATTCTCTCTCATCTTTGATGTTTCTATCTCTTTCTCCCTTCCTCTCTCTGAAATCAATAAAAACATATTTAAAAAAACAAAAACAACAGTATAGAAAATTATGTTGAAGGAGTGTGAACACTAAGGGAATATCTGATATTATGGAATTAGCTTATTTTTAAAGGTGTAGTTATATTATTTAAATCAATTTTGATTTTAAAAAGTAATTCTTTTCATTTTTTAGAAACATATTTCAAAATATCTACTAAAATGATAATGTGATACCTGAGGTTCACTTCAAAATAATTGGGAAGTTTGGACAAAAGAAGACTATCCATTAATTGTTAATTGTTGAAGCTGGGTGGTGTGTGAGAGGGGTGTGTGTGTGTGTGTGTTAAAACTTTATTTTGGAAAATTCAAATCACCCATCATCAAAACTGTACCTATGGCCCAAAACTTGCTCAAATACCATTTATTTAGCTCATTCAAAATTCAGTTACAAGTTGTTATTTGACATTACCCAAGGCAGAAAGTATAAAAAATGGAGGAAAAACTGCATAAGAGAAACAAACTATATACTCTTGAAATATTAAGATATTTTGTTGAAATAGATTTTGAATGTAAATATTTATATTTCTGAATATTTAAAAAATAAAAAATCAGCAAGGATAGGCATCAAAATATAAATAGAGGTAATCTAAGGGATTTGATTTCTTTTCCTTTTAGCATACTATATTTCCTATTTTTCTACGTGGCCCCATTTTGTTTGGGGTGGTAATATATGCATTCCCAACAATGAATTTAAGATTAGTCTAAGACAGTGTTTCTCAATAGAGCTATTACTGACATTTAAGGCTAGACATTCTACCTTCTTTGGAACTGTCACATGCATGGCAGAAAGTTTAGTGCCCGGAGCCCCTGCCCACTAAATGCCAGTAATATTCTCCACATGCTACCTAACAGAAGTTGATACAAACATCCCACTACCCTACCTTGAGAACCAATGCCATAAACCAGTCATCACCCTATTTATTTTTGCCAGATTCTTGCTTTCCTAGTTCCTTGCAGCTAAACCAGGTCCAATTGTGATAAATGAGACAAAGGGAACTTTGCAAGAGCTTCGGGAAAATGCTTTCCTTCACTAATATAAGGAAAAGGTCACTTGAAGGACCCTGTCTGAAGTGAGTGCCCACCCCAACCAAAATTTCTGTATTTATTTTATTTATTTATGTATTTATAATCCTCACCCGAGGATATTTTTTCCATTGCTTTTCAGAGACCAGCGGGGGGGGGGGGGGGAGAACCACCCTGATTAGGGCCGGGGATTGAGCCTGCACCAGAGATATGTGCCCTTGGCTGTAACTGAACCCAGGATCCTTCAGTCTGGGGGCCAACACTCTTAACCACTGAGCCAAACTGACTAGGGATCCATTCCCAACACTTTAAAATCTCTATTCTTGCTCTACTATTTACTTCTCTTTTTTCTAATACCCAGTTTCCTCTTTTTCCTAATCGTCTTCCAAAGGAAGATAGAAAAAGTATTCAGAAATAAATTCTTATGTATTCAAATTTCACATAAAAGAAAGTATAAGTTAAGCATATCATGGTTTCTCTAACTCAGTTTTCTGTAGCAGCACTGTCCAATAGAACTCTCTGTGACAATACAAACATTCTAAATCTACACTAATAGAGTAGCCTGATCACTGGCTAATGTAATTGGGGAATAGCATTTTAATTTTATGCTTAGTGCTACTATGCTGGATAATGCAGCTCAGTAGGAGAATCAGATCTGTCAAATCCTTCTTCAGAGTATTCCTTGTCATAAGTTTTTCCCCAGTTCCACCAATGCCATCCATAATCAGTACTATACACACACCTCATACTACTCTCTCCTTAAATACCACTGAAATATTTCCCTTCCTACACTCCACCAAAATATTATTTCAACATTATTTAAGCTTAACTGTCTGATTCATAATGCTCAAAATTCTTTAACATCTAAAAGAACAGAAAAAATAAAGTCCACATGGCATTCAAAATCAAAATCACAACCTGATTTGATGCATTTTTCTAGTGTTATTACCTACAAAAATCTGAGTCAGTAAAAGATCTACTCATTATTTCCCAAAATGTTAAGCTTTCTCATTAGTTATACTATGCTATCAATCACAGATGACCTCCTTATGACCAAAAAGAAAAAAAAAATCTTAATTCTTCTTCACCCACCTGGAAACAAGCCCCTTTTCTGATCACTGCTCTGGCAAAGTAATTAACACTTCTAAATTGCAAAGCTAATTTATACTTAATCTAAATAGTTAAGGCTAATTTATTGCTTTAACAGTTACTTAAATCTTTTATTGTTAACTTTTCATTTCTTTAGGATTTGTTCCTAAACTTGACAGCTTGAATATATCATATACCCTAAGAGTAGGGCCCTCCACAGAGCATTAATCAGATGTTAATTCAAAGAAGGTAAGAACAGAAGAAAAAAGGATTAAGTTAGAAGTTTCTCTGCAAAAAACCTAAACATTATTCCTCCTGTGCATTACTAAAAGCTCAAAATACAGCTGAGTTCTGGATAGGTTTCTGGCCTGGTAACATGTCTCAATGGTCTAGAGGGAATTTTTCCTGCTTTCTCTTCATACCTTTAGGAAACAGTACCTTAGTTCATGAAGTGTTCCCAGGCCTAAACCAGATCTAGGCTCCCTCGGAAGCATTAATAGTTTCTAATAAGTCAGATAAAATGCATTTCCTCAAATGGTGTCAATGAGACAGATGGAGTACAATGAAGGAATAGAGCACGACTCCAAACCCCCGACTCCAAACCAAAGAGGATAAAGAAAATATTTTAGTCAACCAAAAATGAGTTCTGTGTGAATCAAATTCTACCATGACTATATAATTTAAATATTATTTGAATCTTTTGAAAACAAGTCATTGGTCATTTTTAACTGTCATAGACATTTACCATGTATACAGGAAAATTTTTACCCTAAGGAAAAGCTACTTATTTTCTAAAGAATGTCTAATTAGAATTTTAAAAGTAAAACTCATTGTTCTCATTTATTCTATTTTTAAATAGTCTTAAGTAGAATAAACCTTTATTTCAGGTCCCTGAACACTATTTAAAATGAATTAAAGCCAAAGCACCAAATGACTTCTTTTCTATGTGCTTCTCTCCAAGAAACAAACACAACAGATAAAACTGGCATTAAAAATATTTAGATGGCCTGGCCAGTGTGGCTCAGCAGTTGAGTGTTCAATTCCTGGTCAGGACACATGCCTGGGTTTAGGCTCGATCCCCAGTAGGGGGCGTGCAAGAGGCAGCTCAATGACTCATCATTGATGTTTCTCTCTCTCTCTCCCTGAAATCAAGAGATATATTTTAAATAAATAAAAAGTATTTAGATATTTTGTCAAACACTTAAGAGTGCTTAATATTCAATTATATCTTAACAAAAAAGAAAAGACTGCTTAATGCTAAAGCACAATACTAGGTACCCAATAAGTGGTTAATGTCACAACCTAAAATCCAGAGCTGTGATCACAGCAGAACATCTTTAATATGGGTATGTTTTTGTTCTCTCTATATATACTAAAAAAGAATGTTACAATGTTTTGGAGGAGTTTCTACCTCAGACTCTTTGTATACCTACATTTGAAAAAAGTAAAAGATTAAAAATAATGACCTTGATGTTAGCAAAGTGTGGCCAACTGCTAAACTCAATTCCTTCTCTGGAGCTTATTTCAAAAATAAATAACCCATAGCTCTGTCCCATCACGGGAAAAAGGGGAGAAGGAAGGAGGCTGGGGCAGAAATCAATTTTCCCAAAATTGCTTTACAGTTTACAAAATCTAGAATTTATTTAGAAGGTGATAACTCCACCTTGTTCCATAAACCAATTTCCCTTGGTACTGTGGAGAGCAGAGTACATATTTACTAAATGATTTCTTTAATGTGTCTCTCAGAAATTAAGAAATTCCCTTAAGATGAAGAATTAAGCCTTTTAAACCTAAACTTTTATAATTTTAGGAAGTTGATGACAAGATTCAAAGAATGTAAATTAAGAACTCATTTAAACTAACTTCTATCAGATTCATGTATGTAAAATAAATGAAAATATTTTTACCCCAGAAGTATTCTATAATTTAGCTACCCGACAGAACTATTTTCCTTTTCAAATTTTAAGGATATTAACATAGTCAAATTGGAAAAATACAAATTTCAAGTGATAAATCAATATCTAAGCTATAAATATTCTATGTCCACACACCTTATATTTTATTTAGTTAAGTGGTAGCAGGGGGGGTGGTGTGGAAAAGGTAAATGAAACAAGGAATATAAAGGATCACCACAGTAAGGAACCATAAAAAGAAAACCCCACATATCTTGGATAGAAGTAACTGGATAAATGGAACAATGAATATGAACCCTTCAACCAAAGCTAAGGATACAAATTTAAATGGAATCAATAATCTTTAAATAATTCAGCACCTGGTACCTATATATATGTGTGTATATATATAAAAAGCCTACATGGAATGAATTGGTGATCTCAGTTCAGATATCCTGGAGGTCTTATTAATAATGTGAGTGTACAGTACTGAAGGTAACATGTATAGAATAAAAATAGATTCCATTTCAGACAGATTCCATTTCAGATACAGGTAAAAAGCAATTACATTAAATTACTATTTTCATAAAGTACCTAAAATGGTTCAAAATTATTTAAAACTTTGCTACAGAAACAAATATTAAATACCCATTATGCGTCAAACGTACATACATTAAAAAATATATACTAAACCATATTTACTTTGTGGGATTTTTTTTTTAGTATATACAAATTCTGATGTCTTAACCTTCTTTCTTTTTTAATTTTATAAAGAAAAACTCTCATGCTAGCAAAAAAAGAGAAGGTAAAGGAAATTCCCAAATCATCTATTTGGTATAATATATATCACTATCAATCCCCAAATAAAAAGTTGTGTCAAGCCATATAATATTAAACAGACTGATCAACAGCTAATAATTAAAATCAAAGGAAACTTTAAAAATACTCAAGGTAAATAGCATTACTTGTTAGAAAAAGATACATTAACTACCTTAAAAATATAACAAATTAAAAATCCCACAACATAAACCAGACAGAATAAATTAGCTGGTTTTATGTTTGGCTTTGTTTAAAAATAAGCCAGTACATATACAAGGGCTTTGTATATATTATCATTTCCAAAAAACAGAAAATTTTCAATAACTTAAATTTGGCCGTTCATCTCTTTAAAATCCTGTGTTTTAGAAGGCATGAGTTCTACTTACCACATATTTTACAGCACTTATAAACTGGTTGTGGAAGAGCAGATGCTGCGTTTCATCTTCTGGATTTGAAGCTGTGTAAAGCATGCCACAAACATTACAGGAAACTGCTCCAAATCTTTTTTGTCCTGCATCCTATGTATAAAAACAAACAAGAGGGTTTTTTTCCTCCGAAAAGAATAATCCTAGAACATTAGCCTCTAAAGCTATGGTGTGAACATAAAGTGAGAAATATTTAATCTATAATAAATAATATACAATGTTGATAACAAAAATGAAGATGTAATCTTTGAAATCTGTGTGCAGCTTTTTCAAGAACTGTTTCCATTTTAGTAATTTCATCATTTACCCCACAGCACTTAAATGAAAGGAATTGAGAAATATCTTTAACACTACAATCTTAGTCCTAAAGCTCCAAATAGCAAAATACTCTACAAATGAGAATATATATATTTTTTAATCGCAATATTTATCCTGTTAAAGTTTAGAGAAAATAGTGTTTTATAGTCTGTTTTAAATACCTTAAGTCTGTTCTTTTTAATGGTTTTATCTTCGTTTGTAGATATTAAAAAGTATTTTGATGTCACCTGAAACTCTTGAGAAAGGTAAAATTAAATTTTTTCTATTATCTTTATATTAAATAAGTACAAAAGACTGACTACAATCACCTATTGTCCAGTAATTTATGCTTGTACTGTAGAATAGTAATTGTTTACCAAATGCTTTTTATTCTTGGCCTTATTCAACAAGAAAATTTCAGGAATATGATCTAACTTTAAGAATAAAACAAAAACAATTCTTCTATTCTTTCTGTTCTAAAACTGTGCAATTTGAACTAATTACTGGAAACAAAAAATCTAAGATTAACAGTATCTCTAGTACCTTAGAACTAGGGTCAAATAGCAAAGAAAAAAACAATTTGTAATTGTGGTTAAGAGATATATATACACCCCCACACACAAAACATATTTACCATGTTAACCATTTTTAAGTGTATAGTTCAGTAATGTTAAATACACTTTAATATTATGCAACCAATCTCCAGAATTCTTTTCGTTTTGCAAAACTGAAACTTTATACCCATTAAACAGCCCTCCATTCCCCTTCCTACCCAACTCCTGGAAACTACCTGGTTCTAGAAGACTTCCCTCAGAATGATGATGACAAGGAGCGTCTGCAGCGGAGGCATTCCAGGGCCTTTGACCCATTCAGTTTAACATAGGCTTGCCCTGTTACTGGCCTCCCCATCCAGTCAGTGAGTGTGTTCTGGGACTTTCTGTCTATGAATCTGACTAATCTAGGTACCTCAGAGAAGTGGAATCATACAGTATTTCTCTTTCTGTGAATGGCTTATTTCACTTAGCTTAATATCCTCAAGATTCAACCATGTTGTAGCATTTACTTCCTTTTTAAGACTAAATAATATTCCAATGTAAGCATACACCAAATTTTGTTTACCCATTCATCCAATGACAGACACTCTGGTTGCTTCTACCTTTCGCTATTAAGAACAATGAACATCAGTATACAAATACCTCTTCAAGAAGGCAGTTTTCATAGGAATGAGTAAGCATTCCTACCCCAATTTCGTCATTGGTAAATGGGAAACAATAGTAGTACTGATCTCATGTGTGTGTGTTTTTTTTAATATGGCTTAATTTCATTAATATGAGTGTAGTGCATGGAAAAATGCATTCAAAAAGTCTTAGCTGCTTTCATTATAATTAGCATCATCCTCATCCTTATCACCTCCGGAACAACACTACCCAACAGAAATGTGATCCACAAATGTAATTTTAAATTTTCTAGTAGCCACATTAAAGAATTTAAAAGCAAACAGGTGAAATTAATTTTATAATATATTTAACAAAACATATCCCAAATATCACAATTTCATTATATATTAAATATTTTAAAAATCTGTTAGTGATATACTTTACGTTCTTTTTCTTTTGTACCCATCTTTGAAATGCAGTATATTTACACTTACAGCGTATCTCAATTCTGATGAGCCAGGTTACAAATTCTCAAAGCCAGATGTGGCTACTGTATTGGACAGTGCAGCCCTAGGTTCCACTTGTCTAATTCTGTTTCACTATCATACTGATCTGACAACAGAAACATTATTAAATTGTATAAAACAACTCTTTCCCCCACTAATCCTTCTCAAAAATTTCTAGACAATTCTTGCAAAGTTACTCTTCATATTAAACTTAGAATCAATCATCCAATCCCCCCAAATCCTATTACGTTGACTGAAACTACATTAAATATCCTTATTATTTCATTTTTTATATTATTAAAATCAGATCTTTCATCAATCAAAGCATCTCCCTCTCTTTTCTACCTTACAACCAAATTGTAAAGTACCTATGTTCTATTTGAAATTAACTACTGGTTTACCTTCCTGTAAAATATAGTTTTAAAATTATAATATACTAAAATATAAATATTTAAAATCATTTTATGTATTATGCTCCACGTTATTTTAATATTTAAACCAACTACTAAAAGACAGATCAAATGACATATTTCAGAAAGTAAAAAATATAAAGTATCAATCTGTTATAAATAATAGAAGTATATAAATTTGAGTTTTTTAAATCCTCACCCAAGGATATATTAAGAGAGAGGAAGGGAGAGGAAGAGGGAGGGAGGGGGAAGGAGAGAGAAAGAGAGAAACACTGATCAGTTGCCTCCCATATGGGACCCAACCGTTGAACCTGAAACCTAGGTATGTACTCTGACTGGGAATCGAAACCACAACCGTTTGATGTATGGGACGATGCTCCAACCGACTGAGACACTGGCATGACAAATTTAAACTTTTATTCTTTGTTATAATGGACTCACTATTTGGGAGTTAGGGGGAGATTTGTAATGATATCAGGAATATTTACATAATTACAAAGAAAGGGTCTTTAGAAAAAGGGAATGAATTCATTCTTTAACAACATGCATGACTAAGGTGCTCATGGCCCAGCTGGCATGGCTCAGCCGTTGAGCAGTGACCTATGACCCAGGAGATCATGCGCACTTCAATTCTGCATGGTTTGATTTCCGGTCAGGGCACATGCCCCAGATGCAGGCTCGATCCCCAGCAGGGGGTGTGCAGGAGGGAGCCAATCAATGACTCTCATCACTGAGGTTTCTATCTCTCCCTCTCCCTCTCTCTGAAATCAATAGAAACATTCTAAAAGTAAAATAAAATGCTTATGACAACACTTCACCAAAAAGGTCAAGTTGTATACTTACTATGATCAACTGTTTTTCATCAGCTTTCTCTGCTTCTTTTAATTTCAAATCCTTTGGAATTGTTATCTCCAAATGGGAATTACACTTGGGCCAAGAATGATTTGGTGGTGTCTCCCTTTAAAAAAACAAAAAGATTAGTAAATGTTATAGATCTGTATCACTTCAAATTACTTGAAGGAAAAAAATAACTTATTTTCTATACAACGCTGACAAATTTCAACTCCAAGTGGGGGGAAAACACCTTTAAAAAATCAGAGATAGAAAACCCAAGAATACTACTAAGTTTCAACAAATAAAAAACTGCAGCACCTACTATGGTTTGAAAAAGTTTTATAGTTTTAGCCATCTGAGTCACTACAATTTGTCCTAAACACGGTTTTCAGTAATCTCTAAGGTAAAATAAGTCAGATTTAATTTAATTATGGCATTAAAACAAAAAGCTTCTGATCTACTTAAAAAACTTCTACATGTTGATAATATCCAGCATTTCGAGGGGTTTGAGAAAAGGGACTTTCTCAAACACCTTCTCCAAGAACAAAAAGACACATCCACTTTGGAGGGAAATTTGGCAATGCAGGTGAAGACCTTTAGCTATGAAATTTATCCTAGATGTAAGTCACACAATTGGGAAAAGACATATGTACTTCTTACAGGACTTTGTTTTTAATAGAACTAAACTAGAAAGCAAAATGTCTATAAAAGTGAACTGTTAAATAAGGAATAAAATCTAATGTAGATTTTTGAAAGAATGCACTAAGATGGAAAAGATGCCCAAAATACATTAAAAAACGAAAGCTACAAAACAGTATATATAGGCATAGAAAAAATATATAACGAAAGAGAACTTGCAAATATCATTGTCTATGTGAAAAACTGAGGGTTACAAGCATAACTTTTTGGGGGGAAATGTCACAAACTCAAAATTTACTTTAAAATACTTAAATTCTGTAAAAAAAAGACAGCAGACCTAAAATGGAGTCACTTATGCTAAGCCCCAATTATCAACTCGAAGCTTAGTTTTGGCTCTCCCAGAAATAGAATCTTAAACCAATCAACCAGAATCACCTGTCAGCTCTAGTTAAGGCAGTCGTAGGGAATGTCCAGCCTGCAGGCCGAAATCATTAGGTCTGGCCCTGCCAAGGCAACCACGGGTGGGATTCAAAATTCAATAAATATAGGAGCTTTTTTCAAAGCTAATTTTTAAGTTGATAATTCTGTATGACCCATGAATGATGTTATAAATATTGATATGACCCCCTTAGCAGAAAAAAGGTTCCCCACCCTGCCCTAAGGATCATAAAGTAATTCTGCAGTAACCAACCCACCTTTTTTGCCAGTAGAACTTCCTGTTCCCATTCCCTCTGCATATAAAAGTCTTTCATTTTGTATAGCTCCTTGAAGCTCCTATCTGCTAGAAAGAATGCTGCTAAATTCTAATTGATTTTACTCAAATAAACTTAAAATTTTTAATATGCTTCAGTTTAACTTTTAGCTGTCATCATATTTACACTTATGTTAAACTAATACCTTACCTGGTATCAATGGTCTTAGATGTTTGGTTATTGAGTACACTGTGCTGTTGGGGAGCTGAACCTGTAATTTAATCACGATGGGTTATATATTAAGCTTTATACTTGCTCTCCATCTAATAAAATCATTTTACAGGGGGAAAGAAGCTCAATACATTAACTGCTTTATTTTTCATTAAAGACCATTTGATAAAATTAGAGCTCCTTTTCTAGAAATTACTCTTCAGGGAAGAGGCAGAAAGGGCCACAAAGAGATCTAATGGTAGATTAACAAAAGTATGCCTCTAGTTTTACCAATAATTAAAAGAACTGAACACAGGAAATTGTTTAAATGCCTGCATAATTATATAACCTCTAAATAGAAATAAATAAAAACATTTCTTTTTTTGTAATCCTCACCTGAGGATATTTTTTCCATTGCTTTTCAGAGTGGAAGGAGGGGGCAGAGAGAGAGAGAGAGAAACATGGATGTGAGACACACACTGATTGGCCGCCTCCCACACACACTCTGACCAGGGCTGGGGATTGAGCCTGCAACTGAGGTAGGTGCCCTTAGCTGGAATCAAACCCGGTACCCTTCAGTCCGTGGGCCAATGCTCTAACCACTAAGCCAAACCGACTAGGGCAAAGCATTTCTTCGTTTAAAAAAGTTATAGTCTCTGGAGTTTTAATCACATTAATAAATAATGCAATAATTAGCCCTGGCTGAAGTGGCTCAGGTAGTTGGGCGTCATCCAGTGCACTGAAAGGTTACTGGTTCGATTTCCAGTCAGGGCACATGACCAGGTTTCCGGCTTAATCCCTGGTAGTGGGCGTGCAGGAGACAGCTGATCAATGTTCCCCTCTGACATCAATGGTTCTCTCTCTCTCTCCCCCTTCCTCTTTTTCTAAAAATGTATTTTAAAAATGTTTTGAAAATAATGCAATAGTTCATTCATTTTATTTTGCAATGCATAAATGTATTTCTCATGTTCATATTATATTTCCCCTTGCCCCACTAAGAGAAAACGTTAAATGACATCCAATGGAAGAAATTATCTGACCTCAAAATTTTGCTCCTTAAGCAAAGAAACAACATGAATTAGGAATTTCTTTTCTATACCCCCCAGTATTACTTCTGATATATGTGAGCAAATCCACATCCAACACTTCAAATAACATATTATCAAAACATTTTCACAAGGTTACAAAAATAAATTTTTGTATGGTATAGGTATAAAATTACAGCATTTATTAAATCTTTAATTCAAAGACAGATCACTAGAATGGAAAATTGAATAACTGAGGGCCTAAAGATAAATACCTGAAATAGTAAAGCACAGTCATTTATACTTGAGAAATAAGCTGCTACTACACTAACTTAGGCAATTCATTAAATAATACTTCAGTCACAAACAAAACAAAAGATTTAAAATAGACAAAAGAATGTTTGGTAGGGAGTCAAAGAATCATACCTAAGTTCTTTAAACAAGTCAATCAATAGAAGCAATTCTCCCTCAAATAATGGTAATAATCACACATTTGAAAAACATAAGCAATGGTTAAGAAGGATTTAACAGGTCTATCTGGTAGTCCACATGGTTTCCTGTTATACTGACATTAAAAATATCTCTGAAAACTGTGAAATCCAAATAATATTTTCAAAGTGTTACCTGAAAATTTACTCTCCCTTGTATCAATCTTTGCTTGACTGAGCAGAGTTGAAACAGTAGTGTTATTTTCCACTGGATTGTTTTCCAGTTTAGATTCCAAACACAGGCTGAAATTCTGAACACATAATTCAAAATGTTAAGATTTGGTTTTATATCAATCTTTGGCTCTTATCCCAACACACTTTCAGTGAATTTTAGCATAATAAGAAAATTTAAGATAATTATTTTTATTTGAAGTAATTCATCGATTTGTACCTTAAAAGTCTCTTCATGATCTCCCCACAAGCTATTCTCTCAGCATCAGCTCCATCATGCTAACCTGAAAAACTTACTTCTCCCACAGTACATTCCATATTTGCTTGGCTCTATACTTTTTCAAAGTTTTATCTACCTAAACCTGCACTGCCCAATACAGTAGCCATTGCCACATTTGAGTACTGAGCACTTAAAATGTGGTTGGTAGGTTGATTGGAGACGTTATAAATGTAAGTCACACACTGGATTTTTAATAGTACCAAAAAAAGGGTAAAATATTACAACTTAAAAAAAATGATTACATGTCAAAATGATAGTATAATTTATATGACAGAATTAATAAAATATAATACTTTTACCAGTTTTTCTTTTCTTTTTCAAAGCTACCAGAAAACTTAAAGAAGATATCTGTGGTGCACATTTCTACTGGATAGTGCTGATCTAGAACACTTTTCTTGCTGTATAAACTCAACTCATTACTTAAATATTACCCTCTTGTCCTGGCCTGTTTGGTTCAGTGGTCAAGAGCATCGGCCTGTGAACCTAAGGGTCGCAGGTTCGATTCCCGGTCAAGGGCACATACCTGGGTTACAAGTTCAATCCCAGCAGCAACCAATTAATGTCTCGCTCTCACATCGATGTTTCTCTCTCTCTCCCTCTCTCCCTCCCTTCCATTCTCTTTAAAAAAATCAATGGAAAAAATATCCTCGGGGAAGGATCAAAAATATAAGAAGTTGAACTAGAATGAGAAACATGGGCATAAAGAAATAAAATGGCAATAGGTAAGTACCTATCAATAATAACCTTAGGTATAAATGGATTAAATATCCCAGTCAAAAGACAAAGGGTAGCTGAGTGGATGAGAAAACAAGACCCAAATATATGCTGCCTACAAACGACTCTCACAGGCTGGGGGGGGGGGGGGGGGGGGAATAAAACTTCTGGAAGACTTTAATGGAGAGATCGACAGCAATACAGTCACAGTAGGGGAGTTTAACACCCCACTGACTTTACTGGATAGATCTTCCAGACAAAAAAAAAATCAACAAGGAGACAGTGACTAAATGACACACTAGATCAGATGGATTTAATTTACATTTACAGAACATTCCACTCCAAAGCTGTAGAACAGGCATTCTCCTCAAGTGCACATGAGACATTCTCAAAGATAGAGCACATGTTAGGACATAAAACAAATCTCCACAAATTTAAGAAGATTAAAATCACACCAAGCATCTTCTCAGACATTTACACAATGGAATACTATGCAGCTGTAAAAACAAAGAATCTTTTACCCTTTGAGACAGCATAGTGGGACCTGGAGAGTATTATGCTAAGCAAAATAAACCAGTCAGAGAAACACAAGTGTCACATGCTCTTACTCATATGTGGAATCTAATGAACAAAATAAACCAATGAACAAAATAGATCTGGAGACATAGAAGCATGGAACAGATTGATGAATCTCAGAGGGAAGGCGGGGTCACTGGGTGGGTGGGGAGAGATTAACATAAGAATTTATATGCATATATGCATAACCCATGCACACAGACAATAGTGGGGTGAAGGCCTGGGGGAGGGGTACAGGTTGGAGGGGATCAAAGGGGACATTTGTAATATTTTCAACAATAAAGATAAATTTAAAACAATTATGTGTACACACACACACACATATATATCTTCCCCTAAAGCCTTTTCCAAGCTTCCCCATCCCTTTCCCCAAATTTGGAATAATTCTCCATCTACTTCCTATCTACCTCTTTCATGCCCTTATCACTTCCTATTTTTTATATTCCATTATATTTATCTCTGTATCTCTAAGGGCTCCTAAATCAGAACCTTGTCAAAGCAGATACTCAAGAACTTCCAAAAGAAAATACTCTAATCTCTATCAACACTGGCTATCTCAGAGAAATGGAAATAAGAAGGAAAACGGTTAACTTTCTGTGCGCATGTATATATCTATCTGTAGTGAGATTGTTACAATGAATGTGTAACATTATTTTTGAACATTATGTTTTTGAAAAAGATCAACATTTTTCCATTGAAAAAGCAGAAAAATTAAGAACAAGAACAATGTTACCAATTAATCTTCATTAAAAGGAAGTTAGTAAATTACTGGTTTAAAAAACAAATTATAAAATATTTAAGCCTTACAATCCACAAGTACAAATAATTTAAATTCATCCCAAAGAATTCACAGAAGGCCGATTAGATGAGATGCTTAAACTTATCAAATCATCTTTTCCCAGTACAGCTGAGACTGGCACTGTATAATTAAAAGAGCAAAATTATGAGCAGCCCTAGAAAAAGTTTACACATGATGTAAGGTTTGTTTTCACATTCTCCTACACACAGAAACTGTTAGCATTTATATAAACATTTAAATCACAAACAGTGCTGAGTATTCTTTCTGAATATATATAAACATACACAGTAAAATCATAAAAAGAAAAATCTACACCAACTTCAGGAACATGTTTAACTCTGGGAAGAAAAGTAAAATGGAAAGAAGACGAGGCATTTAACTATATCTGTAATGTACTTTTCTTACTTTAGAAGACCCAAATTCAATAAAATGTTAATTTTTGTCAAATTTAAGTGATAGAAACAAGTGTAATATTAGTCTCTGTAGTACTCAGAATGTTTGAAATAGTCAAGAATTTTCAAGTGTAAATAATGTGTGTTTTTTTAATCCTCACCCTAGGGTATTTCTTCCATTGTTTTTCAGAGAGAGTGGAAAGGAGAGAGAGAGGATGTGGGGGAGAGACAGAGAGAAACACTGATGTGAGAGAGACACATGGATCAAGCCTGCAACTGAGGTAAGTGCCCTTGACTAGAATCAGAGACCCTTCAGTCCAAGGGACAACGCTCTAATCACTGAGTCAAACCAGCTAGAGCTGTAAATAAATATTTTTAACACAAGTTTCATAGGATTGTTTCTCATGTTCCTCAAGACAGAGGGACTGTATAAATCCAAAGCACATTTTAATAAAAGCAATAATATAGGTTAAAATAGCGTGGTCTAAGTAAGCATCTCTACTCTAGTACAGTTTAGTCTAGAATAAATAAAAGAAATAAAATTACATTTTATTCTTAAATAAATAACATTTCTTAGTCTTCAATATATTCCCTATAAACTGTCTGCCCTTCAAGTTTTGACAAGTATTTATGCATCAAGGAGTTAGAAGATACACTCTCCAGCAACACTTCGGAGTACAAGCTATAAGTCTGCTGACAAAACACACCCTGAATAGAAAGCCAGCCCATCTCTACAAGCAGTCATATTTATTACTAATACTACTACTAACTACTTGCTTCTAATTACTATCACTATTTGAATAATTATCTTCTAATTGATGCTTTCATTCCCATTTTTACAGAAAATAAAACCTAAGAGTACCATATGGTGCCTGTTCCCTTGAAGTTCACTTTGATTTTTACTCCACAAGAACAGACAATGATCTATATTTTCATGGCTTCTGGCACAAAGCCCAGACTTCTCACTCATTCAAATTTGCTCCTAGACCAAAATGCCTCTAAAAAGAGCTCTAAATCACTCACAAAATTTCTAATGCTCAGAGTATGTTGCTACAGAAAAAATGTTGGGCCCTGGCAGGGTGGCTCAGTTGGTTGAGTGTTGTCCCAAAAAGTTGCAGGCTCAATTCCCAGCCAGTCAGGGCACATACCCAAGTTGCAGGTTCAATCCTCAGTCAGGCGCATGTGGAGGAGGCAACCAATCAATGTTTCACTCTCACATTAATGTTTTTCTCTCGCTCTCTTCCTTTCTAAAATCAATTTTTTAAAAGGCATGTCCTTGGGTGAGGATTAAAATAAAAATTCTTAGTCACTATAATTTCTTAAAGATTGAATTACTTACATCTTTCAGACATATTATTTGCCAACTATTCAAAATGGCAAACCAAAGGGATCTACTAACAGAAATGTTTAATTTTTTAATTTTATCAATTGCTGAATATAGGCTGACTTGTGCCAGCTGAAATGAATTTTAACAGCTTGGTCAGAATTGAGCTCAACTTTAAATTCTACAGTTTAGTCACTATTAAAGAATAGTTTCTGTTGTTACAATTAACAGAAAAATGAAACATATCACTATGTTAAATGAAAAAGAAAAGCTAGAATTCAACAGGTTTATGCTTCATATAAAATATAAATAAAGGGTGAAAATGAGGAAACAATGAGAAGCATTCATGTAAATGTGAGGCATCTAAAGAGCTCAGTAAATTCTATCACTCACAACAAGGTTAGATTATTAAAACTCTTGCAGATACCTCAGCAAATGACTCTTCTCTTTTATGATTCCTAAGATAAAATATGTTGCAAACACTTATTTCTTATTAAAAAGTACTCAGACACCCATATTGTGCATAATGAAAATAGATTACCTTATTTGGTGTTGATTCAAAAGAATCTTTCATCTGGTTATCCAATGGTGGGTCAGGAGGTGGTTTTATCTGATTATCCAAATGAAAATTTTCAGGAGCCCTTTTTGTGGTTTTATTAATTTCAACTGTAAAACCACCAATTTTAATTTCTTCAGAATTAATTTCTTTCTTTTCTTCCTGCTGGCAAGCTATATTTTTATCATGGGGTTTTGTCCCTAAAAATGTACTCTGAGTCACTGGATGAGGCATTTCTAATGTTGGTAGTGAAAAATTAGTCCGTAATAAGCCCAATTTAGGGGAAACTTGAGAGTCCAACTTATTTTGCTGCACAGAGTTAAATTTTGAGAGTTTAATTTTAGTCCAGTTGGAGTTCTTTTTAGTTGAGCTGTTTATTCCATTTAGTATACATTTCACAGGCTTTGTTTTTCTACTGGGGAAGAAACGATTACATTGAACATCCTGATTTGTTTCCTTCTGATGAAGTATTTGTCTTTCAACATCAGCCTCTTCCAATTTTTTTTCTGTAGGCTTCTCCTCCTTTATACTTTCCATTTGTGAAGATTCCTTTTTTACCTCTACAGTATCTGACTCGATTTCACCAGCAATTTCTTCACAGAGCTGGAGAATGCTACCTCGTTTGCTCTTTCCTGCCTGTTCATTATCTACGCTTTGTTCAGGCACTGATGACTGTGAACTTTTCGGGGATTTTGCACTAATATTCACTTGTGAATGAACTGATTTCTTTGTCTCATTTTTTTTAGAGACCACTGTAGTAGCCATTTTTGATCTTTTTATCTCAGAAGTTACAGGCACAGATTTTGTTTCCTCTTTCCTAGTATTCTTCTGAAGAGAGTTTTCAGATCCTTTTATGCACTGAGAACTATAAGCATAAGCTGTCTGATGCTCTACTTTGCGTTTTTTTCCTTTGGGGGAATTTATTACTTCATTAATGACTGGATTTTCATCCTCTTTACAGTCCGACTTTATTTCCAGTACTTTTCTTTTCACATGTTTTTGACTTGTCTTAACTTTATTAGATTTATTCTGAGTATTGCTACAGTACTCTCTTCTTGTTGGTGGCAAACTCTGTTTAACTGCTTGAACTTGACCCTGAACTTCTCTACTTCGCAGAGACCTTGTTGAAACCTCTGTAAGCTGCTGTAGTCTTTGTGATCTCCGGTTAGGCTGTTCATTTGATTTAGGGGTTTCATGCACTGATTTTTTCTGAGATTTCTTTTTTGTAGATTCTTGTTGTGAATGTCCCTTCACAGTCACCATATTTTTATTAATGGACTTACTAGCTTTTTCATCACTGGATGCTGCCTTCGCTGACCTTGTACTCATACATGCCCCTAATTCAGGCTGATTTATTTTACTTTCACTGGAAGATTTAATCATTGATTTTATAGCTTGCTTTGGACCTGATTTTTTTGCTAGATTCTTTTGAGAACCTTGAATTTGTGCTTCTAAATTCTTATCATCACTTTTTTTAATAACACTGGAGGAATTTTCTTTTGATTTCTCCTGAATGGACATTGTTCCTGAGTCAGGTCCTCCTTTTCTGAATAGCTTCTGAGAGGATTTTCGTATCCTGGTAGGTGCAAATGCTATGTCCAGTACTGTTACTGAGAAGCAGGTCTTAAAAATTGCCTTTGATGCTGATACACATTTTCAACAAAAATACCAGTTTGCCTCAAGTAAGGTTTCTGTCATCCCTAGGACATGATAAAAGCTGGCATGAAGGCTGAAAGATACCTGCTTTACTTTTAGCAAGGCAACAGAAATTTGAAGAAAATTGAATTTTAATTTGATATTTTTGAACTTTTTATGAAAAATATGTAATTCAGGTTCAATCTGTTTTGTTAATTTTTCAATTAATATTGGTTTTCAGGCCAGCCCTATTACTGGAGGAGTTATTTATCACTGACCTGTCTTGACAAAGTTTTTGAAAACTTTTTTCTTCTGGAGTCTAGAGATATTGGACTTTGATTCATTTGAAACATGTCTTCTCTTATTTGCTGAGTCTGTTGATTTAAAGTTCTTATATAACCTCTTTAGTTTAATAAAATATTTTATTAATATAGATATCCTTTTGTGCTGCCATTTCTGAAAAATAAAAAAAATAAATGAATAAAATTTTGTCCAATGCAAGAAAAATGGCAATGCTAATACTATACAGAAATAATCTTTATTTATATAAGCTCAGACGGGCGTGGCTCAGTGATTGAGCATTGACCTAGGATCCAGGCGATCGAGGTTCAATTCCCGGTCAGGGCACATGCCAGAGTTGCAGGCTCGATCCCCAGTCAGGGGTGTGCAGGAGACAGCCCATCAATGACTCTCTCATCATTGATGTTTCTATCTCTCTCTCCCTCTCCTTTCCTCTCTCTGAAATCAATAAAGATACATTTAATAAGTAAATAAATAAAATCTAACTTCTCCTTTTAAATTACTTAGTCTATATAATTAAGGCTAACAGAATAAAATATCCCAAGTACATTCTTATGAATAATTAATACTGGGTCTTTCGTAATATGCATCAATGTTGAAAATTAGTTTGTTACTTGAGGTTACTTACAGTTCTTTTCCCACAAGACAAAATTGATCTTTCAGCCACCATAACTCATGAAAATTTGACAAAATCATTCCTTATAATATTTCAACACATTACATAGAACCTAAAAAAAAAAAAAGTATTTTTAAATGTTTAAAAGGTACAAAGGAAAAAATGTAATCATTCACCTCTCATCAAATATCACACTCCATAATTTTACCCTGTCCTATCATTAGTCTTCAGAGCCCACTTTATACACAGCATAACTTCAGCATTTCTAACATGAAGTAAACGATGTTACATGCATCCAAAAGAATACCATGCATCAATTCTATGTCACAAAAAAAAGTCTTAAAATTCAAAAAAAATTCATCATGTGCATATAACTTTAGACTGGTAAAATAAAATTCTATTTTGAGGAAAAGCAGTGCTACATAAATAACTCTATACATAGAAAAACAATGACAGTTAAAAAGGCAAATTTAGCCCTGGCTGGTGTGGCTCAGTTGGTTGGAACACTGTCCCATGCACCGAAGGGTCACAGGTTGATTCCTAGTCAGGGCACATACCTAAGTTGCAGGTTCAATCCCCAGTCAGGATGCGTGCAGGAGGCAACCAATCAATGTTTCTCTCTCACATCAATGTCCTTCTCTCTCTCTCACTCTCTCCCTTCCTCTCTCTCTAAAATCAGTAAATAAATAAAAAAGGTTACTTCTGAGATTTCTCCATATAGAAAAAATGCAACTTTAAACACATACGTTAACCTCTACTCTCATGTAAAGCCTACTTAAAAAGAAATACACTAGCCCAGCCGGGCGTGGCTCAGTGGTTGAGCGTCAGCCTAGGATCCAGGCAATCAGGAGTTCGATTCCCGGTCAAGGCATATGCCCGGGTTGTGGGCTCGATCAATGACTCTTTCATCATTGATGTTTCTCTCTCTCTCTCTCCCTTCCTCTCTCTGAAATCAATAAAGATATATTTAAAACAAGACAAACCCATAAATCCAAAGGAAAAGATAAAAAGATAAAAATTAAAAATGTAAAAGCTACAAAGAACAAATAATAACTAACCTCAGACTCAAGAAAACCTGAATCCCAAGCTGGAAATGGAAAAAACTAAGAAGCAGAACTACTTAAACCACAGAATCCCCCAGGATTCAGGATCTAGTAGTACCAGGATCCATCAGAGATGGGGATAAAAATGGGACCCAAGAAAAAGAAAAAGGAAGACTCCCAGACTGCTTTTCCAATTACTAGCACCCAGAAGACTGCCCTGCATCACTCCCTGAAGACTGGAGGTATAAATCTCTGGCAGGAGTAAAACAAAAGGTCTTACATCTATGGGCTCAACAGTCACAGCTGAGGCAAGAAGTAACAAAGTGATAACAGAAGAAATAAGTAGGAGTGCATATACTAACTGCTGAAACCACTCCCTCCATCCAAAACCCTCTTTGCCTACTCAAAGACTCCAAGAGGACAGCAGCCAAGTCAAGCCTTCTACAAAGAAAACAGAAAGATTTTCTAATGAATCTGACAAGTCTTGAGAAAAGACCTAAAAAACCCCAATAGGGCCCACTCAGTAAAAGCAGAGAGACAGAGACACACAGACACAGAAACACACACCGGTCAAGATGGTGGCATAGGTAAAAACAGTACTCGAATCCTCCCACAACCACATCAAAAATCAACCAATGAATATATAAATAAGTGGAACAACAAACAGAAGTTTCCCTCTGTGTCTCTCTCAAATCAACAAAAAAAATTTTTTAAAGTGCCCTAGCCAAAAGAATATACTGCTTAACACCCCTTCACCCTGCGAAAAAACAACAAAAATCTCATATTGGGACTGGCAGAAGGGGCAAAGATGATGACCGTAGGCAGACTGGTCCCACACCTAAGTGTGGCAGGTAATATCAGGAGGAATACCTAGGCTGCAGAGGTCCCCCCTGAGGAGTGAGGGAGTCCTAACCCACACCATGTCCCCCAGCCCAAAGTTCCAGGCCAGGAAGAGAAGTCCCCATTAACTTCTGGTTGTAAAAACCAGCAGGGTTTGTGGCTGAGTGAGTCAGAGGATGGCTGGAGACTCAGGTGTTCCTGTTAAAGGGCCTGTGGGGACTTACTCGGACTCACCTGCTTTGAGCTCGTGCTTGAAAGGCACCAGGGACATACAGGGAGGAACTGAATTGTCTGACATCAGAGTGAACGCTGGAGAGGCAGCTTTCCTCCAAGCAGAAGTGCTCTCAGAGGCCACTGTTCCTTTTCTGGGCCTCCCCCCATAGAGCTGGCAGGGGAGTCTCCATCAACCTGTTAACCCCACCTAGGTGATTTCCTAAAACATCACCCCACCCAACTTGCAGGCCCAACCCAAGCATTTTCATTGATTGGCTCAATACAAATGTCCTATCTTGGCTCATCTTCAAACTTTCCTAAAATCTCTCAAGCAAGCAGCATCTGGCCTCGGCATGCCCTGTACGTCTTGCTAAGTGGCACCAGGCCTGGCACTGGCAGCAGCTGGCCTTGGTTCGCAGCTTGGCCTTTCCTGAGCCAAATCGGCCTGGGCTAAAGCAAGTATTTTTTAACATGTTGCAAAGGAAATACAATTAAACAAGGAGAAATAATAAACAAAAATGTGAAGACAGCAAATTATTATTTACAAAAAAAAAGAAAAATCCAAGACAGTCAATAGAAAAACTATTAGTATGTGAATTCAGTATGGTGAATAGGTTAAAAAATAAACATTAAAAATCCAAAACCTTTAAATAAACAATAATCATCTGAAATCTATTATCACATACCAGTTCCAACAATACACACATATATAAATTAAAAAATAATAATAATGGGGCCCAGCCGGCGTGGCTCAGCGGTTGAGCACTGACCTATGATCCAGATCATGGTTTGATTCCTGATTAGGGCACATGCTTGGGTTGTGGGCTCAATCCCCAGTAAGGGACGTGCAGGAGGCGGCCAATCAATGACTCTCATCATTGATGTTTCTCTCTCTCTCTCTCTCCCCCTTTCTCTCTCTGAAATAAAAGATATATTTTTTAAAAAGGGAATGGGGTGTAGATTTGTGCTTGCTGATATTAAAATACCTGTAGTTGTAATAATTAACAAAAACAGGCCCAAATGCCTAAGGAAATTTAGTACATATAAAGGTAGTATTAATTTCATATTAATGACGAAAAAATTATTCAACAATTGGTATTAAGACAACCAGGTAACCATCTGGGTAATTCTGGCTTAAGAGGGAGGTGATGGCCCAGTGTGGCTCAGTTGGTTGGAGCGTTGTCTCTATGCACTGGAAGGTCTTGAGTTCGATCTCCAGTTGGGGTCTGTAGAGGAGGCAGCCAATCCAATGTATCTCTCTCACATAGATGCCCCCCTCTCTCTCCCTTTCTAAAATTAATTTAAAAAAATTGTGAGGTGATGTCCAGAAAAAATATAATCATTAAAAACTAAACCATAAAAACAGTGTGTGAGATATTTATTTTCCAAAAGGGAAAGACTTTCAAACCTTGTCACAAAATTCTGAAGCCAAGTTTGAGAGACAAAACTAGGGGAAAATACTGGCAAAAATAGCAAAAGCTAATACATACTATATTCACAGGAAAGAAACCACAAGTGGCTAGTGTGATAACAACAAAATAATATAAATATAAAGAACTATGGGACCAAGTGTCAGAAGTGCGAAAAAAGCTTACTTTTTACTATATACCCATTTAATGTTTTATATGTAGACATATAACCTTGTCAAAAAATTAAAATGTAAGTCAAATTTCTCTCTGAAAGTACAAAGTATCATCTTGGAAGGCATTAAATTATAAAAGTATAAGTCACTTACCTTACTGAAATGGAAATCACATATCACTTTTTTCTTTAGGTTGACTGATGCTTCTAATGAATGATGCTTCTAATAACTTCCCATTTGGGGATTAATGTTTAAAAAAAATCCTATAAGATAAGACATTTTTCTATTAACTGATATATTAGAATAACTTAGACTAAGCAAGACTAAGTAAACAATGGCCAATTTTCATGATTTTATGCAAAACATCACAAAGCTGCAATACGGGCACCATCTCATTTTATGCTGTTTAATAGATGTGGGTTTTCTTCAACAATAATCACTACATCCTACCCCAAACCCCACCTCCATGAAAGGAGTATATTTTCCTTCCCAACTGATGCTGAGCTTGGCCACATGCCTTACTTTGGACTCACGGTGGGCAAAGTATATTTCCCTGCCCCCATGTCTTGGTCATTTGACCTGCTTTGGCCAATGGAATATTAGCAGAAATGATGCAAACAAAGGTTTGAAATGTCTTTGTGTAATTAGGCTTGCTTTCTAATACCTCTGCCATTACTATGAGAAGAGTTTCACCAGGTAAACACTGCCCCTTCAGCCTAGGTCCCAGAATAAACACGAAGAGTGGAAGTGAGCCAAACCCCAAATAAGGTGCCAAGCCCAACCTACAATGGGAAGTAAAGCCCACCAGCACCCACAGATGCACAGCCAAGTCTAACCAAAGTCACCTAACCCACAGATGCTCTACAGATGTATTAGCAAGAATAATTAATTGCTTCCAGCCAGTGTGACTCAGTGGTTGAGCAACGATTCATGAACCAAGAAATCAAGGTTCGGTTCCAGGTCAGAGCACATGCCTGGTTTGTGGGCTCAATCCCCAGTACAGGGTATGCAGGAGGTCGCCGATCAATGACTCTCTCTCATCATTGACGTTTCTATCTTTCTGTCCCTCTCCCTTTCTCTCTCTGAAATCAATAAAAACACATTTTAAAAAAAGAGTAATTTCATTACTAACTTAATTTCCTTTATTACTTTAGCACTAAGAATCCTAATTTTTAAAAGGATAAGTTCCGTTATCATACTTCTTTTTCTCTCAACTTCTAAATATTTTAATACATTTGGCAGTTGGCACCTACCTTAGAAAAGAGGTAAATTGATATACAAATATATAGCAATTGTCAATCACCTGTCCAAATATGCTAAGGATAATTTCACTTTAGTTTGCCCTACATGTTAAATCATCACTAATCTAGCATTATACAACTTTGTATGTATAACTCCCTTTGTATTAAATAAAACCTTGCAATCAAGGACCAAAGTGCATTCCCTAACCTGTTAACAAATTGACAAGAAAACCCCTCTTCCCGGCCCCCCACACAACACATAGCTAACTTATTACTATAATCCTAATGAAATCAATATTGGGGCAAAAAAACAAACAAACAATAATCAAACTTTATATAAAATGAGCTCTTCAGAAAACCCACACTATCCTTTTTATTTTACTATAGAAAAATATTTACAAGATACATGTTAGAAAGAATTTAAGAGTATATCTGATTTCCCAAAGTGCTTTATAATGAAATGTACTCAAATATTAATCAAAAGATTTACATTGTACGTATTTTAAGTTTAAAGTGATTTTTTGGGAAAACATTTTATAATTGAAATAAAATTCCTATACCATAAAATTTACATCTTTATACTGTACAATTTAGTGGCTGCCAGTATATTTGGAATTGTGCAACAATTGCCATTATCTAATTCCAGAATATTTTCCTAAGCCTTAACCAGTGTGTTAAGCCATACCACCCTAAATGTACCTATCTCCATAATATTTTCATTACCCCTAAAAGAAACCCCATACCCATTAGCAGTCATTCCCCATTCACCACTCCTTCCAGTCCTTCAAACTATAAATCTACTTTCCACCTCTTACAGGATTTGGCCATTCTGGATGTTTCATACAAATGGAATTATAAAAACATTCAGCCTTTTGTGATTGGCTTCTTTCACTTAACATGTTTTCAAAGTTCAAGTAGCCTTGTAGCATGTATCAGAAATACCTTGTTTTTCATGCTGAATACTGTCCCATTGTATGAACATGCCACTTTTGTTTACCTATACATGAGTTGATGGAATATTTGAGAGATTGTTTCTACCGTTTGGCTCTCATGAATAATGCTACTATGAACAATCCTGAATGAGTTTTTGTGTGAAAATATGTTTTAGGTCTGAGTATATACCTAAAAGTGTAATTGCTGAGCCATATGGTAACTCTATGTTTAACTTTTGAGGAATTGTTTTCCAAACCAAGCTGCATCATTTTAAATTTCTACCAGCTATGAATGTGGGTTCCAAATTTTCCACATCCTTGTCAGCATTTATCTTTCTTACATCTTGGTCACCCTTTTGAGTGTAAGGTGGTATTCATTGTAGCTTTAATTTGCACTTTCCCAATGACTAATTACAAAGAGTATCTTTTCATGTGCTTACTGGCCATTTGCATTTCTTCTCTGGAGAAATGTCTATTAAAATCCTTTCCTAATTTTTAAAATTTAGTCATTTTCCTTTTTGTTATTGATTTTAAGAGTTCTTTACCTGGATATTAGACTCTTATCAAATGTATAGCTTACAAAGATTTTCTCCAATATCTCAGTTGTCTTCACTTTCTTGACAAGAGTCCTTTGATATACAGATAATTTTAATATGAATAATTAATCTATTTTTTGTTGGTTGCTTGTGATTTAGGTGTCGTATCTAAGAAACTACTGCCTAATCCAAAACCATGAAGATATACATTTATGTTTTTCTTCTCCACTTTATATAGTTTTAGCTTACATTTAGATCTTTGATTCACCTTGAGTTCACTTTATATATGGTAAAAGGTAGAAGTAAAATCTTCATGTGGATACTCAAATGTCCCAGCACCACTTGTTAAAATGACCATTCTTAACCACTGAATTGTCTTGGCACTCCTGTTGAAAATCATTTGCCCATAAACATATGGGATTATGTCTAGACTCTCAATTCTGTTCCACTAATCCATATGATCTTATGACAGTACCACAAAGTCTTGATTACTGTAGCTTTGTAATAAGTTTTTTAATTGAAGTACAACTGCCATGTCAATTGTACAACATAATGATTTGATATTTTCATTGTGAAATAATCACCACAGTAAGTCTAGCTAACATCTGTCACCTTACAGTTATGAAAAATTCTTTTTTCTTGTACTGAGTGTTAGATGGGCCAGGTACAGAAGCCGCGTACAGAAACCCGGGTACATAAACTCACCAGGACAGTAAGCCCTGGATGCCTAGGAAGGGACGAAACTGGGAATACAAGAACCTTGTCCCCAGGATAATCTATCCTCTTCTAGTATAACGCTCCTCAGGTGGTTTAGACCCCCCGAGAGTTCCCTCCCTAAAGATAACATCTAGGCCACAGCTGTATTTCAGCTCCAGGCCCAGAAATACAGCAAGACCAGACAAGTAGCACTGTGGCTGCCACAGGACCAGATATATTGACTAATGATCCCCTGCCCTGGCAAGACCAATCAATGGAGACCCAACCCTGAAAGAGCACACCTGGAAAGCTGTTGAATATCCTATTAAGACCCTCCCTTGAGATCTCCCCTAAGATTTCCATCTGCAAGAAAGAGATAAATACACTCAGGAAAAAGGACTCAGCAGAAGTTCCCCACAAGGGAAGCACGTCAGCATCATCTCCAACCCTCCAAGGGGACCCCACGAGACCTGCAACCAGGGAAGCAATGGGCAGCAGCAGCTCATCCCAGGCTTACCCCTTAACTTGTCTCCAAGGCCCCCTTCTCTCTGACTTCTCAGTGAGCCAAAGCAGCCCAGCCTAGATTCTCCTGTTGCTTCTTCTATGCTCTTCCTTGTTTCACTGTCCCAAGTACATTTTGCTGCCATCATGGACTCAATACCCATTGACTCAGTGCTGTGTAGCCCTTCTCGTTGGATATCCCCAACCCCTATCCTTTTCCTTAAATAAATTCAATTTCTTTGTCCACCGTCTGAGGTGGCTATTTAGCCAACCCATGCACCACCGACCTTAACCTTTCAATGAGAACTTTTAAGATCTACTCTTAGCAATGGGCAGCGGCAGCTCATCCCAGATACAATTATTAACTATAGTCACCATGCTGTACATTACATCCCCATGACTTATTCTGTAACTGAAGTTTGTAGCTTATATAAGCTTCACCTTATATCACCACTCTCCCACTCCAACTCTGGCAACCAATCGCTTCTCTGTATTTATGGGCTTGTTTTGTTATTGTTTTGAGGGTTTTTTTAGATTCCACATATGAGATCATATGGTGTGTGTGATTTTAGAGAAAGATACAGGGTGATAGAAAGCTAGGTTTATCGTTGTTCATGTGGAAAATAATATAATAAATAATACAAGAATATCTGTTTCACCTCCTCACAACTGTAAACCTAACTTTGCCCCACCCTGTAGTTATTTGGTCTTCATCCTGGGTCCCAGCTCTCAAAATCCTTGGAATTTCCTAAGTGCTGAACTCATAAATGGTGTCTTCTGTTATGTTAATTAGGTGACTTTTGGAAAGTGCCAAAGGATGGGGGCTGGTTGCCACTAACTTCAACCAGGTGATGAGAGCGCTTTCAGTCTCACTCCATGAACATCTGGGGAGGAGACAGGGCTACAGTTTGAATCACTCACTAGTGGCAATGATTGGATCAAGCATTCATATGTAATGAAGCCTCCATAAAAACCCAAAAGGAAAGGGTTTAGAGTTTCTGGGTTGGTCAACACATGGAGACTTGGGGAAAGGTGCTTGAGAGGGCATACAAGCCCAGTGCCTTTGCCCCATACCTTGCCCTACGCACCTCCTCCATTTGGCTGAGTTGCGTAAATGCTTTTATAACAGACCAGTGATATAGTAAGTAAAATGCTTCCCAGAGTTGTGTGAGCTGCTCTAGAAAATTAACTGAATCCAAGGAAGATGTTGTTGGGAACTTCTGATTTATAACCAATTGGATAGAAGTACAGTTCTTTGCAACTGGCACTGAGTCAGAGGGGGTCATTGGAACCTCCAGTCTGTAGCTGGTCTGTCAGAAGTACAGGTTACAACCTGGGCTTGTAAATGGTGTCTGAAGTGTGTGTGTGTTGTAGTAGAGGGGAGGTTAAGATTGAATCCTTAACTTGTGGGATCTGATGCTATCTCCAGGTAGTATCAGAATCGAGTTGAACCATAGGACACTTTACTGGTGTCCGAAAATTGCTTGGTGTCATATCAGAAGCCCAACACACATACACAGACTTGCAGGCACAGAAATTGGGTCCAGGAACCTAATACAGTATTTGTCTTTCTCTAACTTGTTTCACTTAGCATAATGTCCTTCAGGTACATCTGAATTATGGCTTCATTCTTTTTTATGGCTGAATAATATTCTACTGTGTATATATGTACTGCATCTTCTTTATCCATTCATCCAATGATGGACACTGGTTTCCATATCTTAGCTATTGTAAATAATGCTGTAATGAACATGGGGGTACACATATCATTTTAAGTTAGTTATTTTCATTTTCTTTGGATAAATATGCAAAAGTGGATCTGCTGGGTCATATGGTAGTTCTATTTTTAATTTTCTGAGAAACCTCCCTACTGTTTTCCATAGTGGCTGCACTAATTTACATTCCTACCAACAGTATACAAGGGTTCCTTTTTCTCCAGTTCCTCGTCAACACTTATTTCTTATCTGTTTGTGTGAGGTGATATCTCATTGTGTTGATTTGCATTTCCCTGATGATTAGTGATGCTGAATATCTTGTCATGTACCTGTTGGCCATATAAATGCCTTCTTTGGGAGAATGTCTATTCAGATCTTCTGTCCATTTTTTAATTGGATTCTTTCAGCTATTTAGTTCTACAAGTTCTTCATATATTGTGGATATTAAACCCTTATCAGATATATCATTTACAAATATTTTCTCCCTTTCAGTAGGTTACCTTTTCATCTTCTTGATTGTTTCCTTTGCTATGCAGAAGCTGTTTAGTTTGACATAGTCCCACCTGTTTTTTATTTCATTGCTTTTGCTTTTGGTGTCAGATTCAAAAAATCATTGCCAAGACTGTTATCAAGGAGCTTACCATCTATATTTTTTTGTAGGAGTTTTATGGTTTCAGGTCTTAGGTTCAAGTCTTTAATCTATTTTGAGTTTTTACGTATGGTATTAAGACAGGGGTCCAGTTTCATTGTTTAGCATGTGGCTTTCCACTTTTCACAACACCATTTATTGAAGAGACTGTCCTTTCCCCATTGTATATTCTTGGCTCCTTTTGTAGTTAGTTTTTTAATGAGGAAGTGTGAGTCCCTCAACTTTGTTACTCTTTTTCAAGATTTTTTGACTCTTCTGCATGAATTTTAAGTCCAGCTTGTCAATTTCTGCAAAAAAGTCAGCTAGGATTTTGACAGGGATTGCACAGAATCTGTAGATCAATGTGCAGAATATTGACATGTTAGTACCTTACACATGGATTTCATCTTTTCATTTATTTAGGTTATCTTTAAATTTTTAAGCAATTTTTTGTAATTTTCAGTGTCAAGCCTTGAACATTTGTTAAATTTATTTCTAAGTACAGTAAGTCCTCACTTAACATCGTCAATAGATTCTTTGACACATTAAACAAAACAACGTAAATGAAACCAATTTTGTCAGACACAGGCTAATTGAAACATAAATGAAACCAATTTTGTCAGACATAGGCTAATTGACATAAAGAAGAGTTAAGTTCCTATGGCACCTCCATCAACATTATAACAAAACTACATTGAACGAAACACTATCAAGGACCAGCTGTACTTTATTCTTTTTTATTCTATTATAAATGGAACTCTTTTCTTAATTTCTTTTGGATGGGTCGTGGGTACTATACAGAAAACTGATTTCTATGCATTGACCTTATATCCTATAACCTTGTTGAATTCATTTATTAGTCCTAATAAGTTTTTTGTGGATACCTTAGGATCTTCTACATATAAGATCATGTCATCTGCAAATAGAAATAGTTTTTCTTTTATTCCTTTCCAATCTAGATGACTTTATTTCTTTTTCTTGCCTAATTGTCCTGGCTAGAATCTGCAGTACTGCTGAATAAAAGTGGCAAGAACAGACATCCTTGTCTTGTTGCTGATCTCAGGGGGAAAGCCTTCAGTCTATGTAACTATATCTGTGTTATAAATAATAATATATGTCAGAAAGACTTTACTATCTGTAGGGGGAAAAATATAAGTTAAATTATATTTGCCTTTCTCTTAACCATCACTAAAGACGACACTATAGAAACATTTCCAAATATAAAGTCCTTAAACAGCTCCTGGCACAGCACAAGCACTTAAAATATTTACCTGAGTTACTCCTAGTTTCTATACTTAACTACCTGGCAACTCCATTTCCATATTATCATTATCCCTTTCAGCTTCAATAACTACATTAATTCCAAACTATTCAATTATTTATATTAAAGCAGTAGTTTTCTAAATGTGGTAAGGGACCCTAAGGATTCCAGAGACCCTTTCAGGGGGGCTCATTAGATCAAAATCATACATGGCTAAAAGATCAAAGAGAAGTGCAAAACATACCAATGAATTTTAATGTAACATTGTAAGAAAAAGTATATAGATATGGTTTCAGATTCCACATTGCAACTAACCTTTAAGAAATTACCACTTGTTGACATGGAAGCATAGATGAGACTGATGAATGTCAGAGGGATGGAGGAGGGCGGGTGAGTGGAGGGGGAGAGAGTAACCAAAGAATTTATATGCATATATACACAGCCCAAGGACATGGACAATGGTGGGGAGAGGGCCTGGGGAGGGGGAAGGAACGGGGTGGAATGGGTCATTGGGGAGAAAAAGGGACATCTGTAATATTTTAAACAATAATAAAATCTTTAAAAAAGAAAAAAAAAAAGAAATTACCACTTGTTGAATTGTTCTGAATCAGAGAGTATCACAATTATCTGAAAAGGTTATTAAAGTACTCCTCTATAATTTAACTTATATTTTTCCCCCTACAGATAGTACAATAACTATCAATAGATATAACCCATATAAATAAAAGCTATTTGGAGTCCAACATAATTTTTTTTTTATTGATTGATTTTAAAGAAAGGAAGGGAGGGAGGGAAAGGGAGGGAGAAGGAGGGAGGGAAAGGGAGAGAAAGAGAAAGAAAGAAGCATCAATTTGATGTTCCACTTATATATTCATTGGTTGATTCTTGTATGTGCCCTGACAAGGGATCAAACCTACAACCTTGGTGGGCAAATCAGGTCGACACTCTAACTGAGCTGCCAAGCCAAGGCATGGAGTCCTACATAATTTTTAAGAGTACAAAGGGGTCCTGGCCAGTGCACTAAATGGTTAGAGCCTCAGCCCAGGGACCAAAAGGTCACAGGTTGGATTCCCGGTCAAGGGCACATACCTGGGTTGCAGGTTCCATCCCCACACAGATGGGTGCGTGCAGGAATCAATGTCTCTCTCTCACATTGATGTTTTTGTCTCTCTCCCCTTCCCTCCCTGCCTCCTTCCCTTCCTAAAAATCAATGGAAAAAATATCCTTGGGTGAGTATTAACCAAAAAAAAAAAAAAAAAAAAAAAAGCAAGATATGGATACAACCAAAGTGTCCTGTGATAGAAGACTGGATGAAGATGTGGTACACGTACACAATGGAATACTACTCAGCCATAAGAAAGGATGAAATACCGCAATTTTCAACAACATGGATGGACCTTGAGAATATTACGCTAAGTGAAATAGTCAGAAAAAGCTAAGAACCGTATGATTTCACTCAGATGTGGGATATAAAACTGAAACTTGTGGACGCAAACAGCAGTGTGGTGGTTGACAGAGGGAGGGAGTGGGGAGTAATGGGGGGTCTTAATATATGGTGACGGGAGAAGATATGACTTTGGGTGCTGGGCACACAGTGCAATATACAGGTCTTGTAACATAGAAACCCACACCTGAAACCTGTATATTCATATTAACTATTGTCACCCCAATAAATTTAATTTTTTAAAAAAAAGAGTGCAAAGGGATCCTGACCAAAAAGTTTGAGAACCACTACATTAAAGTAATATTTAATACCCCATTTTTATTTATATCCTGAGTTAGCTGTGTGACTCACTTATGCAGCCATAAATATTTAAAGTAAGCTAAGGAAAATAAACAACATAAATTTTGCTTTTTTCAGATGTACTATAACCCAATTAAGAGTAAGATAAGGCTCCCTCAAAATAGAAAAGACAGGATGGTTGGATTAACAGAACGATGTATTTGCCAAAAGTACCTACAGTAATATAATGTAGCTATAATACAGAACTTGCTGCAGAGCCAAAGAACTTCCACTGTGGCAAAAAAAAAAAAAAAAAAAAGATGCACAGAAAGCAAGTCTGGGACATAGTCCTTAAGTGAATTATCTATAGTAACAATTTTACTGGAGTTGGTTTCTAACCATTTAAACTTCTGACCACCTTCAGTAGAGGTTATTTAAAGAACTCTGTGAAACATAAATCTGCCAATAAAAGTCATGAAAAAATATTTATTTAAAAATCCATTATTTTGAATTACGCAATGCTAGTCGCCTTTATTATTACAATAAATACAATACACTGTCTTGTAATAAATTACCAAGCTAAAAAAGGCCATCCAGCAAAGGGGTTAATGGCATTTATTTATTAGGGTCCTTTTTCAGTTCTTCTGGAAACATAATTTATCTGTTTAAATGCCTAGCACAAAATCTTGTATGGGGCTGGTGTTAAAAAATTACTGTTCACTACAGAATTAAAATGCTGATCAAAGAGGAATGAGAGCATATTTTCCTCAGCCAGGAATGATTAAAGTGGGCAGAAGCTCATAAGCCAGGGCAAGTTTTCTTCTAAAAAGGGTACTTCCAAAGTCACACATCTGACCTAATGGGTATATAGAGTACTGCACTCTGTCTAAAAGGAGGAAGTGTCTGTGTTAGTTTTCTTATTTCCTCACATGCCGTAAGGCCTGAATTTGCAGTTTCCAAAGTAAGCCTTTTTAAGCACTTTTCATCCTATTCTCATAGCTAATTCCCATGGTGAGAATTTTCAAGTTTCTCAAATTAAAAAAAAGTTCCATTGGCGTTGGGGCTCTGTGTAAAACAGAAACTAAGGACCAAATCAGAAGAAGGGGTGAATAAAGCAAAATTCACTGTAACCAGAATGTTTTCAACTGACCAGTGTTTCAAAAAATTAATGTTTAGGTGGGAAAAACAAAACCCACATTCTACTGTTCCACTAAGTAGCATTCTTTTATTGGTTTCTACAAAAGCCAGTTACTTAATGAAATACGATTTGATAACAATATTTAAATACTGTGTGCTGCAATTACTTCCTGCTGAAAATATCCCATTTCAGCTAAGTGCTACAGAAAACAAGTTCTTCTCAAATCTCAAAGATTTAACTCCTTCTTCCTACCCCGCTGCGCCTCCCCTCGCTCCCGGAAAATACCATAGGTGCTAGGTTTTCAGAACTCCACCTTTAGAGGCGGTAGTGGGGGTGGGGTGGCAAGGAGGTTGGTAGTCCGGGATGGGAGAGCTCTCTAATTTTTGGACTTGCTATCCCATTCTGCCCTAGTAATACAAACCCCCGTTTGTCAAATCATTTTATGAATAGTGATAAAAATCAAGAACCCAATTCCTTCCTGCTCGGATCTATCTAGATAAATTTCATTACAGCTCTCATTGCACCTATATTCACTCCAGGGGAGCTCTATCTGTGCCCAGACCCTCAAATCCAGCCCGAATTACTCTATGACCTTGGACCTGGGCCACCGCTCCCCTCCCTCCCAGGCTAAAGACAGTGAAACCAAGATCCCCACGTCCCGCCCCGCAGACTGCAAAGGCCTCACGGTTCAGGCTGGGTCAGCGGGTGGCGGCGGGGGCAGGGCAGGCAGCGGGAGAAACCGCAGCTCCGTGCTGGTTCAGGGGAAACGCCGCTAAGGAAAGCCGCCGGGGGCGGGAACGAGGCCCGGGGGCTACCTGCGAGTCAACGCCGACGCCGCCCCCGTAGTCGCAATGGCTGCACGCCACCTCGGGGCTCCGGAGCCCTACCGGCCGCGTGGGGAGCCCCAGACCGTCCGGGTTCTCGGTCACGGCCCCTTATTACCCCTGACCGCCAAGCAGCAGCAGCAGCAGGTGATGCGGCGACTGGGCAGCCGAGGCGCGCAGGTTGTTTGCTTACCTCAGGCGACGGCGCGTCGGAGCCGCCCACTGCCTCTCAGGGGCTCCAGGAGCCGGGACGAGCGGAGTAGGAAGAGGTGTGCGAAGCAACGGGACACAAGGATGGGACAGGAAGGGGGAGAGCCGTCCGGCTCTGGAGGGCGGCTGGCAAAAGGGAAATGAGGACGCAGGCGGCGCGACAGCAGGCGGCAGGGACGGTCGGGACGCTCGTGTACCTTCCTCACTCCTGGCCGAGGGTCCTACGCGAGCCGGCAGACCGCCTCACATCCGGGTATCAGGAGACACTCTGCTGCTTCTGCCGCGACCGCCGCCTCCTCCGCGGCGCAGAAACGCCAAACTTCCGGCGACGACGGCGACGCCTCGCCCGTCAGATGGGAGTTACCTGCGACTGTCTTGGGCGCGCTTGCGCATCGCTCCTCTTCAGCCCGAACGGGCTCGGCTGACGTGCCCTGAAGACGAAGATGGCCGCCACGCTCGTTGCGTGTCACGCAGTTTTTCTCCCCGGCCAGACGGCGGGGCGTCGGGGAAAGGCGAGCCAGCGTCCACCCTGGGCGCAGGCGCGGTGGGAGGCCTCGCGTGCGCGCACCGCGGGTGGGCGCCTCCCGGGGAAGCAGCTGCTCCCCCTGGCGGTGGCCGCTTGCCCTACTCGGGGTCGCCTTTTGGAATAAAGCCACCCATGCCCCCAGCGGCGGTGGTTTATGTTGGAAATACGTCGCCGCAGTTTCCTACGATGGTTGCAGGTAGTTCTCTGCGACTAATTCAAAAGGCTTTAATCTTCTAAATGGGCCAATGTAAAGAAAAGGGGAGGTAATTGACCCTTCGCGCTCCTTTCCCTACGTTGCACCCCAGCGCCTCCAAAAAATGCCAGGCTTCGCCTTCTCCTTGCACACTTTTCTCCTTGTGGAGAGCACAAGAATCCCCAAAACATTGTAGAATATTCCAGTAGGTTTAGTCGTGGCGGGTGTTCAAACAAAGCTTTGGCTCTTCCAAGCCTCTAAAGATAGAATCAAGGTTCTATCACTAGGATTCGTGGTTCCCACGCTGCTTTTGAACACTCTTTTCTATGCTACTTTTTCCTTATTTGCAGAACTGTGAGGATGGATAAATCGGTAATCTTGCCTTTAAGAATCTGAAGAAAAGGTCCTAGGTGAGTTCTCTCCTTCCTGCCCTCCTTCGACACATTTGGGTTGAAACCCAGTACAACCCAAATGTGTTGTAGGTTTGTCAAGCCTGATGTTTTCTGACAACACTTCTTCCACAAAACTTTATCGAGCTGCTTGTCAGTTTAGTTTGGCGAGAGTCTATGGTTTAAAAACAAAAATTAGTTTGATGGGTGAAGCCATTGTCCACATCACCATACATTGTGTTACCTGGACGAAAAGGGGGCCTGTGCTAAACCTGACAAGCTTAGGGAATGCCTGCATGGTTGCCTTGCAAACTCAGACACCTAAAGTAACCCTGAAGGATAGTCTGAGATTAAAACTTTTTTAACTAAAAGCAGTCTATGGTGAGTAGCCACATCCTAAGGCAGTAATTTTCCCTAACAAAGGTTAATTTTCACCATAACGAAGCCTGTCTGTTTGTCTTTTTGCATCTGTGATAACATACCTCATTAACATGCCTTTGCAAAAACAAAGTAATTTCCCTCCCCCCTTCCCCCCCCCCCACCATTCAAAGCATAGGAGACCACAAATACCCTTCATTGTTATCATGTTAATTGTTGGTTGTTAACTATCCTACACCCACCTAAGAAGTGTGTGTCTATAGCATTTTACCTTTTCATCCAATCCCGGAGATTTCCCCGCTTTGCTTTCTCCTGCTTCCCTAATCTATCACTAATGGATTTCATGTAACCCACTTTTGTCTCTTTTGATTGTAAAGTATAAAACAAGGTGCAAAACTGCCATTCTCTGGAGCATTATCTCAATCCGTAGAGATTCTGCTTCTCGGCATGTGTTGACAGGATGGCTCAAATAAACTCACAAAAAATTCTTCACGGGTTTGAATGTTTCCTACGTTAACATGTGAAAGTATAAAACAGTTTGCTTTTACAATAGGGTATTATAAAGTTCAAAGTTGCAAAGATACTAGTTCTTAATTGTTCCTACCACAGAAAATAATTGTGTGGCATGATAGATGTGCTGGTTACCGTGGTAATCATATTGCATTATATAAATATATCAAATCAACATGTTATATACCTTAAAATTACACATTTTAAATGTCAATTACATCTCAATAAAAATGCATTTAAAAAAATATTTTGCTTTTGCCTGGGTGGAATGGCTCAGTTCGTTGAGCATCATCCTGTACACATAAAGGTTGCTGGCTTGATTCCTAGTCAGGGCACATGCCTGGGTTGTCGTTCAGTCCCAGTTGGGGCACATATAGAAGGCAGCCAATCGATGCGTGTGTGTGTCTCTCTGTCCCCCTCCCCCTTCCTCTCTGTAAGCATGTCCTCAAGTGAGGATTTTTAAAAAATTTAAATATTTCACTTTTATGCGAAAAAGTAACTTTCTCAAGTATTATTCTTTATCATTTTAAAATATTTTCTTTCTAATCCTCACCTGAGGAAATGTTTTCCATTGCTTTTTCAGAGAGAGTGGAAGAGAGAAAAAGAGAGAAACATCGATGTTGGAAAGATACATTGATTGGTTGCCTCCCACATGTGTCTGCAACCAAGATACGTGACCCTTGGCTGGAATCAAACTTGAGACCCTTAATTTGTGGGCCAATGCTCTAAACACTGAGGCCAAACTGGCTAGGGCTTAAAAGATATTTTTCACTTCAGATTCATTAATGCCAAAGGTCTCAATTTGTAGTTTGATTAAATCTTAATTATTCTGTAGTATTGTGTTTGACAAAATTTGTTTTGTCTTCCATCAATGGTTTTCTTTTAGAACTGTCTGTCTATGAACTTTAGAATTTGGTTCATTTGATTTGATTGTCTACTAAAAATTAATCATGATCAACTGAAAAATTATTTTGCTTGACTGAGCCTTCAAAAATTAGATAAGCTCACAGTAAACTGACCCTGAAACCTGATAATGAATGGGTCTGGGCTGCCTGTCACTACTTGACCCAATTAAGCAGAAGCTGGGTTGAATCCTATATGAGCATTTATTCCAGTGATGCCAGCAGCATGGGAGAGCAGCAGGATCCATCCATCCACATAAAATCTGCTCCACTGCCCCCCATAAGCCAGCTGCTTATATTGGGTAGAAGGACAAAAGTTACGTAGGAAAGTAGGAATTACAGGCATGGGGAAGTAGGCAAGGTATAATGCTAACAGGCTACAGGCAGTACTGGCTGGGAGTCAAAAAGGGTGGGTGCCTCTGGGACTCCATTATTTTGGGAACAAGGTTGTTAACCTTTCTGTGGTGATAGGCAATTCTTGGAAAAGGAGAATGGACCGCATTCCAAAGTTATCTGCCATGTTCCAGGGAGTACAACTCTCAGCCAGGTTAGAATGTGCTTCCTCTAATCACAACAGAACAATCACAGTTAACAGAGCATGATTAATATTTCTTATAACTACAACTAGTCTCAACAATTCTATTTCTGCCCCTAACAAGCCCAGTAAAAAGAGAAGCCTCAATTCCTAAGAGTTCCCGAGAAAGTCCTTGAGGAGAGCTCTGATTAGTTCATTTGCCATGTGCAAATGGTAAAAACAAATGCTGTGGCATAGGTCTTGCATCTTGGTGCTTAATGTTATGGTTTTGTAAACTGTAATCGTCTTTTTCACAATCCCTGCACAAAGAACTGAAAGTCCCTACTTGTAAGTTCTCTTGCTAAACTCAAAATTGAAAATGTCATCTCCTAGATTTAAATTGTTTGTTTTCCTTCCTGACTTCAAACTGCAGAATGTACTTTTCTACTCTTGCTTATCATTAGAACATTTACTTCTAAAAACTAATAATGGAATAGTTACATTCCCCCACACGTAACATTCTCATTTCCTTGTTTCTTTTCTTTTTTATGACCAATCTAAATCCCTGTAACATGTAACCTCTGCTAACTCTCAGAAGGCAGGGTAGTCTACTTTCAGACCGACTCTCCTGCTAGAGGCAAATAAAGACTGTTTTTGTTGTTGCTTCACTCTTGTTGACTTTATTTCAGGACTCTTGACAGCTTTATAAGATGAAAGTAAAAATTCTATTGAAAAGTTGAAGGTAGAAAATAAAAACAGGAAAGATATAACAATTTGGTATAAATCAACTGACAGTGACATTTTACTTTGCTATCTTCTGGGACACCCACCACTAACACATACAAGTAAAAATGTTGGCCTTGCATACTTGAGAAGGGATAAGTAGGTGTTAGCCAGATTAAAGAATTGAATGTACAAAAGTTTGGAGAGGAGAGTGAGTTTGATGAGTTCCTGGAACTTAAATACTGCAATTCTATTGAGGGGAAAAGGGATTAAGAGGTAGACAGAGCTCAAAGTAGGAAGAGCCTTGAGGATAACAGAGAGGAGTACCCTGTGCTGAGGACTAGGGATACTGCAATGAATAATACACGCAGGTCTTCCTCATGCAGCATGCTTTCTAATGGAGACATTCAGATATTTCACAAATATTTTAGGGCACATTGTGTGCAAGGCACTGTTCTAAATGATGGGAATGCAGAAGTGAACAGAACAGATAAAAATCCTTGCCTTCAGGTAGTTTACATTCTTGCATCGGACAATGAGTAAAATAATTAAATGCAAACAAGGAAATAAATAGGGTGATTAACAGAGCAGCACTGTCTAATCAAACTTTCTTTGAGGATGGAAATATTCTTTATCTGCACTGTCCAAAAGGATAACCATAACCACATATGGCTGTTGAGCACTTGATGTGACTTGTAAATGAGGAACTGAATTTTTAATTTTACTTAATTTAAATAGCCACAATTAGGCACTACTTATAATCCAGGGGCTCATTAATATCATGGGTTTTGTTTTCTTAAAACTCTTTCTTAAGACTGGTTCTTCTCTGGGGTTTCCAGTAACTACCTCTCCATTCACATCCAGAAGGAAAGATTCTTCCTTGCGGAAGTCTGATTGATCAGTTTACATTCCAAATTCACTGTGAACAAGTAATAGAATGTGATTACTGACATAAGGGTAGAGTCAGCTTCCTTAGAATCACATGAACCACCAGGAGATTGCTGGTAACTGTTGGGAAGAGAAGGGGATAGGTTTTGAGAAGGCAACACACAAATGTTCATTACAGTCTTCCTAATCAATTGTGGGCAATGGACTGGGGCATCTTCATCAGCTGAAGGCATGTTAGTGTTTAAAAACCAAAATTCAACCAAGTAAATTTGAAGATCTAATTGGCTTTGTTAAGCAGTTCATGAATCATGCAGCATCCCATTTAGCAACTAGAAGGGCACTGTACAAAGTGGAAGCAGGTTGGGGCAAGGGAGCTATTAGTTAAAGAAAAGATGTTGGGGCATCATTGGGGGAAGAGAAGTGGAAAGGTTGTTAACATGTAGATTGCTTTTTTTTTTCCAGGGAGAATGGAGAGAGCCTAAGTGACAGACTGCTGGTGCTTGACCAGAAATCCCAGACTGATTATTAAGATTATGTTTCTGGGAGAGGCTGAAACTGCAATTATATCAGGTATTAAATCTAGGTTTGGTGTTATAGGCTATTAACACAAGTGACTCCATTGGGGCCTACATTTTTTTGTTTTTTTTAAAAATATATCTATTGATTTCAGAGAGGGGAAGGGAGAGGGAGAGAGAGAGATAGAAACATCAATGTTGAGAGCATCATCATTGATCAGCCGCCTCCTGCACGCCCTGACTGGGGATTGTACTACGATCTCCTGGATCCTAGGTCAATGCTCAACTGCCAAGCCATGCCCCACCAGGCAGGGGCCTATGTTTTGTTTTTTGGGTTTTTTTGCTTTATAATATGTTTTTATTGATTTCAGAGAGAGGAAGGAAGAGGGAGAGAGAGATAGAAACATCAATGATGAGTCACTGATTGGCTGCCTTCTGCACTCCCCCAACGTGGGTGTGTGCCCTGACCAGGAATCGAACCATGACCTACTGGTTCAAAGGTCAACACTTAACCACTGAGCCATGTCGGTGGGCTGCTTTTGGGTGTTTTGGTTTTTTTTTTTAATCATCACCCAAGGATATTTTTTCCATTACTTTTCAGAGACAGTAGAAGGGGACAGAGAGAGAGAAACATCAAAGTGAGAGAAACACATGGACTGGTTGCTTCTGCACATGCCCTGACTGGGGCCAGGGATTGCGCCTACAACCCAGGAATGTGCCCTTGGCCGGAATCAAACCCAGGACCCTTCAGTCCCCAGGCTGCACTCTAATCACTGAGCCAAGATGACTAGGACTGGGCCTGTGTTTTTTTCTTTCACATTAGAAATGCAGATTTGAGACCCGACACCAACTGAATCAGAATTTTCATTCTAAAGTTTCATACAGATGGGTCTTATGCACATTACATTTTTTTTTGTTTTATTGTTTTTAATCCTCACCCAAGGATATGTTTTTATTGATTTTAAGAGAGAGAGAGGATGAGACAGAGAGGGAGGGAGGGGGGAGAGAGAGAGAAACATCAATGTGAGAGAAACATCAGTGAGTTGCCCCCTGTATGCGCCCCAACTGGGGTTGAACCTGAAACCTAGGTATGCGCCCTGACCGGGAATCAAACCCACCACTTTTTGGTGTACGGGATGATGTTCCAACCACTGAGCGACCCGGGCAGGGTTGCACATGAAAATTTGATGAGCATTACTTTACAACACCCATGAGTTTTGCTAAAGGACGAAGTCCAGGCTTGAAGATACAAATTAAAGCTGTGGTTTTGGAGGAGGTTGCCTAGGCTAAAGGAGAAAGTACCCATAAGGGGACTACCCCTAGGGTAAGCCCTGAAGCACACCAACATGTGATGGCTCAGTAGATGAGGCAGCTGCAACCAAAAAAGATCAGCTAGTGGGATAGGAATAAAACCAGGTGTGCGTGGCATCCTGGAAGCCCAACAAGGAAGGTGTTTCAAAAGGGGACTATCTGTGTTGAACGCTTCTGAGATGCTGAGTAAGATGAGGACAAACGTTGTCTTGGAGGTTTTCTAGAACCTTTAGAAAAGCAACTTCGGTGTAGTTTAAAGTGAATTAGAGGTGACAAAAACAAGCATAGACAGCTCATTCAAGAAGTTTTTCTGTGAAAGAAATCCGCAGTAGCTGGAGCTGCATCAGAGGAGAACTTTGTATGATGGAAAAAATCCAATGAAGAGGGAGAAATTGATGATTCAAATTAGAAGGGAATAACTGAAGGAGGGAAATTTTTAGGAAAACGAGAGATGGGATCAATACAAGAGGAATGTGCCTTTGAAAGGAGCAATAATACTTCCGTTGTAAAGGCAATGAAAGCAGAAGGATGGATTCTGTTTTCCCAAAGACGTAGGAAACCGGGATTTGGGAGAGAGACTTGGACTGTAAAAGACTGGAGAGGAAGAGAAGAAAGAAGGTATTAAATAGTTTTTGAGCTCATTAGAGAAGCATAACACGACCTCTGAGCAGTGTAAGGTACCCTTTAGAAGCCTGTAGGCAGAATTTAAAGTGAAAATAACTAGCTAAATTGTGTGATTTTCTTCAGGTACATTAAGTAAATGCTGAATTTCTTGGCTCTATAGCAAAATTAGCGCAATCCCTTGGACTTCTCTCAGAACTTCCCTTCGCTCGTGGGTATATTTGGTGCTGCAGAATACAAGGTCGACTGCTGTGCCGGAGTGCCCACGAATTGAATTTAATCTCCTCAAATCTACCTCTAACGGGAAACGTCCCCCTAGAACATCCCTAAACGCCCTCAGCAGTCGCAAGGCACACCCCCAGCCGCCAGGGGCCGCAGCGGCGCTCCTCGCGGCCGGAAGGGGGTGCGACGCAGCGTGGCCTCGGCGTTTCCGCCGTGCGTCTGCCGCGCTCCGCGCGCTCTTTACGTCGGAGGCCTGGGTGTAGGCGTTTCCGGCCATTCATACTGCGGTCCGGTGGCCCTCGGTTGTCGGTTTTTGTGCACTCTCGGACTGAAATCTCCGTTAGGATGAAGCTCGTGAGGTGAGGAGGTTACCAAACAGGGTGGGGACCGTGAAGGGACGTTTTGGGCCAGAAATGGGAAGCTGGGCTGCCCCACTTCCAGGAGGCGCGAAAGCCGCGTGCGCGGCCTGCTAACGGCCTCCGGCGCCCGCCGCTCCCGCCCTATCTTGGCCGCGCAGCCCCAGGCGCTGAGGCCTGGTATTTTAGACTGGGTCGCGCGGGGATTTCTCGTGTTTTCCAAGAGGTGGATGTAAAGGCCGAGCCCTTTCTTCTCACCCAATGTCTTAGGCCTTCCTTAAAGGTGCAGCTTCAGGCTTACAAGGCCTTGCTTTCGGTTATTTACCGACTTTCTAGTCTAGGTTACTTCTCCGGCGCACCTCGACCCTCATGAACCCGCAGGTCCGTGAGACGTGAAAGTTGCATGCCCTGTATAAGTAGTTTAAATTAATGTGCTTTAAAAAGAGTACTTAAAAGCTGCAGCGGGTTATCTAGGAAATAAGCCAGTTTCCAAAATGTTTTAAATCGGGTGGACTTCTGACTTCATAAGTTCCTTTTTTTTAAGTTTATTTTTTGTACTCTCTAGACTTAATGTAACTCAACCTACATTCCCCTTTAAAGTAGGACTTTGAGCCCTGGCTGGTGAGGCTCAGTTTGTTGGAGCGTTGTCTTTTACACCAAAAGGTGGCGGCGGCAGGTTCGAACCCGGTCGGAAGGCAACGGATGGAAGTTTATCTCTAAAATCAATAAAAATAGGCCTTTGATTTGGGGTAAATCTCCCAACTTGGGGCAGAGTCAGTTTCCATATTTGTGACTTACTACACGGATAATGGTATTTCTTACATTTTATTTCTTAACGGTTGGTTAAACTTACTGAAGACTTACTCGAGTAACTCATTTTACACTGTCTGCGAATAGGCTTGGTATTGGTGTTTTTCCTTGAGGCTGAGAACCTCAAGGTTTCTAATAACCAAGCCAGCAGTTGTAAATATTTAGCTAGTTTATTGCCTATTGAGTCAAGGGTTGTTGATGTCGACCAGTTTTTGGGCACATGGTAATGGATTTTTTTTTAAGGTAGAATCCCTGCCTTGTTAGAGCTTTCTGTTTTGTGGGGAAGACAGACAAGTAGATAATCTTCTAGTGTCTTTGAAATAACATGTCAAACCCTTCAGGATGGAGTTTGTAGAGAAGGCATTTAAGGTTAACTTTTAGTCCATTTTTATTTGAATTATAGCTTTGGATAAAAAGGTCTCAGATTTTTAAGTATAATTTTGCATTTTCTCAATTCCTAGCAGCCTAAATCTACTTAGTTAAGTTTTATGTAATACTTTTTTGTTGTTTTTATTGACTTCAGAGACAAAGAGGGAGGGGGAGAGAGATAGAAACATCAATGATGAGAGTCACTGATCCACTGTCTCCTGTAGTCGCCCCGCTGGGGTTCGAGCCCGCAACCTGGGCATGTGCCCCTGATCTCCTGGATCATAGGTTCAGTGCTCAGCTGCTGAGCCACACCTGCCAGGCAATACTTTTTGAAATTAGTTTGTCTCATTTAAAGGTGTCCATGTTGTGACATTTTTCTTGTAAATTTTAATGACTGTTTTGAATCCTATCCTATGTCTTAGAATATAGAAACAAAATTTCTTCTTACTGGAGAATGTATTTTTCACCAAGAAAATAGGTGTCTAACTGGTTTGCATTTTTGGCACTATCTTCCTTATCTTACTGTTACCCTAGCCAAAAACCTGGGAGTCTTGACTTCTTCCTCTCTTGATAGTCCTGATATCTGATAAACTGGGCATTTTTATCTACCCGATAGAAGTATCTCTCACTATTGATTTTTCTTTGGTGTTTGAACTCAGTGTGGGTTTGAATACTGAAAGACACCATGTTATCTGAATATTTGAAGTTTCAGTAGGTAGAAAAGAATTTAGATAGTAAAAGATTCATCAGAAAATAATTCCAACCTATTTGGTTTCTAGGCTCTGATTATTCTGTTTGTTTCTCATGCCCATAATACCCTCCCTTCTCCCATTCCAGTTGCCACCACTGTTCACCCCATTTTTTTCCTTTGAGGTAAATATCTCACAATGAAATTTAGTGTGCATTTCCCGATTTTCAAAAATGTATGCACCTGTGTAACACAAACCCCTTTTAAGATATGAAACATTACCAAAGCCTTAGTTCCCATAAACCCTTCCTGGTCAGTTTCTGGTAACCTATATACACTACTCTAGCCACCTGATCTGGGCACTCCACTTCATTGATGAAAACACTTCAGTAGCTCTCATTAGGGAATTCTTTGACAGAGCTTGGAGACTCTGTGAAAGTTCCTCCCTAACTCTTCCCTACTCATTTTCTTGGACTTAATATTTCATTGGTAGTACCTATAATTTCTCAACTTTGTACTCTTTCTTACCACCATATTTTTGCTCTTATTTCTTTTTGCTGCATATTTCCAACTTTTCAGATGCCTTACCACAAGTCTTCTAAGATCTCATTCCTTCCTACCCATTGTTATTTGCCTCCACATAAAAACCTATGTATGCCTCCACTGGGTTTTCTAATTTAGTTACTTTAAAAAAAATCTTTTGTGTTCTTCCTACTAGAGTTTGAGCTTGTTGGAGCCTAGTCTTAACTTCCAAAAATGATTTGACAGAATTTATATAAAAGTAAAAATTATTGAGTGGTTTGGTCAAAGTAAAAGATGTTTTTTAAACCCCATAACTTTATAATGGAAGTAAACTATTAGGTGAGAATTCTAGGCTAATATATTATACGTGATTATTAAATTTAGAGCTTGGCTAAAGAATTCTTGTTTCATGAAATAAAGCATTATCAATGGAGAGACTTTCATTTTTTTCATTTATTTTTGTTAATCTTCACCCAAGGATATTTTTTCCATTTATTTTTTTTAGAATGGAAGGGGGGTGGGGAGAGAGGTATCCATTGGCTACCTCCTGCACCCACCCAATGACTGGCACGGGGAAATCAAACCCATGACCCTTCGGTTCTAGGGCCAATGCTCTAACCACTGTGACGGTGGCATGGCCAAGAGACTTCTTGACAGCAAACAGGAAAAGGGATTCAACACATCAGTCTTTATACGAGAACAGACCAAGTAATTTCCCCTTTTTTGATGGCTGTCTGTACCACTAAAAAAATGGTAGTTTAAGGCCGGCTTCTCTTTAATCATTGAAACATTCAGCCAACTGTTATTCAGTGCCTGTTACATCCAGGATTAGATTAAAGATCATAAACCTTACCCTCAACAGCAGTCTAGTAGGGGAGAGAGTTAATCCTACATGTATAAGAAATTGTGAATGTGAACTTCATATTAGATCTTATTGTGGGATTATTGTTTATTTTTCTAGGTGTGATTGTGGTATTATGGTTATGTGGGAAAATGTCCTCATTAAAGAATGCATGCTGAAGTGCCTGCAATTTATTTTCAGATGATTTGGTGAAAGTGTAAGTTTTGTGTGTAGGAGGGACACACAAATGGCAATATTTCAATAATTTGTCGGCCCTTCAGCATTTCTTTCTCTGCAGTATTTCATAACAAAAGTTGGGGGGAGAACGAAAGACTAGATGAAGTGTACTAAATAGAAAATTAGATGAAAATAAGAGACAATCTTGGGATGGAAAACATCTTCCTAAACAAATTACATACCTAAGAAGGATTCACAAATTTAGCAATGTAAAATGAAAAAAAAAAAATTATGTGACTAAAGGAAACCACAGACAAATTTGAATGACTGTGGTAAACTGGTAGAAAATAAAAGAAAAATTATACCTAATTGGAAATGTGTGAATAAGTAATTCACAAAAGAAATTAAAATTTCCCATATTTATGGAAAGATATTCAACCTCACAACTAATAGAAAAGAGCAGATTGCCTTTTTTCCCTATCAAATTGACCAAAAAAAAAATTTAGAACAGTGGTAACAATCGGTGTTGGTGAGGATTAGCATAAATGGATTTGTGATAGATAGCTATCTATATGTGTATATATACATACAAACACAGTATATGGAAATGTCTCTAATATAAACTGCTAAATGAGAACTACAAGTTAGAGAAGTCATTAAAGTATAGCCCAGTTATGTAAAAAACAAATTTTATGTATATGCTTTGAGTTCATATAAAATGGTCTTGAAGAATATACTCACAAACATGAAGGGAGGTTAGAAAGGACTTTTACTTTATTATGTATATAAAATAACCGTGTAATCTTTTCCTGCCAATTATAACTTATTATTTTTCTTTCATTATTGAGATAGAATTAACATAAGTACGGTGTAAGTTTAAGGTGTACAGCATAATGACTTGATTTAAATATATTTCAAAATGATTACCACAGTAAGTTTAGTAACATCCATCATCTTGTATAGATACCAAAAAAAAGTTTTTTCCTTGTGATGAGAACTTTTAAGATCTGCTTTCTAAGCAATTTTTTTTTTTTTTTTTAATTTTGTGAGTTTATTTGAGCCAAACTGTCGACAATTGCCAGGAAGTAAAATCTCAATGCAATGAGATAATGCTCCAGAGAATGGCAGTTTTGCACCTTATTTTATACATTATAATCAAAAGAAAAGATGCAAGTGGATTACATGAAATTCATTGCTGATGGATTAGAGAAGTGAGAAAAGACAAAGGGGAAACCTCTGGGATTAGATAAAAAATAAAATGATATATCTTTTACGTAGATGGGTACAGAATAGTTAATAATAAACAATTAACACGATAAATAACAATAGTCTCTGCTCTGGTGCCTTGGTTGTTCCCTAAGGGGTCTGGAAAAAGGGAAGTTACCCTGACCTTCCAAAGGTATGTTATCATGGATGCAAAAGTCTAAGCAACTTTAAATATACCACATATCAGTATTAACTATAGTGCATGTTGTACATTACATCCCCAATATTTATTTATATTATAACTAGAAGTTTGTACCTTTTGACCACCTTCATATAATTTCTTGATTTCAATTTTGTGGCTTATGACTTCGGGATCTGTATGCATGGATGCTGTACAGTGGTTTAGAGAATCAGAAATGTCCAAATGACCATGTCAGTTATTATGCTCCTTCATAAATGTTATGGTTTTAATTCAGGGAAAGCTGAAATTGTTATGCAGATTATTAATAGGAATTGATGTGGATAGCATCTAAGCAGATTTTCAACAATTAGAAATTTCATCCTTTGACTTAATAAACACTTAAAAATTTTAAAGGTGAAAATTTTCATTTTATTCCTATTTTCTTTATAGGTTTTTGATGAAATTGAGTCACGAAACTGTAACCATCGAATTAAAGAATGGAACACAGGTTCATGGAACAATCACAGGTATGGAGGTTGGACTGCTTTATAACACTTCCCCCCCATCTCTTCTACCTACAGGCCAGAATTATTTTTTGGTTGCTTAATGAACATTTCTTGTAGTAGGGATCTCACTCTTTATGTCTGAATTATTTCATTGATCTTAGATCAGCCTCACCTTAAGTACTTACGCTAAGACCAAACTGGGTTCCCCAGGTTTTCCTATGCGTGACGCCGGTTTTTCTACTTTTATGCCTTTCATGCTTTTGTCTGTGTGTGTCCTTTTGCCTGGAATGTTGAATCTTCCAAGATACATTTTGTTGCTTTTATTAGAATTTTGTGTCCCCTGTTAGGTTGTAAAGACGTTAAAGATAGAGGATGGGTTCCCATATCTGATTATCTTGGTAAAAATTTATGTGGGAGATGGAAAGGGCGCAGTAAGGAACTATAATTTTACATTACTTTTTTGTTATGTGTTTAACTCTTTGCTATAATGATAGTGTGTGTAGTTTTATATTGAAGGCCACTGATTTTTCACTCATAGTAGGAGTGCTGCTACTCCCCCCCGTTGCAAAATTTCAAAAGAACTGATAAGCCAATGGAAGAAAATACTATCTTGGAATGTGGTCCCACTCTCTTAAATATTTAAATAGTAAATTTATAAATAATATTTTAACGCATAGATCAAGAATCTGAGTAAATCGAAAGAAATACACAGTATTAAACTGATATTCAATTTGTGAGTGTACTAGAACTTTGCAACACCAGTTGCTATGAAAGGAAATCAGTACAGTGTAAGGTTTTGATACAGTCTGTGACCATATCTGAGGAAGTGTAATTGCCATTATGTTAAAATCCTATAAACTGATTAGTCTGCTTTCCCCTGAGATCTGTTCGTTTTAGGAACTCAAAATCTAGTGATGGAAGATGTGCGCGCACACACACACACAAAAATAATGTAATGCAAGGTTTGCCTAACATATAGTAGGTACTTAATAAATGATGTGGGGAGGGGGGGTAGTTCAAGTAAGTTGGGAGAGCAAAATCTAGTAAAAAAATCTAATTCCCTCCTCCACTGACAACCACCATTACAAGCTTCTTAAATCCTTTATGAATATATCTTTTAGTCCTCATAGTAGGGATGATCATACTATTTACCCATAGGGATTTTGAGGATTTATTAAAATGTCTTTGAATTCAGTTCCTGGAACATAGAAAGAGCTTATAGTATAAATATTACTTTTTTTCCCTTCCGTTAAAGGATCAAGGTTCCCAAGGAGATGGAAAGTCTCAAAAGTATGTTAATTTTAGGAAGGGAGAAGACCTCTTCTCTGACTGGAAGGAGGGAGGAAAATATTAGTAATAAGATTAGTAAATTTGAGGTGGATACTGGGAAAGTTGAGAGAATTCATGTTTTTTGGCTTTAACTTTCTAAGGTTAGACATTACCTAGATCTTTAGTTATCCTGTTTGTTCAGATGTATTGGCAAGGGCTTCAAGAATTGGGTATTTCTGCTGTCATTTCGTATAGTTGTCCTAGAAAACCTTGCTTTTATTTTGTAAAATCTCATACTAAAACTAATGACTTAATGGAAAAAGTTTGAGGCAGACCACTCCAAACCCGTGCAACTTGGTAATCAAAGTATTAACAAAAATAGTAATGCTCTTTTTTTTTTAAATATATCTTTATTGATTTCAGAGAGAGGAAAGGAGAGGGGGAGAGAGAGAGAGAAACATCAGTGATGAGAGAGTCATTGATTGGCTGCCTCCTGCATGATGCTGACTGGGAATCGAGCCCGCAACCTGGGCATGTGCCCTGACCAGGAATTGAACCCTGATCGCTTGGATCCTAGGTTGATGCTCAACCGCTGAGCCACGCCTGGCCAGGCAGTAATGCTCATTTTTTAAAACAGTTAAAAATATATGTTAAATTTTTAGTAATAAAAAATAGTCCTGTGCATATAGGACTTTATTCTTAAACATGAAGATAGCTTGGTGGAATGGGGTGTAAGGAAGTTACGGAGACAATTGGAGAACCCTGCAATAAGCATTGCCTGAGGCTATGAGGATACATGGGAACAATGGGAATAGGCATGTGTTCTAGGTAGGGTCTCTCCATGGCTGCTGCATTCACTTCTGTAAGCATATCTAACATGGTAGAGAAAATCTCTATAAAGGTAAGTCTTCTGGTTTATACTGGCAATATCCCTTCATTTATCAGTTTACATAATTATGTCATAGATACTTGTACTTTTGCAGAACAATACTCTTTTGTAATACGGTATACACTGTGACTTGATATATTAGTTGGCTGGTTGCCTTTCTTATTGTGCTAATAATTGCCCTCTTTTTCCCCCTCTAGGTGTAGATGTCAGCATGAATACTCATCTTAAAGCTGTGAAAATGACTCTGAAGAACCGAGAACCCGTACAACTGGAAACACTGAGTATCCGAGGAAATAACATTCGATATTTTATTCTGCCAGACAGCTTACCTCTGGATACACTACTTGTGGATGTTGAACCGAAGGTGAAATCTAAGAAAAGGGAAGCTGGTAAGTTTGAAGGATTATAAACGTTTTTGTGAATGTATTTATACCCTAATCCGTTATTCAAAATACAAACATTGCAAACAACTGAGGGTTTTTTGGTTTGTTTGTTTTTATTGCCTATACTTGCCATGAATGCATTTATTATAATAGTATTTGTTGTTACTGGTGGTGTTATTAAAAACACTGATGCCATTCTTACTTCCTATACCTTTATGCATGCATGGCCTTTTCTCCCACCCTGTAAACACTTTGGAAGATTTGGAGATTGGCTCTTTATTCCTGTTATTCTGAAATTTCTTAATGACTTGGCATAGGATCTTTGCTTGTCCTCCCTTTTTTTTTTTCCTTGCATTTTGTTCTGGGTATTTGGTAGGCCCTTTATCTGAAAAATACTGGATAGGATAGTAAATAGTAGGGCATTAATTGTAGTTTTGGGAGTGGGCTTTTGTTTTTTAAGTTTTATTCTATACTTGGCATTGTTTTCTCTGGTTTCTCTTTTTATTTGGTCTTTACATTGAAGGCTTTACTTAATTATCTTGTTCTTTGACCATCTGTTATTTAATGAGGACCCAAAAAGAGAAATTCTGGGAAGAGAGGCTGGGCTCCTCAGCTGGTGGGTATAATTGTAGGGTGGTTCAGAAGTGAGTTGGCCTCTTTACTGAAGAGACCTAAGTTTTAATATATGGAAGTCTTTTCTGGAGCTGGTTTTCTCACAAGAAGATTCCAATCACCTACTATGGGAGACATATGCCTGATAGCCAGCATTATAAGAGCAGGGAGGAGAAAGGCGCTGGGTGTTTTGTTGATGGCCACTTAATATAAAAATTTTTAGACTTTTTTCCTTCTACCCACGCTAGAAAATATACCTTTCAACTACTGTTTTCTCTGCCTTTTTTTTTTTTTTTTAGTCCTTATGGGTGTATACCATTTTTATTCCTTTTCTATCATGAATATCATGAATAGTGTTTCAGAAGGAATTAAAGATGTGTGGTTAATCTGTCCTGTTTTAACAGAAGTCCTAGACTTACTGTATTGCTTTGAATAGTAAAACTGAAAATAATAGGTAGAAATTTAGAATGTGACTGACTTAACTCCATGGCAGAACTTTTTAAAATAGCTGTCCAAAGATGAAATTAGTTCATTTGGATATGAGTTTTTGGTCACTGATTTTCAAGTAAAGTTAGGATTACCAGGTGATAGAGATATTGCTATATGGGTTAAAGTACTAGGTTATGCTTGGATCAAATGACTTAAGTTTCTGAAGAGTCAGGAGGTTGTTACTTGATACAATACATTTTTAAACTTTCTTGGCTTTGAACTAACTTGTTTGGATTCTATTCAGTAACAGAAGGTCTGGCACATGGTGTTCATGTTCTGTTCCATTGATATATCTCTTCCATCTTGTATGAGGTTCACATCATTTGCATTTCATTTTGTGGCAAATTTGAGACATGATACAAAGAAAAATATTTTAAAACTTGATGAATTTCTCAGTCAATATATTCGAACAAACAGATATTACAATAAGGTGTCTTTGTAGGCTAGCAGTGAGTGCTTGGTTCTGCATGATAATGTATTGGGAGGGGTGACTCAGGTTACATTTGAGAGAAACCAAGTTAAAGCGTTTTTTTTTACTATAGATGCTGTTTGTGGTTGCCAGGTAACATCAGGACAGAAGAGAATTTACCTTGCCTTGTTTTTCTTTTTTCCCAGTTGCAGGAAGAGGCCGAGGAAGAGGAAGAGGAAGAGGACGTGGCCGGGGCAGAGGAAGAGGGGGTCCTAGGCGATAATGTCTCTCAAGATTACTGTTTCAAAATGATATGTGATTTGGGATATTTTTTGTACAGGTTTTGTTTGTTTATGTCAGTTTTTAATAAACATAAATGTAGGCCAGCTGTCTATTGACTATATCACATTTAGTTTTAATAGTTCATATATATTCATGATATTAATACAGTGAGAGCTGAGCATTATTACATGGCAGTCCCAGAATTCAATTGGTAGATCAGGCTTTTAATTTTTTTAACTAAAATAGTTCACACACCTTTTACATCACGTGCACTGAATATGCATTTTGTTTGTTTTGCTTCAACTCCATTCTGTGAAACCTACCTACAGGTGAAATGGGTTTTGTTTGTTACTTCAGAAGCTGAAGTCCTATGGAATGGGGTCTAAAATTCATTCTCCTTTCCTGAGTTTTATTCCATGGAGACTTAGGTACTTAGTAAAAGGTGATAGTCATCTTCTAATTCAGGACTCATTGATTTTGTTGATAGTTTTGTTTGGTTTTTGTTTTATTTTTTCCGTAGTTTCTCAATAGAATATACTTTTCCATTCCCCTGACTTGAAACTTCAGATAATGTTCACTAGGTTATCAGTTGTAAGCAGTGTTGAAATGTGTTAATGTGGAATGTACCTGTCAGTGGCTCCCTTATCAAGACCTTTTACAAGGAGTCCTTAAAGAACAAAAGGGAAAAAGACCTGTTTTACTTGGTTTGTCTGATAACAAAACTGGATTCTTCCCCGTAGTTAATAAAGCTCTTTAAAAATTGTTTTAATTGGTTAAGCTTAGAGATAAATACCTGTCAGCATATACAGTTCTTTGTAAAGCTTACTACCATTTGTTTATATGCTAAGGGAAAAAAACCTAACTGAGGATTGGGAAGAATTAAGTCTGTATTTTTACTTAATTATGCTGTGGAGTTTTGTTTTTTAAATGAGCAAATTGTCTGCAAAGATCTAAAAGGGTGTTAGGCCATGTAAGAGGGTTATGTAAATTGAGAGAGAGCAAGAACATTTGTGTGTGGTATGTGTATGTGTGTCTCAATCCTTTCCATCTACTGATCTGTTGGTGTTCCTATTATTTGAACTTGGGCAGAAGGCAAGGAAGCCCAATGGTACAGCAAGGTGGAGAGGAGATTTAAAGGGAGCAAACGAGACCTGGCACAAGTGAACAAACATAAGTTGATTCCTGTCCTCATAGACTTTATAGGCTAAAAGAGAAGGAAAGTTATATAACATTGATAACATAACTGCAAGTTGTGACAACTCTGATAAAGAGTATTTCATACTATCTTGTCTATTTTAAAAGCAGTTTGTATTGACTTCCCATTTTGATTTTAAGTCATATGCCAATGTAATATCAAAGGTATTAACCTGTTTTGTTTTGTGAGTTTTAATGTCCAGATGTTTGCAATGTGAAAACCATTCTGGTAACATAGTTTAAATGTAAGACTAAACAATAGTGGTTACTAGCTGAGTTTGTTCCACTTGAGGTCAATATTTCATTTTTATGTTAAAAGAAATTGTATGAAGAAAACGCTGTTTGAACTGATTGCCATTATTAGGTATAAAGAAACACTGCAATATGAGTAGAAAACAGACCAGGCTTTTAATATGCTCCTCCTGCCTCACTTCCCCCCAAAAAGTAAATAAGGATCGTAGTGCTGCTGCATTTTGCACACACCTTATATCTTTGAAAACTTAAGATTTTGTGAAGTTTAGTTGTGTGGGTTGTTTTTTTTTTTGTTTTTTTTTTAAGAAATTATGCGTTTAGGTAGAAAATCGTAAGTGAAGTAATAGCAAATCAAATTTCACAGCGTGTTTTTATCTATTGTGGTTATGCAAGGATGGCATAGTATTTTGAAATGTATTAATATAGCCAGTAGTCAAACAAAATTTACATGATTATAATGTTGGAATGACATTTCATAAAATACAGCATTTATTCCTAAAAACCTAAGCTGGAAGATAATTCCTTAACATAGTGAAGAAAGTCCATCTTAAACCAATAGAAGACATTTTCTAGAGACATTACAATTAAAACAACAACAAAAAAGTATGTCTAATATTGGTCTTTATTATTTAATGGGAAAATTCTTACGGATACAAAAATTAAGGGGCATTCTTTTGAAAAGGAAGGGAAATTTGCAAACTATTTTCATGTAGGAACATGGTAGGGTTACATTGATCTGAACCAGCTTTTCCTCAGTGAAGCGTTAAAGTGTTTATTATATTTTGGATAAGGTTAGTATATATAAATATGAGATTCAATTTACAAAATAATAGCAAAGGCTCTAGGTGTCAAATGTAGATTCTTGTTATTCACAGTAGTTAATGGTCTATAAAGTTGCTGCAAACTCTGAGTTAGTAAACACTGAACTGGTGTTCCTAGGGAAAATACAAGGTTAGAGCACTGTGACCCTCTGGTCACATTTTCATCAACTGATCAATATATAACCTTGTTTTTTGTGTTTCTGTTTAAAGATACCTTATATAATATATATTACATTGAATTCACAACCAATAGCACAACTCATGCCTGAATTAAACTTTTCTAAGACATTTTCTCCAAAAGGCACATGACAGCCTTGTGCATATTTAAGCACTATGATTATGGGCCATTTTAAACAAAAAGTATTAAAAGTGTAGCACTGTCCTGGTCATTGTGGCTCGGTTGGAGCGTCTTCCTGGGTGCCTGAAGGTGGCAGGTTTGATCCCTAGTCTGGCATGCATGTATGAGGCAACCAATCAATGTATCTCACATTGATGTTTCTCCCTCTAAAAATCAATTTAAATAATTTTAAAATGTGGCACTAAATAGACCATGAAGAAGACATTTGTTTACAGTATGAGAGCTGAAGTGAAGCGGTGTTACTTTTGTTCAACCTCAGCTTGGAACATACGCTTTTTGCTGTTCTATGCATGACAAGGTATCCTGAGTACTGATTTTGGAGTTACAAATTTTAGCGAGTAGGTGAGTTCCCAAATACTCCATGAATAATGAAGATTGACCATGCTTAACATATTTTGGTAAGATTATACCAAAGTATTTTATATATTTTGTTACAATAGAGAAGGGGTACTGAGATGAGTTTCTTAAATATGTTTTAGTAGCTCTGAAATTAATATGCATCATAAAGGGGATAAACAGATTGGGCATCAAATCAGTAAACTTTTTTTCTTCTTTAGTACATAGTAAGTCCTAAAAGTTGATGTCTTAGGTTTGATGAACTACAGATACTATACTGTGATTGGCTACTAAGTAGTAACTTGAGTTACTACACTATTTTCTTTAAAAGATAATATACATTGTGAATCTATAAGGAGAGTACAGTAGAGATTTTGTGTTTTCTAGATCTTTGTAATCCCTCATTCAGCACTTAAGGAATTGGCAAAATTAGTTCTAGCTTTTTTGAAATAGAATTCTGAGTCAAAGCCAATAATTTCATATTCCAGGGTGGGAAGACTCAATGGTGTAGATCAGCAGTTTTCAACCCTTGTGCTGCAAGAATTTTGAAAACACCCAATACCCGACTAGTCAGAGGCACTAACCTCTTTTCCCTTAGATTGTCAAATAAAAAAACGATAGCAGCCCTAGTTGGTTTGCTCTGTGGTTAGAGCATCGACCTGTGGACTGAAGGGTCTCAGGCACAATTCCGGTCAAGGGTACGTACCTCAGTTGCAGGCTCCATGTATCTCTGTCACATGATGTTTCTCTCTTCCCACTCTCTGAAAATCAGTGGAAAAAATATCCTCAGGTGAGGATTGAAAGAAAATAACAGCCCTGCCAGGTGTCTCGGTTGAGCATCATTTTGTGCCCCAAGAGGGTTTGATTCCCAATCGGGGTACATACCTAGGTTTTGGGTTTGATCCCCAGTCTGGGCACCTACAGGAGGCAACCGATCAATGTTTCTCTTACATTGATGTTTCTCCTTTTTCCTGTGAAGTCAATGGAAATATCCTTGAGTGAGGATTTAAAGAAGAAAAAAATGACAACAGACAACACAACAATAGCCATCCAGTATGAATGAATCATACCTATTTTGTCAGATCGGCAAAAAAATATATTTTGTGTATGCTGCAGAACTTCAGTAATTTATGTGTGCCATGAGATGAAAAAGGTTGAAAATTCCTAGTGTAGATAAATTCTCCCAATTTGTAGGTTTAACACAATTATCCTGGTGAATTTTTAAGTTAATGCTTATTCTGTGCCAAGTTTTTCTGATTATAAGTTTAATGCAGTTGCCAAACAAGGATCTTTTTAGTGGACAATATTAACTACCCTTGTCATTTGACAAATATTGGATGGAGTGTTTATTTTACTCTGCCAGGTTCTGTGCTAAGCCCTTTATATGTTATTTCTTTTAACCCTCAGAACAATTCTGTGTAGCAGATGGTGTTTTCTGTTTTCAAAAAGAAAACATGGCCAGAGAGGTTCAGTAACTGCCAAAGTCACAGTTTTTAATCAGCAGAGCTGGAATTTAGAGGCAAGTATACATCCAAGAACGCTGTGTTCTTAACTGGTAAGTTGTCTCCAGTGTTCATTCTGAAGAATGAGGAAGCTGTAGGAGATTCATCATTTTTTTAGAAAAGAGAAAAGTGCGGGAACTTAACTTTATGAGATACCAAACGTAAAATATTAAAGGCAGAGGAAATTATCTTGACTCATGCAGTTTTTAATCAGGTTTCATTTTTGATCAAGTAATTTTTAAATAGTGCTTATTGCTTTGTAGGTAGAAGACCATTTGGAATAGGCGATGGAAAGGTGAATTGAAAAACATTAAGGGATTTGTCAGGATATCTCAAAAGCCTTACATTTTTTTCTGTGCTTTGATCCAGGATTTCATTTGAGAGTTCAAGAAAAAAATGTTGACAGAAATTTAATCGTAAGTATATCACATTTCTCAAAAGGAAAACAACCCTGTGTCCAAAATTAGAGAAATAGTTAAGAAAATTACTTATGGAATAGACTAGGAGTTACCAAGCTCACTCTAAAAAGTCAGGTAGTTGCCTGGCTGGGCGTGGCTCAGCGGTTGAGCATCAACCTAGGATTCAGGAGATTGAGATTTGATTCCCCATCAGGGCACATGCCCGGGGTGCGGGCTCGATCCCCAGTTGGGGGCATGCAGGAGGCAGCCAATCAATGACTCATCATTGATGTTTCTATCTTTCCCTTTCCCTTCCTCTCTCTGAAATCAATAAAGATATATTTTTTAAAAAAATGACAGCAGGCAACACAACAATAGCCATCCAGTGTAAATGAATCAAAAAATTTTTACCTAATTTTTTTTTCAGATTGGCAAAAATTTTCTTTGGTGTACCACAGAATTTTAGTAATTATGTGTGCCATGAGATGAAAAGGGTTGAAAATCGCTGTTGTGGGCCATTTGATGTCTGTCTCAACTATTCAATTCTGTTTTAAGCAGCTGTAGGCAATAGGTAAACCAATGGGCATGGCTGTGTTCCAGCAAAACTGCAAAAATGGGGAGAAGGCTAGATTTGGCTCACAGGCCATAGTTTGCTAACAATTGAGATATACTATAATGCCGTTGTAAAAAGTGATTTGGTGCTGCTTGGGCAGTACATATACTGAAATGGGAACAATACAGAGAAGATTAGCATGGCCCCTGTGCAAGGATGACACAGATTCGTGAAGTGTTCCATATTTTGGTGCACATTTTCAATGCAGTGTCCTTGCACTGGACAAAGCTGCCCACAGCGAGACCCACCATCTGCATACAGCCTCCTGTGGTACCATACATGCGGTATGGACACTCAACCGCCCTCATCAACAACTTGGTTTTCCTTTGGGCAGGAAGAATAACACGGAAGGGGTCTGCAGTATGCTATACACCTTTGATATCAATACAAGTGGTCCACACCCTGAGTGTTAGGGACAATTCCTGGGGCCAGGGACGGGCATTTGGCTTGTTGTCTTGGGGAAGACAACGTAGTAAAATAATGAAAATGATCAGGAGCTGCATGTTTCAACATGGATGAGTCTCAGTATTGAGCAAATAATGTAAATAGAATATATATAGGTTGGCATCATTTTGTATATAAAATTTTACATAATTTTCAAAACTACATTTGAAATTTTGACTAAAAGTATTAATCTAGGTAATATCATTTCAGCTACGCTATCTCTGAAAACGACATTGGTAAGTGGTCACAGGAGGTGAACATATGCCATATTTATGTGTTAAAAAATGTCAAGCTTCATATAAAAGTCGCAGAGGCCATCCACTCTGTCAGCGTGTGCTGGTAAATGTTTAATAATTTGTAGCATTTGCTGAGTTCTCTATAGCAAACTACCAACAGGTTGTTAACCAGCTCACAACCTTTCTAAAATTTTGAGAATTGGCCTTGTACACAGGTAATGCACACCATGATCATCTTTCCACCTCCCCTGGAAAAAAAGCTTTTTCTCTCTGTTCTTGCTTGAAGGATAAACAGCTCTTTGTTTATATCTAGATCTGTAAATTAGACCTCTTTTGCTGTGATCCTGACAGGATGAAGCTGCAGAATTGGAGGTAGGCTTGGGGCGGTTGATTGATGCAGGTTGGGAGAGTTACAGTGATGGGTATAGAACCCAATAAAACCCTAGCTCTAAGTGGTTCACACGGCCTTCATTTGTAGGCTTCTGCAAGCTTTCAGTTCTTGACTTCCTAGGCCAAATTTTGTCAAGATTAACTGTCCAAGGACAACCTATGTCCTCACCTTCTTAATGCTTCTACTGTCAGTTTTACCCACTCTGCTACATCTGGCTGCCGGTTTTAGTGACAGAGAGGCAAAAAGTGACATCGTTCACTTAGTTATGTTTACTAAGGTTTAATATTGACATGTCTGTTTTTTAACAAATTTTTACTTATTGATTTGGTGGGGGGAGACTTGTTGTTCCACTTATTTATGAATTCACTGGCTGCTCCTTGTATGTGCCCTGACCGGGGATTGAACCTGCAACCTTGGAGTATTGGGATGACACTCTAACCAACTGAGCTACCCAGCCAGGGCCTTGATATGTCTGTTGAAGCACAGAATGACAAGAAAATTTTCTTACACAGTATTAGGAAGTTTTGTTTGAATACGGATTTTTTATTATTATTATTATTATTATTATTATTATTATTATTATTAAATACTGGGAGTCGTGTGTCCTGAAGAATGTTGGGAAACTGGCCATTTGAGAATAGATACTGTGGATCCATGGGTGAATGACAAACTCTCATAGAATGCAGACCTTTAAGTAGTATTTCTGGTGAATACCTTGTGATAATTTGCTGCAATTGATAAATTAGTTGACTTGGTACAGAGAATTATATTTGTCAGTGTTGGGTAATACTTTGTAGTTCAAGTTGATATACCAGAGTAGAAGATGATTTTATTTTAACATTTTCCTCTAGATTTTAAGCCTTATTTTTTCTGAAATTTCAATTTTAAGTCTTTGAATATACTTGAATTTTTATTGAGGTTGGATTTTTAAAAAATAGCTTTTTGAAATGTAATTCACATCATATAGGATACCCACTTAAAGTATGCAACTCAGTGGCTTTTAGTATATTCACAGAGGTGTGCATCCATCACCACAATCAATTTTAGAACATTTTGTTATCAAAAAAAAAAGAAAGAAATCCCATCACCCTTAGCCACCATTCTCCAATTTCCCTCGTCCCCCCATAACCCTAGGCAACCACTGATCTACTTTTTGTCTTTATAAATTTGCCCATTATGGACATTTCATATAAATGGTGCTATAATGTGTGGAACATTGAGATGGACTTTCTTTGATTTCGCATGTTTTCAAGGTTTACCCAAGCTGTAGCATGTGTCAGCACTTTATTCATTTTTATTGCTAATAATACTCTGCTGTCTGGATATACCACATTCTGCTGATGGACATTTGTGTTAGAGTAATACTGCTATGAATATTTTTGTATGAGCTTTTACAAACATGTTTTATTTTATTAAGGATTTTAAAAAATTGATTTTTAGAGAGAGAAGGGAGAGGGAGAGAGAGAAACATGGATGTGAGAGCATAAACGTCAATCGACTGCCTCCCTCACAATTGAGCCCAACTGGGAATTGAATGGGCAAACTTTATGATGCACAGGCCGATGTCCAACGAACTGAGCCACATCAGCCAGAGCAATATAAACATGTTTTAAATTTCCTTGTGTATACACTAGGAATGGAACTACTGGATCGTATGGTAATTATGCTTAATACTGTAAGGAACTGCTAGACTTTTCTGAAGTGGCTGCCCCATTTGACATTCCCACCAACAATGTATAAAATGTATGAGTTCCAATTTCCACATAGTCACCAATACTTAATTATTCGACATTTGGATATTCTTATCTTGTGTTGCTATAACAATAGGAAATGCAATGTCCATGTGCCAAGTTAAAGAGACTAAACACTCTACCTTCTGGGTTTGAATGGCAATATTTTTCTCCAAGAATTTTAAAACATGACGATCATATTAAAATTACTATAAAACAGCATTTCCACCTGCATAAAGTGAGGCTCAGGAAAATGAAACATCAAATAGATTTTTCCTACGTCTATCTCAGGACTACTAGTGAGGAACACACCACACAGGATCTGCCTGTCCCTGGGAGAGAAGGTGAGGAGCCATCCAATATCTTGAAGACTGAACTAGGATTCTAACAAGCTATGTGCTTCTGGAAACAAAACCTCCTCACCAACCCTTGTACCAAATCACTGCCATAATCTCATAATAATTGTCCTTTGTTGCCGGACTGCAGGGGAAAAGTAGGTCCCGGACAGTGGGAACTGCTAAGCAGCTAAGGCCACTATTGTACTGGCTTTACTATAAACAGCTTTCATAGTTGCCGAGCTGGCCATTTGAGGACAAAGTTGTCCCTGAGCCTTCTATTTTGGGGAACATCTTGGGTTGATTTGATGCATTTGAAAAAATCAGCCTTTTTTTCTACAAGGAATCATTTTCATTCTAGAGGTCAAAATATATGAAAAAGCAACTAATAAGTTCTAAGACTAGAGCTTCAGTTTTCTTTTGTGTCTTGATCTGTGGGCAGTTTAATAGTCGTTCAGCAGCTACCTTTTTTCCCCAGTAAGAACCTTCTAAATCAGGGAGGAGATTTAGGCTCCAGGAGGGTACCTTAAACAAGAGTCACTTCTTGTCACAGAGCTACAACTCTGCACAGTCTAACTCTGGGTTCTACCTAGCAGTTTTAAGATTTGAGCCAAGGACCTGGCATTTATTTTTATTGGATATTTCTCCTTAACTGTGCAAAAATAAAGTATTTGGCAACTGCTTTTTATTTCTTCTTGCTGGAAATAGTGCACATCATCTGAAGGATTTGGCTAATATGAGTCTTAATGTACTGGTAGATTAAAGGAACCTAATAAACATTTTTAGGGAACTGTATTAGGGTTATTCAAAGAAGCAGAATCAATAGGAGATATACACACTTATATATAATTTATTATAATAAATTGGTTCATAATTATGGAGGCCAAGAAGTCCCTTAAACTGCCATCTGCAAGCTGGAGACTTGAGAAAGTCGGTGGGGTAGTCCCAGTCTGAGTCCAAAAATCTGAGAACCATGCTATAAGTCAAAGTGCAAAGGCATGAGAACTGGGAGACCTGATGGTGATGTAAATTCCAGTCCGAGAGCAGGAGAAGACTGATGTTCAGCTCAGTCAGACGGAAGAAGCAAATTCTGTCTTCCTCCATCTTTTTCTATTCAGGCCTTCAACGAATTGGATGAAGGCCACCTTCACTGGGCAGAGCAATCTGCTTTACACAGTCTACCAACTCAAATGCTAATCTCATGCAGAAACACCTTCACAGACACACCCAGATATAACGGTTAACCAAATATCTGAGCACCCCATAACCCAGTTAAGTTGACATAAAATTAACCATCACGGACCAATTCTTTACATCTATCTTGATCATCTCTTCACTTGCATATCTACTCTTCACCACTAGTCACCTTCATCTCAAATCCAGTCTCTCCCACCCACTAAGCTGCAATCTTCCCTTTCAGAGTGTATCTTCTATGTATACTTACACTTCTTTTGTGAAACATTGATAATCTCCGTATGCATAGATCTTTTGTGGGCATCCAACTTAGAAAAACAACAACATTCTGCAAAAACATATTGTACTTCAATGAGAAGCATGTTTATTTAGGCCAAGGTCTTTTTGGATTATTTATGTCAGATTTCTTGTGGGTTATATTTCAGTAAGAAATCATATGCTTGAGTCCTGGCCAGTGTGGATCAGAGGTTAGAGCATTGGCCTGAGCACCAAAGGGTTGCAGGTTTGATTCCCAGTCAAGGTCACTTATCTGGGTTGCAGATTTGTTCCCTGCCCCTGTCCAGGCACATGCAGAAGGCAACCAATCAATGTGTCTCTTTCATATCGATATTTTTCTCTCTCTCTCTCACTCTGTCTTCCCCCACGCCTTCCACTATCTCTAAAAATCAACGGAAAAAATATTTTTGGGTGAGGATTAACAACAACAAAAAAGAAGTCATATGCTTGAGCTTCCTAATCATACTTTTATAATAGGTTGCCAAATTTGACTAAATATTCTCATAAAACGACAACTCTCAGGGAATATCCATGAAAATTTTAACCTAAAACTTACCTTTTATATAGGGACAACACATCTCTTCTTCTTTCCACATTCCTGCCTGAACCCATAAAATAGAATAGAGCCCATAAAATGTTGAGGGTTAAGAAGATTTGGTTGTTTTGTTTGCCTCGCTTCCACAGGAGCTTGTTTTCTGTTGACATTTTCTCAGGGCATCTGCTGAAAGGCAGACATGGAGGTCTTCCACACTGTGTGGCTTTCTGTTCTGTGTGTGATCCACACACTGGGTAAACTGTTCTTTTAATCTACCTATACCACTAATAAAGCAGGTAATCTGACCCCATCTGTCTTCTCAATTTTATTCAAAACCCAGAGATAATGTATGGTTAATTGGCAATTTTGAAATCCCAAAGCATCACAATATAGATATGGATAGAATCCTAATAAATGAATTTGGTCACAAATTCCTTATGTATATTTGTGACATATGTGCATACATACATCTACCTGTTTACTCATCTCTGTTTTATTTAAAGATGAATTGAGGTCAACCATGAGCCAGAAAATTACAATCTTGAAATTTTGGAGATCTCATTTGAAATGGGTTCTGTTACATACACTGTTAGTTACCAACCCAATACCAATTCTCTGTCTGCTCTTATTAATAGAACCCAATTTTGTTGGGAATAGAAATGTGCCTACTTTCAAAAGCTTTATTTTCCCACTCATCTTGTACTTAGTGGGAACCCTTTGACTGATCAATTATATGTAAATGGAAGTCTCTCATGAGGGCTTCTGAAAAAGCTACTGTTTTCAGATTAAAAGGGACAGACTTATTTGAGTTGGACCTTTTACTTTTTTTTTAATTTGAAGTATAATTAACATACAGCATATTAGTTTCAAGTGTACAACATAATGAATTGATATTTGTGCATAGTATTGTGAAGTGATTACAATAAGTCTAGTAAACATCCATCACCATAATTTTTCCTGTGATGAGAACTTTTAAGATTTCTTCTCTAAGCAACTTTCAAATATGTAATACGTACAGTATTACTGACTAGTCACCATGCTGTACATTATCTCCCCATGACTTATTTTATAACTGGAAGTTTGTACCTTTTGACTCCCATCACCAGTTTCATCCACTTCCCACCCCCTGCCTCTGGCAACCCCAAATCTGTTCTCTGCATCTATGAACTTGTTTTGTTTTGTTTTTAGATTTCATACACAAGTGAGATTATATAGTAGTTGTTTTATCTGACTTATTTCATTTATTGCTGTACTAACTGCTCTCAGTAGGATTTTGAAGTGATTTGTAGATGGTGATAATTATATTTGGTTTAGAATAGCTATCTCCTAGAGAAATTATATGCCACTTTCATTATGTCTGTACCTTTCAATTATATGCAAAATAGAATGGTACACTGAACCTCCATATAGTTACTACCCACCTTCAACAATTACCAACTTAAGGCCAAACTTGTTTCATCTATACTGCCACCCATCCCCCCACCCTTAACCCCCACCATGAATCACTGGATTACTTTGAAGGAAGTCTATTTTCCTTTATATATGTTTCAGTGTGTATTTCTGAAAGATAATGGCTGTTTTAAAATGCAACCACAGCCTGACCGGTGTGGCTCAGTGGTTGAGTGTCGACCCATGAACCAAGAGGTCATTGGATGGATTCCTGCTCAGGGCACATGCCTGGGTTCTGTGCTTGATCCCCGATAGGGGGCAGCAGCTGGTGGATGTTTCTATCTCTCTATTCCTCTCCCTTCCTCTCTTTCTAAAAATCGATTTAAAAAACATATTAATAAAAAAATGTAACCACAATATCATCCTCATGCACAAGAATACTATCAAATATCCAGGCAGTGTTCTAATTTCTCCAATTTTTTTTTAAATTTGTTGTTGTTAAACCTCACCCAAGGATATTTTTTCCATTGATTTTTAGAAAAAGAGGGAGGGAGGGAGGAAGGAAAAGTGAGAGAGAGAGGGAAACATCAATTGGTTGGTTGCTTCCTGCATGCACACCGATCAGGGCTAGAAATCGAACCCGGGACCTTTTGGTGCACAGCTGACTCTAACCACTTAGCCACACTGGCGGGGGCTCTAACTGTTGTATAAATGATAGTTTTGCAGTTGATTTGTTTTCTTGCTCCATTTTGTATTTTTTCCTTGCAATCTGTAGTTTCCTTCTTCATTTTGCTGATTGCACCCACATGTGAAATTTTAACATTGTTCCTTTGTCCCTTACATTTCCTGAAACTGGAGATTTGATCAAGTTGGACTGAACTATTTCAAGTTCATTTTTTGGGGTAAAAAATATTTCATAGGTGGCATTCATATTCTTTTTCATTCTTGTGTTTGTTTTTTGTTGTTTTTATGGAAAAGCAAGCAAGGGATTTATTGACTGCAGCAAAAATACACTTAGGACTGTGAAACTAGGAAGGACAGAGAAGAAGCAGCAGGAGTGCTTAGGCTGGGCTGCTTTAGCTCACTGGAAAGTCAGAGAAAAGGGGGCCCTGGAGACGGGTTCAGGGGGTTAGCCCAGGACGAACTGCCACTGCCCATTGCTCCCCTGGTTACAAGTCTTGTGGGGTCCCTTGGAGTTTAGGAGATACATGCCTGTGGGGGACAGAGAGGTAGAAGGGAATGGCACAGGTGTGCTCCCTGGAGGGAGAGTGTCCATGCTTGTGTTCTTTACAGCTTCTTCAGCAGAGTAACAGAGTGGTTAAAAAGGGGAGTCCTACAGCTAGAGTTAGAATACTGGCTCTACTCTTCACTCTGAGTGACCTTGGGAAAGTTACCCAAATTTGCTGTGGCTCACTTTCCTCATCCATCAAACATGATGGGTGTATTGGGAAGATTTAAAATAACACATACATGTAAAGCACTTTGTATAGTATTTGGCACGAAGTAAGAAGTCAATCAAAAATATTATTATAAATTCCTTTTCTATAAAATCGGCCCTCAGAAAGTAAGGCTAGTAAATATTAATTTGGGGAGTATGAATACTTCAGTCACAAAATGGTAAATTATAATAGCTTACATTTTCAATAGGACTTTGTTGGTTAATAAACATTTTCGTGTACTTGATATGCTTTGATTTTCATAATAACTCTCAGTGATAACATGGCATATTATGCCCATTTTTCAAGGACAAAACTAAACTTGAGAGAGGTTAAATGTCTTTTCCTGTGTCTCACAGCTCATAAACGAAAGGGACATATCTATCTGACTTCTCATTCCAAGTTCAGGATATTTTTTTCAACAGTGTCATACAGTTCAATATGCTATTCTGATAGATTGATCCCAGTAATTAATTGATGGACCATTTTGCTACATATTTCGCCATGACGGAGAAGTTTTAGGAACCATACAATCATATGATCCCTCTCCAAAACAACCAGCTCTCCCAACATGGCTGGTGAATATTATGATTGTTTCAACCAGCTCTCACCTTTAAGTGAGCTATTTAAAATCCTGAGCAGATGATTTTAAACTTTCTACTCTTGGAGTAGATTGTAGGTCAGCTACTTTGGGTTTTCTTTGGAGGACTTTGCAGATGGAAGCAGGAACTTTAGAACTATACTAAGCTCACCTTTCTCTACCCTATTCCCAAAGATCCAGGTAAGGTGAAAACATGGGGGAAATATTTCCCAATTAGTGAAGTATACAATAGGTAGGCATTGCTTTTGACTATGTAGAAATGGGGTTTCAACCAGCAGTCAGATTCTCTTGCTAGAGCCATGATTTAATTAAAGGAGAAATGGAATAGAAAGTCTATTGAGAAAAATAAAAACTAAATATGAATGAAAATTATAAATTATTTAACATCACTTCACAATGCTTTCAGCTTTTGGGGGGACGGAAAAGAAGCTTTCTAAAAGCCAGGCTTTCCGACTCCATTTGCCAGACGCCTTGCAAGTGGCTCAAAATACCTAACTGCAAAATATTCTAACATTCCTGTCAAGATCTAACTCTCTTTACTTCAGTAGTTTGCCTTTGGTTCGGGCAAATGCGTGGATTCTAAATACTCTTACTTGGGCAAAATATATGATTTATAATGTAATAAACCTAAAAGCATATTTATGAATCAAAGAACCGTTTTTGTCCTGTCCTACTTCCTGGTGATTGGTTCTCTCCAGTAACAGTACTGATGAAAACCATGATTACAGCCAGTGGAACAGGGAAGTATAGGTACATTAAACATACCTGATCAATGCATGCCCAACAAGTAGTTTTTGTCTTCTTTCTGCTTACATGGCTTGAAATTAAGACATCAGAGAAGATACATATTAATTTTTAAATGGTGTTTGGCCCTGGCCGGTGTGGCTCAATGGTTAGAGCATCAGCCTGTGCACCAAAGGGTCTCTGGTTCGATTCCCAGTCAAGGGTACATACCTATGTTGCAGGTTCAATCCCTAGCCCTGGTCAGGGTGCCTGCCAGGGTGCTTGCCGGAGGCAACCAATCAATGTGTCTCTCTCTTTCCACCCCACCCCACTCTAAAAACTAAATGGAAAAAACATCCTCAGGTGAGGATTAACAACAACAAAATGGTGTTTAAAATTTGCCCTGGTTATGTTTTATGCCTGATATCAACCCCTTCTACCTTTCAATTTAGGTTGCTATTTTTTTATTTTTAGCAGTAGAATAAGAAGGACAGGTAGGAAACTAATGAGAAACTACAACAAATGAATTTCTGCCTCCAGAGAGATTTGCTAAATCTTGTGCTCAGGGTTCTTCAAAGGTATGCATCCTCACATTACTCTGAGGAGCTAGAATTTTATTTATATTGCCCTCCTTCTTTGTACAAAGAAGCTACAGAAAGTCACCCAGAGGTCACTGAGCCATGAGGTCGAGATTGAAACACCCTCTTTCTAAAAGTCAGGTTGGATGAATAGTTAATTGTTACGGAAGGAAAACGATTGAAATGGATTTGCCTTTAATTTGTTTTCTCCCACTTTTCTATAACTTGGCTTACACATCCCTTTTGGAATTCTTTTGCTTCCATCTGTACTCATCAAAAAGTATTAAAGTATTATTTTTCCTTTAAGGTCTCATTTAAATATTACCTTCTTAGTGAAGCCCCTCTTAATCATCACTCACATATAATTATTATATTTTCTCTGTTCCATATTCCCAAAGCACTTTTACGTAACATTTATCAAAATCTACCTTGTAAAATGGAAACAGTTATGTGTGTCTGACTTCACCATTATTGTGGCCTCAGCATCCATCACAGTGTAATACGATATCCTATACATACTTGAAAGTCAGTAAATACATATTAAATTAGAATGATTGCTAATCTTGTACTTTCTTGAGTAGTATGAGACTGGACATGTCAATAAAAAAATTTAGAGGCCTAGGAGCTTTTAGAGAAATGGAAATTTCAGAAAAGGAAGGGAAAGGAGGACCCTGGATTAACTACATCAAAGTAGACAAGATTTTGGAAAAGAGAAAAGGTCTTGGAAAACAGAAAAATAAGCTCTATTACTTGCTCTGAATTCTCTCTCTCTCCCTCTCTCCCTCCCTCCCTCCCTCCAAGGAAAAGGGTGCCCCCCCCCCCCCCCCCCGTTCCTTCTTTCTTTGGCCAAATCCTGCATTTTTGCTCCAGATTACATTCTTTTCTGCCTCTTCAGAGACTTAAATCCATCTTTTATCCCACTGTACCTGCTACTTCAACTCCTCCTCTTCTATGCAACTATCTCATATTAGTACACAAGAGTCTTTCTAACTTAGTACTGAATATTTCATTGTGAGAGTTAATCTTAATTTAACCTATGGATGGACATTTGCAGTTTCCAATCTCTTACTGTTACAGTGTTTTATTAAATAACTTATGCTTTTGTTGTTTTACACATGCCAGTGTTTCTATAGGATAAATTGCTATAAGTGGAACTGCTGAATCAAAATGTTGGAGGGGTTCTAACAATATATACATTTTCCAGCAGTATATGAGATTGATTGGTTCTTTACACTGTCACTAATACATGGTGTTATCAAATCAAATTTGTTGCTTGGCTGGCGTGGCTCAGTGGTTGAGCATTGATCTGTGAACCAGGAGGTCAGGGTCTGATTCCTGGTCAAGGCCCAGGTTGCAGGCTCATCCCCAGTCGGGGGCGTGCGGGAGGCAGCTGATCAAACATTGTCTCTGATCATTGATGTTTCTCTCTCTCCCTCTCTGAAATCAATAAAAATATATTTTAAAAAATTGAATTTGTTTTTAGTCTTTGCCAACCTGATAGATTAAGAATATTTTATAGTTTTAGTTACCATTCATGAGTGAGGTTAAACACTCTTATTATATTGTTGTATACACATGTGTAAATTGTTTGTTCATGTCTTTTACCCATTTTCTCACTATGCTTTTGGTTACTTAAAATTCTAATATAAACTAGGGTCTCTTTCTAGTTCTTTATTCTGTTTGAGTGATCTTGATACTGGATGAAGTGTGTGGGGCGGTCCTCTTCCCCCCTGGGTGCTGCTGGGGGTGGAGTCCTTGGGATATCCCAAGAAAAGGAATTTTCTGAGACTTGCATGGGGAAGATGCGATATAGTAGAAAGCTTTATTTCCATGGACTTACACCCCTGGGTGTCCAAAGTCCCATTTCCTTTAGTCCAGTCATGGAAGAGGGATAGGCTGGGGTGTCAGTAGAGCTAAAATCAGAGCCAGTGTCTAGAGTTTCCGTCCCATGTTGGAGCCAGATCCAGTACAGCATCAGGCTAGCTGCAGTCCATTAGTTTAATGTGTGTCAGATTCACATGGCCATGGGCCACATGGGAGTATGCCAGGAAGCCAAGTGTGAGCCATGAGCCAAGTGTGTCAAGAGAAACCAAGAGCATAAGAGAGTGAGCTGCTTTGTTTTGGGGATTATATATCCCACATTTCTTTGAGCTTGCAGTGGCCACGGCCACTCTGGCCAACCATCTCTGTCCCTAGGTGTGATTGACAGGCAGGTATTTTTCCTATGTGGTTCCCTCCCCCAGTGTTTTGCAGAGAACATGTCTATAATGTCTGGCGTTCCCTTTGCTCCTTTCCTATTATTAACTTGCTAATTACGAGAGTATCAATCTGACAGATTTTGCACCAGTACCTGTTTAAATATACTGCAACCAAATTCACATTTCAGTATGTGTAGAACAGTATCTCCCTCCTTTAAAAATTTTTTTTTTTTTTTTTTTTTTTTTACTCAAGCCCTGGAGAGTTTATTCCATTCATTCTGCCTGTCCGAGGCTAATTATCTGCTTTATGAACTAGGCCTATCCTTTGTGCCTTCTCACTCCAAATGTAGTTGCACTTCGAACTGCGCATTTTCTTCTGCCATAAGGATCTCGGTTGCAGGCTCAATCCCAGGCCCTGGTCAGGGTGCGGGGTGCGTACGTTGAGGCAATCAGTCAATGCGTGTCTCTCACATCAATGTTTCTCTCTTTCTCCCTCTCTCTTTTTTCCTTCCACTCTCTCAGATGGTAAGATGGGATCACCTGTAAAATCCCCAAAAAGTAAAGATCCCTGGCCTCACGCCAACACCTGTCACAGCGAATGGATTTTATCACGATAAAGGCAGAAGCGTCTCTAAATATAGTACAGCACTTCCTTGGTATTGGTGATGCCTTCGCGGCCCAGCCACCTGCCCGCGGGGCTCGGAGGCGCTGCGGGGACAGCACCGCGGATGCGGGGACCCGCTCAGGGCGTGTTGTGCTCGCGCTCTTCTAAAAAGTCTTTTGAGCCAGCTCAGTGGTTAGAGCATTGGCCAGCATATGGAAGGGTCATAGGTTAGATCTCAGTCAAATGCTTTTGATTATTTTTTCTGTTTCTTCTTGTAGATGACTTTGAGAATTGCTTTGATTTTTTTCTAAAGAAATTCAATTTGGATTTTAATTGGGATTTCATTGAACCTATAATTTTAAAATATATATATATATCTTTATTGATTTCAGAGAGAGGAAGGGAGAGGGAAAGAGAGCAATAGAAACATCAATGATGAGAGAGTCATTGATTGGCTGCCTGCCGCAAGCCCCCGACTGGGGATCGAGCCCCCAACCCTGCAATTGCCCTGACCAGGAATTGAACCTCGATCTCCTGGATCCTAGGTTGATGCTCAACCACTGAGCCACACTTGGCCAGGCTAAGCTGGAAGTATTTTTAATTGGTATGCATGGTGTGAGCCCAATATTCTGGAAATAGTGAATGAAACAATTCTAATATTTCTTATTAATACAAGTCATGAATTTATCATAAATTGCTTTCTAGGGATTACTTTGCCTGTGTGTGTGTGTTAATCCTCACATGAAGATATTTTTCCATTGCTTTTCAGAGAGTGGAAGGGAGGAAGGAGGGGGAGAGCGAGAGACAGAAAGAAAAAGGGAAATATTGATGCGAGAGAGACATCAACTGGTTGCCTCCTGCACACGCTCCGACCAGGGGCGGGGAGCAAACCCCACCTAGGTATGTGTCCTTGACTGAGAATCAAACCCATGACCCTTCGGTGCATGGGCAGACAGCCGCTCTACCCACTGAGCCACACTGGACAGGGCTAGGGATTACTTTTTGTAGATAAAAACTCACAAAGAGCCCTGGCCGGGTGGCTCAGTTGGTTAGGACATTGTTCTGTACGCTGAAAGGTTGCAGGTTTGATTCCTGGTCACCGCACATACCTAGGTTTCAGGTTCGGTCCCTTGTCAGGGTGTGTATGGGAGGCAACCGATCGATGTTTCTCATACTTCCATGTTTCTCTCTCTCTTCCCCTCTCTCTAAAATCAATAAACATGTCCTCGAGTGAGTCTTAAACAACCCCCACAAAAACTCACAAAGAAACAATTTAAAATAGAAGAATTTATTTTAATATAATGATATATATGTATGCATATATACTATTTTAAAAATAAGCATGTAAACTATAATCATTATAAAACATAAATCGGCCTTAATTTAATATTATCAGAGTAAAAGAGCATGTATAGAAGTCAATCTAACATTGCTGCATTTGCCTTTTAAAGTCAGGATACATAAAATATTTAGCATATTGTATTTTATCTCACTTCAGTTTTCATGTTATCATCATTAGGTATAAATACCCTTAGGAATGTGCCCACTTATAACTTACATTCAAATAACCAAAATCTCTTAACAGTTATTAAAGTACCATTAAATCACGTAAAATGAGTAATCTAATAAAAATACTAGCCTAAATTAAAACCCTGAGTAATTAAAATATTTTTACATAATAGTTTTGGTTAAGTGCAATCCATGTTTGTACTACTTTATTTAAGGTCATACTTGGTAAGGCATAGTAAAAATCAAATCTACATAAATTACAATCTAAATCTACATTTTATTTCTTGCTACATAGTTTTTTTTTCCACCCAAAAGTAGTTTTTGCATGTCATTCTGGACCTCTTCACCACCTGCTGGCTTATTTGCTTTATATACAGTAGTTAAGATTTGTGCGCACGAAGCTGAGCTGCTTCCTATGGTGGTTCAGACAAACGCACCTGAAGAACTACATGTTAGAGAGTTCATGTCCGTGCTCAACCATGGCCTGCACAAACTGCTTGAAGACTCGATCCATATAAGTAGACTGTCTTGGCCAGATACCCTCCAGAAAACCAATGTGGCCTCCATAAGAAGTAAGGACCAAAGCAACATTAGGATTTTGCTTAGCAGTTTCTATTGGAATAGCTTGTGGGGGAAAAGGGGGGGTAAGAGAGGAAAGAAGAGAGAAAAAATATAATTATTACCAATTATTGGATAATAAGGAATAGTGTATATCTTTATTATTTCCAATCATTATAAACAAAACAACATTAAACAAATAAATATTTGTAATGACTATGGCTAATAAGTGTGACTAATTTATATTTACCATCTATATTCATTTTTAAAATATATTTTTTTGATTTTTTAGAGAGAGAGAGGAAGGGAGAGGGAGAAAGAAACAATTGTTTGGTTGCCTCCTTCACGCACCCCGGCCAGAAATGAAACCTGAAACCTGGGTATGCGCCCTGACCAGGAATCAACCCTTCTGTGCACGGGACGAAGCTCAACCAACTGAGCCACACCGGCCAGGGAATATTCTTATAACAATTTCTGTTTATGATTATGTATTGGACCATCATTTTTGAAAGAATCAATCTAAGAATGGGCCCAATCTTGTTATGAGAAGTTAAAGTAAGGTATTTCAAGGAATGGTAAATACTTACATTAGGCTACAAGATTCCCACTTAGGTATTACACCAGGAAAGAAAAACAACTAATCTTATTACCTTTGTAAGAATTATAAATTCATTATGTATGACATTGGTTAACTTTATATAAAGTTAGGTTCCTGGGGCCAAATGGTGGCTGTATCAAGGATTCAAAATTGTGCATATGATTTATATAGTAAAAACATATATAGGTAGCAAAAAAGAATAGAATACTACTCTAAGTGGTAACAGTGATTATTTTTTGGTGGTTAAAAACATTGGTGATTATTTTTTCTTTATATTCCTTCTCTGAATTTCTACTTATAGTCAGGAAAAAGAGTAACTTTACTTTGAAAATATAGTTGCTGTATGTAAATAATTCACCAGTAATATGAGTCTTTTTATATGCTCTACAGAAATCTATCCTGAGTGAAAATTTTAAAGGATATGAATTAAAGCTGTTCTTCACTCCCCTATAACCCCACCTCTGCCATGCTTAGAGTTCAAGCAGTGAAAATGTTTTGATTTAAGATCTATAATGGATACCAACTGAGCATGAAGTGTTTTGATTCAGATATGCTGAATCTTATCTCCCTATTTAAGATAACATCATCATAATTACACTGTTACATCTTGGGCAGAGTCTTAGAGGTAAATGAGCTAACCAAAGGTCACATCTCCCCACCCCATGCCCTTCTAACAAAGGAAAAGAAGCTGACACTTAGAAGGAGAACTGAGCCCCTTCCAAGACAGAGCGATTGCCTGGTTAGATTATGAGGGGTCTAAATTTGACCCCTCATAATACTCCCTAAATCAAAGCCTAGCAGGTCAAGTTCTTGTCTAAAAGGGGCCCTGAACTCACATTCTTAGCCAGCCACACCTAAAAATGAACATCTATCCTGGCGTTAGGTGTGAGAGCTTAAGGGCAAGGGCAGGGGAAATGACTCATCCTATTTTTGCTTTTCCTTTTCACCTTACATTAAGGCTTAGATTTAGAGTACTTCATTTGCCTGGAATTAAGAGCCCCAATTTTACACTCTCAATACACTCAGGAATTTCTAACATAGAAAGTTACAGTCATATCAGAAGAACAAAAGGCTGTCCACATTGAGTCATGTGAAAGATGCTGGCTGCCTTCCCTTTCAGGAAGGAGACAATCGCCCACTATTTCAGTGTTGCAAGACTATTTTACGGGCTTGGGAAAGAACAGGAAATAAGGAATTTAAATTTGAACCAAGTGGGACAGGTTAAATGTTGGGAAATTTTTGTTGGTAGAAGGGTTGGTGAAATATAAAAATAGATGGATAAATATCAGACTTTCTTAATTTAATGGATAGGCTAAACAATCACTATGTAATTCAACTGATATTAAAGTTTACAGTTTCATTTTCTGATTTGTGGTCAAAGGCCAAAAGTTCCTTCCAGTCATCCAATGTTATCTGTGATTAAGCATGAATCACAAAGAAGATGATAGGTGATTTTTTTTTACATACTTACATAATTTTCTGAAAATCTGACAATACATATGTGTTATGTTTGTAGTCAAAATAATTTTTTTAATGAAGTAGTTGGAGGAAATGTTTTTAAAGTATTTAGGGGGAAAATAGGGAGAAAAAGTTTTCTAAAAAGCTTTGAGAAATTTCATTGAAAAAAATTAGAGGTCAAGTCTACTGATTCTTAAGATAGTATGATTACTTCTAATAATCTTCTATTGCTTCAATGTATGAACAAATGCATATATATTTTTATTACCAAATTCCATATTTCTTGAATTAAGAGAGTAAGGAAGTTAATTTGGGCATAATTTTCTTTTATACAGTATCAAGAGAAAAAACAAAGACTGTTTCCTTCAAATATGACTTTAGAGTCTGATGTGCTATACTCATTAAGATAGTCAAAGGCATCATGTTATAAAGTCTCAAGTTCTCTTTCAGGTTAAAAGGGGAGAAATATTCCAAAGCCTTCTGTGTAGGAAGGAAACTCAGGAAGAAAATGCAAGTGATGACAATGTACTTATGAGGCAAAGATACTGTAATATACATTGTCCAAAGAATAGTATATTTGATAAGAAGGAAAGGTATAAAAACAAGAACAATCAAAATATTGAGTCACAATTTGTTCTTACAGTGGACTAGATAAGGATCTATGACAACATTTAAAGTGATCTGATACATTTAGATACTAAATTATGAATATCTAACTCTTTTTTCTTTATCACAGTGGGAGACATTATAAGACTGACATTTTATTTCTTATTACCTTTTTTTTTTATTAAAAAGAACAATATTTTAAAACAGTTAACTCATGTCAAAATGTACATAAAGATGTTAATTTTACCATGACTGGGTGAAAAAACATCATCCACAGAATTCAGACACAACACTGGAATCCCTACTGATTTCAGTCTACGATTTGGACTGGCATCAGTGTAATAATCATCAATTGTTCGGTATCCAAACATGACTGAAGTGAATCGCTTATCAAATTCTCTGATGGATTTAGCCTGTAAAACAGAGACAGATTATAACTGTTCTTGGGATCAAAAAAGAAAATAAAGTATTACTTACACTTTTTCCTCTACCTTCATGACATGATCCATGTCAATTTGTTTTATAAACATATGCCGGTGCCTGGAACAAAAGAATTTCAAAAGGAAAAAAGTAAGGTCATTCCCATCTCAAACATACCTAAAATATATAATAATATATAACTAAGCCTAGCACAGGGCATCAAGTTGGTACTCAGTAAATATTTATTTAATCAGGCATAGCAGGAGTACATTGATATTTGTCCCAAAGACATTTTTTTAAAGTACTTTTTTCTTAATTGAGAAAGAATGAACCCGTTCTATAATAATAAACGTAAGGGTTGTTTCATAACAAATCAGACCTACACACCACTGCTATCAAACCAATTTGGCCAAAAAGGCCTTATTTAAGCCAGAAGCTTTCAATTGGATAACTACCTGAAGATATTATTTTTAAAACTGCTTTACTGAAAATTAGAATATATATTTTTATATACTTATTTTTTAAATGTCAGTCATTTTTGTTGTATAACCCATATTTTAATTTAAATCACTCTCTTCACTTTTCTTGCTACTGTATCTCATTCCAGTGACCAACAGTAATTGATGATTCTTTAGTATTCTTAGCAATATTTTATAATCAACATCCTTAATTTAACAAATAGGCTAAGTTGAATCCAATGCTTAATATCAACTTTTGGGTAACTATGATTTTCAATAAGTCATGTACAAATTAACTGGCTTTTATTTAGAGTTTATATTTTATCAATTCACTTAAAAATGAACGGTAACAGTAAAAAAAAAAAAACCCAATCCAAAAAGAGACATATCTATGTACTTTGCTACCATACCATTTGGCTGTTAGAAGATACACAAACAGTTCCAGAAAAAATAATGCAAAGACAGTATTTTGATAATGTTAAGAACTGGGGGGACTGGGAATATCCAAGTGAACTGCATTCTTCTAAGCCTCTAACACATACTACACTTGTAAGTACAGTACATAGTTAATGGACCTATTATTCAGCACTGAAAACACTTAATACAGACATTACTTACTACCCAGGAGAGAATTAGGTACTGATAATATTAGCAACAAGTAGAAAATCCAGGGAAATAGGTTGTATTATTACTCAACACACTTGATTCTAATGTTTTCAGCCTTTTAGAATAATTTAGAACAGTAACAACAATGATCTTCAAAGTGGGGGCCCATACCCTAGGGGCTGTACAAGATAATCCATTGCGGTACAGAAAGAAAACATTAAAACTTTTATCTATGTTTTTAGTTTATACTTAATATTTTCTTACTTTTCTATATTTTTCTAACATCATAAATATTTGGTACAGTTATAAATGCATGTAATGTAACATAAATATACATATATTAACAGTGTTGTGCTTTAAAAAATTTTTATTGTTGGGGTATGTAATCCAAAAATTTTGGAGATACCAGGTTTTAAGATGACTCACTTATTAACTGAAGACTGGAGGCAAGTTGTCAAATAATAATTAAAAAGCAGCCAGTTCAGTGGTTTCTCCAATGACTCCGAACAAGCAAAGGTATTCCAACCAACTGAAAAAGTTGCAGCTGCCTTCAAAGGAGTTTTTGGCCCAATTTTGCCCAGGTAATTTAAAAGCAGCATTCTAAAATGAGGAGAAAAGGGGTAGGGGGGTGGAGATGGTCAATGGAGGGGGGAAAGGGGACATCTGAAATTCTTTCAACAATAAAGATAAATTTAAAAAATAAATAAAATGAGGAGAAACAGGAAACTCAGTGATGAATTTGTTACATCTCTCAAGACAACCCATTTCTAACTATGGACTTTGCAAACTGTGGAGAAGAAAAATATAAACCAGTATTTAAGTACTTTATCTCGGAAAAGCACGCAAGTACAGCATCTTCCTTCTTCCCTTACATTTATATACTTGTTTATCCTGCAGTTGACTGTATTGTGAGTGGGACAAAGCATATAGTTATTGCTTATATGTGCATCTTTCTATGAAGTAAAACATGAGAGAACTCCATTGTCAGAGTGTTTTTTTTTTTCTTTTTTTCAAAATGATATTGGGGATTTATTAAAATTTTGCAAATCCCTGCACCCCAGCGTCTAGTTGCATGTTTAATTTAGTATGTGAGGGATGTTTCAGGCAAACTTTCCCTATAAAGGGCTACATAGTAAATGTTCTGGGTTTGGGGGGGGGGGGCTGTATAATCTCTGTTGCAACTACTTAATTCCTCAATTGTAGTTCGAAAGCAGCCGTAGACAATACATAAATAAATGGACATGGCCATGTTCCAATAAAACATTTTATATGGACATTGAAATTTGAATTTCATATTCAAATAGTTTACCAATTCATTGGGAGACTGCAATCTGGCTCTAGAGCAGCATGGGTTCCTTAGCTAGACTCAGTTCTGGTTCAAAGCCCCTACTTGACTGCAGGCATCACAGGTTTGGGGATTACTCCAGTCTGGGGGTTAAGGGGGCAGGCACTGGGAATAAGGATCTTGGATATGCGCTTTTGTCTACTGTGCTCCAAAGGAAAAAAAAAGTGTCACGCCGTAAAACACATTCCCAAGTGGTAAACTGACTTGGAAAAGCTTGTCAGTGCTAGGCAACTAGAAAGGGTGCTTCCTACGAACAATTTACAAGACATTAATATTCAACCAGCTCAAAGACTATTGGTCAAATTCTGCTTTCAGGCACTGAGGTTTCAATGTGACATGAATAGGCATTTCCCAGGAGCTTCTGAATAGAGAATCTGGGCCTGTTTATGTAATGTCTGGCCTTTAAAAAGTCAGGAATTTATAAGATTAAGGGAAAAAAAGTTCAGCTGGCATCCTGTCCTTTTAGGTTCACATTATGGGGCAAAAGAAACAAAAGTGAAAAACTGCCCATTAAGCACAATTCAGAGATTCTGCCTGGGTTTTTTGCCTTGATTCAGATTTCTTCCTTTAGTAGGTCAAGTCAGACCTTCCATGCTAATGTAAGAAACATGTTCTTTTCCTCTTAGGTTATGCTTATCAGAATCTAAAAAGGTGGTTAAAGCATATTTTTCAGAGTCTATCATTTGTAAAAGCTGTTCATTTTCAAATAAATATGCTCTTAAGACAATCTGAAAATTAAAATGAGAGATAAGTCAATTAAAAATTAAGAAAAAATATTTTATATCTTATGTGTTCGTTGATTTTAAAGAATAGCTTTGGGCAATGGTTTAGGGAATCTAGAATGCCAGATAATAAAAATTTTGGATTTTATTAAGTTTGTTATCACTAGAACAAAAAATATAAACATTACTAGTAGAAATGACCCTAAATACACGAATGGCTTAAAAGTTCCAAAAATCCCCAAAGTAATTGCAAGCAGTACAAGTGATAATAATACTCATATGGTTAAAATATCAGCTGGAATAGAGAGTTAACAACAAAATTTTACCATTTCTAGGAGAGCATCCCAGGATAGGTCCATGTGCCCAGCAAGCAAACCAAACCAACCAACCAAACGAACAAAACCACCACCCAAGGAAAAAGGTTTGAAGGCCTCTTCAGTTGAAGAGAGCAGTAAGTGATTATTTCTACCACTGGAGTGATAAAAGTCATGCTACAAATTCAACTTCCTGAGTGGTCCAGGAGAACACAATTGCAGATCCAGCCGGGAATAGATCAGGGAATCTGAGGGTGAACTTGGCCGCCCCTGAGTGATGGACATCAACTTCATGGGGTTCAGATGAGCCTTCATGCTCCTAATAGCCCCAGTTCCCAAGGAGATACTTGTATCCTTTCACTGCAGAGACCAGTAGTCAAGGAAGATATTAAAATTCACCTGAACTAATTCCTTCATTCATTCAACCTCAGGTGGTTAAATATGATAAAAAATTATCCAAGATTTATTTTTAAATGTCTGTAGCTAATGGTCTTCTCTGAAAGAGGTGGTTGGTAAGAGCACTTCTCTCAGACGAATTAGAAAGGAAAAACCTTACCCTCCCATTGAAACCCCTGCTGCCAGGAAAGGAGCAGAAGGGTACAGGCCGTGTACATGGTGAATAACTGTCTCCAGATCTTCAGTGTTAGCGCAGCAGTAAGTCCTTGGTGTCTGTAAGCAGTGACAGGTAAAGCACAAAATTTAAAATTGTGAGGTTCATGATGTGTATAATGCAGAAATGTAAAAAAGAGCAAGAAGTCATAAATATGGGGAAATAACTTTTTTGCACATACTACGAATAATAAAATTTTATAATTTGCCTATCTTGCAGTACATGAAAAAACTAATTTTCATTGAGCATTCCCATTAGTAAAAACCATTTTACTGTATGAACAACAACAACAAAATAATAAGAGAAGAATCAATTCTCCCTTCCCCAGTTTAGTAGAGAATATATGTTATTTAAAGTCAATGCTATGCAAGTCGGCACTAACAAAAAGACTCTGATCGTGCAAGGAGGGCTTAACAGAAATGGGCAAGACCAATACAAATACCTTAAATCAAACAGTAGACACACAGTACCCTACTCAGATGTGTCTCTGACTAAACAAGAACAGAGTCAATTTAGAAGAAAAAGTGGAGGTTTACACATTTTTATAGAAAAAAACAAATAAAACCTTATGCCTGACAATGTAATTCTTTATTTAAAAACAAACAGACAAACAAAAAAGGCTTTCCAGTAATGCTACAAAAATTTTAATTTGTGGCTCATTTCTAACTGGAGAACTGTTTTCTCTATCCTTGTGTACTGTCTACCAATGAAGGAGTGTGGTTTTCTGGCACTGCCTTCACTCTAGATAAAGCAGTATCCAGTCTGATCTATTAATTAAACATTTTCTTTTACAATAATATACACATATAGCCCCAGCTGCACCACACTGAAACAGACACTTAACATGGTAAAATATGTAAAGCTGATTATGCTTCAATACATAATGCATTTAAACAAATGGTTTTCATGTGAACTTCATCAATGAAGGCTCTGTTTCTCATAGAAAGGCTTCACAGATGCATTATTTGAGATGTGGGAAGAAAGGGCAATCCTGTCCGTAGAATATGTGCAAATGTGTGTATGGATAAAGTTTATGTGAGATAAAATTTAACAACAAGGAGAGGAATCTGGTAACATTACTCTAATAAAAGTACTTAGACCAAAAAAAAAAATAATACTGAGACTAGGTATCTGCACCACCATGATTACAATAAGAAGGTATATCATCCACTATTCAATCACTAATGAGTAGTCTAAGAAAATTACAATTTTCAATGATCCAATTAAAATCGAGACTAAAAACACTACCTATTATATTATAGGCTACTGTCACCTTTTTGAGATCTACAAATATGGAACTCTCTAAAAAATAAATGTTAACCTGACAGCATTTACAATGGCAAAACCACGAGGGAGATCCTATTATCATATTTACTTTATAAATAGGAAACTGAGTTTAGAGAAGTTAAATAACTCCTGTAACACCTGAACAGCTGACTAAGCTGAGATACTTTAAAAATACTTTGTGACTAAATGCATTTGAGTGACACAAATTCAATGTAAAATCTAAATAGGACAATATCTACTACCATGCTCATTCCTAGTGACCGCAGAATTTGTCATAAGAATTCAAGTTAAAAAAAAATCATCCTCACTTGGCATTTTTATTCCATGTGAGTCTCTTTACACTGCATAGGTTTATTTATTTTTATTTTTACATGAGAACAATTTTATTTTAATCATACCCTTTGTACCTAAATTCACGATGACATTAAAAAAATCAGATTTATATAGACAAACAATGCATAAATGTCACCCAAAGTCCCCCCTCCCCACGCACACACCTACACTCCTTAATCTGAGTATTAGATATCTAAGTAGAATCTGAGCTGGAAAGAACTCCTAAAGGCATAAAAGCCCTCTGATTTTCTAGTTGAGAAACAGTCTAGGTAGGAGGATACATCAAGCTCATTTAAAGAAATTAAGGATAGAAGGGGTGTTAAAAAACATGTCTTCTTGCTCTGAGGATTCTAGGAGTATTGTGTGGCAATCCAAAAACAAGATGGGTCAATCTGTAACCTATCGAGATCTCCAAGACAGCCTGCCGGCCGGGCAGTAAGGGAGCGGGAAGAAGAGAAAGGGGGGCAAAGAGGAATGTGTGGGAAGGAAGGAGGACCTGATGGGGTGAGGAGCTCAGATGAGTACTTAGAGGATGAGGAGAGATGGAGAAACATGAAAATGTGAAGTACTGAGAGCCTGGGGCATGGTTAAGGAGAGAACACTATGTCATCGGAAATAAAATACTGCATAGCCTTAACATTTCTGAATTATTTATGAACAAGTCACCAAAATGTACTCTTGTTATGGAGGTTTTAAGCGAAGTATGTGTGCACCTGTATGTATGCATGTACACATACACATACACACACACACGCACACATACACATGACCACACAACAGAGTTAGGGTACAAGAAAAACGGTCTATGAAAAATTATTAGGATCAGAAAATCTTAGTGCCAGGAAGGACCATAGATAGCACCTGGTTCCTTATTTAGCCAGGATAAATTGAGGCTCAGCAAGGTTAAGTAATTTGGCAAAGGTCACAAAGGAGCAGAGCCTGGGTTATATGTTTGTATTAAATAAACTAATTCTTATAAAGCACTGGGATTTCGTGAGGTATTTAGTAAACAAATTAATATCTGGTAACCTCACATATAGGAACTTCATCTGCCAAGTGTCCTTCACTGTCAGCTCTTCCTGTTGAAATCATGCCTTGAATAAGGATCAGGCAAAAGGTAAGACTTGGCTCCTGGTCTCCAGGACCCCACAGATTTTCCCAGTTCTACCCCCAACTGTCCTGGCCAGCCTGCTCCTTGCCTTACTATTTCTGTGAGTCTCTCTCTATTACTATTTTACCTCTATCTATCCCTGACAGTCAATAAATACGTGTTGAATTGAACTGAAACACATGGGACTAAAAATGAGAACACCTGATGAGTAAGTTCTGATGTGCAAAACTATGTGGTCATATCACACCACCTCTTGCTACTTGATGGGTTCCAACAGGGCACATCATATGCCTTCTTTCTTCACAGGACTTGAGTCCCATTAAAGAAAGGGTTCATCTAGGACACACAGCAAAGACACTTATGGGGGAACGACACTGAATTGGTAGGCCTGGCAGAAATTGTCTTCAGCTCCGAAAATCAAACTAGTAGCTTTTTAGACAAAAAAATTGTTAGGTAGTCCCTGGCCAGTGTGGCAAGGTGGTTAGAACATCGGCCCTTGCACCGAAGGTTCACAGGTTCAATTCCGGGTCAAGGGCACGTACCTGGGTTGCAGGTTCACTCTCCACCCCTGGTTGGGGCGCAGGTGGGAGGCAACCAGTTGATGTGTCTCTCTCACGTTGATGTTTCTCTCTCTCTCCCCCTCCCTCTTTCCCTTCTACTTTCTCTGAAAAGCAACGGAAAAAATATCCACAGGTGAGGATTAAAAAAAAAAAAAAGTTAATTCTCAGTTGCCAAGGCTACTAATGCAAACAGCCACTATCCTGTTGCAGTAATTCCTGTCTTTTCCCACGCTTCCAGAACAGAGGCAGGGTAAGACACACCTAATCAGGAAAAGGGTAAAGGAAGGCCTGGCAGGATTCAGCTGCGTGGTAAAAGTTCCTTTTAGAGAGATGAAAAGAGAAAATCTGGAAAAATGCAGAAAATCTAAAAAATAGATAACTTTCCAGCAGATGTTTGGGCATAAGTATTTTATAAGTTAGAATAATTTGACAATAAGTACAAACCAAGATTATTCAAATTGTTCGACTGCAACTATGATTAGAGAGAAACAACTGTAATTTCTTTAATGGCTATTAGAGGTTAGTTTTTAAAAAAAGCATTGCAGAGAATAATGAAATAAAATTAATTCTTAATTAGTCATACAAAATAGATTGGAAAAGAATAAAGCATATATTTTATCTTTATCTATGGGTATTATTTAATTTATTCTTTTTAATTTTTAAGAGAGAGGGAGAGACATCGATTTGTTGTTCCACTTATTTCTGCATTCATTGGTTGATTCCTGTATATACCCTGACCCGGGATCAAACCTGCAACTTTGGCAAATTAGGACACTAACCAATTTAGCCAGGGCATAAATTTATCCTCTTAACCAACTTCCAAAAAGTAGACAAACTCCCTAACCTGGAAGAGAATTTTTAGAAGTCATTTGTTTTAAAATGCAAGTTTCATTAAATTTTTTTTTTGGTCTAAAAACAAATTTAAATTCACCCTGTCAGTCAGGTAGCCTGGCTATCCCTAGCTATATTGGGAGGAGATTCGCTTGCTAATCTGCATAGAAGTCATAACCCAGAACCCTTCTCTCATTGTAGGGGTTACTACATATTCAATATTGACCCAGGCCAGCTAGGATTTTAGTTTTCTGTCCAGTAAAATGACAACTGAAAAAGGCACTTAAATGTCTCAAAAAATCATTTAATTTACACATTTATGTTATCATAAGGTCTAATAATCACCAGGTGTTTAGAATATTTCATTTTATAGTTTTCCTCTTTCAAATATTTAAAGATCTGTACTCAAATATGTGATAAGATATTGCTTAAACAAACTCTTAGATTCCTACGTGGATATAGACACCCCCATCCACACCCCAAAGGAAAAATCCTTTACAGCAAGACTAATTATGCCTTTTTTTAAAAAAATATGTTTTTATTGATTTTATTTTTGTGTTTTTTTTTAATCATCACCTCAGGATATTTTTTCCATTGCTTTTCAGGGTTTGTGCCCTGACCAGGAATCGAACTGGTGAACTTTTTGTGCACTCATGCTGCAGTTACACCAACATAGCAGCACAGTTTTGTTAGTGGCTTAGAGCAGGTCAACTAGGAAGAGAGGAGTTATCCTTGGTCCAGGATCCTAAGAATCAAATCTCATGTTCTGCCCTGGCTGGGTTTGGGCCCAGAGGTGGCTCACCAGGACCAGGGTTCTAAGGGAGGGTGCCACATCCAAGACTACCCACCACCCTGGCTATGCATTAGGCTCAAGGGAGACTGTTAGGACAAATTACAGACACCTTGACTTCCCCCAGACCAAATGAATCAGAATTTCTGGGGAGGGGGTCCAGGGATCAGTATTTTTTCAAAGCTTCCCAGAAGTTTCTAACGTGCAGCCAAGGTTGAGAACCAAGTGCTTGAAGAGAATAAAGAAGCAGGGTGCGCCCTGGCTGGCATGGCTCAATGGGTAGAGTGTCGGTCCATGCACCAGAGGCTCTCAGGTTCGATTCAGGTCAAGGGCATGTACCTGAGTTGCAGGTTTGATCCCTGGCCCTGGTGGGGCATGTGTGGGAAGCAATCAATCAATGTGTCTCTCTCACACTGATGTATCTCTCTCTCTCTTGCTCCCTCTAACCACCCCGGTTTCCACTCTCTCTAAAAAAAAAAAAAAATCAATGGGAAAAATATCCTCGGGTAAGGATAACAAAAAAAAAGAAAAGAAGAAGAAGCAGGGTAAGAAATGAGCCAAGAGGTTCATTTCAAGAGGCTGCAATAACAAGAATGATAAAACCTACCTAGAGACCTGGAAAGAGGGAAAACCAGTTCTACAGGGATTCCTTGCATGGGAAAGGATAGTAAGTGCTCACTTAACACCTTGCTGACCGGCTATTTCAAGCCAGAACTTGCCGTGCAGCCAGCTACTTTTCAGCTCTTTTAAAACTCCACATTGCTTTCAGTCCTTAAAATTACTTAGTGTAAGTGCAGACATGAGTTATCTAATGACTGGTCAGCAACGTTAGGACACGGAAACATGAGTATACTCGTGACTGGTCAGCAAGGTTTAACGTCATCAATGGGTTCTGCAACTTTAAGCAAAAGGAGCAATTTTACCATAGGCTAATTAACATAAATAAGAGTTAAGTTCCTACGGCATCGCATCTCATCAACGTTACAACAAAACGTTTAACGAAATGATGTTACTCAAGGACCTGGTATACTGCCAAACATCTCATACTTATAGGATCACCTGGCACATGTTAAACATTCAGTAAGTGGTAGCTAGCTATTAAAGTATTGCTATTCTTATTCCTACAGTACTTTAATTAGTTAGTTAAACATTCTTTTTCTTTTATTTAAAAATTGTTTAAATATAGAGAATTGTAAAATTCTTTGTGTACCCACCACTTACAACAGTTGATATTACTGAACTGGACCTATCAATGTTAGGAGAAAGTATTAAGGAGTCAGTGCATTCATACCCGCATCTGACTGAGCTCTACCTTCCTGGGTGGTTCTGAGGGGGCTGGAGGGAGGAGAGAGAGGTCATTTTGGGAGCATTTAGGAAAGGGCAGGCTTGGGTGGGACACAATAGTGTTCAGCAGGAAGGTTTTGGGTGTGAGAAAGGGAGTACTTGATGGTACTAGTCTGACAACTGAATTGTTCTCTGGCTGGCCCTGCCCTATATGCTCCTCCTCCCTCTGACCATAATGGGGGTCCTTAATACTTTCTGAATGCCTCCTTCAGAAAACAAGGCTCATGAGAGGAAAGAACTCTACATCCCTCCCACCCCATTAGTTTCCATGAAAAAGCTAAGATGGAAAAGCTCAGAGGAAAACAAGAGCAGATTTCTCTAGATCTGAGTCCTTAATTAACCATCCATGATCTGAAATCCCTTTTTATTTCTACTCTGAGATTTTCACCCTGATTTGACTTAAAACCAGGGCTGAAAGGTAGACATTCTACTGGACAGTTTGGTTCCTGTCCTAAGACCACAGATCAGCTTTATAACCTCAGGCCTGACACTCTACTTCTACAGAGGCATCCTCATATATAAAATTAGATTTTAGGACTAGAGGATCTCTGAAGCAGAGCTATTCAAAGTACCAGTCCAAGATGACATCAGGCGCTGCTGCCGCAATGTAAATGAGCAGGCTTCTCTCACAAGAGAGTATTGCTATGAAAAAGAACAATAATAAACTCGCTGAAACAGTGTGCTTGGAACTGAAGTTCATTTATATTCTAACTGCAGCCCCTCCTCTTGTCAGGGACTGGTATCAGATAGTTTGAGAAGTGGAAGGGGGTCCACAAACCACACTTGGAGCAGCACCACGTTAAAGTATCTTCCAAGCACCTGCTCCCCCTGTTGGCCCTCCCTTACCTGCTGAACCAGCTCTCACTGCAATTGGAAAGTGCCTGAAGCAGCATTTTCTTAAAACAGCTTTATGAGACATGGTTCAGATACCAGAAAATTCACCCATTTAAAATGTACAAGTCATGGTTTTTAGTATATTTAGAGTTCTTCAACCTCAACTACAATTTTAGGATACTTCCATCACCCCCAAAAGAAAATCCCTCCCATTAACAGTCACCATCCCTTCCCTAGCCTCAGGCAGCCACTAATCTACTTTTTTCAGTATGGATAGATGTTCCTATTCTTAACATTTCATACAATTGGAATCATACAACATGTGATCTTTTGTGACTGGCTTCCTTCACTTAGCATAATGTTTTCCAGGTTCACCCATGTTGTATCATGTATCAGTACTTCATCCCTTTTTAATGCTGAATAATACTCCATATATGGACATGCAATATTTTATTTACCCATTTGTCCATTGATAGGCATCTCGGTTCTTTCTACCTTTTGGTTAATATGAATAATGCTGCTATAAATATGTGTATACAAGTTATTGTATGAACATACATTTTCATTTCTCTTCAACATATACCTAAGATTGGAATTACTGTGTAATACAGTAACTCAATGTTTAACTTTTTGAGAAACTGCCAGACTATTTTATTTTTTAATTAAAATTTGTTTTTCAATTATAGTTGACATTCAATATTATATTAGTTTCAGGTATATAACACAGTGTTTAGACATTTATGTAACTTAGACAGTGATTTCCCCCCAGTAAGTCTGGGATCTGCCTGCTGCCAGATTATTTTGCAAAGTAGCAAGGAGGGTTTTCTTGCTGGGCCTAGGGACACAGAAGTCTGTGTCACCTTATAACCAAAAGGAAGGAACCCTATGTAGCTTTCAACAAACTCAACTTTGGCTGAGTTCTTTGTAAATTATCATTCTTAAAGTAAGCTGGAAACATGACAGTTCATGAGGTAATCATTAATATTAGGGAGTTTGTGGAGAGCTTTCTGGATTCCTATCCTTGAAAAACAATCTGCAGAGAGCAAGAAAAGGTACCAACTACTCCAAGGACTCCAAGAACCCTGCAGGAATATGTAAAGATCAGTCTATTGAGATAAGAACTATGTCTCCTACAGCTAACAGCCCCAGGGGAACCAAAGTGTAGGCTTCTCATTTCCAAGTGAGCAAAGCTTTTGACTTTTCCTCAATGCTGCAATGACTAATTGGAAATGAGGACAATATGGTGGTGAAAAATTTCTACTTGACTGCTTCGCAGGAGCCATAGTAATCCCTAAAAATTCTAAGCATATCACCAACATATTTCAGCAAACCTTTTATTTTTGCATTTCTTCCACTCCTAGGAGAAGTGCTTACTCTAAATTTTATTTCACCCTTTCTAGCTCTTTTGGGTTCATTTCAGTTAGAGGCAGTTCCTTCCTGTTTGATCTTTGCTGATTCATCTTTTGTTCTTTTTTATGCTATCTGACCTTTCCCCTCGGGCTCTACAAGCTGTCCCTAAGCAATTTCAGTCACCCCTGAGTTCCAATTCCACTTGCACACTGACAATTTGTTTCTGTAGCCTGTACACTTCTCTTGAGCGCCAGGCTAGTATATCCAACTGTTTACTAGAAATTTCCACCTGGATGATCTAAAACCACTCTAAACATCTAAAACTGAATTTATTTTTATTATACCAGAATCTCATAAATTCTCCTAAATTTCCTATTTCAGCAAATATCAGTGCCTTTTACCAGTTTGCCAAGCTAGAAATGTTAACCTTGACTCCCACATAATCTTTCTACTCCATGAATAAATACCCCTCATTTTTGCTCTCTCCTCTTTCTGCCTCCTACCTCTGCTTTCAAACTCTGGGTAGGTCTATAATAACTGTTTTGTTTTTTTAATGGCCTCCCAGCCTCCAGACCTCTACCCCTCCATCTCTTTTCTACACACTGCTTGAAGTTCTCTAAAACATGACCATGATCAAATTATTTCATATGTCAATTATACCTCAATAAAGCTAAAACATGTTTCTTTAACTGTCTATGGTTTGATACTAGGTTCCTGGGGATATTACACATGACTCTTCAAAATCTGGTCCTACCCCTTTTAGAAGAATTCCCACAACTTCCTGAATAATGAGAGGGAGTATAGCGTAACGGTCAAGAACACAAGCACATAGTCAGACTACCTGGGTCTGAATCCTGGCTCTGAATTTCTTGGCTAGGGCAAGTTCTTAACATATTTGTCTCATTTTCTTCTTCTGGAAAATGGGGGTGGTGGTGACCATGTTAACCTAAATCAATGGGTTGTTTCTCTTGCTGAATATTAAGTGCAAAAAGACATAACTAATATATTCTAAGGACTCGATAAACATTAGATAAAATTATCACCACCATTATCCTTCCACAGGTTAAGTATTTGCTGTTCTATGCTCTTTAATACCTTGCTCTTTATGCTGAGAAGGCTCCTCTATCCCCTTTCCTGGTGCAATACCATAGCCTTCAAGATCCAACTCATATTTACCTCCACTACAATGTTCTCTCACCTCCCCCAGGCAGTTTAGTTACTCCATCTCTTTATGCTCTTAAAAAATCTTCTCACAGTTACACTTAGCACTGTATTGTGCATATTTTTATGTGTCTGATTCTCTCCTGTAACTAAAGTTAAAGCTGCTAAGGCATGGGGTTGTGTCGAATAATATGTACACTCCTCACCCTACAGTGCCTGATTTAACAGGCACACAGCACGGCTCTGCTGAATGAACAGATCTCTGTCCCTCACTTTGTGGGACCTAATGGAGTTTACTTTGTAGCACATTATTTCCTTGACAGCCTCAGACCATGTCTTCCCATCTTTGTATCTTTGAAACACCTAGAAAGACACACAGCAGACAGGAGCTACTCAAAAACAATTTACACCCTGGCTGGTGTGACTTAGTTGGTTGGAAATGTCGTCCTGTACACTGAAGGTCTCGAGTTCAATTCCAGTCAGGGCACATCCTTAGGTTTCCGGTTCGATTCCTGGTTGGGAGCGTAGGGGAGGCAACCGATGGATGTTTCTTTCTCACACTGATGTTTCTGTCTCTCTCTGGCTCTCTCTGCCTCTGTCTATCTCTTTCTCTCTCCCTTCCCCCTCTCTCTGAAAATCAATGAACGTGTCGTAGGGTAAGGATTTAAAAAATAAATAAAGAGTGCTGTGCTTTTACAAACAAACAAACAAAAAGCAATTTGCTTGGTCCAGGGCCACAATGGCAAATTCAAATCTTTCCCTTCAGAGTACCTACCATCTATCTACAAGATTCCTAAAAGGCTGGATAAATAAGGAAATGTGAACCTTCACATCAAATTATTTATTATGAGGTACTTGAGTAAGACCATAAACACTTTACAGCTTTTAAAATCATATGATCTTCATTCCCTCCAAGTCACTTTAAGGTTAAGAGAAAAAGCTCCTCCTCCTTCTCATAAAGTACTGGCATTAGTGACACGATTATATTTTTTTATCTTCAGGATGACTAATTTATAGTCTTAATAACATTCTCTATCAATGACTCAAAAAAAAGTTTCTTTCATTTCTGATAGAATTGCCTTTGACCTGTTGAAGTGGTAAGGGACTAATAGCTGAAAAGCTTTCAGAAAAATTCAGTGAGTGTAATATTTCTCATTCCAACTCACAGGTTTAACATCAGATAGAGTGATGATTTTCTAGGAGATGCAAGAACTTGTATTATCAGAACAAAAAAACTTTAGGGGTTAGAGAAAAAAGCTGATTTAAAATAATATTTTCTCTATGTAAATTTTGGGCAAATAGGCATATAACATAGTCATTCCACTTCATGAAAATGTAAATTTCTTAAGTAAAAAAAAGTATCACTGTGCTGGTTAATTTGTTGTGTACTAATTAATTTTTAAAGGAAATATGTTTTGCATTAAAAATGATGTAGATAAATACCTATTGATGTTAAAATACAGTAAGTACAAAAGTTAAGTTTTAAAATAAAATGTTAAATTATATACTTGTCATTTAAATATAGGATCTGAATGAACATAGACTAAGGGGATTCCCCTGGTTGTATAATTATGGATCTTACAATTTTCCTTTTTTTTTGTTTTTTTTGCTTATCTGTACTTTTCCACAGTGAGCTTGTATTGTTTATATGACTTATCCTAAACAAAAAGAAATATGCTTTTCATTATAAAACTAGAAATGATTCTTTTAAAAATTAAGCTATTAATTTAAATTTACTTACCAAGAGGTTCTCCCCCGCCATTCCTCTGTTGTTAAAAACCACACATCTAAAAACCAGAAAAAATTTTGTTATTTTTACATGATTCTTGCTCACAATATATTATCAAAATCATCTTACCAGAGCTGTTTTAGAGCATGAAAATATTTTAAAAAATCTGTTCCAAAGACATGAGAATGCTTGACAATTTCATCTAAATGTATGAAAATATATTTCCAGTTCTCTAAATTCAATATTTGGGTTCAAATCAGAAAACTGTATATTGAAGTGAGGTTAAATTTTCCTGCCCAAAGCAGAATTTTTACAACTTCTTCCATGCATATGTGTATGCCTCCAATAAATGTTATTAAAACAATTCTAAATACAAGTCAAATTTAATTGTTTTTGGTTCAAATTTTAAAAAGTCCTCTACCTATTCCATTTGTAACATTAATAAATATCTATTTCTATCTTAAGAAATAGCTCTTGTTCCCTCAGGGTTCAGCAAACACCAATACTGGAATTTTACCTGAGGTGAAAACATTACCACAGGTGGAACTGAAAGGAGCCTGGCACCTGAGCTGGTAGGATGGGGACCCACTGTGCTACTGCTGGGTGTTCAGTTGACTAATGGGAGGAAAGACTACCTACCTGTGTTTTCTATAATCCTGTTTGGCTGGTCACATGTAAAGGGCTTAGAGTAGTGTTGGCTCATGTTAAATACACAAAGACAGCTACTAGTAACAATGCTGCCATTAAAGCCTTGCTAGCTTTAAAAAGTCATTCTGCATTTAAAATACTTAACTCTCATTAAACTTTCAGATAATCCCAGATATGTATTTTGAAACACCCTGAAACAAAATCCTGACTTGTGCCTGCACAGGTTCTCTTTGATTTCATCTACATTCATGTCGATTAAAATTCATTTTGTTTTTGACTGTTTACTTATCCAATCAACCAAGGCCATTTAAGGTTCTAATTCCCTTCTTTCAGGGTGCTGCTGGTTATTGCATAGGTTCTAAGCACCGATGAGCTGACTGCCTTACAAAACATTCAACATCTCTTGACTCTCTTCTCAGGGGCGTTAGATTTCAATGTGATATTCAGGATATGTTTCTGTAAAGGAATTCTTTCTTGCACCTGAAAGGTCATATAGAGAATTTTACTAGGCCCAACTGAAAAAAAAAATGTTTAAAAATCTCAGGAATCCATTTTGAGAAAAAGCTAGAAATATGTTTTATTGACTAGTCAAAGAAAGATCTTAAATATACTCTAAAAACATGCAGAAAAGTTAGCACAGAGTCAATTAGTCCTTAATCTTTTCTTGCTAAAAAAAATGGCAAGACAGGGAGGGAGAGAGCTGTGGAGGGGGGAAAAATGGTCAAAACAGACTGAACATAAATAAAAATCTAAGTTAACCACTTGTATTTACTTGCATAAGCACCTAAGTTACACTGGAATTGGGGCTAAAGTTAATTGTGACCTTGAACCTTGAAGATCCTAGTCATTCAGAAAAGAACCACTTTTAGAGTGCAAGCCCCACATAAGGATAAAAATGGCTTCTGGGGCAAGATATCACCATGTGACTGCCACTGAGAAGAGAATAGAACTTGTGAGGAGAAAGAAAAAGATTTTCTGCAAACTCATGAAAAAGCAGCCTATCCACCTGGGATTTCCTTCCAAACTGCAGACTGGGGGTATCCATACTTTTCAGGCAACTTTGAAAAGTGGATCACAGCTCTGGTTATCTCTTGCTAGAGGAGGAACTGTACTGACCTCTCTCCACAGGCCTTAGTTCCTGACAGTGTTCATGCAGTAGCAGTGATTATTGTGTATACTTCTAAGTCTCGTAAATGGGGCACAGAGATGAAGAACGAAGGAGCAAAGCAGCTATAGAGAAAGGCATCCTTCTTTCATTTAATACCTTTTCTGCCCTGACAGTCATCAGGGAACACTTTACATATAAAGCTAAAAGAGGCAGTCGTGAAATGACGAGACAAAAATTCTGAGATATTCTAAACTAAAAAGGAAGAGACATAAAGGGGCTCATCAGGTAACAAATGCAAGGCAAAAACCAACAAAAGACTACTCACACTCCTTAATGTATGTTGGAATTACTAAACTAACTTCCAGGTGGCTAATTCTGAGACTATCTAAAAAGATAGAATAGCCAGGTGAAGTAGAACCCCAGGAGTCTCTGCTTCCTGCTTACACATGAGCTTTACAGACTCTGCTGGACCATCCCAGTACTAGTCTCCCATACCTTTGTCTATAGCTAATATACATTCTTTTAGAACAGCTTACATCTTTCTCTTCCCTACTTGATGTATAAAAAACCCACAAAGGACATGTTTGTCTTTTCTACTTAGTGATGCTGCTGGTGGTTTAGACTTCATACCCCAATACTGGTCTTTTTTTTGCTAGCAATGGCCCAATAAACCCTTTCTTTTTAAAAAACATTCAGTCTTTTTAAAGTTAAAATTTTTGTTTAACAGAAACACTTACTATCCCTAAGGCATTCAATAAGCCCCTGTTAACTTTGTAACAGCTCTCTCCAAATAATTTCTATAATTTCTCCCAAACAACTTTAAAGGGTATGTATATGAGAAAAAAAAATTCTGAATAACTTATTTCTCCTGCATATTTTATCCATTTAAATTTTCTTCTCAAAACATGGAAAATATAAATAAATACCAAATAAAGAAGAAATACCAAATAAAGAATAAATCTGGTATTAAGAATTTTCTGTGACAATGGAACACATTAACCAGGGAAGCAGGTAAGTCTCCTTTAATGAAGGTTAAATAAAAAGAAGAGGATTTCTCAACCTTTAGCACTATGGATATTATGGACCAAAGAATTCTTTACAATGGGGGCTGTTTGAGAACCACTATTACAGTGAGATGGACCAGATAGCTTTGTATCTGTTCAAGCCCAGTGATTTACCAGAATAAAGGAATTTTATCAGATGACCTAAAATATTTTCCAGTTCTAAGATTCCACAAGTCTTTGATTCTAAGGCTAGAAATAAGATAGCATAGAGATCATGTATCATAGAAATGTACATTTCAAACCTATACGATCTTATTAACCAATGTCACCCCAATAAATTTAATAAAAATTAAACTGGGAAAAAAAAGAAATAATAATCAGCAAAGGATGGAGTGAGATGAACATTCAAAGAGCACTACACTGATTTCAGATAACAGCAGCTACAGATGTTCATTAGTGTTTACTATGTGCCAGATCATGTTCTAAGCACTTTACACAAATATTAATATTGGAATAATACATTCATTCAAAAGTTTATTAAACAGTATTTACTGGACTAATTTTTAAAATTGATTTGAGAGAGAGAGGGGAAGGGAGAGAGACCTGCAACCTTGGCATATCGGGACAATGCTCTAACTAACTAAGCTACCCAGTCAGGGCTTTACTGAACTAATTTTAAGATTGAATTAGAGCTTATAGGAGAAAAATGAAATAAAAATATGAGGTTCCTGGCCTCAAGGAGAGTGGAGTCTAGTTAGGTTGAAAAAAATGCACCATATTTTCAGTTGAGTGATTACAACGAAAGTGATATCACAAGGCAATATATGATTCAGTGTCCAATGAGTGGTATAGATAATAAAGCCTTATGAGGTCAGGATGGGCAAAATTGATTAGGAAATGATTCATGAAAAAGGCAGATAGATCTTATGCTGAGAATGAAAAATGGTAAAGTTTTCAGCAGAAGAAAAGTACAGAATATAATATGGGTTGAAGGGAGCAATGTGAGCAAAGATATATGGTAGGCATGTATAAAATTTTCTAAGGGATGAGAAAATAGATCATCTTTGCTGAAACATGCTACCTAGAGGGTAATGGTAGAAAATAAGGATGAAAAAATAGGTTAGGACCAAAATAGGCAAAGGATTCTGGTCTTGGTCCAGTAACTCAATTGGTTAGAGCATTGTCCTGACCCATCAAGGTTGTGGGTTTGATCGCTAGTCAGGGCTCATGTAAGAATCAACCAATGGATGCATGAATAAGTGGAACAACAAATCTCTCTCTCTCTCTCTCTCATCAATTAAAAAAAAAAAAGGCATAAGGTTCTGAATGCCAGATGAAGATGACAAGGAAGTTTTACTTCCAGAAATGTCAGAGTAAATCCTATTGGGGCAACCCCTCCATAGAATAGTAACTATAACTCCTGACAAGTTATAAGGAAGTGGAGAACAGCCAAAAGCAAATGAATGGAAGTTGACACTTGGAAGAAAAAATGGCATTGGGTGAGCTCCCTGCTTTTCCTGCTTTTTGCCTGAAGGGAGGCACTGGTTGGTATTACTCAATGATGGATAAAAGTCAGAAATGCTTAGTCTCATGGGCTTGAAAAACCAGAAAACAGAGTTTGGTGCATAACAGCAGTTAGAAAATGAGAGGAAAATCTCAGAAAAGAGAGAAACACAAAGGGAGACTACTAAATTCTGGATAAAAACTGGGCCCAAAGCCCTGGCTGACCTTTCATTTATACATATATGAGGCAGACTCCAAGAGGTTCAATTAAGTATAAAAACTGAACAGAGACTTCAGCTGCTGTCTACGACAGAGAATACAGAGTTTGAAGTTTGAGTTTAGCCAAGTTATCTGCCTGATCAAACAAACAAACAAACAAACAAACAAAAGCACTCTTTGGGAAAATATAACAGAATCTAGAACCTCTACAATGGATCGAACTGTCCAGAACACAAAATTACTAAACCATGAAGAAACAGAAAAACATAAGAGATTAAAAAAATCAATCTAACTGACCCTGAGATGGTCTAGATGTTAAAATTAATAGATAAAGATTTAAAGCACCTATTATAACTATGCTCAAGGACATAAAGAAAAATAAGCTAGTAATGAATTAAAAAATAGGAAATCTCAGCAGATGAATGAAACATTTGAAACTGTAGAACAGAAAAATATAATATCTGAAATAAAAAATTCACTAGATTTTCAAACTGCAGTTCCAATCTAAAAATAAGAGAGAAAAGTGAATAGAAAAGTGATTTGTGGAACAATATCATAAGATCTAACATACACAAAATTGTGGTCCCAGAAGTAGAGGAAAGAGAAAAGGGACAGAACGATATTTGAAGAAATAGTGGCAAAAATTTTCCAAATTTTTGAAAAATACACAAACTCTTAGACTCAAAAAGAGAAAGAAAACTGGTGGGGGAAAATAGAGGAACAACAACAAAAAAGAAAACAAGTAATGAAATGGTAAATCTTATAGCCATCACATCAATAATTACATTAAGTGTAAATGAACTAAAATCTCCAATCAAAAGGCAGAGATTGTCAGACTGGATAAAAAAGCAAGACCCAACTATATGCTATCTACAAGTAATAAACTTTAAATATAGAGACACAGATACTTTGAATGAAAGTATAAAGAAAGATATATCATGTAAACACTAAACATTAGAAAGCTAGAGTGGCTACAGTAATATCAGGTAAACAATACAACCAGAGCTAAAGAAGGACATTTCATAATGGTAAAAGAGTTAATTCATAGGAAGACTAACAATCTTAATTCTATATGTGACAAATAACAAAGCTTCCAAATACATGAAGCAAAAATTTATAGAATTGGAGAAATAGAAAACCCACAATCATAGTTAATTTTAACATCCTTCTATCAATGAGACAAAAAAAGTTAGTAAAGATGTAAGCAGTCTAAATAACATAATTGACTATCTTAACATAATTTACATTTATGTAACACTCGATTCAACAACATAATATACATTCTTTTTAAAAAATGATAATACTTGAACATTTCCAAACTCACTAAGGTCCTAAAGGTATTAAAAGAGATTAACATAACTCAACCTTTTTCTAGAATGTGAAGCATCAGAAATCAAATACAATAATTAACAAGAATATATTACTGACTGTATTACATACCCAGCTCCTGATTATCATAAGGTAATGGAGAACAGTGAAAGTTAACTCATAATTCAAGAATCTTGTTCTCTTGTTTCAACTCTTTCCCTACAAAATCTATTCCCTGAGTAGGAAACATGACTTGTTTGCCTGTCATGTCTTTAATTTCCCTGATAAAACTGAGTCCTATGGTATTACAGATCTACATTATCCCCAAAGACAAAAATCACGGGATTTGAGGAGCTAGTTGTTTCCAAGCTAAGAGCCTGGGACATCCAAGGGTGTAAAAAACTAGTAAAGAAGAGTTTTCAAGAATGATTAACATTTCAAAGAGCCCAAAAGAAATCATACCTTTATCTGTGCCAAGGCTCTACAGTTGAATTGTGTGTTTTTTTTAAAAAAACTTTGATTTCAGAGAGAGAAAGGAGGTGAGAGACAGAAACATCAATGATGGGAGAGTCGTCACTGATTGGCTGCCTCCTGCACGCCCCCGACTGGGGATCAAGCCCGCAACCCAGGCATGTGCCCTGACTGGGAATTGAACCGCAATCTCCTGGATCCTGTGTCGATGCTCAACCGCTGAGCCACACCAGACCAGGCTACAGTTGAATCTTAACCCTGTCACACACTGTCTAATTTTGATAAAATCAATAACATTTTTGTTCTGGTTTTGGTTGGTAAAACAGGGATAATAACATATATCTTGGAATTGGATACATATTAAATAAGGTAACCTATGTATAGCAACGAATATGGGGCCTATCATGTGGCAGGCACTCACCAAAGCTAAATTTAATTCTAGTAAACCAAAATGGCAATTGTGGTTATCTCTTGCTGCTCATAAGCTCTAAGTGGCCCTATGAATTAAAACAAAAAAAGATCAACAAGTTAATATTTAATTAATACAAGTTATTTTGTAGGCACAACATTTCAAAACCAGTGACCACAGAGGGAAAAAAGAGTCAAAATTAATCTTAATATGAGAAAGCTGATAACCTTATTATACAACTAGCATCAGGAGTTCTCTTTCAGTGATCTCTTAGAACATTTAAAAAAAATCTTTTCCCCCAATTAGCTCTAACAGTTTTCTTATTAAATCTCCCATTTTCTCTAACATTGACTCAGTTGATTTCTGATATTCTCATATTTTATCTTACTCATTTGAATTCTAGCTGGATCTCTTTGGCATTTTTGTAGATTCTGTCAACTAAAGACCTACTTCAATCAGCCCACAGAAAACCCTATTTAATAACAAAAGTGCTCTACATTTATAGTGCTCTGAATTAACAGGAATTATTCCAGTGTCACAGGTCACTGCTGAAAACTTTATCATCCCAAACTGAGTCACAGATGTGTGTGTTCTAGGATGTAGATTACACTGGCCATTCCACCTTAGTAAGGCATTACTTTCCTTCTCTGTGTACCACCCATGGTCTGGCCAGGCACACTGCTGTCCCTAGGCCCTCCTGGGATGGTGTCTTGGCTGGAAATAGGGCATAGCCAGTAAGTACTTCATTTCCATCAGACCAGACTAAAAGAGTGAGGCTCTTCGCTAAACCAGACAATGGCCTGATTCACTCCTTTATGTTTCAAGGATAATACTTTTTAAATGGACTTCAAGTACTAGTCAAAGCTTTTCACATCCATACATGCAATCCTCAAAACCCTATGAGGTATAAGTATCTTTACAGATAAAAAACTGAGGTCCAGATTCAATAATTTGTCCATGGATACACAGGTTGTATGTGACAAAGGTGAGATATGAATCCAGGCAGCTCTGACTCAAGAATCCACTGAACCACCTCACTATGCTCCCCCATGCTATCTAAGCTAGTAACATTAAAGTCTCTCTTTCCCAAGACGATGAGTGCTCTGAAACAGAGTCCTCTTTGAATGCATGCCAGCTCTGGTAAAAAGAGCTTTGTCCTGCCCTGGCTGGTGTGGCTCTCTTGGTTGGAGTGTTGTCCTGTACACTGAAAGGTTGTGGGTTCAATTCCCGGTCAGGTTGCATACGGGGGTAACTGATCAATGCTTCTCTCTTAAATTGATGTTTTTTTCTCTCTCTCTCCCCTCCCCTTCCCTTTTCTCTAAAATCAATAAGCATACCCTCAGGTGAGGATTTAAAAAAAAGAGCTTTGTCACTGAAAGTTTCTTAATTGAGGTATCATTTTATAGTGGAATATCTAGCAATTAGATAGATATTGTTAGGTCCCTAGAGAATGGTACTTGTCAGTATCCACTATAATGTTTTCCAGAAATACCTTCATTTCAGTGCTTTCTAATATGCATTATTTCATCTAGCCAGTCTAATGAATAATCATTAACTGACTCATTCTCAAAATTTTAAAAACCAAATTATTTTAACAACAAAAGAATGACAAAAATACTTTTAGATCAAAACAGTCTAATGTTAACTTAAAATGACTCTGTATCTAAGAGACTGCTTTTAGACTGGGGGGTCATCACAACTCATTGTTCTGTTTTAACACCTCCTCTTCTTCTTCCTTCAGGAAGAGTCTACAGGTGGCCTGCCAGAGCACTTCTAATGCTGCAAGAAAAGCAGCTGAATGTCACCTAAAGCTTAGTATCCACTGGTGATACTTCCCCTAAATCAAAATTGCACAGGCCCAAACTCCAAACTGGAAAGTAAAGGAATGTTTTAAAATCGTCAAGTGTGTGATCCATTCCTGCTCTTGTCTCCTGAGGTCATCTTAACTTCCAGCAGTTAAGTAATAAAGAGATTGACCCATCCAGAATTATGTAATAATAAGTTCATTTGAAATCTAGGTCAGTCATTAAGTATTTTGGTACTGTACAGTATAGTACCAGAACCTATATTCCCAACGAGCACACAATCTAGTTGAAGTGGTAAAGAGCATGCAGTAGTAGGGAAGAAATGCATTAGAAAGCACCAGGATTGGCCACAAGTGACAGAAAACTAGAAATATCAGTGACTTAAACAAGATACACGTTTATTTCTCATGTAAAAAAATCCAAGAAGGTGGACTGGGGATTGTACGGTGTCCCACAGTGTCAGGAAACTAAGTCTCTTATACTATGTTGCTTCATAACTCACAGCTGCTTCAGCCAGCTATCACATCTGCATTCCAGGGCCCAAGACAGAGAAAAACGAATGGAGAAAGCACCAACGTCCTTTAAGGATGCTTTCCAGCAACTGTGCAAACCACTTTTACTGATATCACTTCGGCCTACTGTTTCTTAGCTTCAAGGGAGGCTTTAAAGTGAAGTCTCTATTTTGGGCAGCCATGTACCCAACTGAAATTGGAAGATTCTATTGCTGGGGAAAAATGGGAGAATTAATATTGGGAGGTGACTGGCAGCCCCTGGCACTGAGTGGTCAAAGTATTACAAATGCCAGGATTCTGGAATATCAGAAAAAACAAGTGAGATATTTTATGGAGGGAATGAATAAATCACGAGTGTCAGATGCAACTGAAAGGGCAAGAAGAACACGGATGGATAAAGCAAAATACTTAATGACTGACCTAGATTTCAACAAGCTTATTATTATATGATTCTGGATGGGTCACTCTTTTTTTTGTTAATCCTCACCTGAGGATTATATATATATATATTTTTTTAGAGAGAGTGGAAGGGAGGGGAAGGAAGAGGGAGAAAGAGAGGCAGAGAGAGAGAAAGAAAGACATTGATTGGTCGCTTCCCCCCAACATGTGCCTGGGGGACTGAACCTGCAAACCAGGTACGGGCACTGGACTGGGAATCAAACCCATGACCTTCAGGTCATGGTCTGACACTCTAACCACTGAGCACACCGGCCAGCACACGTTGGGTCACTCTTTAGAATATTACCTGGGGGTGGAATAAAATGGTAGATGAAGGTTCTCAATAACAGAGGTCAAAGAAAAGAGAATGTGGATGTTCTCAGAGTTACTGCTTTTCTCCCTGTTTTTAGTTGTAGTGCCAGAAAGTAATTCAGAGGATGTTTGGAAAAAGATTTAAGGAAACAGGATATGGCCCTGGCAGGATGGCTTAGTTGGTTGGAGCACTGTCCTGTAACCAAAAGGTTGTGGGTCTGATACCTGCTTAGGGCACATACCTAGGTTGGGTTCGATCTTTAGTCAGGGTGTTTACAGGAAGCAACTGATCGATGTTTCTCCCTCTCTCTCTTTCCCTTCCTCTCTCTCTGAAATCAATAAACATATCCTTGGGTGAAGATTAAAAAAAAGAAGAAAAGAGGATATTATCCAGGTACACAAAATTCTATCCATTAGGCTATATTACTGAATATATATATATTTTAATCTTGAACAAGTAGATAAGATTTCTAACTACTTTTTCTATCAGATGGGTGTAACTTATTAGTGGGGACAATTCCCCCCCCCCCACTTTTTCCCTCTGGTTTCTATGAGGAGGCTTCTCTCTAAACATACTCCTGGACTCCTGGTCTTTCCCACTTAATTTGTTCTCCAGGAGATGGAGGACTTATCTAACTGATAACATTCGGAAGAATGACTGGAGCTGTATGGCTCAGCAGGTCTCTTCTCTCAAAGGCAAGTTTATGCAGGGAGTACAAACTGCGCTCTGCCAATGAAGACGGACAGCGCGCCGGCTGGCCAAGTATTTCCCCCGTTCTGTTCTATGTACCTTTGATTTCTTCATAAAGCCTTTGCTCACAATTAAACGTTAGCTGAGTTTCCATCTCACCCATTGTTCATTCTGAATTAGGAGACTTTAACAGAAAAGCTTTGTGTCTTTGTTAGTTTTCAGGTACAGGAAAACATTTGTTTAACAACAACAGTTAAACCCTTATGTTTTATTTGTCCATACACCAGGAGCTAAGTTCTCTCTAATGTCTAAATTATATCTCACCAGTAAAGCATCAAGAATTCCCTGGTGACCTGACAGAATTCATGGCCCTCCCTACGTAATCAACTTTTACACAAGATAGTAACTACGGCCCAAAGGCAAGTGTACTCCCATGATATTGGGGGGTTCATACTTCCTGTGACACTACTGTATAACAGACATTGTAATAATATCCAAGCAGTCCTGCAAAGAAACTAGATGTTTATATTTCCAAGAGGTAGGTTTGCTTGTACTTGCTCTTTAAATTATAAAAAGTGTTCTACTTTAATCAGGAAATAGAAGATCTGGGAAGAAAAATATGAATATTTCTAAAGACCCATTTTGTTCAGGGCACTAAACCAAGTACTTTATACATTCTGATTCATTAAACTCTCTGTAGTAAGAAACTGTGATTGGTGAAGTACCTAGCTCAAAGCCTTCCTTATGTTATATATTCTCAATAAAATTTCTAAATCCATAGAAGAGATTTTAACCCTTAGGGAAGTCAGAACCTCCCAACAGCTTTGAAGCACAGTGTAATGATAGCATGGTAATAAAATTTGGCTACTTTTACAAATGATGGAAGAAAAACCATACATACTGGCAACTCCAGGACTTATGAGATTCAACTGCATTGTTTTTAAAAGTACTTTCTAAGTCTTGGGAGATTGGTCAGGCCAAGTATAGAATGAGCAATTTAAATATGTGCAAAAGGCTTTATGATATGTACTTTTTGAGCATGACTAAATTTTAGCAAAAAATTGGAATCAAGCCTCACACTGGTGCTTAAACATCAAATAATGATAAATTTCTGCTAGAGTTAGTACAAATTTCATTGGAACCATAATTCTGAAACACCATATCAAAGCTCCTGAGAGATTGTCACTTCATGAACAAAATAGGCTTTATCTGCAAAAGATCAGAGTTAATGTGTCAAAATTGAAATAATTCTTATGGCATTTCTCCTTTATATCAAAATATTGTTATTTTTATTATTGATACTATTACAGGTGCATATAAAATTATTTTTATTAATATAAACTCAACCTCAGTTTTTCACGTGAACAAGTGTTTCAAGTTTAACAAAAGATATGACTCTACTTTAAATGCAACTCGGAGTGTTCCATTACAATAATTACTATCAACTGAAAAAGACAGGCACAAAAAAGCAATACCGTTCACAATGACTCTGCTTTAAGATTTTAGAGTTGAATCTGAAACTTAAAGTTGCTGAGTCAATTGTATCTGGTGACTGAGCTGCATAATGGTTATTCAAAAATGGTGTGACAACATTAACTGAACACTAGCCATGTGCACATACAAACGGCTGCAGAGAGGAAGCACAGATCACCTTTAGGAAAATAAGGACACCTACAAGCTGATTCTGAATATTTTTTACACTTGAGATCTGAGCCAATGAGACAAGATAAGTGGATCCAGGGCTCAAATATGTACTCTCTCAGGGATCTGTAACCGCTATTCTGCACAGTACTCCCTTCAGTGGAACCTACTGCTTTTCAGAGCTGGGTCCTATGTCAACGCCTAGGTGATTCTACTTTCATTTATTCATTCAACCAAATCTGCTGAGTGCCTATTATGCTAAGTACTGCTTCCCATGAAATGATTCAGTTATGCATCTTCCTGAAAAAAAGAGGGGAAGGAAGAAACAGAAAAAATAATAATTTAGGGGGTTGCTTAATCCATGCAAGAAATAACAAGTATTTCTAAAACAAACAGAAAGATATATTTGCATTTAATTTAGCATGAATTAAGTGAAAAATGGAAAATTTTTTTTTACCAGTACCTGTATCCTAATTCTTCACTGAAATGGATCATATGAAGGATATACGATTCCTTGCTTGTTCCAGTGAGGCCAGGCAACAATAAGATAGTAGGTCTGGTGCTGGCATCCATATAACTCTTACTGTTATCATTATCAAACCAGTCCAGTAAAATCTGTCCTCCATCTGCAGTTTTAATAAGTTCACTAAAAGAAATAATTCAAAGACATATTCAGTATTTCAAGTCGTGTCTTAATATTAGTGTCTTAATTCTATAAATATATGATATTTGGTCATCTCAAGATAACTTTTCCCCCAGCACTCACTAACACACACACTTATATCACTTTCTTTCATTACAAGAATGTTATGAAATTAGTACCATAAAAGTATTACCAGCAACAGCAGTAAAAGGTAGTATATAAAAATGAACTTCAAAGTATTTCAAGTATTTATCTTAATAATTTCCTCATCTCTCTAAAACAGCCAGCACTTAACCCCTATTTGATTGAGGTTACCCAAGTAATTCAACAGGGAATTATGAACATGCTGATCTGATCACCTCTCTGGCTGTTTGACTCAATAACAGAGTCTCCCCACAGAGTCTATTACAAAATTTGCTTCTTAAATTTAAGGTACTTCTCCCATAGCATCTATGAACATATAGAATTTTCCCAAATAGTGCAAGTTCCGGGCAACCAAAGGAACTCCAGAAGGACTAGATGACTCAGGGAAATTAATAAAAGGCACCATTTAAATCTCCTGGTTACTGATATATTCTAAACCATACCTTTAACACCTCAAGGACATTATCGTCAAGAACCCATTTGCTTATCAATATGAAGTCCTTTTACAGGGGTCCACCGCACAAAAATCCAAATTAATTAATCTTCTCACCCCCATCCTCACCCCCAGCATCAGTGAACTGATACCATCAAAGGATCTAGTCCTCAGGGGAAGATGCATGATGAATCTGGAAAAGAGTAGCCCCCAAACACTTCTCGGGTCCTGGAAATAAACCATTTACATCAGAGCGCGGGCACACACACACACACACACACACACACACAGGCACACACACACACTCACACACACACACACACACACACACTCACACACAGACACACGCAGACAAGGTGATAGGCAATAAATACCTGAACATTTTCCTGCAGCTGGGTGTGGGGTGAGGGGCATACTTTCCATTTTCATTCTTCCTTTTTTGATAGACTTACTAAACCAGAAGTTCTGTTAACCAGGAACTGGCAGTATGCAAAAAAAACTGTGATTTTGAATATATGATTGAAAACAGAGATTGACTTACTTCCTGTACCGCACTGGGGGCTTGGAAGTGATGAAAGGTCTCAGCAGCGTCTGTCCTCTGCTCTCCCAGCACCACACCGTCGGGTAGTATGTTTCTGTGACCACTGGACAGTGGTCCCGAAGGAAGCGGCTGAAACTCTCACCCCCCGTCACTAACTGGGGCTTCTGTGGGGAAAGCCAGTCCCAGTGAAGGACCCAGAACAGCCAAGTTACCGCCAACCGCCAACCATAACCGACCCGACTCGCCCCTCGCCGCGACCCCGCGGATCACTGGAAGCCTGACGCGAGTAATTCAGTCACCACGGACTTACAGCGTGGTTTATCAGACCTCTCCGGGGAGAGGCGAGAGTTGACATAAGTCATTCCAAAAAGTACTACAGCGTCCCCGAGCAGCCCGGCCGGGGCAGACAATAGGGGCACGGCGCCGCGCGCGCCGGGGTCAGAAGGTCCGGCTGCGGTCGGAGCGCCGGGCTCGGACCGCACGCAGGGGGCAGGGGCCGGCCAGCTTTCCCGCGCGCGCTCCGAGGGCGCGCCTAAGGGCCCCGGGGAAGGTCAGCGCTAAGGGGCAGCCTGCTCGCCCAGGACTTCCCCAGCGACTCGCTCCCGCCAGCGACAAGCCTCCGGCTACGCCCGATGCCGTCGCTCCCGGAAAAGCCGCCCGTGGCCCTGCGCGCCGGCGCCCGCGCCGCCCCTTGGCTCACCTTGGCAATGCTGCTCAGGTAGTAGCAGGCATAAGCGACGCTGAAGCCCAGGATCAGGGACAAGCCCACTCCCGAGCCAAAGAACCCAACCCGGACTTGGTGCTCCAGGTAGAGGGACAGCTCCCGGGAGAGCATCCGCAGGTCCATGGCCAAGCGCCGCGCGGCCGGGGCAGCGCCACGCGCCGGTCCTGCGGCGGGAGGCCAGCCCGCGGGCCGGGGAGCGAGCGGGACGGCGCCGCGGCGGACCCGGGAGCCGGCGTCTCCGGCAGCGCGCAGCACGGCTTCGGCCAAGCGGCTCGGCCGAGCCCGGGAGGTGTAGCCCTGCGTGCCGGACGCCGCCGGCCCCGCCCCGGCTTCCTCCGACCCGCCCCCACCGCCAGCCACTCAGCAACCTTGGAGGGGCGCGGTTACGAGCCCGGCCACCCGGTGGGCAACGGGGGTCTCCCGGCCAGGTCACAGTCAGCCTGGGCGAACCCCAAGAGTGGGAAGAGCGCGGGCGCCGAGTGAAGAGAAGGAAATGGACCGGGCAGCGCACCTGCCCCAGTGACCTTGAATGATTCCGAAAAGCACTGGGTCTCCATTAACCCTTCCTGTAAACTAGCGTTTAAGGTGCCCGAGAAGTGTGTGCTGCATTAAAAGACTTGAGGAGTTAATGCTGAAGATGTGTCAGAATACACTAAGTTGTGAAGAATGTCTACATCCCCAGGAAATTGTGTTGTCCCCCAAAACTATCAAAAGAGAAAAAAATATTCTATAAACATTCAACAGAGAGCATCTTCATGCTTGACTTTAAATCTCTCTGTGAATTCCTTAGTATGCCTTAAATGAGAAGTGGTTCCTGAAAATAAATGAGAAGATCAAGAATACACACTGAGATTAAAAAAAATTAAAGCCTATTTGTGGTTCATTAATGTTTTAAATTTGAAGAGGTGGGAAATTCACAGTTACCTCATGTGCAGATTAGAAACCATTTATGAAGTAGGCTCTCCTAGGCTTATCTATGGCAAAATGAAAAGGGTTAGATGATTTAACAATCTGTCATTATGAGCTGCCCCCCACTCCCACCCCCAAGAGGTACCAATGGTGGCAAGACTTATTAAACAGGCAAAAGGAAGAAGGTAAGGGCTGTATAGACTACAAAAAATTCCACAGGATTGCAAATTAATGATATAAATAAGTGATGGAGAAATGGGATGGGCCAGAAGGGGGCAATTTATTTGGCCTTCACTTGGTCATTGCAACTTGATGGTTGCCAGTACCCAGAATATTTCAGTTACCTTCCTGAGTCTTTTTTTAAATCTGTAGAATAATAATTTCTATTTTATAGAGTTGTTGGGATGACTAAATGAAATAATGTATGTGCTAGCCTGCCCCTGAATATAAGTTATTCTTTCACTCACTGGCTTTTGTACCCAAATACACCCAGAAACACGGATGCACATGGTGGTTGCCATACTTGACAATTTACATGTGACATTCTTTATAATGTCGATACCTGCCTTCTGCCCTGCCCACCCATAAATTCATGTATATTTCCTTTTGCTTAAGTTTTAAGTGATAATATCATAAAATAAACTAAGATAATATCGTAAAATAAGCTAAGATAAACTATCATACACATCACAGTGTGTAGAAATCTTTCTGACTGGGGAGTAAACAACTCTGAACTCATCCACCAAACTTAGGCAAATCATTTACTCTTTCGGAGCCTCAGTTCCTTGTCTATAAAATAAGTAGTTGAGATGGAAGATGTCCAAATTCTTTCCTCCTAGAAGAGCATTCATAGTCTTCCTTAAGACAAGAATTGTTACTTCCAATTTAGATGAAGAAATGAGTTCAGGCTGTAATATGACCCCTATTTTCTCCTCATCAGTGTCCATGCCTTTGTGGAATCTCTTTTCCTTGAGTACAGATAGGACCTGTGACTTAGTTCTTACCAATAGAGTATTAAGTGATGGGTGTAATCACTCCTCTGATTGCATTATGTTATATGACTCTAGCTTAGCACACTGGAGCTAAAGGCTCTTCTGCCCACCTCAAGGAAGCAAAGAGCCATATGAATTGCCCATGGAGAGATCCACATAGTAGAGAATGAGTGGTACCCTTTAGCTGACAACCAGCAAAATGATGGGGCCCTCAGACCCACAACTCAAGGAAATAAATTCTGCCAACACCCTGAATGAGTTCAGAAGCCAATTCTTCCCCAGTCAAGCCTCCAATAAAAATGCAGCCTGGCCAACATCTTGACTGGCCTAGTGAGACCCAGAGCAGAGGACCTAGCTAAGTTGTACCTGGACCCCTGATCCATGGAACTGGTTAGATAATAAACATGTGTTTTTTAAGCTGCCAAATTTGTGGTAATTTATTATGCAGCAATAGAAAACTAATAGAGAATATGTAAAGATACTCATGGAAAGATGTTTTTCTACTTTATACATCACTTTTTAAAAATTTTTATTATTTTTTTAATCCTCACCAGAGGATATGTTTTTTTATTGATTTTAGAGAGAGGAAGGGAAAAAGCAGGCGGGGGGGGGGTGGTGGGGAAGAGAAATATTGATGTGATAGAGAAGCATCCATTGGTTGCCTCCCGTATGTGCCCTGATCCCAAACCCGAAGTCTAGGTATGTGCCCTGATTGGGAACCGAACCCACAACCTTTTGGTGTACGGGAGGACAATCCAACAAAGTGAGCCACCTGGCCAGAGCTATACATCACTTTTTAAAGTAGTCATAATAAACATTTATTACTTTTTTAAAAATAAAAGTTATTTTTTTTAAAATAAAAATACAAAGCTAATTGTAAAGGAGTATGAAAACATATATAGCTAAAAGTAAGAAAGGCCAAAACATTCTAAAACATAATAGAAAACAAGTTTTAAATAGGAACACATCTTCACAAATTTTGTGTAATATGCCCTGGTTCTTTTTATTGAGAAATAGTATTTAGAAATCAAGATCTGGGCACTGGGTGTGGTCATTAGTATTGGGGTGTCATTGTACTTAGGCTCTTACAGCTGACAGAGTTAGGCCATATATCTATGTGCCCAATAGCTAGCTAGCTAGCTATGTAGATAGCTGTTTCTGAATCTATCCATATTATTTACATTAAACTAAAGATGAGTTCAGAGTATAATGCTTTTATGTGAACTCTCTGAGGGTTTTTAGGAGAAATTAAACCTCTAAATTCGCAATGTCTCTGTTTTGGTTTTTGTATTTTTTGGATAAAGCTAAGTCCTCTCTCTAATGGGAAACAACCATATCCTTAACCTCCAATTCTATGGCAAATCAGCAACAGAAATCAGACAGAGGACAGAATGGGTTATACTTACAGAGAATTCCAGAACTGAAAAAGCATGTCACATACTTAATGAAACAAAAAACTTTTATATTCAATTAAGAAAAATATTGTAGTTCTACATGGATTGTTATAAAAGTTGCAGATGTCACCAAATTATTTATTAATAAAATACTGTGATCCCAAACTTCTCAGTTCTAATACTTATCATTGCACTAGCTGTAGCCCTATCTTTGGCACTAACAATTCCTAACACTAACAAAGCCCAACCTTAGCACTAACAATCTGATTTGCACCTGATTGACTTCTTTGGGAGGAGCATGTACCCTGAGAACTGAGGCCAGGGTAAAATAAGGAAGAGCTCAGGTAACAGGTAGAAAGTCATGTTGGAAAGGAGGAATGTACATGTGGGACCCCCATGTGGAGATCTAGGGAAGAAGCAAGTTGAACTCCTTGTAGATATAAGTGGTCAAGGGAGCAGATGAGTTTTTGATCCCCAGCCCCCATTTCCAATTTGTACTGTTTAAACTTATCATGGGAATCTTGAACAAAAATCCACTTAAAGCATGCCCTGGCTGGTGTGGCTCAGTTGCTTGAGTGTCATTCTGTGCACCAAAAGGTCAAGGGTTTGATTCCCGGTCAGGGCACATGCCCAGGTTGCTGGCTCGATCCCTGGTAGGGGTGCATGCAGGACACAGCTGATGTATGTTTCTCTCTCACATCAATGTTTCTCTTTCTCTCTCCCTCTCCCTTCCTCTCTCTCAACTAAACACACACACACACACACACACACACACACACACACACATTTAAAAATGTGCTTAAAGCTTTTCTCATGGTTAATTTGTGTTTATTAGATTGGGGTATGGCAGACAAGTAGTATCCATAACAGGGACATAAATTAGCCTGCTTCCTTCAAGGTAACTGGAGTCATTTGGGAATACTTTCTGTGGAGAGGATTGATTTACAGGATGTAACCCAACAGCAGGAACATAAAGTTTATGTTTCCTCTTCATCCTTCCCTAGGGAAAAGTCAAAGTCATACTTTGTGTAAGACAGAATGATATACAGATTGACAGAAAGAAAAAGAAACTATCATATGAGTTACAACTGAATTGGTTAAGATCAAAATTATCTTAATAGAATTTCAATATAATTTCCCTTCATGCACAGATGCAGCTTTTCGATCATATGTAGTTGGAAAAAGAAATATTTTTGGCCACCTTGACATTTGTGAAAACACTCTGCCTTGTTAATTCCCAAATAGCTTTTTACAAATAACCATACCCATTGGAGACAAGTGTGGCGTGGTCATGTGAAACACTGAAAGAATGTGCTAAAAATCAGTTCTTAAGCAAGGCAATTCATTAAAAAAAAAAAAAGGAAAACAGAATAGTTTGGTCTTAGTTGTATACCTCCAAACTTATCGGTATACACATCTGTGTGACTGATGGGATATGGTTCTTGAAGGGGTAGGAGTGTGATGAAACCCAAACACAGGTAAAGACAATGTCCTTTCATACCTATCATAGGAAAGGTCTCAACCTATGGTAGGCAGAATTCTACTATGTCTTCCTCCTGATGTACACACCCTTATATAATCCCCCCCCCTGAGTGGGGGTGGGGCATGTGCATATGATGGCATATCATTCCGGTGATTGTTACATTATATGGCAAAAGTGAAATGATTTTGCAACAAAGGTCTCTAATCAGTTGACTCTGAGTTAATCAAAAGAGAGGTTGTCCTGGATATGCATGACCTAGTCGGGTGAGCCCTTTAAAAGAGGGCACAGAGGTCAGACATGGAAGAAGTCAGAGAGACTCTCTCTTCTGCTGGCCTTTAAGAAAAAAGGCGCCATGAGTTATACAGCTTCAAGAAAATGAATTTTCTTTATTTAAATCATTTTTAATTTTTCAATTACAGTTGACATACTAGTTTCAGGTGTATACCCCAGTGATTAGACACTGTATAACTTAACAAGTGACCATCCCAATAAATCTTGTACTCATCTGATACCATACATAGTTATTAGAATATTTAGGCTATATTTCCTATGCTGTACTTTACATCCCCATGACTAATCTGTAACTATCAATTTGTACTTCTTAATCCTTTCATCTTTTAAGCCCATTCCCCAACTCCCCTCCCAACTGTCAAAATGTTCTCTGTATCTATGAGTCTGCTTCTGTTCTGAATGTTTATTTTGTTTAGAGCCAATTGCTGATAGACAGTTATTGCCATTTTATTTTTCATAATTTTGATCCTTTCCCTCCCTTCTTCTTAAAGAAGACCCTTTAACATTTCATGTAATACTGGTTTGGTAGTGATGAGCTCCTTTAGCTTTTTATTGTTTGGAAGCTCTTTATATGTCCTTCAATTCTAAATGACAGCTTTGCTGGAGAGTAATCTTGGCTGTAGATCCTTGCTTTTCATCACTTTGAATATTTCTTGCCACTCCCTTCTGGCCTGCAAAGTTTCTACTGGGAAATCAGCTGAGAGTCTTATGGGAGCTCCTTGTAGGTATCTAACTGCTTTTCTCTTGCTGCTTTTAAGATTCTCTCTTTAACCTTTTGCATTTTAATTATGATGTGTCTTTGTGTGGACCTTTTTGGGCTCATCTTGTTTGGGACTGTCTATACTTCTTGGAATTGTATGTCTATTTCCTTCACCAGGTTAGGGAAGTTTTCTGTCACTTTTTCAAATAGGTTTTCAATTTCTTGCTCTCTTTCTCTTCTCCTCTGGCACCCCGATGATGCAAATGTTGGCACCCATGAAGCTGTCCCAGAGGCTCCTTACACTATCTTCATTTTTTAAAAATTCTTTTTTTCATTTTGTTGTGCTGGGAATTGAGCCTGCAACTGAGGTACGTACCCTTGACTGGAATCAAACTCAAGAACCTTCAGTCTGTAGGCTGATGCTCTAACCACTGAGTCAAACTGGCCAGGGCATGCTGGTTTTTATAGCCAGAAGTTATGGGGCCTTCTCTTCCTGGCACTGGAACCCTGGGCTGGGGCCCTTGGTATGGGCTGAGACCCCTTGCTCCTCAGGGGGGACCTCTACAGCTAAGATATACCTCTCAATTTTTATCTGCCATATGTGGGTGTGGGACCAGACCGTTCTAAGCTCTGCCCCTCCTGCCAGTCTCAATGTTGCTTCTTTTTTATATCTTCAGTTGTAGGACTTACGTTGGGCTAAATTTCAGTTGTTTTTGGATGATGGCTGTTCTGTAGTTTAGTTATAATTTTGATGTGGTTGTAGGAATCTAACTGGACCCAGGTTCTACTGCCTGCTGCAATGAAAGCCAAACTCTTGAGACAGGTGCTGGTGGAAAAGGAAAAAGGTTTATTCAAGTGCTGGTCACCCAAGAAGATGGGGGACTCTTGTCCCAAAGCCCATATTAACATCTCATTGCAGGCAGAGGTTTTTATAAGGAGGGAGAACAAAAGCAGAATACAGAGATTATGGGGATAGGGTTGAAAAGTTCTCTTTGTACAGGCCAACACAGTCTATTCTGATAAAGACCTTGAAACTGGTCAAGTGATGGTCTGGTGTGTGCCATCCTGGTTACATGGTTGGTCAGCAAATCTGACAGAGCTGGAGTGCCTGAAGGTCAGAGTCTGTAGCTTTTTAAAATATTTATTTATATTATTGATTTTTAAAGAGTGATGAAGGGAGAGAGATAGTGAAACATCAGTGTGAGAGAGTAACATCAATCGGTTGCCTCCCATACATGCTTCAACTGGGGAGCAAACCCACAACCTAGGTATGTGCCCTGACTGGGAATCAAACTCACAAACTTTTGGTGTATGGGATGACACTACAACCAACTGAGCCACCTGGCCAGGGCTGTCTTATTTTTAAAAACCACTTTACTGAGGTATAATTCACATACCATATAATTCATTTGTTTTAAGTGTACAATTCAGTAGTTTTTAGTATATTACATCATGAATTTTTAAAAACTGGTAAAATACATATAAGAAAATTTGTCACTTCAACCATTTAAAAAAAAATATACCTTTATTGATTTCAGAGAGAGGAGGGAAGAGGGCTGGAGAGAGATAGAAACATCAACGATGAGTCATTGATCAGCTGCCTCCTGCATGCCCCCCAATGGGGATTGAGCCTGCCACCTGGGACTGTGCCCTGGCCAGGAATCAAACTGTGATCTTCTAGATCGTAGGTCAATGCTCAATCCCTGAGCCATGCCTGGCCAGACACTTTAACTATTTTTAAGTGTAAAATCCAGTGACATTAATTACATACATAATGTTGTGCAACCATCACACTTTTACTTCCCAAAGTTTTTCATTTCCCCAAAGAGAAATTCTCTAACTATTGAGCAATAATTTTCCATTGCCTTCCACCAATCCCTCTGGTAGTCTCTAATATAATTGCCATCTCTATGAAATTGACTATTATAGGTACCTCATAGAAGTGGAATCATACAATATTTATCTTTTTTTGTCTGGCATGTTTCACATATAATATCTTTAAGGTTCATCCAAGTTATAGCATCAGAACATCACTTCTTTTTATTACTAAATAATATTCAAATGTATATACCACATTTTGTTTATCCATTCACCTGCTGATAAGCACTTGGGTTGTTTCCTCCTTTTGGCTATTGTGAATAATGCTGCAATGAACATGGTCATACAAACATCTGTTTAACTGCCTGCTTTCAATTTTTTTGGGTATATACCTAGCAGTGAAATTGCTGGATCATATTGTAATTCTTGTGTGTTTTTTTTATTGTGGCAAAACATACATAAAATTTATTATTTTTAACCATTTTTAAGTCTATAGTTTAGTGGCATTAGCTACATTCAGAATCATATGCAACCACGACCACCATTCATCTCTAGAACTTTTTCATCTTCCTGAAAGAATATTCCAGTGAAATGTTATAGCTGTGGTAGATCTTGGAGGTAGAGAAATAACAGAGAAAAGAAAGTTTGTGGGAATCCAAGATGGCAGCAGAGTAGGTAGAAGTTATACTCATTTCCTCCTAGAACCAAACTGAAATTACAATTAAAATAAAGAACCACCAACCTGAATAACCAACTGAAGACCAACTGAACAGAAGACTTATAACCAAGGATTTACAGAAGAAGACAGGTCGAGACAGTAGGAAGGGTGGAGAACCAAAAAGAGATGGCCCTTCACCCAGAAAGGTATCTCAGCTACAAAGGTTTCCCCTGAGGAGCATGAGGTCTAAACTCCATGTTGGCATCCCCAGCCCAGAGCACTAGAGCCAGGAAGAGGAGCCCACCTAACATCTGGCTGTGAAAATCAGTAGGAATTCTGTCTGCCAGGGAAAGACAGGAGGAAACCTAGGCACCCTCTTAAAGGTCAGCACACAAAATCTCATTTGCAGCCACTTACCCTGGGCCCCAGCAGAGGGAGAGTGGCTCAGAGTAAACTAGAATTATGTGAAGAGAGACTGGTTTGTACGCCTCTGGGAAGAGAGCTGAAGGGTTAGCTGCTAGGGTCTCTGTGCTAAGTCCCTCTCCCACATTGCAGATGCCATAATTCTTGGGTTAAGTACTCCCCTCAATATGGCATCAGCCTGGGGGAATGCAAGAGCCCTACCCTCCAGACTCCCTGTCGCCCCACTTGTAGAGCTCATGCCCTGTGGAGGAGTCAGCTGCTTGGGCCTGGGGTATAGAGGGCCAGGCAGACTCAGGGGTGTCAGAGACAGAGTTGTGTGGCTCTGGGGTAGAAGCCATTCCCCTCATGTTCCCATATGCCTGACCAGAGCCGCCACCTCAGAGGAAATCTACTAGCCCCACCCTCCCAACTCCTGCTCACCCTACATTGCTAAGCTCAGGCTTTCCAGGAGGTCTGGGCAGAACCTGGGACAAACTAAGTTGTGTGGCTCTAGGACATGGGGCATTTTCCCTTGCACGCGCAACTACTGCAGAGGCCTCCCTTCACATGGTCAAATCTTGGCCTATTTGGGCCTCATATACTCTGCTGGCCTTCCCCAGGCAACTCCCTGAGACCTTGCCCCACCACAAAGGTCTGCAGACACTCAGTGGGTGGCAGCTAGTTTTGGTGTACCCTGGGATTTTGCTGAGTCGCCTCACACCCAGCACTGACACTGAGTTTCAACCTGTATCAATCTGGTGTACACCGCTTGCCCCTACCTGGTGACTCACTGAGAACCTACCTCAGGCAGCTCCCATATAGTACCAGAGGATCTTTCAGTGATGAACCTAACAGACAGTGGAAGTAGGTGGAAATGGATCTTGCAGTGCCTTGGGCCTTTTGCTGACCTGTCCCTGGGCTTGGTCTGGTGAAAGCTGGCCTTGCTGCACAGCTTGGCCCTTCCCACACACACGCAGGCCCAGGAGAGGCAGCCACAAACTGTGGATTGTTTTGTTTATAATAGCCAAGATTTGGAAAGAGCCCAAGTGCCCATCAGTAGCTGACTGGATAAAAAGCTGTGGTACATTTACACAATAAAATACCATTTGACTGTTAAAAAAAAGAGAGAAGGAAATCTTACCTTTTGGGACAGCATGGATGGAACTGGAGATGCTTATGCTAAATGAAATAAGCCAGTCAGGGAAAGATAAATACCACCTGATCTCACTTATATGTAGAATCTAATGAATAAAATAAACTGATGAACAAAATAGAAACAGATGCATGGAATAGACTGACAGCTGTCAGAGGGGAGGGGTGTTGAAGGACTGGATGAAAAAAGGTGAAGGGATTAAGCAAAACACACACACACACACAACACATTGTCAGAGATAACAATTTTGTGATAGCCAGAGGGAAAGGGGTGTTGGAGCATAGGTGGAGGTGGGAAAAGGGAAGAAATGGGGATGGAAAGAGACTTTACTTGGGGCAATGGGTGCATGATGCAGTGTGCAGATCATGTTTTATGAGTTGTACCCTTGAAACATGTGCCCCAATAAATTAAGTTAAAAAAAAAAAGAACACCTATTCATCTCAAACTATTCCACAAAATTCAAGAGGAAGGAAAACTAAGCTCATTTTACAAGGCCAGCATTATCCTAATTCCAAAACCAGGTAAAGACACTACAAAAAAAGAAAATTATAGGACAATATCCATGATGAACACAGACACAAAAATCCTCAATAAAATATTAGCAAACCAGATTGAGCAATACATTAAAAAGATCATACACCACGATCAAGTTGGATTTATCCTGGGATCCACAAACCAATTAACACAATATGCCAAATAAACAAAAAAAGGATAAAAGTCATATGATTATAGCAATATATTCAGAAAAGCATTTGACAAAATCCAGCGCCGATTTATGATAAAAATTTTCAGTAAAGTGAGAATAGAGGGAACATATCTCAACATAGTAAAGGCCATATGTGACAAACCCACAGCTGACATCATACTCATTGGGGAAAAACTAAAAGCATTTTTCTTAAGATCAGGAACAAGATGAAGATGTCCACTTTCACCACTCTTATTCAACACAGTACTGGAAGTCTTAGCTGCAGCAATCAGACAAGAAGAAGAAATAAAAGGCATCCAAATTGCAAAGGAAGAAGTAAACTGTCGTTATTTGCGGATGACATGATACTGTATGTAGAGAACCCTAAAGATGCACCAAAAAAACTAGTAGAACTGATAAATGAATTCAGTAAGGTAGCAGGATACAAAATAAATATTCAGAAATATGTAGCATTTTTATACACCAATAACGAACTGTCAGAAAGTGAAACTAAGAAAACAATCCCATTTATAATTGCATAAAAACACACACCCTAGGAATAAATTTTTTAAAAAAATATATCTTTATTGATTTCAAAGAGAGGAAAGGAGAGAGAGAGAGAGAGAGAGAGAGAGAGAAACATCAATGATGAGAGAGTCATTGATCAAGCCCACAACCTGGGCATGTGCCCTGACCAGGAATCGAACCCCGATCGCCTGGATCGCAGGTCAATGCTCAACCGCTGAGCCACGCCCGGCCGGGCCTAGGAATAAATTTAACCAAGGAGGTAAAAGACTTATACTTGGAAAATTATAGAACACTGAAGAAAGAAACTGAAGATACATATAAACAGGAGCATATACCATGCTTATCAATAGGAAGAATTAACATTGTTAAATAGTCCATACTACCCAAAGCAATCTATAGATTCAACGCAATTCCTATAAAAAATACCAATGGCATATTTCACAGAACTAGAACAAATAATCTAAAATTTTATATAAACCCACAAAAAAGACCCTGAATAGCCACAGCAATCTTGAGAAATAATAACAAAGTTGGAGGAATCACACTGTCTGATATCAAACTATACTACAAGGCCATAGTAATCAAAACAGCATGGTACTAGCATAAAAACAGACATATAGACCAATGGAGCAGAATAGAGAACCCAGAAATAAACCTGTGCCTATACGGTAAATTAATATTTGACGAAGGAGGCAAGAACATACAATAGGGTAAAGGCAGTTTATTCAGTAAATGGTGTTGGGGAAATTGGACAGGTACATGCAAAAAAATGAAACTAGACTACTTTCTTACACCATATACAAGAATAAACTCAAAATGGATTAAAGACTTAAATATAAGACTTGAAACCATAAAACTCCTAGAAGAAGACATAGGCAGTACTATCCGGACATTTGTTTTAGCAATAGTTTTTCTTATATGTGTCCTTGGGCAAGGAAACAAAAGAAAAAACAAACAACTTGGACTACATCAAACTAAAAAGGTTTGCACAGCTAAGGAAACCATCAACAAAAGGAAAAGACAGCCCATTGAAAGGGAAAAAATATTTGCTAATGATACATCTGATAAGGAGTTAGTAGCCAAAATGTATAAAGAACTCATACAACTCAACACTAAAAGAAAAACCAACATAAACAATCCAATTTAAAAATGGGCAAAGGTCCTGAATAGACACTTCTCCAAAGAGGACATACAGGTGGCCAAATGACATATGAAAAAATGCTCAACATCCGTAATCATTAGAGAAATGCAAATTAAAACCACAGTGAGATATCACCTCACATCTGTCAGAATGGCCATCATCAACAAGTTCACAAATGACAAATGTTGGCAAGGATGTGGAGGAAAGGGAATCTTTGTGCACTGTTATGCAGAATGCAGGTTGGTGCAGCCACTATGGAAAACAGTATGGAGTTTCCTCAAAAAATTAAAAATAGAACTTTCTTATCACCCAACTATTCCACTTCTGGGTGTATTTCCAAAACACTAATTTAAATGAATATATGCACCCTTATGTTCACTGCAGCATTATTTACAATAGCCAAGCTATGGAAACAACCCAAGTGCCCATCAATAGATGACTGGACAATGGAATGTTACTTGCCCATTAAAAAAAGAGAAAATCTTGCCATTTGCAACAGCATGGATGGACCCTAGAGGGTATTATGCTAAGTGTAATAAATCAGTCAGAGAAAGACAAATACCATATGATTTCACTTATATGAGGAATCTAAAGAACCATATAAATGAACACACAAAACAGAAGCTGACTCATAGTTACAGAGAAAAGACTGATGGTTGCCACAGGGGATGGGTTTTGTGGGACTGGGTGAAATGGATCAAGGGATTGAGAAATACAGATCGGTAGCTATAAAATAGTCATGGGGATATAAAGTACAGCATAGGAAATATAGTAAATAATATAATAACTATATGTGGTACCAGGTGGATACTGGAAATATCAGGGGGAACACTTTGTAAGGTATATGATTGTTTAACCATTATGCTGTACATCTGAAACTAATACAAAATAATATTGAATGTAAACTGTAATTGAAAAAATTAAAAATAGATAAAAACAATACACAGAAAGAAAGTTTGTACAGTTGACACTAATAACTATAATTGGACTCACTGCCAATTGGCATCCTTTTGTGCAATGGAATGCCTGAGAACACTCGAAAGAGTTCATGGTAACATGAGGAGTTGCTGGAAATTTATGTGTTGAGTGTCTGATCACATGCCAACAGGAACAATTCCTCTGTAAAGTCTTCCTGGGGAACAAAACAAAACAAATCTAAAATTTCACAAGAGTCTTGTTGCATCACTTAAGCTCTCATTATTGCTGAATCTAACTTGGGAAGACAAAGAAGTGCTGCTTGTTGGTTGGGATCCGTGGTGTCAGTACAAACTTGTGGGGATGATGCAAGTGTGGCTCAGCTCACAAAGACAGGTTCTGATAGGCACGAGTGTGTGGGGCTACGGCCCCTACTTATGAGCAGAGTGCCTTTAAGAGCCAACCTGGCACACAGGACAAAAATTATGGCTCCAATATGCTTTCACTTCTGGCAAATCTGGCCACAGAATTGTTTGTTGTGACTCATCTGACACCAACCGTTGGCACTTATCAAACCTAAGCATATGATAATATATTAAAAAAATAACCAAGAACAATTATATGTACAAATATGATTAACACCTTTGTCTTACACATGAGGCAACCGGGACCAGAGAACTTAAGTGATTTGCTGAGGCTCACAGAGCTAGTATGTCTCAGTGTTAAGCTAGAACCAATGTCTCCTGACTTCAGTGCTCATCACTTTCCACCATATTGTTTCTACTTAAAAGGCTGACACTGTCTTAAGTGTCAAATGATTTCCTCTAAATCTGTTTCAGAATTAAAAACAATTTCAGTTTAAGCATGGCAAGATATGTTCCAACATTATCATTAGTACTTATTTTCCAAAACAATTTTTTCTTGAGCATTTATTCCACTTTCATTGGCACTGGTTTCGTTGCTTCCACTCTTGGACCGAGAGCTTCGAGTAGAGCTGACACCACATCCAACTGAAGAGTGACAGGAAACCCAGGCCTATTGTGATCTCAGAGTTTGATTCAAGGATAGTGGGAGGCAGGTAGGGTTGGGGGGTAGGGGCCCTTTTTCTGCAGGAACGCCTAGCGGTAAGGGTGAATGAAGCCAGGAGCTTGAGACCACTTGGTGATTACAAAGGAAGCCAAGAAAGGGAAAGGCAGAAATGAGAACTGGAGAAAACCAGAATCCTAAACATGCTGTTTGAGCTCCTAAGTCAGTACACATTAACCTAGAACCTGTGTGTGTGTGTTGTGTGTGTGTTTTCCAGTTATATGATCTAACAGCTTTTTCCTTTTGGTTAAGACAATTTGAGTTTTCTGTTCTTTGAAATAAGGTTTCCAACTAATATAACATTGTTTTGATTGTTTAGAAAAAATAATTTCAGGAAGGAAGAGGACGGGTCACTAGAGTAAATCTGTTAACTAATGTACTAATTATGTCAAGAATTTGAGTTAGTTAGGGTTGCATTCAGTTTCAAGTTACAAAAACAACTGAATAAGAAGGAAATAAAAACAACTTAAACATGAAGGATATTTATAATCTCATATAAAAGAAGTCTAGAAGCAGAGAAGCAAGGAAATGGGTAGGTTAACTCATCAGTGCAATGACATCGCTGAGGGCCCAGAATCCCTTCTATGTAAATGTTGGGGCATAGAAGGGGAAAAAGTGGGACACCGAGACTTAAAATGAAGACATTTGGGTAGTTTAAGACAAATCTGAGAAACTTGAACCCCATGTTCCCCTTACATTCTTCTTTCTCTTTTTTACTAACTTCTTTTTAAAAAACAGTTTAAGACTATAAAAAGTTGCAAAAAATGCATAGAATTCCCATGTACCTTTTGCACAGTTTTCTCCAATAAGATTTTACATAACCATAGTACCTTATAAAAACTAGGAAACTAACATTGGTACAATATTTTCAACTCAGGTACAGCCTATATTCAGATTTTGCCAGTTTTTATATCCATTCCTTTTTTGGGGGTGTATAGTTTTATGAAATTTTATCATATGTGTGGATTCTATTGTAACAGTCGGGATTCAAAATTGTTCCTTTACCACAAACTCTTGTGTTTCCCCTTAATAGTCACACCCTTCCCCCAACTCTAACCCCTGGCAACCACTGATCTGTTACCTATCACTATAATTTTGTCACTTCAAAATGTTATATACATAGACTTATATAGTATGTAATCCTCTGAGATAATGTCCTTGAGATCCATCCAAGTTGTTATATGCATTGTTTATTCGTTTTTATTGAAGAGTAGTATTTCATTCCTATGATCTTTCTTTGCCAACCAAAACATATTTTCCCCATGTCTGAGCAGACCAGACTTCCCTTGATTGAAGACTCTGTAGCAAATTCATCTGAAGCAGTTCCTTGTCTGACCTGGGAGAAGCTGGATTATATCCCTGCCCCCCAATTGCAAGATTATGCAAATTTGTATCATCAGAGACATGAGAATATGTGTAGGAATGGATTCTATAAGTGCCTGAAAAAGAACACAAAGAACAGAACTTAACATTGGACTGGACTGAATTTATCAACATGGGAGCACTTATCAGTGTTCAGATATAATTCGTAGCTCATGCAGCAGGTCCACTGACTGAAAACAGAACTTAATGGTGGCTTACTTTTAGTAGGTTGAGACACCAAAATTTCTTCGGTATAATTTCAAGGAAGGAAACCAAAAGCTTTGGGAGCAGGAAAAGTTGTCCCAGAGAACACTCTTTTCACTAAGACATTAACGTATGCATTGATGAGAGGGTTCACCAGAATCTTTAAAAACCTCATTGAGGCTGCCATCTGCAGGTCAGGGATGATGGCGGGAGATTTCTCCATTAAAATAGGTTCCTTGATCTCAAGCCAGAGTAACATAGGGCAGGTGTCAGTGCTTAACCACCACAGACTAGGTGAATGCAGCTACTAGGACCAGAATGGCAGTCAGAATGTTTTAACTCCCACAGTTCTCTGGTGGTGGCTATTAATAACAGTGAATTAAAGAGATGGGCCAAAAAAAAAGAGAGATGGGCACCTTAAGTAATTTTTTATCTATACAATCAGAAAAACTCTAGCTCTGGTAGTCAGATGCTTTCTCTTCTTGGGGAGAGAAGGTGAAGGTACCTTCATTTTAAGTGGAATATTTGCATCATGTTAGGCAGATGCATGATGCTATTTCTTTGTTATGTGGAAGTTTAAGTTTGGTAGAATGGTGAGAATGGTGCTGAGTACCCAACAGGGTAAACTATTCCTGTTATTTGTGGCATACTAACGGGAGGCCAACTGACAAGAGGAGAAGACAATTTTTGTTTCTTGCAAAAATTGCCGGAAATTCCGGCAACTTCTGTGTTCCTACTCAGGCAGGGCAGGTACAGTGTTGCAGTGCAAGAGTGTGTGCGCCCTGTATTCATGGAGCTCTGACTTTGGCAGTGGCAGTGACAATGGTTGGGGACTTTGGGCTCCTGGTCCCCTGCAGCTTTAGTGTGAGCCTGGGCTCCCAGCTTACTACAAAACAGCAGTGGTTCCAATATCAGTAGCCTCAATGGCACAGTGGTCATGGGTCCTAAATAACATCATTTTCTCTTCTTCCTCTGGTCCTGGGGGATAGTGTTTTCCAGTAGTTATTAATCTCTTTTTGCTTCTGCAGCCCTTCCAGCACTTTGGCAGACAATTTGCTGGATTAAATTCCTTCCGTTTGAATATTTAGAATGATCTATGTTTTTCTAAGTGGACACTAGATGACATATTTTTCTTCTTGGGCAGCCAGCTAAGCTACATTTTTCTTCCATTTCAGTGAGATGTGGCTGAATTCTAGACTATGTAATGTGACTGAGTGGTATGTGCTAGATATAACTCTAACATAAAGTTGCTCTCCAAATATTATACATTTCTGTAGACTGTAAAGCAGCCACAAATTCATTCATAGTAGTAGAATAATAGGTGAACAGCAAAACTACTTCATTTCTGAGGCAAGGACTTATTGATTTCATCTTATGGTTTGAAATAAAAATCTCACTAGTTTTGAATGACCCTAAATATTTCTGAACAGGTGCGCAGATAAGCAAACATATGTGTAGAATAGTTTCTAAACATGACAGACACATGTATGACACAGTGGTCAAATTGGGGTGTGTCTACTTTGGGGAGTACCAATTTAAACATCTAGAAATGCAGAAGAGTAAGGGAAGAAAGTATGAAAAATTTTCTACATATTTTATATCTTATCTTCTTATAATTTCTATTTTGAGTATGTTTTACAATATGTGACATGGTAGTACATAAGTAATTTATACAAAAATAAGTATATATATTGGAAGTACATGTTCAAAAATTTTGCACTGAAAGGATGTATGATCAAAAACATTTAGAGACCACTGGCAAGCTATATTAATTTAAGGACCCTGAAATAGTCTTAGCAACATATAGTGTTATAAATTTACAATGTACTTAATAAGGGGTAGATGGATAAGAGAGTGTTTAACACATAGAAGTATATCCAGTATTAGATGGATTCTGCCTCTTAACTTCCTCCATAATCCGGGACAATGATGATGGTTGCTTTTAGTCTTGGCCTCATTTTTCTCATCAAATATGGGGACTGGGCCAATTTGGGGTCTTCATGTTTGTGCTCAGTGTACTCCAGAGGTTTTAATGAGTTTCTGCAGAGCCCCTGCAAAAGTAGGAGGAAGGGAAGACTACAGCCTTGTTATGCTGTTTTATCTAGATTACCTGACTTCCTTACAGGGTAAGAACAAAAGGGTTTGGGGAAGAGGAAAGAAAACCACTGGGGCAGATCTGGGGTAGATCACCTCTTAAGATCCTTTTTCATTTTAAGAGAAAATAAAATTTAAAGTTATTATACCTAATCTCTGGTATTAAGGAAAAAAGCCTAGGACTTCTGGCCAAGATGGTGGCGTAGGTAAACATGGTACTCACCTCCTCCCACAACCACATCAAAATTATAACTAAACTATAGAGCAACCATCATTCAGAACTACCTGAAATGGAGCTGAATGGAAGTCCTACAACTATGGAATTAAGGAAGCCACATAGTGACTGGTAGGAGGAGTGGTGACGCAGAATGGGCTGGTCCCACACCCATATGTGGCGGATAAAAATTGGGAGGGGTATCTTGGCTGTGGAGGTCCCACCAGAGGAGTGAGGAGTCCCAGCCCTACACAAGTACCCCAGCCTAGGGTTCCAGTGCCAGGAAGAGAAGTCCCCATAACTTCTGGCTGTAAAAACCAGCAGGGATTGAGGTGCAGGGAGACTGAGGCTGCTGGAGCCCAAAGCAGTTTCTCTTAAAGGGCCAGCACAAGGACTTACTTGGATTCATACCTTCTGAGCTCCAGCCCAGGGGAGGCAGGTTGAAAGTCACCAGAGACAGACCAAAAAAAAAAAAAGTCACCACAGACATATAGAGAGGAACCAAATTGTTTGGCATCAGGATAAGAGCTGGAGGGACAGCTTTCTCCCAGATGGAAGTGCTGGCAGAAGCCACTGTTTCTTTTCTAAGCCCTTCCCCCACAGAGCCAGCTGACAGGAGCCATATCTGAGTCTCCATAAACCTGGCTGGCACTGTTTGCCCTACCCTGGTGATTCCCTGAAGCCCCGTCCCATCCAACTTTTGGTCCCACCAAAAGTGTTTCCAGTGGTTTTGCCATATGAATGGCCTATCTTGACTCAAGCTTCAGATTTTCCTAAAATCTCTCAAACAAGCAGCACCTGGCCTCAGCAAGCCCTGTACCTCCTTCTAAGTGGCTTTAGGCGCAGCACTGGAAGTGGCTGGCCTTGGTTCACAGCTTGGCCTCCCTGGGCTTGGAGGTGCACAACAAGCAGCCATCTGCAGATTGTTTTGTAGCTTATGCAGGGTGGCCCTGGGCAGAACACAGGCGGTGGCAGACCTTGGCCTGCACTTTCCAGGAGTCCCCAGAGCCAGCACACCCAGTGGACAGTTTCAGACCATGTTGAAACACCACCACCCAACCACCTCAGCATGCAACACACTCTAGGAGTGGATTCAGCGGGCACTAGAGCCCTGCTAAAGTCAGTCCTACACTTTGTGGTAGGCCCCTACACAGATGATCCTCCATGGTGGTTGGAGGTTGGTAGTCAGTGGTCATAGCCAGTCCTTGCAGGTAATCGGCCTGGGTAAATCCCTCCCATTGATGTGCCAACAGCAATCAAGGCTCAACTACAACAGGAGAGTGTACAGGTCACATGGTGGTGGGGGTGGTGGTGCACCTCTAGTACACAGCTTGAGTGACCAAGGAGGCTGTGCCACTGAACTCTACAGGACATCTACCACTTTAGGCCGTGCCACCAAGCCTGGTAGACATAACAGCTCTACCTAATACATAGCAAAATAAAAAAATAATCCAAAAATATGAGGATAGTGTAAGGAGCTTCTGGGACACCTTCAACTGTACCAACATTCGCATCATGGGGGTACCAGAGGAAAAGAGAGAGGGAGCAAAAAATTGAAAACCTATTTGAAAAAATAACAACAGAAAAGTTCCCTAACTTGGTGAAGGGAATAGACATACAAGACCAGGAAGCACAGATAGTTCCAAACAAGATGAACCCAAAGAGACTCACACCAAGAATCATCATAATTAAAATGCCAAAAATTAAAGACAAAGAGAGAATCTTAAAAGCAGCAAGAGAAAAGCAGTTAGATACCTACAAGGAGCTCCTATAAGACTGTCAGCTGATTTCCCAATAGAAACTTTGCAGGCCAGAAGGGAGTGGCAAGAAATATTCAAAGTGATGAAAAGCAAGGACCTACAACCAAGATTACTCTCCAGCAAAGCTGTCATTTAGAATTGAAGGACAGATAAAGAGCTTCTCAGACAAGAAAAAAAACTAAAGTTCATCATTATCAAACCAGTATTATATGAAATGTTAAAGGGTCTTCTTTAAGAAGGAGGGGAAAAGGTAAAAAATATGAATAAAATGGCAATAAATACATTATGTATCAACAATTGAATCTAAATACAAAATAAGTGAACAAGCAGAACAGAAACAGACTCATTTTGATGGTTGCCAGATAGGAGGGGGGTTGGGGAATGGGCTTAAAAGGTGAAGGGATTAACAAGTACAAATTGCTTGTTACAGAATAGTCATGGGGATGTAAAGCACAGCATAGGGAATATAGTCAATAATATTCTATTAACTATGTATGGTGTCAGATGGGTGCCACATTTATTGGGATGATCACTTACTAAGTTATACAATGTCTAATCACTGAAGTATACACCTGAAACTAATATAATATGTTAACTGTAGTTGAAAATAGAAAATGATAAAATGTTAAAAATAAGTAAATAAATCAATAAAGGTTAAAAAAAAAGAATAAAAGCCTATCTAAATATTAGACTATATCTTAGTAAGTATAAAATTCTTGGGTGAGATGAAACACAATTAAACATGTGAAAGCAATTGTTAATATACTGTGTTTGATGTAAAATGCAAGATTGTATTATTAAGAGTCTAACATCCTGGTTGGCCTTTAGTTGAGTCAACTTACTTTACAAAGTCAATTACTAGCATAACTTGTGCAGCGGCTATAATTTTTCTAAAATCTTTTCATCAACTTGTTAATTCATGTGATCAATTTAACTGGTTAACAAGGAAAGAAGGAAACTAGAAAAGATCCCAGAGAGAGAAGAGAGTTGGCAGAGCAGGAATACTTAGGTTGCAGTTGAGCAACACTGGCACTAGCACATTAAAAATTTCCAGGATGAAAGGGTTGGGGGGAAGAGATTAATTAAAGAACTTATATGCATATATGCATAACACAGGGACGCAGACAATAGTGTGGTGAAGGTCTGGGGAGAAGGCAGGAGCTGGGTGAAGGGGGTCAATGGGAGGGAAAGGGGGTACATCTGTAATACTTTTAACAATGAAGATAAAAACACCATGGAATCTAAAGAACTTAATAAACTGATGAACAGAATAGATTCAATGACATGGAAGCATAGATCAAACTGACAAATGTCAGAGGGATGGAGGAGGGCAGGTGGGTGGAGGGAGACTAACCAAAGAATTTATATGCATATATGTACAACCCAAGGACAGGGACTATGGTGGGGAGAGGGCCTGGGGAGGGGGATGGGATGGGGTGGAATGGATCATTGGGGAGAAAAAGGGATATCTGTAATATTTTAAACAAAAATAAAATTAAAACAAAACAAAACAAAACAAACACACCAAAAAAAACAAAGAACATGTAAAAGAAAAGAAAAATTCCAGGATGAAAATGTTTCAAATTACCAAAAATTTGGTTGGCTTAGAGCAAATATTTTACCTGTTTAGTTTCTAAAATTAACTCTACTTGGCCTTTAGCACTCCATATTGGTATTTTCCTGTTTTGTTTACATGAGAAAATTGAGAACATTTTATTTATTTCACTACATAATTCATTGGTTACATTTTACCTCTCCTTTCTTTCCACTTGAATATTCAATTCTGCTGGAATATTCCCCGCTCCCTTGACTTTTAGGGAAAGCAACAGTATGCTTACAATGCATCCGTGATGGGCTGTGAAATGATTTTAAATCCTACACATCATACTGTCATTTAAGTAACAGCAGCCAGACACCACTCTTACAGTCCTCTCATTTTCGTGTCAAAGTTGTATTTTGTTATTGGGGTTGAAGTATGTGGTGGTGGTGGGGGGGGGGGGGGGAGTTATGAGTGGGCAAGGTGCTTGTAAACTTTCCTGGAAGCTTCCGCTGTCTGCAGCCTAGTTAACACCCTGACTCCGCACGAGGGCAACACACACATCATTCAGTACCCTTCTGCTCAAATCACCCACTCTAGTTTGAAATGTTTTCAATTTACACGTACATACAGATTGTCTTTAATCTAGGCCATAATCTGTCCTATTCTCCGCCCCGTTAAAAAAGACTAAAACAACACGGAACCCCAAATTCACACTTAGTACACCCAGGAACCCTAGAACTTAATGAAAGACTGACCTCATCATAACTACCCAGTTTCAGCAGCCCGGGTCGCGCCGGCACCCTCATTTCCTCCGGCCCCACCTCCAGGCCCGCCAGCCAGAGTTCCTCGCCCCGCCCCTCTCCTCACAACTAATTGGGCGCGCCCCACCACTGGAAGGAAACAAACTGCAAGGAGCCGCCTCTCCATCAGCCGAGGCTATAGCCGGGCGTCTACACCGCCTCCGCCCCCCGCCCGCCCCCTCCGCCGCGCGCATGCGCACTCTCACTAGGCCCTGGACCGCCGCTTAGGGGTCGATTTCCCTCTCCTTTCTTTTCCCCGGTCGCGCGACTCTCCAGAACCCTTTCCATCCTACTGTTTTTGAGGATCCCTCTCCTAGTCAGTCAGAGAAGGTGCTGCTCCGGCTTTGGGTGCGTCAGTACCCGGATGTGGAGCCGCTCTCGCCAGCCGGGGACTCTGTGGCTGGGCGGAGCGCGGCGGCGTGCGTGGGGGCTGAGAGAAGGGGGCCGCTGGACAGGGGCGCTCGCCGGACGCCGGGAGGTACCACCGCTGCCCACGGGGGACGAGGCGGCCCCGGCCCTCGGGCGACCACCCCAGAGCGAGGGGCCGGGGGAGAAAAAAGGCCGGCAGTTAAGCCTGCCCCCCGCCGCCCTCGACGTCCCCCCGGGGCAAGCCTCCGTCGGCCCCCTGCGCTCCCCGTGCTCCCCTTGCTCCCGGCCGGGGGAGAGCGTGGTTCCCCGGCGGCCGTCGCTGTAGCCCGGCCGGGGAGCCGGGAGGAAGCGGAGGAGTCCCCGCCCACGGCCCCCTCCCCTCTGTCCGCCAGCCGCCGCCGCCTCGGAGCCGCTGCGGTCCGGCCTCCAGTGTGTGCGGGGGGCGCGGCGGCGGCGGCGACGGCTGGGGAGTGGCTGTGGGCTCGGCGGGGATCGCGCCGTCGCCCCCGTGAGTTATTCCCACGTCCCCCGGGCCTCGCTGCCGCCCCCGCCGGCGCCTAGAAGCCAGCCTGGGCCCAACTCCCTCACGGGCCCCCCGGCGGCGGCGGCGGCGGCGGCGGCAGCAGCAGGAGCAGCAGCAGCAGCAGCAGCAGCGGCAGCAGCGGCGGAGCCCACCGCTCGGGCCCCGATGAGTAACTCTCGGAATAACCGGGTGATGGTGGAAGGGGTCGGGGCCCGGGTAGTCCGCGGCCCGGACTGGAAGTGGGGGAAGCAGGACGGCGGCGAGGGCCATGTGGGCACGGTCCGGAGCTTCGAGAGCCCCGAGGAGGTGGTGGTGGTGTGGGACAACGGCACCGCCGCCAACTACCGCTGCTCTGGGGCCTACGACCTGCGCATCCTGGACAGCGCGCCCACGGGTAAGCCATGGCCACCTGGCGCCGGGCCTGCGCGCGTGGGGGAAGGGGCGAGCTGGGGTGGGCGTCCGGCGGCGGGTCTGCGAGAAGGGCTTAGTGGAACGCCACTCCTGCAGCGCTTGTCTGGAGTGAGCGGAAAGGGAAAGAGTCAAAGGGAATTTTAGGTTCAATGTCTGATAAACAAAAACTTGCAGAGAAGACCCCCTCCTCCTCTCCCCCATCACTAAGGGAAATGATGGGAACACCATCACCAGGATGCTTTCTAGCCTGGAAGGCACAAAGCACAGGGAAGACGACAGACAGTTCCCCTCCTCCCCCTTCTCTAGGGAAGGGTCTGGAGAGGCTTGTCTCATAAGCCATTGAAATTAATCAGATACCAAATGATAACTGTCAGAAGGGAGGCTTCCCTTGCCATATGGTGTTTAGTTGACCGGTTGCAATTGCGGAAGGGCCCTTGGTACCTCAGATTTGTTGAAATATCTGCCCCCCACCCCTGGCCCCAAAGACTTGCTACTTGGAACCCTGTGGAATGATTTTTTTTATCTAAATTGTTTCATTTTATATCGTTATACCAATAGAGGGGAAACAGTCTAAGCTGTTGAATCATTTGTTTTTGCTGAATACTTTTTCCAAGTGGAAGATAAACATAGGAAACACCTGATATATTTGTGTGTGTGTGTATATATATGTTTTTTTATATATAAAAACTTCTCATTTCATATGTAAGGTTTTGTCAGAGACTTATCCATTAACACAGCAATGAGTCAGTGCCCTTGAGTCACAAAATTTCAGGGATCTGTGTGTTACTGACTCTAGAATTTTTTACATAATATAAAATAAATGTCTATTTTAATCAAGTTTATTTTCATATAGGTTTATCCTTAATAGTGTATTCAGTAGAAAATAGTTCAAATTTAAAATCTGATACTTTTTAGAATGCACAAAGAAGCTACTTCTGACAAAGCCTATCATCCTGAAGTGGGTACATAGTTACCGTTAGCAGCAATAAAAAGGGATATGAATACAAGTCAACCAAGTTTTTGAGTAGATAATTCATAAAATTGTGTTTCCTAGCTGGTTTTTTAAACATTGAAAAAGATGTATATGCAGTACCAGAAGAAAAGATCCAACAGTTTAAAAAGGGGCAATCATTGTTAGCGTTTCTTGTGTATTTTTACACAATACTCTATTCATTGCAAGCATATATATTAATATTGCCCTTTAAGCAAAAATGGTAATAAACTATATTCTCTTCTACACTTTTGTTTCTTAATTGGCACATATTCTTTCATAGCTGCATTGTATTCCAGTGGCTGGAGGCAGTATTTTATTTATCTAGTGCTTTTTTGATGGGCATTTATGTTGTTTCAGGTCTTCTTATTTACAAAGATACAATGAATAAATCCTTGTATGTGTATCCTTGTGCATTTGTGCTGAGTACACTTGAAGTGGAATTGCATCAAAGGATACACATATTTAATATTTTGATAGATACCGACTAATTGCCCTCCGAAGACATTTTACTAATTTACATTCCTAGCTACTCTGTATGAGGCCTATACTTGTTTTTGTGCAGTCTTAAAATTTTATCATGTTAGCTCAAGCTAAAGCTTGACCACAACTCAGTAATTTGGAGGCATCATGGGAAAAGTAATTGTAGGTTTATAGGGAAGTTTAAATACCTTCCCAGGGTAAAGATAAAGTGTAACAAATCCTATACTACCGCGATTTGTTAAATGGATGTTAATGTTGTGTAGTATGGAGTAT